>NW_022631129.1:3033470-3722441 GCF_010015895.1 Lontra canadensis | reverse complement strand
TTTTTTTTTTTTTTTTTTTTTTTTTTTTTTTTTTTTTTTTTTTTTTGGCTGCATTTCACTTTCCTTCTGGGGGGGTATAAATATGCTAACAATAAAATATTCAAGTGAGTAATAATGTATGCAATGTACATTGTTAGCATTCCTAATAACTATTAGATGGTGGTAGGACTTAACTATTTTGAATGGAGAATTTAAAAAGTCATTAAAAAAAAAAAGCTGGTGTCTGCCTAAATACCTTAAATGCTCACACACACACACACACACATTGCAAACTTCAACAAATCATATGTGCCCTTCAAGATGCTTTCTTAGCAGATGAGACACTCTTGACATTCTGATTGAGAATCTGGGCACTTCGTTGTTATTTTATTATTTAAGAATGTTTTGAAATGCAATGCAAAAGAAATATAGGTAAAAAATATAATTATTCAAAAGAGGAAAGTGGTCACCATTGTTAAATAATAAGACTAGAGGGCGCCTGGGTGGCTCGGTTGTTAAGCATCTGCTTCAGCTCAGGCCATGATCCCCAGGGTCCTGGGATCAAGTCCCACACTGGGCTCCCCACACAGCAGGAAGCCTGCTTCTCCCTCTCCTACTTCCCCTTCTTGTATTCCCTCTCTCACTGTGTCTCTCTCTGTCAAATAAATAAAATTTTTAGGAAAAAAAAAAAAGACTAAGAAACCCATGAGAAACACTTGCTTAGAATTAGTTTAGAAGAATGGCTAGGTATGAAATAAACTAATGAATCATTGAATACTGCATCAAAAACTAATGATGTACTATGCAGTGGCTAAGTGAATATAATTAAAAGAAAGAAAGAAAGAAAGAGAAAGAAAGAAAGAAAGAAAGAAAGAAAGAAAGAAAGAAAGAAAGAAAGAAAGAAAGAAGAAAGGAAGGTAGTTGTGACATCATGGCACGAATATGTGCTTTCTTTGCAAATTGATATTAGTTTTCATTTCAATTTGCTACTTTTTTGCTGTGGGACAATTTACACAATCTATTCCAACATCAATTTTTTTATTTACTTATGAGGAATAAAAATACATATTCTATTGGGTTACTAGTGAGATTAAAATGAAATACCCATTCCATAAAAAACAAATTAAATATTAAAAATAAATATAGCTTGCTATATGCTTACTTGTATGTGCTTTACGCACAAAATGCTGAACAGATGGAGGAGGTTACACAAGTCAATTTTAGTATCTCTTTCCTACTCCTTGCAATTTCCAGTGTCACTGTCAACTCAATCCAGGTCCTTTATATAGTTTATCTGAATTATTGGGGATAAATATTGTTCCCACTTCTAAGACTCAATAGATGATCAGATGAGGACAAAGTATTATTCATAAATACAGTGAGCATCTTTTATTCTGTGTTAGGCCTTATGCTAGGTGCCTGAGCCAGTGTAATGAAAACCCAGTGCTACCTCAAGGACATGCAGAAAATGTTGTTCCAAAACTCCTAGATTTAGTGATGGGAACAGAAAAAAGATTCACAAAGAAGAGTAAGTTGGGGGGAAAAGTGGTGAGTTCTAACTTGGACACTAAGGGCTTGCATTTCCAAAGTGCTGTTTAGACAGTGACATCCAATAAACAAGCAGGAACAAGAGACTGGAACAAAGGTAGATTCCGGAGTCTGAGATGTACTCCAGAGGCAGGCCTGAAGTAGGACTAAAGTTCTACTAGGTAATGTATCTGCCAAGAAAATTCACACAGAAAAAGGGAAGTTCCTGAGAACAGAAGTTTAAAGAGGGCTCATGAATTTGGGGTGTGCAGTAAGAAATAAAATAGTAGAGGAGTAACACATTGAGGCCAAAAACAGCTTTGATGTGACAAGAGATGCTAGGGTCAGTTGTTCCCCAGAGCAAAGAAGATGAAAATTATCAGCAAGGGCTATGGAATCAAGGGATGTGAGGGATGGAGGCTACAAGGGAGCCTGAACTGGGTGATGTGTGTGGTCACTAAAAAGGGAAAATGTAGAAGGAGAGATACTGATAATGCTGGGTATCAACAGATGGTTTTCCAAATGGAGTTGACTGCAAAGGAAAGCAACAAGAGAAGAGGAAAGCTAAGAAGACATGAAATGAGATGGAAAGAAAAGAAAGTAGGGAAAGTTTTACAAAACTGGGAGGAGGTGGTGCCTGGGTGGCTCAGTGGATTAAATCTCTGTCTTCAGCTCAGGTCATGATCTCAGGGTGCTGGGATTGAGCCCCACATCAGGCTCTCTGCTCAGAGAGCCTGCTCCCCCTGCCCTCTGCCTACTTGTGATCTCTCTCTCTCTCTGTGTGTCAAATAAATAAATAAAATTTAAAAAAATATTTTAAAAAGCTGGGAGAAGAGGTAATTTTATAAAAATGTAGGGGGGCAGAGATGTCACTGGGGGCTTGAAGAAGGTGACACATACTTGGAGCCATCATTTTAGATAATGCATAATAAGGTGAAGAAAAGATTAACTGAAAAAGGCTGCTTACTGTGCAGTCCCTCTGAAGGCCAAATTATAGTTAGCATACAATTTGAGCTAACAGTTTTTAAAAGCATACAGTTTTTGTTTTTCTCCAGAAATTCTTGGACCAAAAAAGGGTGATAGGTTGGAAAAGCAGAAATTCTAAGGTTCCAAAAAAATCAATGATTTCAAATGACTAACCATGGAGTCCAACCTGGGTAGATGTGAAAGTGATGGCCAAAAGGGGAAGAAAAGCCAGAAGAACACAGAAGGTTTTAAAGACATGACACTATGCATTGAGATGAATACTTCCATAACTTTGGCAGGAAAAAGTCCATTTCAAGAGCCAGTAATGTTCCCCCTTTCCCCTTCCTTGCTTTCACCTTCCTCACAGGTGATGATTGATGTAGGAAGCAAAGGCAGAATTCACTTACTCCCTAGTTTGAAACAGGCAGAGTGACATTCCTCTAGGAACTCAACTGCCTCCGTCTTGACACTTCGCTAAGGGCAAAGGCCAATCCCAGCCTGACCACACGCCCCCACCTCTAACCCTGTAAGTCTACTTTAACATATACAAATTCCTTTAGAAATTTCCTTTATCTTTCCCCCCCAAATACATGTTGACAATCATCCCCCAAGCCTGGCCCACTGATATACATCTGAAGGGTCTCATGACTAAGATTTTATTAGATGGTAATAAGTGACATTTCCAAATAATAGCTAGCCCCCTCAAGGTCCCAGAAACCTTGCTTCCTAATTCCTTAGAGATTTACACTATTCCTAACCACCCCTCCAACTTGGAAGTATATAATGGGCCTCTCCTCATGACCCCAGTACAGTTCTTTCTGCCCACGGTCTTGTCCCTGTGTTTTAATAAAATCTCCTTTTTGTGCCAAAGATGTCTCAAGAATTCTTTCTTAGCTGTCACCTTCAAACCCTAACATTCTTTGCTACATCAATAAAGAGTTTTAGCCAGAGCTACCTGAGAAAAGCCCATATTTCTAGTGGTAGCTTCCCTGGGATGCCCAGGTCTCCCTTACCTTATGCAAGTATCTGCACTGCAGGAGAAGATGTTGCACTAATTAAGGCCTTGGGATTGAATAACCCATATCCATAATGTCTGTTAATGTTAACAAACTACACAAATCATAAAGGTGATTAATAATACCAATGCTCTCCTGCAAGTAATACAATCTCACGCTGTAGTTACATATACCAAGTCACTGGTTTAATCTATTAGAGTCCTGGAGGATTTAAGAAGCCCAAGATGAGAGCTGTGCCTTTTTCATGTCCTAAAAGGCTTATATATGCCTTATTGCCTACCTTTCGATATAGAAGGTTATAATTAATCACAGAGATGTGACTGGATGCAGTGCCATTCCTTCTGTTGTTTCTTGCTGCCAAGAAAGAAAACAACAGCCCCTGAAGACATGTAAAAGCATCTCTGTTGCCATGTGAAGCATTGACTTTAAATCCCTGTTACTCAATTCTGCCTCCCTGCTGTCTTGGCTTTCCTTTTTCTGTTCTTTCTTTTTCTCATGGCTTTCCAAATTTGGGCTTAGTCAGTGCTGTGGTGTTAACACTGAGGCTCATAATGAGCCAACTCATGCTGACTCAGAACCAAAGAGCCTCATCAGCACTCTACCTACAATCAAGGACAAAAGCAGGGGCCAAGATGCTTGAGCCAGATATGTTTCCTGGAGTGCCTCTCTTTGTTCAAAATCTTATAGATGCCTGAGGGGAGAAGACAGGGACAATATAAGAGGAGATGAGCTTCTAAGAGGAAAATACTATTTCACTAGTAAGGAAAGATTGCAAGTTTTAATATGTGTGTGTGTACGTGTACTTTTTTTTCATGATTTTATTTATTTTTTGAGAGACAAAAAATAGGAGGAAGAGGGTCAGAGGGAGAAGTAGACTCCCTACTGAGCAGGGAGCCCAATGTAAGTCTCTATCCTGGGACTTCAGGATCATAACCCAAGCTGAAGGCAATCGCTTAACCAACTGAGTCACGAGGAGCCCTCATGCATTTATGTTTTAAAACAATTCTGAATATGTAAGTTATTTTTAATTGAAAAATTTACTGATATAATTATAGATTCACATGTAACTATAAGAAATAATACAGAGAGATCCTGTATTTACTTTCCCAGTTTTTCCCAGCGGTAATATTTTGTGAACTTATAGTATAACAATGAGGATACTGACATTGATACAATGCATATTTCCCATTTCTCAGTTTTACTTATACTTATTTATGTATGTACATGCATGTGTGTGTATTTAGTTATATACAATTTGATCCTATTTTAGATGTGTGTGTTATCCACCACAGTCAGGATACTGAAAGTTTTATCATCCATTGAACCAGTGCACCCCTCCCCCCAATTTTGCTCTTTTATAACCATATCCACCTTCCCCCACTCCTATTTACATCCTTGCCCCTAAGCACTGGCAATCTTGTTTTCCATTTCTAAAATGTTGTCATTTTGAAACTGTTATATAAAAGAAATCATACAGCACATAACATATATGATTTTTTTTTTCACCTGGCATAACTCTTCTGAGATCCGTTGAAGTAATTGTGTATATCCATGAATTGTTCCTTTTAATTGTTGAGTAGTATTTCATGATATGCATGAAACATTTGAACAATTTACACATTTAACTTATATTGATATAACTGAAGTGAGTCTTTTGTAGACAACATTAGAAGTGTTATGTTTTTTCATCTAATGTACCAATATGTCTTTTTATTGCTATATTTAAACCATTTATATTGAAGGTAAATTATATGTTGACACTTAAGTCTGCCTTTTTATTAATTTTCTGTTTATTTCCTCTGGTTCTTGTTCTTTTGTTTCTATTTTCTTGCCTTCCTTGGGTTATTTGAACTACTTTTTCGGATTCCACTTTGATTTATTTATAGCGTTCTTGAGTATATTTCTTTGTATAGTTATTTATCTATCTATCTATCATCTATCTATTTATTTCATGGTCTTTCTTGGTATTATAATATAAATATGTGACATTACAGTCTACCAATATTGACACTTTACTACTTTGTGTTAAGTGTAGAATTTCACTTCTACCTAGATCTCTTTACTTTCTCCTCTTTTAAATTTCATTGGCTTGAATAACAGATGGTATTAACAATTTTGTTTTAATCATCAAACATTTATGAAACCCATGAAAAGGATAGTCCATTGTATGTACCCACATTCCTGTTATTTCTGTTGTCCCTTCTTTTCTGATGCTCCAAGATATGGTCTCTTATCAGTCGTTTTTCACTTGACAAATTACTTTTGGCAGTCCTTAAGGGCACATTCGCTGACAAAAAATTATTTAATTGTTTTTCATCTGAAAATGTCTTTCTTTTTTTTTCCTTTTTATTCCTTAAGAACAGTGTTGATTTATTTTCCTTTCAATTCTTGAAAATGGTGTGTCAGTTTCTTCTGGTTCCCATGGTTTTAGATGAGAAATCTATTGACATTTGAACATTTTCCTCCTACAGGTAATGTATCATTTCTCTCTAGCTTCTTTCAGGAATTTTTAAATTTGTCTTTGGCACAGATTTCTTTTGGTTTGTGTGTGTCATCAAATTTGGGAAGTTTTTAGTTATTTCTTCTTCAAGTACTCATTGAACCCCATTCTCTTCTCTTTCTAGGGCTCCAATGACAGAAATGTTGGATTTTTTTCAGTCTTTTAGGTCTCTTAGACTCTGTTTATTTTTTAAAGTCATTTCTCTCTGTTGTTTAGATCACCTGTCCAAACTGTGCAATTTATATCCTCAAATTTAGTGATTCTGTCCTCTGTCATCACCATTATATTATTGAGCCCATTCAGTGAGGTTTTTTTAATTGCTATTGTATTTTTCAGTTCTTTAATTTCTAATTGAGTTTATTTTTGTAATTTATATTTCTTTGATGAGATTTTGTCATTGTTTTTATTTTCTCTAAGAAAATTTGTTAATAATTGTTGAAGCATTTTTATAGCAGCTATTTTAAAATCCTTATCAGATTATTTCCACCTATTCAATTTCAGATATTATTCATCCCAATGTTAATGTCATTGGATTGTTTTTTCTCATTCCATTTGTGTTCTCTGTTCTTGACATGGCAGGTAATTTTTTTGTTCTACTCTTGACTTTTTTCCTATTGTGTTAGGAGATTCCAAGTCTTATTTAAATTTTAATTTTAACAGGCAGTTACCCTGTTTAGGTTTAAAAGGTCCTGGCTTACTTTTCCAGGCTGTGGTTTCAAATCGGTTTTATTTCAGAGCCTTGATTTAGGTCTTCTTGACTTACCTACTGGTGTTGGGGTTTCCACTCCCTTTTATTTTAGTGCTTCCTAAGGGAGTGGAACAGGTTTCCCCAGATTGAACTACTTAGTGTCTTAGGCAAGGAAGATAGTCTTAGGCCCATGATGACAAAGAAGCTTCCTGGACTGGGCCACCTGTCATGGTGGCATTTTTTCTGTGGTTCTGCCCACCCAAGTATGTAGGGAATCTCAATATAGTGGGGTCTTTTATTTGTATTTTCCCTAAACTGTAAACCTATGGAGGGAAAACCAAGACTAGCAGGCAGTAGTTGTGTAGCTGTCCTGTGAGAGGCACAGGATAGACTGTGTAAGAAGCTGTGTGTGGTGGGCTGGCTGTACTATTGTTCTCCAACACCCAGAGCCCGTTTGAAATTCAGCTTACCCATGTGACTCACCTGGCTAACAAAACACAAGCAGGAATGAGTGTCACCTACATGTGGAAGGATTGAGAGCCAGGAGGATTTTTCTTCTTACTCTTTCCTCTGTCACAGTTACTGATGATGTTTCAGATGGTGGCTGTTCAATCAGCCCACATCCCAGGGTGGGAATGATGACAGCTCAGAGCAGAGCCCCCGCAGATCTAGGAAAGCACATTGTTGTGAGTGATATAAATGAGCAGGAACCTTTGTGTGAATCACGAAGATTTGGGGTATTGTTTGTCACTATGGCATCACTTAGCCTACTCTGCAGTGAATTTTGCTTAAAGGAAAAATTGAGTGAAGAAGCAAATCCTGATAAACCTGGAGGGTACTAGAAATGCACAAAACCATACATATTTTTAAAATTACATAAATTAAGGACTTCACTAATTCAGCTTGTGTTATTTAGTTAAATATAACAAATGGGGTTTTACTCTACAGAAATGAAAATCTGTAAGTTTGGTTTGGCAGTATTTGTCTATATTAGACTACCTAAGTAGCCTATAAAAATATTTGCAATGTGCTTTCCAGTAGGAGAACAGGGAACTGTTTCAGAGAAATCTTTATTTCTGTCTCCATTTGCTGTGATCTGAAGATGCCCCCTACCCCGCCAAATTTATTTGTTGAGCTCTAAAGCCCAATGTAATGGTATTAAGAAGTGGGGATCTTTGGAGATGATTAGGTTACAAGGACTCTGCATATTATTTATGAGATTAATGTCCTTAAAAAAGAAGCCCCAAAGAGATCATTTACCTTCTACCATGTGAGAACATAGCAAGATGGCTTCTGCAACCCCAAAGAGAACTCTCACCAGAGGCTGACTATGCTAGTATCCTGATCTTGGCCTCCCAACCTCCAAAACCATGAGAAATTAATGTCTGGGGCTTATAAGCCACAGTCTCTAATATTTTATTATAGCAGCCCAAATAGACTAAGCCACCATCCCAGAACAGACACCAGCCTTAAGGATTATTGAATTCATGGCTTTATGCTTATCCCTCAATTTTTGCTATCTGTAGCATTTACATTTCTTTGTCAGTTTTCTGCACATTTCTGTCTCCACTTAATAGCCTTGTGTTAAGACCTTCACAGGTCGGTAATAGAATGAGTTCATATTGTACCAGATCAAGTACAGCCTCCAGGTATGAACAAGATCATAATTGGGGGAACTGGTTTCCATTTAGAAAGAAATCAATTTTTTTCTGGGAAATCTTAAGAGACTCACAGAACTTATATTATTGTCAGATGATGTTTATTAAATTAAAATGGCTTTGACACATTTTCCCAATGCTCCTAGGGTAATTTTTACAGAGGAAAACTTTTCCTGGTCTTTTTGAGATGACGAAGAAATATTTCAGTCAAATTGTTAGAAAGATATCTGTACCTTTTTACAATATTGCATTGTGAAAGTGAAATCAATTTAAAATGAATTTAAAATGACACATGTGCTTCTGAATTAGGAAACAACAAAACCCCTTTTCCCCGTATGCCCCTGGGCCAAACTCTGGTGTTATCCCTAAGCACCATTTTCTACTGAAGACACCTGGGACATCCAGCTCATTATTTCCCCCTCTTTCTTTCTTTACAGCTGCTAATACCTACTATTTATTCTTGAGGTTTCTGTTTCCCCTAAGTCTAGTAATGGAATAAGTTTCTTTTTCTGCATCTACTGGTCTTTTTCTGCTGTTCTGATCAGGCATATTGAAGACTTTTTTATTTTAAGAATTTTGTTTACCGGAGGTATAAATAAAGAGGAATAAAACAAAACTACAAAAACTTGGCAAGTAGCAACATATAAATAGTCTCACAATGTTCCTATAGCTATTCTCTGGCTGTGAAATAATGTAGATGGAAATGGCTGTGTCAGCCCCTTCACTTAATTCCCTGATCAGATTCCCTCCTTTAATCCTTAAGTAAAGCCTTAATTTCTTTCTCAGTTCACTTATTACTATCCATGTGTTAATTTCCTTTGTGAGTGTTGAGGTTTTGAGAGTAAGTCCTATTTCTTTCCAATATTTAGATCTCTATGACCTAGCCCAGTGCCCAGGAAATATGAGCTGCTGAATAAAATGCTTATTAAGTATAATGCATTCTTTCTGTGGGTCCATTCTCTCATTAATTAACTGTAATTAAAAGTTTACAATTGGAATGGTAGTGAAGAGCTCCATAAATCCACCTCTCCATATAAGTGATGAACACACTGGCAGAAACAATGAAAATCAACTTTAAAAGAACTCTTGGAGAGCAGTTAAGATGGCAGAGGAGTAGGGGAACCCCAAGTTTGTCTTACCCTCAAATATAACTATGTAGTTATCAAACCATTCTGAACACCTGAGAAATCAATTGTGGACATCTGAGAAAACAAATACTGCAAGTATACAAGTAGAAAAGTGATCACTGTTTGGAAGGTAGGAGGTACAGAGATTTGATTCCATTGTTATATAGCTGAGGATATTGTGGCCAGGAAGGAGCCTGCTTAAGGAAGGGCATCACCACAGAGCATTATAGGCAGAAGAACACAAATTTAGAACTTTATTTATTTTATTTACATATAATGTATTAATTGTTTCAGGGATACAGGTCTGTGATTCATCACTCTTACACAGTTCACAGCTCTCATCATAGCACATACCCTTCCCAATGTCCAACATCCAGCCACTCCATCCCTCTCACCCCCTAACCCTTCAGCAAACCTTAATTTTTTTTTTTCCCCTGAGATTAAGAGTCTCCTATGGTTTGTCTTCCTCTCTGGCTTCATCTTGTCCCATTTTTTCCTCCCTTCCCCCATGATCCTCTGCACTGTTTCTCAGTTCCACATATCAGTGAGATTGTATGAGACTTGTCTTTCCCTGATTGACTTATTTCACTTAGCATAATACCCTCTTGTTCATCCATGTCATTCATTGCAAATGACAAGATTTCATTTTTTGATGGCTGCGTAATATTCTATTATGTATACATACCACTACTTCTTTAAGCATTCATCTGTCCATGGGCATCTAGATTCTTTCCATAGGTTGGCTATTGTGGACATTGCTGCTATAAACATTGGGGTGCAGGTGTTCCTTTGGATCACTACATTTTTTTATTTTTGTGGTAAATACCCAGTACTGCAATTGCTGGGTCATAGGGTAGGTTTATTTTCAACTTTTTGAGGAACCTCCACTTTTTTTCCAGAATGGCTGAACCAGCTTGCATTCCCACCAACAGTGTAAGAGGGATCCCTTTCTCCACATCCTTGCCAACACCTGTCATTTCCTGACTTGTTAATTTTAGCCATTCTTACTGGTGTAATGTGGTATCTTGTTGTGGTTTTGATTTGTATTTCCCTGATGCCAAGTGATATTAAGCACTTTTTCATGTGTCTGTTGGCCATTTGGATGTCTTCTTTGCAGAAATGTCATGTCTTCTGCCCATTCCTTGATTGGATTATTTGCTCTTTGGGTGTTGGGTTTGATAAATTCTTTATAGATTTTGGATACTAGTCCATTATCTGATATGTCATTTGTGAATATCTTCTCCCATTCTGTCAGTTGTCTTTTGATTTTGTTGACTGTTTCCTTTGCTGGGCAAAAGCTTTTGATCTTGTTGAAGTACCAATAGTTCGTTTTTGCCCTTGCTTCCCCTGCCTTTAAGGGTGTGTCTAGGAAGAAGTTGCTGTGGCTGAGGTTGAAGAATTACTGCCTGTGCTCTCCACAAGGATTTTGAAAGATTCCTGTCTCACATTGAGGTGTTTCATCCATTTTGAGTCTATTTTTTTGTTTGGTGTAAAGAAATGATCCAGTTTCATTCTTCTGCATGGGGATGTCAGATTTTCCCAAATCCATTTGTCGAAGAGACTGTCTTTTTTCTTTTGGACATTCTTTCCTGCTTTTCAAAGATTAGTTGATCATAGAGTTGAGTGTCTATTTCTGGGCTCTCTATTCTCTTCCTTTGATCTGTGTGTCTGTTTTTGTGCCAGTACCATAATGTTTTGATGATCACAGCATTGCAGTAGCTTGGAGTCTGGAGTTGCGATGCCACCAGTTTTGGTTTTCTTTTTCAACATTCCTCTGACTATTTGGGGTGTTTTCTGTTTCCATACAAATTTTAGGATTATTTCTTCCATTTCTGTGAAAAAAAAGAAAAGTTGATGGTATTTTGATAGGGATTACATTAAGTATGTAGATTGCTCTAAGTAACATGGACATTTTCACAATATTTGTTCTTACAATCCATGAACATGGAACTGTTTTCTCCATTTCTTAGTGTCTTCCTCTATTTCTTCCATGAGTATTCTATAGCTTTCTGAGCACAGATTCTTTGCCTCTTTGGTTAGATTTATTCCTAGGTATCTTATGGTTTGCGGTGCAATTGTAAATGAGACTGACTCCTTAATTTCTCTTTCTTCTGTTTTGCTGTTGGTGTATAGAAATGCAACTGATTTCTCTGAATTGATTTTATATCCTGACATTTTACTGAATTCCTATATGAGTTCTAGAAGTTTTGGAGTGGAGTCTTTTGGGTTTTCCACAGAAAGTATTATATCATCTGCAAAGAGTGAGAGCTTGACTTCTTCTTTTTTGATTTGGATGCCTTTTATTTCTTCTTGTTGTCTGCTTGTTGAGGCTAAGACTTCTAGAACTATGTTGAATAGCAGTGGTGATAGTGGACAGCCCTGCCATGTTCTTGATCTTAGGGGAAAAGCTCTCAGGTATTCCTCATTGACAGGGATACTCCCTGTGGGTTTTTCATACATGGATATTGAGATAATGTATCTTCTATCCCTACACTGTGAAGAGTTTGGGTCAAGAAAGGATGCTATACTTTGTCAAATGCTTTTTCAGCATTTATTGAGAGTATCATATGGTTCTTGTTCTTTCTTAATTTTATTAACGTATTGTATCACATTGACTTGCAGATGTTGAGCCAACCTTGCCTCCCAGGAATAAATTCCACTTGGTTGAGGTGAATCATCCTTTTAATATACTGTTGGATCCTACTGGCCACTATTTTCGTGAGAATTTTTGCATCCATGTTCATCAGGGGTATTGTTCGGTAATTCTCCTTTTTGGTGGGGTCTTTGTCTGGTTTTGGGATCAAGGTAATAGCCTCATGGAACTAGTTTGGAAATTTTCCTTCCCTTTCTATTTTTTGGAACAGTTTCAGAAAAAAATAGGTATTAATTCTTCAAATGCTTGGTAGAATTCCTCTGGGAAGCCGTCTGGCCTCGGCTCTTGTTTGTTGGGAGATTTTTGATTACTGCTTCAATTTCCTTGCTGGTTATGCGTCTGTTCAGATTTTCTATTTCTTCCTGGGTCAGTTTTGGTAGTTTACCTGTCTCTATGAATGCATCCATTTCTTCAGATTGTCAAATTTGCTGGAGTATAGTTGCTCATAATATGTTCTTACAATCATTTGTATTTCTTTGGTGTTAGTTGTGGTTTCTCCTCTTTCATTCATGATTTTACTAATTTGGGTCCTTTCTCTTTTCTTTTTGATAAGTCTGGCAAAGGCTTTATCAATCTTATTAATTCTTCCAAAGAACCAGCTCCTAGTTTTGTTGATTATTTCTACTGTTCTTTTTGTTTCTATTTCAATGATTTCTGCTCTGATCTTTATTATTTCTCTTCTGCTGGGCTTAGGCTTTATTTGCTGTTCTTTCTCCATCTCCTTTGGGTGAAAGGTTAAGTTGTGTGTTTGAGACTTTTCTTGTTTCTTGAGAAATGTTTGTATTGCTATATACTTCCCTCTTAGGACCACCTTTGCTGCATCCCAAAGATTTGGAACAGTTGTGTTTTCATTTTCATTTGTTTCTATGAATTTTTAAAATTCTTCTTTAATTTCCTGGTTGACCCATTCATTTTTTAGTAGGATGTTCTTTAGCCTCCATGTATTTGACTTCTGTCCAACCTTCCACTTCTGACTGGTTTTGAGTTTCAAAGCACTGTGGTCTGAAAATATGAAGGAATGATCCCAACCTTTCGGTACCAGTTGAGACCTGATTTGTGACCCAGGATACAATCTATTCTGGAGAATGTTCTATGTGTACTAGAGATGAACATGTATTCATTTGCTTTGGGATGGGTGTTCTAAATATATTCGTGAAGTCCATCTGGTTGAGTGTGTTATTTAAAACTCTTATTTCCTTTCTCTTTTCTTAGATGATCTGTCCATTTCAGTAAGGGGACTGTTAAAGTCCCCTGCTATTATTGTATTATTATTGATGTGTTTCTTTGATTTTGATAATAATTGGCTTATATAATTGTCTGCCTCTGTGTTAGGGATATAAATATTTTTAATTGTTAGATCTTCTTTTTGGATAGACACTTTAAGTATGACATAGTGTCCTTCCTCATCTCTAATTATAGCCTTTGACTTAAAATCTAATTTGTCTGATATAAGGATTGCCACCCCAACTGTCTTTTGATGTCCAATAGCATGGTAAATGTTTTCCACCCCCTTACTTTAAATCTGGAGGTGTCTTTGGGTCTAAAATAAGTCTCTTGCAGACAGCATATAGATGGGTCTTGTTTTTTTATGCAATCTGATACACTGTGTCTTTTGATTGGAGCATTTAGCCCATTTGCATCCAGGGTAGCTATTGAAAGATATGAATTTAGTGCCATTGTATTGCCTGTAAGGTGATAGTTACTGTATATTGTCTCTGTTCCTTCCTGGTCTATGTTACTTTTAGGCTCTCTCTTAGCTTAGAGGACCCCTTTCAGTATTTCTTGTAGGGCTGGTTTGGTATCACAAATTCTTTTAGTTTTTGTTTGTCCTGGAAACTTTTTATCTCTCCTTCTGTTTTCAGTGACAACCTAGCTGAATATAGAATTCTCAGCTGCATAGTTTTCTCATTTAGTGCTCTGCTTATATCATGTCAGTCCTTTCTGGTCTGCTGGGTCTCTGTTGTATAGGTCTGCTGCCAATCTAATATTTCTACCATTGTATATTATAGACATCTTGTCCCAAGTTGCTTTCAGGATTTTCTCTTTGTCTCTGAGATTTGCAAGTTTTACTCGTAGAGTAAAAAATGGGTTGTTGACCCATTTTTATTGATTTTATTCATATTGAGGGAGTGTTCTCTGTATCTCCTGGATTTGGTTATCTGTTTCTATCCCCAAATTAGGGAAGTTCTCTGCTATAATTTTCCCCAATATACCTTCTGTCCCCTCTCTCTTTCTTCTTCTTCTGGGATCCCAATTATTCTAATATTGTTTTGCTTTATGGTAGCACTTATTCCTTGAATTCTCCCCTCATGATCCAGTAGTTGTTTGTCTCTCTCTTTCTCAGCTTCTTTATTCTCCATCATTTGGTCATCTATATCACTCTCTCTTCTGCTTCATTTATCCTAGCAGTTAGAGCTTCCAATTTTTTTTATTGCACCTCATTAATAGCCTTTTTGATTTTGACTTGGTTAGATTCCAGTTCCCCAGAAAAGGATTCTTTAGTACCTTCTATGCTTTTTTCAAGCCCAGCTAGTATCTTTATAATCATCATTCTGAATACTAGTTCTGACATCTCACTAATGTTCATGTTGATTAAGTCCCTGGCAGTTGGTAGTGCCTCTTGTTCTTCTTCTTCTTCTTTTTTTTTTTTTGTGAGTTTTTCTGTTTTGTCATTTTGTCCAGGGAAGAACAGGTGAGTGAGAGAACAAATGCTAAAAATGTAACAACATCCCCAGTAAAATATACACTGAACAAATCAGAAGAGACCCAAAACTGGGGGATTGGGTAAAAATATGATAAGGCTGGTGAATAGAACAGAGCCACATACCAGATTTGGGGTGTATTTTGGTCTGTTAGAAGAAAGTAAAGAAAGAAAGTTATATATATACAAAAATGAGGGTAAATACAATGAAGGGATTGAGTATGGCTTAAAAATGAAAATTTTAAAAAATTTAAAAAAGAATTGATAAAATAAATTGGTTGAAAAACAAAGAAGAAAAATTAAAAAAAAAAAAAAAAGGAAAGAATGTGATCAGGCAGGTGAATGGAACAAAGCCATACACGAGAGTTAGAGTATATTTTGGTCTATTAGGAGAAACTGCATCCCAAAATTTTAAGGAAACAAATATATATATATATATATATATACATATATATATATATATATATATGTATATATGTATATATGTATATGTGTGTGTGTGTACACACACACACACAAATAAGGTTAAGTACAGTGAAGGGATAGAATATGATGGTAAAAATGAAAATTAAAAAGATTTCTAAAAAGGAATTGATAAGATAAGAAGTTGGTTGAAAAAGGAAAGAAGAAAATTTTTTAAAAAAGAAATAGACAAAGAAAAAAATAAAGAAAATTTAAAAAATCAACTTCAAAAGACTAAAGAACCATGAAGGGAAAAGCCATGAATTCTATGTGTTGTATTGACCTAGCACTGGACTTTTGCATTTCTCATTGATTGGTAAACTTGGTCTTGGCTGGATGTTCTTGCTGATCTTCTGGAGGCTGGGCTTGTTGCAGTTATTCTCAAATGTTTTTGCCCCAGGCAGAATTGCACCACCTTCGCCAGGGGCCAGGTTAAGTAATCTCTCCTGTTTCCTCTAAGTAGCTTTTGTTCCCTGAAGGCTTTCCATATAACTTTAGAGGATGAGAATGAAAATGGCAATCTCCCAATCTCTGGCCCTCGAAGAGCCTGAGAGCTCAGTGCCCCACACCTTAGTGAGCCCTCCCAGAGAAAAGCATTCAATCACTTCTGTCTCCCTGGTCTCTGCCCGCACTCTGCTCATCCGGCCTATGACTGAACATTTCTTGTCCAGGCACAATGACCCCTGTCTCTGGCACATGACACCTTTTGGAGTCTCCAAACCCAGCAGATTCCTGCAGCATGTTTCCATGCCATTCCTCCTGGAGGAAGAAGTGTAGTCTCCCTGGATCTGCTGCTTTTTTGATCCCCTCTCAAAAATCAGTGGCCCCACTGTACCATGGATCATGGTTATGACAATCCCAAGCTGCAAGCCCATTCTTTGGTTCACTCTTTGCAGCCAACTTCCCTACTCTGCTACCTGGGAGCTCTGTCACACTCCAGCACTCTGTCTTTCAGTGACCCTGAGAGTCCTGAGACCACCATTCCAATGAGGGTTTCACCCCCTGCTTAGCCACTGGAGCAACATCCCTCACTGGAGCAGAATTCTAAATATTCCAATTTTGTGCTCTGCTGCTCTATCACTTGCTGGTAGCCAGCTGACGGAGGCTCCCTCCCCCTGTGGTCTATCTTCCCATATATCACCTCAGATTCACTTCTCCACACATTCAATTTTCCAGAAAGAGGTCAGTTTTTTGTTCATAGAGTTGCTGTTATTCTTTTCCTCAATCTCCTGTTGTGTTCATAGGTATTCAGAATGGTTTGATAACTATCAAGCTGAATTCCTGGAACCAGATGAAACAGGTTTCCTACTCCTCTGACATCTTGCTAGCCCTCTCCCACAAATAGAACTTTTAGAATTCTGCTACAGTGGGGGACATGCCTGGCTTAAAGGTGGGGCACAATGGGACATGCCTGGCAAAGTGGGGCACAATCTCTGCTGTGACAGCATGATCTGAGAGTCCCCTGAGTTATAAGAAGAATGGGTGGCTCCTAACTGCAGCATGGTTCCCACACATGGAAGTGTGAAACCTGGCTGAGAACAAAGAGTCTAGGTGCTGGCTTTCTGCTCTGTTTTGACACAAATTGTCAACTCCTGTGTAGTCATATGACTGCTTTCCTGGGACCAATCCAACAAAAGGTGGAAGTATAGTGAGACCCTCCCCAGGAGGAAGAGCAAGGGTCTTTGCCATCGGAATCCCTAAAATTTGGAGTTTTGAAACTTAGCTGTGTGCCTGGTCTAAAAAAGCACAGAAACAGGCAGGATGAACATAGAGTTCTGACATAAAGTGGAGAGACAAGAGTGTTTGATTGCTTTTCTGTGAGGTCTCACTGAAGAGTTGGGGGCAAGAATTCTCAGCTCTGGGGCTAGAGAGAGGGCACTTCCCCATTCATCTCACCCATCCGTGATGAAATCCTTCAGGGAGCAAAACAACATCCTTAATGGAGTCCAGAGCCTCTTAGACCAAGCCCTGCCTCCCTGCATACTAGAGGCTTTCCATTAGGGCAGGTCCACCTAAGAATGAGTGCAACAAGCTCCTCCCCCAGAAGACCAGCACAAACAAATTGCTCACACCAAGTTTACTGATCATAGAGAACTGCAAAGTTTCATCTCTAGGGGAAAATAATATCTAACATCCTTTATGCTTTTATTTTCCAGGTTTTTATTATTGTCTTTCAGTAATTTTCTTATTTTTAAAATTCTTTTAAAATTTTTGCCTTTATATATAGTTTATGTATATTTTATTTGTTTCTTTCCTTTGTGCGTATGTGTGTGTGTGTGTGTGTGTGTATATATATATATATACACATATATACATATATGTGTGTGTGTGTGTGTGTGTGTGTATGTATTCTTGCTTTCTTATTTTGTGATCTAGTTTCTTTTAACAAGCAGACCAAAACACACCAAGGATCTAGTTTTTGTTTGTTTTTGCCGTTGGTGTTATAGTTGCTTTGTTGTTTCTTTCCTTTTCTTTCTTCTTTTCTTTTCTGGACAAGATGGCAAGATGGAGAAATTCACCCCAAAAGAAAGAACAGGAGCTAGTACTTGTAGTCAGGGATTTAATCAATACTGATATAAGTAAGATATCTCAAATATAATTTAAAACAATTATAAGGATACTAGCTGGGCTTGAAAAAAGCATAGAAGACACTAAGGAATCTCTTACTATAGAGATAAAAGAACTAAAAGCTAGTCAGGTTGAAATTAAAAATGCTGCAACCGGGGACGCCTGGGTGGCTCAGTGGGTTAAAGCCTCTGCCTTTGGCTCAGGTCATGATCCCAGGGTCCTGATATCGAGCCCCACATCGGGCTCTCTGCTCAGCATGGAGCCTTCTTCCCTTCCTCTCTCTCTGCTTGCCTTTCTGCCTACTTGTGATCTTTGTCTGTCAAAGAAATAAATAAAATCTTTAAAAAAAAAAATGCTGCAACCAAGATGAGGCCCAAGTGGAGGCTATAAAAAGGAGGATGAACAAAGCATGGGAATGAATCAGTGATGTAGAAGATAAAATTATGGAAAATAAGGATGTTGAAAAGAAAGGGAAAGAAAATTAGAAAGGTAGACTTCAGGAACTCAGCAATTCCCTGAAGTGAAATATCCCCATTATAGGAGTCCCAGAAGAAGAATGTGGAAAGGGACAAAAGGATTACTTTGAATAAATTACAGCTGAGAACTTCCCTAATCTGGGGAAGGAAATAGGCATTCAACACAAGGGGCAGAGAAAACACCCATCAAAATCAACACAAATAGGTCAACACCACAACATATTATAGTGAAATTTGAAAATTACAATAATAAAGAGAAAATTCTGAAAACAGTTTAGGATAAGAAGTCCTTAATCTACAAAAATATACATATAAGGCTGGCATCAGATCTCTCCACACAGACCTGGCAGGCCAGAAAGGATATATGCAACATGCTAGATAGGAAAAATATGCATCCAAGAATACTTTATCCAGCAAAGCTGTCATTCATAATAGAAGGAGAGAAAGAAGTTATAAGACAAACAAAAACTAAAGAAATTTATAAACACTAAAGCACACTGCCATGATATATGCAACATGCTAGATGGGAAAAATATGCATCCAAGAATACTTTATCCAGCAAAGCTGTCATTCAGAATAGAAGGAGAGAAAGAAGTTCTAAGACAAACAAAAACTAAAGGAATTTATAAACACTAAAGCACACTGCAAGAAATATTCAAGGGGATCAATTGAGCAGAGACAACAAAGTAAGTAAGAACAAGAGGACACAGAGACAATCTACAGGAAGTGTAACTTTTCATTTAATACAATGTCACTAAATTCATATCTTTCAATAATTACTCCAAATGTAAATAGACTAAAGGTTCCAATCAAAAGACATAGGGTATCAGAATGAGTAAAAAACAAGATCCGTCAATATGCTCCTTACAAGAGATTTATTTTAGACTCAAAGTCACCTCCAGATTGAAGGTGCAAGAAGGGAGAACCATCTACCATACTGATGGATATCAAAACAAAGCTGGAGTACCCATCCTTACATCAGACAAATTAGATTTTAAACCAAAGACTGCAGTAAGAGATGAAGAAAGACACTATATTATAATACAGGGATTGATCCAACAAGAAGATTTAGTAATTGTCAATATTTGTGCCTGTACCTTGGGAACACACAAATACACAAATCAATTAATAACAAGGTTAAAGAAACCCATTGATAATAATATATAATTATTAGGGGACCTTAACACCCTATTCAGCAACAGACAAATAATCTAGCAGAAGATCAACAAGGAAACAGAAGCTTTGTATGCCCCCCAGGATCAGATGGATTTAACAGATATATCAAGAGCATTTCATCCTAAAGCAGTGGAATACATAATCTTTTCTTTTTTTTTTAATTAAATTCAATTAGCCAATATATAATACATCATTAGTTTCAGATGTAGTGTTCAATAATTCATCAGTTGCCTGTAACACTCACCTCGCATCACATCATGTGCCCTCCTTAATCCCCATTAACCAATTACTCCATTCCCCCCCCAACCACCAATTTCCCTACAGCAACCCTCAGTTTGTTTCCTGTAGTTTAGAGTATCTCATGGTTTTTCTCCTTCTCTGATGACTTCCCTTTCAGTTACGCCTCCTTTCCCTATGATCCTCTGAACTATTTCTTATATTCCATATACAAAACCATATGATAACTGTGTTTCTCTGATTGACTTATTTCTTTCAAGTTCAAGCCATGTCAATGTAAATGGTAAGATTTCATCCTTTCTGATGGCTAAGGAATATTCCTGTGTGTATGTATACACACACATATACCACATCTTTTTTATTGATTCATCTAATGATGGACAACTCAGCTCTTTACACAGTTTGGCTATTGTGGACATTGCTGGTATGAATATTGGGGTCACCACAATCTGTATCACTACAAATTGACCCTCCAGGTCACTACATTTGTATCTTGGTGGTAAATATTTGTAGTGCATTGTTGGATTTTTAACTTCTGGAGAAACCACCATAGTGTTTTCCAGAGTGGCTGTATCAGCTTGCATTCCCACCAACAGTGTGAGCAGGTTCCCCTATCTCCACATCCTCACCAGCATTTATTGTTTCCTGTCCTGTTATATTTAGCCATTCTGACTAGTGTAAGGTGGTGTCTCATTGTGGTTTTGATTTGTATTTATCTGATGACAAGTAATGTGGAGTACTTTTTCATGTGTCCATTGGCCATTTGTATGTCTTCTTTAAAGAAATGTCTGTCCATGTCTTCTGCCCATTTCTTGATTGGATTATTTGTTTTTTGGGTGTTGAGTTTGAGAAGTTCTTTATAGACCTTGGACACTAGCCCTTTATTTGTAATGTCATTTGTAAATATCTTCTCCCATTCTATGGGTTGCCTTTTAGTTTTGTTGATTGTTTCCTTTGTTGTTTAGAAACTTTTAAGTCTTTTTTTAACTTTCATTTTTACATTTACATTTTATAGCTATATTCTTCATTACTGGCTCCCTTTCACTATATTCAATTTTCTTTTGTGTATATGTAAGTTTTACTTTCTTTATAATTTTAAGATTTAGTGTTTCTAACAAGTAGAGCAAAATACAAACAGGACCAAGTGGATCAACCATTATTTGTTCACCTGGTGGATTATATCCCCCCCTTTTTTTTCTTTTTCTTTTCTCTTTCAATTTCTGACTTCTTCTGATTTCCCTACTGTGTATTTCACTTGGGTTGTGGCTGATAATTGTGATTTTGTTTTCCCATTCATCCATTCTTTTCTGGGAAAAATGACAGGAGGGAGGAATTCACAACAAAGGAAAGAACCAGAGGTAATACTGTCAGCCAAAGATCTAATTGATATGGATATAAGTAAAATGTTAGAGCTGGAATTCATGATAATGATTATAAAGTTACTGGCTGGGCTTGAAAAAAAAACATAAAAAACTCTAGAGAACCTCTTAATACATAAATAAAATCTAATCAGGCCAAAATTAAAAATATTTTAACTGAGATTAAGTCTAAATTGGATGCTGTAATAGCTAGGGTAAATGAAGCAGAAGAGAATCAGTGACATAGAAGACAAGATGATGGAAAGAAAGGTACCTGAGAAAAGAGAGAAAAACAACAAATGGAACAAGAAGGGAGGCTTTGAGAAAGCAGCAATACCATAAAGTAAAACAATATTAGAATTATTGCAGTTCCAAAGGAAGAAAAAGGGGACAGAAGGTGTATTTGAGCAAATCATATTTGAGAACATTCCTAATCTGGGAAGTAAATGAGCATTCAAGTCCAAGACATAGAAAGAATGGCCCCCAAAATCAATAAAAATAGATCAACCCTGATGTATAATAGTGAAGCATGCAAATTCAGAGGTAAAGAGAAAATCCTGAAAGCAGCTCGAGGCAAGAACTTCTTAACCTACAATGGTATATAATAGACTGGCATCAAAGCTATCCACAGAGACCTGGTAGGCCAGAAAGGGCTGGCATGATATATATTAAGCAGGCTAAATGAGAAAAAAAAAAGACACGCAGCCAAGAATACTTTGTTCAGGAAGGCTGTCATTCAGAATGGAAGGAGAGATAAAAGCTTCCTGGACAAACAGGAAACTAACAGAATTTGTGATCACTAAACCAACCCTGTAAAAAATACTAAAGAGGAAAAAAACAGAGACAATCTACAGAAAGAAGGACTTTACAGGTAATACAATGGCACTAAATCCAATCTGTCAATGTCATTCTGAAGGGAAACAGGCTAAGTGCTCCAATCAAAAGACACAGGGTGTCAGAGTAGATTAAAAAAAAAAAAAAAAAGCAAGACCCATACATAAGCTGTCTATAAGAGACACATTCTGAACATAAAGACACCTCCAGTTTGGAAATGAGGGGGTGGAGGACCATTTATCCTGCCAGTGGATGAAAACTGGAGTACAAATCCTCACATCAGACAAATTAGATTTTAAACCAAAGACTGTACTAAACCTAAGACTGTACGAAGACTGTGATGAAGAGGGAAATTACATCATTCTTAAAGGGCCTATCCAACAAGAATATCTAACAGTTATGAATATTTATGCTCCTAACTTGGGAGCAGCTAATTATATCAACAAATTAATAACCAAATTAAAGAAACACATTGGTAATAACACAATAATAGTAGGGGACTTCAACACCCCACTCACAGTAATGGACAGATCATATAAGCAGAGGATCAACGAAGAAACAATGTCTTTGAATGACACACTGGACCAGATGGACTTCGCAGATATATACAGAACATTTAATCCTAAAGCAACAGAATACACATTCTTCTCAAGTGCACATGGAACATTTTCCAGAATTGATCACATACTGGGTAACATATCAGGTCTCAACTGATACTAAAAGACTGGCATTATTCCTTGCATATTTTCAGACCACAGTGCTCTGAAAGTTGAACTCAATCACAAGGCTAAATTTGGAAAAGGTCCAAGCATTTGGAGGTTAAAGATCATCCCCCTAAAGAACGAATTGGTCAACCAGGAAATTAAAGGAGAACTAAAAAAATTCATGGAAACAAATGAAAATGAAAACACAACTGTTCAAAACCTTTGGGATACAGCAAAGGTAGTCCTAAGAGGGAAGTTCATAGCACTATAAGCCTTTCTCAAAATTAGAAAAGTCTCCAATATGCAAGCTAACCTACACTTAAAGCAGAAAAAGCAGCTGGAGAAAAAACAGCAAATAAAGCCTAAAGCAAACAGAAGAAGAGAAATAATAAAGATTAGAGCAGAAATCAATCATGTAGAAATCAGAACAGTAGAACAGATAAATGAAACAGAAGCTGGATCTTTGAAAGAATTAATAAGATCAATAAACCCCTAGCCAGACTTACCGAAAAGAAAAGAGAAAGGATCCAAATTAATAAAATCATGAATGAAAGAGGAGAAATCATGACCAACATTGAAGAAATGTAAACAATCTTAAAAACTTATTATGACTAACAATATGCTAACAAATTAGGCAACCCGGAAGAAATGGATAAATTCTTAGAAACATATGAAGTACCAAAACTGAAACAGGAAGAATAGAAAATCTGAATAGACCAATAACCAGTAACAAAATTGAAGCAGTAATAAAACATCTCCCAACAAATAAGAGCCAGGGCAGGCTTGCTTCCCAGGGGAATTCTTACAAACATGTAAAGAAGAATTAATATCTTTTTTTCTTAAATTGTTCCAAAAAATGGAAATGGAAGGAAAACTTCCAAACTCATTCTATGAAGCCATCATCACCTTGATCCCAAAACTAAACGAAGACCCCACTAACAGGGAGAAATACAGACCAATACCCTGATGAACATGTATGCAAAATTTCTCAACAAAATACTAGCTAATAGGATCCTACAGTACATTAAAAGGATGATTCACCACAACCAAGTGATATTTATTCCTAGGCTGGAATTGTGGTTTGATATCCACAAATCAGTGTGGTATACCACATTAATAGAAGAAAGGATGAGAACATATGGTCATCTCAATAGATGCAGGAAAAAATCTTTGATAAAATGCAACATCCTTTCTTGATAAAAACCCTCCATATGTAGGGATGGAGGGAATATACCTCAACATCATAAAGGTTACATATGAAAGATCCATAACTAATATCATCATCAAGGGGAAAAACAGAGATTTTCCTCTAAGGTCAGGAAAGACCAGGTATATCCCTCTCACCTATTGTTCAACATAGTACTGGAAGTCCTAACTTCAACAATCAGACAACAGAAAGAAATAAAAGACATACAAATGGGTAAAGAAGAAGTCAAATTTTCACAATTTGCAGACACCATGATACTTTATTTAAAAAACCTAAAAAGACTCTACCAAAAATTTGCTGGAACGGACACAGGAATTCAGCAAATTCACAAGATACCAACACACAAAAGTCCTTTGCATTTCTAAACACTAACAAAGAAGCAGCAGAAAGAGAAATCAAAGAATCAGTCCCATTTATAATTGCACCAAAAACCATAAGATACCTAGGAATAAACCTAACAAAAGAGTTAAAAGATCTGTATTATGAAAACTACAGAACATGTATGAAAGAAATTAAGGAAGACAAGAAATAGAGAAACATTCCATGCTCATGGATTGAAAGAACAAATATTGTTAAAATGTCTATGTACCCAAAGCAATCTACACATTCGATGCAATCCATGTCAACATACATCAGCATTTTTCACAGAGAAGGAGCAAACAATTCTAAAATATGTAAGGAGCTAGAAAGACCCCAAATAGCCAGGGAATGTTGAAAAAGAAAACCAAAGCTGGAGGTATCACAATTCTGGATTTCAAGCTGTATTTCCAAGAGTTAATCGTCCAGACAGTATGGTACTGGCATAAACAGACACATAGGTCAAAACAGAACGGAAAACCCAGAAATGGACCCTCAAATCTGTAGTCAACTAATCTTCAACAGAGCAGAAAAGAATATCCAATGAAAAAAGACTCTGTTCAACAAATGAGTTGGGAAAATTGGACAGCCACATGAAGAAGAATAAAGCCTGGCAGCTTTCTTTTCTTTTCTTTTTTTTAAAGGATTTTTATTTATTTTATTTATTTATTTCAGAAAGAGCATACACAAGTTGGGGGTATGGTCAAAGGGAGAAGCTGACTCCCTGTTGAGTAGGGAGCCTGACATGGGGTTTGATCCCAGGACCCTGGGAACATGACCTGAGCCAAAGGCAGATGCTTAACTGACTGGGTCACCCAGACACCTGAAACTGGATCACTTTCTTACACCATACACAAACTCAAAATGGGTCGGAGGCCTAAATGTGGGTCAGGAATCCATCAAAATCCTACAGGAGTGCATAGGCAACAATCTCTCTGACCTCATTCACAGCAATTTCTTGCTAGACACATCTCCAAAGGCAAGAGAAACAAAAGCAAAAATGAACCATTGGGGGCTTCATCAGGATAAAATGCTTCTGCAAAGCAAAGGAAGCAATCAACAAAACAAAAAGCAACCTATCGAGTGGGAAAAGATATTCATAAATGACATATCAGATAAAGGGCTAGTATCCAAAATCTATAAAGATCTTATTAAATCAATACCTAAAAACAAACAAACAAACAAATTCAGTCAGGAAATGGGCAGAGGATGTGAGCAGATATTTCTCCAAAGAAGGCATACACATGGCTAACAGACATGTGAAAAATGTTCAACATCCCTTGTCATCAGAGAAATACAAATCAAAACCACAATGAGAACCCACCTCACACTTGTTAGAATAGCTATAATTAACAACATGGGAAGTAAAAGATGTTGGCAAGGATACAGAGAAGGGGAAACCCTTTTATATTGTTTGTAGGAATGCAAGCTGATGCAGCTATTCCAGAAAACAGTATGGAAGTTTCTGAAAATTTAAAAAATAGAACTACCCTATGACCTAGCAATTGAGCTGCTAGGCATTTATCTAAGAGACACAAAAGTAGTTATTCAAAAGAGCAAATATATCCTAATGTTTATAGCAATAATGTCCACAATAGTCAAAATATGGCAAGGGCCCAGATGTCCATTAACAGATGAATGGGTAAAGGAGGTGATGGATATATACATACACAATGTGTATATATATACACATTGTACATATACAATGGAATATTATGGAACATTATACAGCTATCAAGAAGAATGAATTCTTGCCATTTGTAATGACATGAATGGAACTAGAAGGTTTTATGCTAAGCAAAATAAGTCAGAGAATGAAACATGATTTCACTCATATGTAGAACTTAAGAAAAATAAACATGTGAACATAGGGGAAGGGATGGAAAAATAAGATAAAAAACTGAGAGGGAGGCAAGTAAGAGACTTCTAATATAAAAGACTAATATATAATATATATTATATAATATATAATATAAAGACTCCCTTTATATAGGGAACAAACTGAAGGTTGCTGGAGGGGAAGTGGGAGGAGGATGGGGTAATTGGGTGATGTGCATTAAGAAAGGCACTTGAGGGACGCCTGGGTGGCTCAGTGGGTTGAGCAGCTGCCTTCGGCTCAGATCATGATCCCATTGTCCTGGGATCGAGTCCCACATCGGGCTCCTTGCTCGGCAAGGGAGCCTGCTTCTCCCTCTGCCTCTGTCTGCTGCTCTGCCTGCCTGTGCTTGTGTGCTCTCACTCTCTCTCTCTCTCATAAATAAATAAAATCTTAAAAAAAAAAAAGAAAGAAAGAAAGGCACTTGATTTAATGAGCACTGGGTGTTATATGCAACTGACAAATCATGAAATTCTATCCCTGAAACTAATAATATACTATATACAATATACTATACTATATAATATACTATATAAAATAATATACTATTAACTAAATTGAATTTAAAATTTAAAAAATGAATAAATATATAAATAAAAAAAAGATAAAAGAATCTTTGACATTAACCAAAGTCTCTCATTAATCTAATGGGGTTTATTCAGGAAAGACTAATGAAAATTAGTAAGAACAGCAGAGTTTGTGGCATTACAATTTGATCTGCTCCTATCTTCCTCCATGAAGCTGGATAGTAAGTTTGAAAATCAGTAGCCTTACAACCCAAACCAGTAGCCTTGTGGCCACTGGAGGAAGACAACCAAATGGGAGCTTCTTTAAAAGGAAGTCTTTCAGGCTAAAATTAAGGGACACTTGATAATAACTTGAACCCACATAAGTTTGTAACACACCTTCTCCTATCTGATTTAAAAGGGAACTCCATGAAGCAATACTTGTAAAATTGTGTTGATGAGTTTATAAAGTGCAAATATATAATTTTTGTGATAATAATGCACAAAGTAAAGGAGAACGAAGCTATAACAGAGGAATACTTTGGCATACTCTTTAAATTATGTTGGTATTAATTTGAATGAAAAGGTGTTAAATTACCAGGTTATTAACCACTTAGAAATAACTGAAAAATACACAGTGAAAGGAACAACAATAAATTAAAATGATATTGTAGAAAAATGTGTATTAATATAAAAGAAAGTAATAATGAAAGAGTATAGAAAAAGACCCATAAAACACATAGAAAACAAAATAGCAAAATCACAGGCATAAACTTTACCATATTTGTAACTACCTTACATGTAAATGAATGAAATATTCCCCAAGCAAAAGACAGAGTTTGCTGGAGGAAACATGAAACATAATCTAACTCTACTTTGTTTACAAGAGATACACTTTAGATTAACAAAAGTCTAACATATGAAAATAAAAAGATGGAAAAAGAATGCAAGCAATAATCAAAATAGAACTGGCCAGCATGAGACAATATATATCAGCATAAGATAAAATAGACTTTAAAACAAAACCTGTTACTACAGACAAAGATACTTTATCTGACAATGCAGCAATCTGTCAAGAAGACAATAATAACTATATATGCAAATATTACAAACTGCAATAACAAAACCTGAAAATGGATGAAGCAAAATTTCCAGAACAGAATAAAGAAACAGACAGTTCAACAACAACAGTTAGAGATTTCTTTCAAAGTCTCTATTTTCAATAATGAATTGAATGATGTGGCTGGAGCCAGAGTGTGTTATGCTAAAAGATATAGGTCAGTCAAATAAAGACAAATATCATATGATTTCAATCATATGTGGAATATAGGAAACAAAACATAAATATACAGGAAGAAAAAAAAGAGAGAGGGAAGCCAACCATGAGACTCTTAACAATAGAGAAGAAACTGAGGGTTGTGGAGACAGGTGGGTAGGTAATGGGCTAAATGGGTGATTGATATTAAGGAGCCACTTGTTATGGTGATTGTTATATGTAAGTGATGAATCACTAAATTCTACTCCTGAAACCATTATCATACTAAATGTTAACTAACTAGAATTTAAATAAGAGTTTAGGAGGAAAAGGGCCTGATGCCAATTTCAATGTGTGTGAGAAAGAGGCTTTCCCACACCAAAAAATGAATTCTCTGACAACAGCTGGATGTCCTATAATTCAACTCGATTCTGACATTATCCATCCAGAGAAATCATGGATTATATCCCGTAGGTTAAGGGCTCAGTCCCAAAGATTGGTCCCTACCCTCAATTTAGACACCAGTTGCAAGCCCAGGTTATGAATTACATTTCTGACTGACTAGCTTTAAATTGGAGGTTCCAATGATTCACTCCTGTTTCCACACACTTAGTTTGGGTTAATCTGCTAGAGGGGCTCCCAAAATTCAGAGAAACATTTTATTCACTAGATTACTTATTTACTACAAAAGTATTAAAGACCACAAATCAACAGTCAGATGAAGAGATAAATGGGGTGAGATTCTAAACAAAGAAGCTTTTGTCCCTGTGGAGTTTGGCCTCATATGGTCACACATGGAAATATTCTGCTTCCCTAACTGGGAAGCTCCCTGAAATCCCTCCTTTTGGATTTTTATAAGGGTTTCATTACATAGGCATGATTCATAAAACCATTGACTATTGGTGATTATTCAATCTCCAGTCCATCTCTCCTTCTTGGAGATCAGTAGGTGGTTGTTATGGCAAGCAGACCCTTCTTTACATGGGGTCCAAAATCACCTCATTAATGTAACAAAAGACACCTTTATTGTTTTTATTGCTTGGGAAATTCCAAGAATTTTAGAAGTTCTATGACAGAAACATCATGGAAATCATATATATATATATATATGATATATATATATATGATATATATATCATATATATATATATCTTATTATAAATCACAATATCACACTCAGTCAACAGGTACTTCTTGAGCATCTAATATGTGCCAGTTGTGTCTGAAGGCTATGGAATGGAAAATAAGTTAATTGTTCTTTAAGCCCCTTGACCAAAGGACCTTACCATCTGCTCAGGAATAGAATATCACTAGGAAGCTTTTAGTGAACATGACAATATTACATATTGCTACAGTCAAATGGAGACTAAGATGATAACTGATGAGTTTATAATTATTTAACACAGCTATTATTTAATGTGAAAAGTTTTGCTGTTCATGTTCCACATGAACTGGAAAACCTTAATACTTTACTTATAAGGGAAAGTATGGGGGCAGCTCCTCACAAGATGCTTAGAATGTCCCCATGCTTGGCTTAAGGCTCTACCATCATCATTTTGAAATTCTTAATAGTTTTGAACAAGGATCCTTGCATTTTTATTTTACTCTGGGCCCCATAATTTAGGTCCTCTCTTCTCCTGGGAAGAGAGATTTGATTTGGAAATCATAATTGCGACCACTTACTATGTGTTCATTCATGCCTGGAAGGATCCTAGATGCTTAAATATCTCCTCTAACCCCGAAATCAATCAATTTGTGGGAGAGGCAATGACCCAAACTCATTTCTTTTCTTTTTGATCCATTCTTTTCAGTTTTTTTAAAGATTATTTTTAACATTTTAAAAAATTGAAATTCAATTAACATACAATGTATTACTGGTTTCCGAGGTAGAAGTTCTAGGATTCATCAGTCTTATATAATATCCAGTGCTCATTACATCACATGCTTTCCTCTTTAAATGCATGATTTATACTTTGAGATATTTTTTAAAATTTTTGAGGGAATAAAATAGCCCACCTCTGTGAATAGTTTGCTCTAGAGAGTCTTAAACATTCTCAGTTCACAGTTAATTGTACCCTTAATGTACCAGTGATTTTTCCCTAAGCCAAAAGAAATACTTAATACTTCTATTTATGAAATAGTTTCAAACACATTAATAAGTATTTATGTCCTAACAACTTAGTACCTGAAGAATAATATGTATAAATTGAAAGAAAAAATAAAATTTTAATTTTATTCTTAACCACAATTTCTTATGAATGGTATGTGGATGCACCTGTTGGGTACTAACAGCATCTAAAACATTAAAATTAGATGAGACATGCTACTTTTCTTCCAAAACTATCAGAACAACAAACCAAAAGCAATGTGACATCATGGAAGATAATGTGATCTAATGCCAAAGTTAACTTAATCTGAGCTAGCAGTTCTCCAGATGGCCTACACATGTAATTATGTTTCCCTCAAAAATTTAAAACATCCAGGAGGGCTCATGAGTTCCTTGAGTTACCCGCCTCAGGTTACAGTTTGTTAATGCAAAGCAATACCTCCTTGCTGGGGAACAAGCATAGGTAGTCTTTTATCCTCTACATGATGATATTAGATATACAGAAAATCAAGGAACGAAAGAAAAAAGGGGGAATGAAAATTGAATGAAAAAGAAATCTCCAGAAATGTATTTTTATGCAGTAACACACAAAAAAAATTTATTTTACTAGATATTCCATATCAGAATATAGTTACAATTGTAATAAATTTCATTATCTACTTGACTTTTCTATAACTTAAATAATAAAGTATAATCCCAAATGAAGAGACAGAGTCACTGCTTTCCAAAATAAATGTTTTCTCAGTGTGAAAACTGGAAGTGTAGTAATGCTTACAAATGTAATAAATTCCAAAAATTAGGTAGTGCTTAAACAATTATTAGCAACCAAGAGTTTCCTTTTATTTTCCTTCAAGTAAGCAGGCATGTGGAAAACAAACTATATTCAACCACTCCCTTAAGTCTAGTTAAAGTCAAAAGACAAGAGGAATACTGTTCTTTAATCCTAATAAAAACAAAACACAAAAGCAACTGTTATTTATAATTTGTAGTTAGTAACATGTTATTAGTGGGTTGTTGGTTGATTTTATCTAGTAGTAACTAGGTAGGTATTTTTGTTTGTTTTAATGCCATGTTGCTTCAAGAAGGATGAATGGGTAACTTGATTTTGATGAGAACAAAAAGATTGTACATTTCATTTTACTTGTTGTTTTTATATTTGAACTTTGGACTTCAATGGGCTTATTTAAAAATCATATGTTGCTACTGCCATCTGTTGGATGGTATGTGAGACCTACTCAGTCAGAAGGACCTTTTAAACATCCACGTATCTGTCCTTTCCTTCTTTTAACTTTACAGCATGACTCCAAAAGGTAAGATTTTTCTTTTACTCTGTCGATGTGAGGTATGGTTGCTCGCTCCCAGCCCCAGAACACAATTTATTTGGGGAACATCTTCTATTGTGGTGAGGCACTTTCTTTTCAGGAGTTTAATTTCTTTCTATTAAAGAAAGGGGGTGAAATTTTTATCTTTTCATGACTTAAAAAGTGAGGCAAGCTTATTGGGGAGGAAAGATGTGTTTGTGTCTGAGTATGTTTAGGAACAAGCATATTTTTAGTATGGGGTGGTAGAACCTACACTTGACTAAAGAGCCAGGGAAATCAGTCAAAATTCTGTTGCTAGACTGTCATGCATTTTTAAAACCAGTGATTTTACTTCTCTGGCTGCAGTTTCCTCAGTTGCAAGATGAGATAGTTGGACTAGAACTAAGAAAAGCGTATGAGCTCAAGATCCATGTGGTTTTCTCTCTCTAAAGAGTCATATTCAAGGACTAGCAGTCATAGTAGCTAATACGAATATCAAAAGAAATACCAGTCTGAATCTCTTGAAAAGCATGAAAAAAAGTGCCAATTTTCCAGTCTATGGGAAATCCATCTTGTCACACAGCCCTTTTGTCCTCCTCATTTCTTATTTTTCTATTTTCTACATGCTCTAATTGTCAGTCCTCCTCCCTCATTACTCCTCCCCATGCTAGTTCTCTGAGATGTGACTATTTTCTCTCTCCTTCCTGTCCCCACTCTTGTTTAACCTCTTGCTTCCAGTTTCCATATTTCTCTGCATTTTTCTCTGATTCTGCATTTCAAATTTCCAAGGACCAGTCTTGGAGAAATAGCCTCTTCTCTGAGGTGTGGGAAGTCAAAGAAACAAAACCAAGTGAAACATACTTCATATTGGTCTGGGGAGGCAGGAGAGGCAGGAAACATATAGAGGCAGGAACCAAGCACCCACCCAGCAAGAACCTTGCATGATATAACTACAGTACCTGTAGCTGAATTAACTGATTAGAATGCACAATTGGGTTTATTGTCCTTTAGTTAGAGGTTTTTAAAGATAGAAGCTATCTAATTCCTATTTTAATTCTTGCTAAAGAAAGAAAGATTGGGATAATTATTGAGCTCAGTTCTATTTACTTTCTTGAAATTTGATGTCTACAAAACCTGGAGTTTATTTACCTTTTCCTTCTCTCTTCCTTTCATGCCATTCATTTACACCAGATTGGGGAGGAAGTGCATTTAGTAAGAACTCCTTTTTGGTTTCTTCTCTGAGGATGAAGTCTTGGTTGAGCTTTCAGTAAACACAGCCAGAATGGGGTCTGGGAGTGGGGCTATATTTCTTCTAGTGTGAGTTCTCCAGGGGAGTAATCATGAAGTGGTTCTCAAAACCTACCCTGAGGGGCATCTGGGTGCCTCAGTGGGTTAAAGCCTCTGCCTTCAGCTCAGGTCATGATCCCAAGGTCCTGGGATTGAGCCCTGCATCTGGCTCTCTGCTCGGTGGGGAGCCTGCTTCTCCCTCTCTCTCTCTGCCTGCCTCTCTGCCTACTTGTGATCTCCGTCTGTCAAATAAATAAATAAAATCTTAAAAACAAAACAAACAAACAAACAAACAAACAAAAAACCCTACCCTGATCTAGGCCTGCTCTCTTGGCCCTTGCTGCCATTCATCTCTCTGACCTACCTAAACTCTCTTAGTGGTGCTGAGGTTTGCTGTAGTGAAAGGGAATGCTGCCAGCCTGCACAGATAGTTTCTCCTTACAAAAGGTTTGGGGAATTTCCTAGACTTGTCTCTTACCAGTTCTGTCAGTGAGGTTTCAGAGGACCCCAGGCACTTGGGGTGGAAGGGAGTGGCCTGCAGTGTGACCAGCCTGAGGCCCACCATGGAGAAGGTCTGCAGAAGAAAGATCCCATTTGTTATGATGGAGAGTAACAGCCAGTTATACATTTGGTGATGGTGATTCATTTGCTCAGTAGAGGTTTGGGAGGATTACAGTTTGAATTTGAAAAAGTCATTTCTATATATGGCAATGAAGTGACTCTGAGCAATCAGCATGTACTATATGGAGTTTTGTCATCTTTGGTAATATCACCAATGTTACTGTATTGAGAAAAATGTAAAATGGAACTGTCATATTAAAAAAGAAATTATTCAAACAAAACTCCATGCTAGGGGTGCCTGGATGGTTCAGTCAGTTAAGCATCTGCTTTTGGCTCTGGTCATGATCCTGGGCTCCTGGGATGGAGCCCCACATCCAGCTCTCTGTTCAGTGGGGAGACAGTTTCTCCCTCTCCCTCTGCTGCTCCCCCTGCTTGTGCGCACGCTCTCTCTCTCTCTCTCTCTCTCTCTTGCTGTCAAATAAATAAATAAATCTTAAAAAAAACCTTCCATGATAATAGCATTATGGTATAATGGAGTTCTATCACCACCAATCTCTTGCCTTAAGTGTACAAGCTGTATATATATTTGTATGTATGCATATATACACACACACACACATACACACACACACATTTTTCTAAATCTTCTGGGCTTTAAAGCTTGCTTTAAAGGACATAATGAAGCAATGAACAATACCATATTCCCAGCTGCCAGAGCCAATGTGTATCTCCAAACAGTGGCTGGGTGAGGAGCCAAATGTCAACATTGTCAACATTGTCCTCTCCAGCTTTGCTTGAGGAAGTGGATGAACATTTGTTTCATGATTTGACAGTGTACAAAATGAGCCTGTCTGCAGCCCAGTTCATCCACTCAAAAGTCATTTTATCTCTGCTGGCACTGGAGGATCCCTGTCACTCATGGTCACCAGGCAGAGAACTCATTGCCAGTATAAATATTTACCAAGTCCTTCCCTTAGGATGGAGAGCTGAAGTTCCCAACTCTCAGTTCAGAAGGGCATGGCATAGCTCTTTTGCTTCTAGTATCTTTTGTACTGGAGGAACCATTGTTGCAGACTGGTCTGTGGAGGTATTCTCCTCCCTTAGCTCTTAAATAGCAGGAGGCAGTCCTGCACATTAAAGCCTACGGCTCTGGTACAGTTTCTGGAGGCTGTGCGGCCCTTGAATGATGTCCTTGCCAGCAAAGCTGCATAGCCTGCAGGATGAGAGGTCGTCGGCATGTGCTGACTGGGTGGACCTGATTCCTAGGTATTGTGGGAATGCAGAGTTGTTTCTTCACCCATGGATCTATGCTGTGATGAGAACCTTGGCAGGAGATGAGGGGCGATCTCAAGTATTCAGGCACTCCAATGCCTTTAAAACACTGTTATGGGATGGAATGTAACATAACATAGCATAGTATAACATAATATAACATAATATGTTAATATGGGCAAAGGGAAGTAGGGGACTTTGAAATCTATGGATTTCTCTTGTACTTTATTTATTTTCTTTATTGAGGTATAATTGACATATGGCATACTAGTTTCAGATGTATGACATAATGACTCAATATTTGTATATATTGCAGACTAAGTCTAGTTAACATTTATCACCATACAATTTATAAATATACAGTATTATTCTCTATAGTCACTATGCTGTGCATTACTTTCCCAGGACTTCTTTATTTGATAATTAGAAATTCATACCTTTTGACCCCCTTTACCATTTCACTGAATCCCCATCTTTACCTCTGGCCAATACCTAATTCTCTGTATCTAAGAAATTGTTTTTGTTTTTATTTTAGATTCCCCATGTGAGGTTATTTGGTATTTGTCTTTCTCTGTTAGACTTATTTCACTTAGCATAACGCCCTCAAAATGTATCTATGTCGTCATAAATGGAAAAATTTTATTCTTTTCTGTAACTGAATAATATTCCAGTGTGTGGAGTGTGTGTGTGCATATCCATTTTCTCTATCCATTCATCTGTCAATGGACACTTAGATTGTTTCCCTATTGTGGCTATTGTGAATAATGCTATAGTAAACATGGAGATGCAGAATATATATCTATATATAGATATATATATACACACAGAGATTATATATATTATATATTATAATATATTTTTTCTTCAAATTACTGTTTTTGTTGCTAAGTGGAATTGCAGGATCATATGGTATTTGTATATTTTTAGCACACTTCATACTGTTTTCCATAGTGGCTACACCAATTTATATTCCTACCAACAGTGCACAAGGATTTCCTTTTCTCCATATCCTTGTGAACACTTGTTATTTCTTATTTTTTATAATGTATGGCAAACACGCACACACACCAATATTCCTAAACCCCAAATTAAAAAATGTTCTCTCATTTTTCCTGATCAGTTAGGGATCTTATCTGTTACTCCACTGAATATTACTTCTTTAATTTAGAACTAAAATTTAATGACTTCTATGTTAAAGAGAAACAGGGGACACAGTGTTATTTCTTATTTTTAGAATAGCCATTCTAATGGTATGAAGTGATATCTCATTGTAGTTTTGATTCAGATTTCCCTGACATTAATGATGTTGAGTATCTTTTCATGTACCTGTCGGCCATCTGTATGCCATTTCTCTTTAGAAAAATGTCTATTCAAATCTTCTGTCATTTTGAGATTATTTAGGGGTTTTTGTCTTTTTTTGTTTTGTTTTGGGTTTGGGTTTTTTGTTTTGTTTTGTTTTGTTTTTGCTTCTGAGTTGTGGGCATTCTTTGTCTATTTCGGATATTAGTCCCTTTTCAGGTATATGATTAGCAAGTATTTTTTCCCATTCATTAGGTTGCCTTTTCATTTTGTTGATGGTTTCCTTTGCTGTGCAAAAGCTTTTTAGTTTGATGTAGTCCCACTTATTTATTTTGGCTTTTGTTGCCTTTGCTTTTGGTATCAGATCCAAAATTCATCTGCAAGACTCATGTCAAGGAGTTACCTTCTATGTTTTACTCTAGAAGTTTTATGATTTCAGGTCTTAAATTCATACCTTCAATTCATTTTGAGTTAACTTTTCTGTGTGATATAAGATAGTAGTCCAGTTTCATTTTTTGCCTGTGGCTGTCCAGTTTCCCCAACATTTTTGAAGAGACTGTCCTTTCCCCCACTGTATATTATTGGCTACTTTGTCATAAATTAATTGCCCATATATGTATGGGCTTATTTCTTGGCTCTCTATTCTATTTATGGAATTCTCTTTTAGATTTCACCTCATTTTTTTAAAAACTGCAAATAATTGGGTTTTTGTATTAAAATCGCCTTTAAGTTGACTTTGAGTTTATTAGAGGTGCATATCTTCCTACTTTGATAAGGCCTAGTGACCACTAGTAAGCTTCTGTCTTCTGACATGAATGATAGCTGATACATGAGTGATGATAACTGCCAGTCACAGAGTCCTTCTGTGACTGTGCTGAGAGTATCACATGAGTTATCACATTTACTCCCCAATGCAACCCATGGGACAGGGACTTTCATTCCTGTTTTCAAAAAGGAAATTGAAATTTGAGGGAGGATCACACAGCAGAACCATGCTTGGAAACCTTCCCTCTAAGCAGCATGAGGTGAACTCTGAAAATGGTTCACTATTCACATAACCCAGAAAACCCTACAAAAAATCAAGAGGCTCAAATCTTTATGTTCACCTTTTTTTATTGTTTTTTAAAATTATGTTCAGTTAGCCAACATACAATACGTCGTTAGTTTTTTATGTTATGTATTTTATTTTTATGCATTAACTTTTTAACTTGTATTTTTCACACCTATATTTTTATAGATGTATGCTTTATTGTAGTCCTTTTTTCGCTATTCAATTTTACCTTTGCATATATATGTTTTACTTATAATTTTAGGACATAGTGTCCTCTAACACACAGAACAAAATACACCCAGGAACAACAGAAACAGTGTTTTGTCCACACTTCATGTTCACTTTAAGACCACACATGAAAGCACCCAGGCCATCAGGGGTATGCATATCCTATAAGCCACTAAGTATCTAAAAGATAGCACTTTGTAGAAGCAATGTGTGCCATTCCATTGCTACAATGGTGGAGTTGGTAGGTGTGCCCAGGCCAAACAATGGGACTGGACACAAGATTGGTGGCCCAAGAAGAGTGCTGCATTTTTACTGCCCATGCTTCAAAATGCAGAGACAAATGTTGAACTTAAGAGTTTAGATATAGATTCTCTGGTCATTGAGCACATCCAGGTGAACAAATTCCCCCCAAAATGTGGCATAGAACTTACAGGGCTCATTGTTGGATTACCTATACATGAGGTCTCCCTGCCCCACATCAAGATGATCCTTACTGAAAAAGAGCAGACTGTTCCTAAACCAGAAGACGAGGTTGCACAGAAGAAAGAGATATCCCAGGAGAAACTGAAGAAAGGAAACTTACGGCCCTGGAGTAAATTCTGCACAGAATAAATGCAGAAAGAAAGAAAAAAAGAGAAAGAAAAGAAAGAAGAAAGAAAGAAAGAGAAAAAGAAACATGCTTGTATTCAGGAATCTTGTCCTCAAAACCTTGACTTAATGATGGAAAGCTTTGCTTCTTTCCAGGGGCTCCAGCAAATACCTTGTTGTAGTGGATTTCCCTCTAATTTGGGTGAGAGCTCTTACTTTATGGTGCCAAATCAGTGAGTCCCTACTCTCATGAAAATTATAAACTTGTAAGTCTAAAGGTAAAGGTATAGCATTTATCTAAAATATTAACTATTAAGTGCTTTGTGCTATTCCAGAAACAATATTGCCCTATTATACCATCATAACTAGTCTCTTCTATTTGTATGTCTACAAATCTAATGTATTTTCTTGTATTCTGAGAAATAACAGCCAGGTACTTTTCTTTTCAATTTATCCATCATCCACCTATCTACCCATACATATATTCATATAATTATCCACCCATCTAACAGTTGTTGTCTTTGACTTAGTGTGAGGTATCTTTTGTAAAGATTGGGAGTCATACAAAGATATTAACAAACAAATAAAGCTTCTTTCCCCAAGTACCCAGAATCTAGTTGGGAGAGACTCTCTATCTAGATTTATAGCTGTAACATATAGGAGAATGAGGCAAGTGCTGTGAAAGAGTAAGAATTTGTAAATGAATGCACTCTCCCTAGGAGCCACAGAAGTCTTGATGAATGGGCAGGACTTTGGAAGGGGAGATTGGCTGGTGGAGAGGACATTCCAGAGGAACAAATGGGTAGGTGTGGGATGCTCAGACTTGTGGGACCTGGGAATGTTAATTGTGGAGGGAAGGGGAGGAGAGCTGGAGCAAGGTTGAAGAGGCAGGCTAGGGCCAAGCCATAGAGGGCTTGAGCACCAGGATAGGTGGTTTAGGCTGAATTCAGTAGGAGTGGGGTTCGTGAAGGCTTTTACAACAGGGGAAATCTATGACACAGGTTTAGTAGGAAAAGCATGCTGCCTAGATGCTGGCTAGAATCCTGGCTCTGTCTTTTTAAGCAGTGCTCATTGTTAAGTTCTCCGAGCCTGAGTTACCACATCTGTAATCTGATAGAAATGATATCTACCTTGTGGTCTTGTTTGGAGGATCCAGTGAGATCATGTGTGTGAAGTGTCCACTGGAGATCCTGAGGCATGGCGGGCACTCGGGCAAGGTGGCATTCTGATGAGGTTAGGAGAGTGGTGCTTCGGGAATCTTATTGTAGAGGTGGATGGTGGAGGTTGGCAGCCTGGTTAAGATAACTACAGTGGTCTTGTGAGGCATTTGGGGCTTGAAGGGAATGTCAGCAAGAATGGAATAAAAGCAGGAACAGATCTGAGAGAAAAGGAAGAATGGATGGAACCAGAAACTGATGGGAGGTATGATTGTAGGGTGAGGGGGCTTTGGAAGCAAGTGTGACCAAAAGGGATTCTAGGGCCACTTTCTCAGCAGCACCCAGCCCAGGAATGTAGGCCCCGTGACTCTAGAACAGTCCTTTCTGTTGAATTTAGGAGACAACTTGTTTCTCTCAAGCCAGAGCAAATTCTGAGAGTTCCTGTTTTCACACAAGATTCTGATTCTGATGCCAAATTTTCAGCTTCAGGTAGCAAAGGATTTTCAGTTGTCCTTAGGGTAGAAACAACATAGTGCTATTTGGCTTCCTCCCATGCAGCCAACTTGGCTAAAAAAAAACTGTCTTTTGTTTTGATTTGAGTAGAAAGCACACTGCTGTATGGTTCTTGACATTTACTTTACCCTGGGAGCAGAACTTTATCTTGGAATGCAGGGGTGGTGGGTTGAAAAGATAGTCCTCACAGGCATATTTTCCACATTTGTACCTTAGTCCTCAGCTTCAAATACTTTTAACTCTGATGGCATCATTTACAACCATGCTCAAAAAATGTAATTAAGGAACAAAAATAACTCATGATTACTGAACCGTAATGAGATAGATGCTTATAAGCACTTTCTCTAGGGAAACCAATTGGGCATCTACCACATGAAAAATGTATGACAGAGGAAGGTAATTAAAAGTTGAAATTAGGCTAATGTATCTGACAAAAGAAAAAAAATTTAAATTAAATTGTTAAATTATTCAATTATTGACTCATTGTCTTAATTAAATTGTATGATGTTCCAGAATAAGACTTTATGGGCATCAGGTATGAGCTTCTATTCTCGGGTTTCTCAGTGGCCTGTGGGTGTCCTTGTGAAGAGAAGGCCTTAATGAGAAGACTCAGATATTTGTGCTTCTTTTTCTTTTTAACTTTTTATTTAAATTCCAGTTAATTAACATACAGTGTAATATTAGTTTCAGATTTACAATCTAGTGATTCAACATTTCCATACAATACCCAGTGCTCATCATGACAAGTGCTCTCCTTAATCTCCATCACCTATTTCACCCATCCCGCTTCCAACCTCTCATCTGCTTACTATCGATTTATTCTTTATAGTTAAGAGTCTGATTCTTGGTTTGCCTTTCCCTAAGCCTGTGCTCTTTGTTTTGTTTCTTTAATCCCACATATGAGTGAACTCATATGGTATTTTTCTTTCACTGACTAACTCATTTTACTTACCATAATACTCTCTCACTCCATCCATGTCATTGCAAATGGTAAGATGTCATTTTTAAAATTTTTTTTTTTAGTTTTTATTTAAATTCCAGTTAGTTAACACACACTGTAATATTAGTTTCTAGTGAAAATCTGGTGATTCCACACTTCCATACAACACCAAGTGCTCATCAAAACAAGTCCCCTCCTAATCCCCATCACCTATTTAACCTAGAGTTAAGAGTCTGTCATTTGAAAATATCTTCTCTCATTCCATAGGCTGCCTTTTAGTTTTGTTGATTATTTTCTTCACTGTGCAAAGCTTTTTATTTTGATGTAGTCCCAATAGTTTTTGTTGTTGTTGTTATTTTTTCCCTTACCTCAGGAGATATATCTAGTAAACAGTTCATATGACTGAGGTCAAAGGGGCTACTGCTTATATTCTACTCTAGGATTTTAATAGTTTCATGTCTCACATTTAGGACTTTAATCCATTTTGAGTTTATTCTTGTGTATGGTGTAAGAAAATGGTCCAGTTTCATTGTGCATGTTGCTGCCCAGTTTTCCCTACACCATCTGATGACAAGACTGTCATTTTCCCATTATATATTCTTTCTTGCTTTGCCCAAGATTAATTGGCCATATAGCTGTGGGTCATTTCTGGGTTCTTTATTCTGTTCTATTGGTCTATGTGACGTTTTGTGCCAGTACCATACTGTTTTGATCACTGCGGGTTTGTAATATAACTTCAAGTACAGAATTGTGATGCTTCCAGCTTTTCTTTTCTTTTTTGGGATTGCTTTGGCTATTTGGGGTCTTTTGTAGTTCCATATACATTTTAGGGATGTTTGCTCTGACTCTGAAAAATGGTGGTATTTTGATAAGGAATGCATTAAATGTGTAGATTCCTTTGGGAGGCATGGACATTTTAACATTTGTCCTTCCAATCCACGGAGCATGGATGGAATCTTTCCATTTCTTTCTGTTGTCTTCAATTTCTTCCATGAGTGTTTTATAGTTTCAGAGTACAGGTCTTTCACCTCTCTTGGTAGATTTATTCCTAGGGATCTTATGGTTTATGGTGTAATTGTAAATGAAATTGATTCCTTAATTTCTCTTTCTGCTGCTTCATTATTGGTATATAGAAATGCAACAGATTTCTGTACGTTGATTTTGTATCCTGAGAATTTACTGAATTTGTGTATCAGTAATAGCAATTTTTGGGTGGCATCTTTTGGGTTTTCTATATAGAATATCATGTCATCTGCAAATAGTGAAAGTTTTACTTCTCTCTTGCTGATTAAGATGCCTTTTATTTTTTTGTTGTTGTCTTATTGCTAATCTGAGGACTTCCCATATTATGCTAAATAACAGTGGTGATAGTGGAAATCTCTGTCTTCTTCTTGACCATAGAGGAAAAGCTCTGTTTTTCCCCATTAAGGGCGATATTAGCTGTAGGTTTTCCATATATGGCCTTTATTATGTTGAGGTATGTTCTCTCTAAACCTACTTTATTGAAGGGTTTTTTTTTTAATCATGAATGGATATTGTACTTTGTCAAATTCATTTTTTTTTTGCATCTATTAAGATGCAATTCTATTCTATTAAGAAGATCACGTGGTTCTTATCTTTTCCTTTTTAATGTGGTGTATCACGTTAACTAATTTGCAAATAGTGAACCACACTTGCAGCCCGGGAATAAGTCCCACTTGATCATGGTGAAAGATTGTTTTAATGTACTGTTGGATTTGATTTGCTAGTACTTTGTCAAGAATTTTGCATCCATATTCATCAGGGATATTGGCCTGTAGTTGTCTTTGTGGAGTCTTTGTCTGGTTTTGGTGTCATAGAATGAATTTGGAAATTTTTCTTACATTTCTATTTTTTGGAATAGTTTGAGAAGAATAAGTATTAGCTTTTCTTTAAATGCTTGGTAGAGTGCTCGCTTCAGCAGCACATATACTAAATGCTTGATAGAATTTGATTACCAATTCAATTTTTTTGTCAGTTATCTGTCTTTTCAAGGTTTCTATTTCTTTCTGTTTCACTTTTGTTAGTTTATACATTTCTAGCAATTTATCCATTTCTTCCAGGTGGTCCAATTTGTTGACATATAGTTTTTCATAATATTCTCTTATATTTGTATTTCCGTGGTATTGGTTGTTATTTCTCCTTTCTCATTTGTGATTTTATTTATTTGGGTCCTTTCTCTTTTCTTTTTGATAAGTCTAGCTTGGTGTTTATCAATTTTGTTATTTCTTTCAAAGAACTATCTCCTGGTTTCATTGATATGTTTTATTGGTTTTTTGGTTTCTATATCATTTATTTCTGTTTTAATGTTTATTATTTCCTTGCTTTTCCTGGATTTAGGTTTTGTTCACTGTTCTTTTTCTAATTCCTTCAGGTGGATGGTTGATAGTTTGAGGGGTTTTTTTGCTTCTTAAGATAAGCTCCTATTACTACATACCTTCTTGGGAGTGCTTTTGCTGCATCCCAAAGGTTTTGGAACGTCATGCTTTCATTTTTATTTGTTTCCAAGTATTTTTTTTTTTAATTCTTCTTTGATTTCCTGGTTAATCCATTCATTTTCTAGTGAGATGTCCCTTAACCTCCATGTATTTGTGGTTTCTCCAAGTTTTTCTTGTGGCTGACTTCAAGTTCCATAGCGTTATGATAAGAAAAGATGCATGGTATGATCTCAATATTTTTGTATTTTTTTAGGTCTGATTTGTGACCTAATATGTGATCTGCTCTAGAGAATGTCTCATGTGCACTTGAAAAGAATATGTATTCAGCTGTTTTAGGGTAGAATGTTCCGAATATGTCTGCTAAGTCCATTTGGTGCAGTGTGTCATTCAAAACCATTATTTCCTTATTGACTTTCTGCTTAGATGATCTTTATATTGAGGTAAGTAGAATGTTAAAATCCCATACTGTTATTACATCATTATTAATGAGTTCCTTTATGTTTGTTATTGTTTTATATATTTGGGTGCTCTCATCTTAGGTGCATAAATATTTATAATTGTTAGATCATCTTGTTGGCTTGTCCCTTTATTATAATATAGTGCCCTTCTTCATCACTTGTTACAGTCTTCATTTTAAAGTCTAGTTTGTCTTATACAAGTATTACTACTCTGATTTTCTTTTAATGTCCATTAACACGATAGATGGTTCTGTATCTCTTCATTTTCAATCTGCATGTCTTTAGGTTGAAAATGAGTCTCTTGTAGGAAGCATGTAGATGGGTCTTTTTTTTTTTTAAAGATTTTATTTATTTATTTATGTGACAGAGATTACAAGTAGGCAGAGAGGCAAGCAGAGAGGAAGGGAAGCAGGCTCCCCGCTGAGCAGAGAGCCCCATGCGGGGGTTTGATCCCAGGACCCTGAGATCATGACCTGAGCCGAAAGCAGAGGCTTAACCCACTGAGCCACCCAGGTGCCCCCCCCTTTTTTTTTAATCCACTCTAACACCCTGCGTATTTTGACTGGAAAATTCGGTCCATTTGTATTCAGAGTAGTTATTGATAGATCTGTATTTAGTGCCATTCTGTTACTTGTTTTTTTGTTTCTGAAGATTTCCTCTGATCCTTCCTTGTCTTTGTCACTTTTGTTTTTTCTTTCCAAAGAATCCCCTTTAATATTTTTTGCAGGATTGGTTTAGTGGCTGAGAACTCTTGGTTTTTGTTTATTTGGGAAACTTTTTAACTCTTACTCTGTTCTGAGAAATCTGTGCTTCTTATAAATGCAAATACCTTTTGCTGCATTTCCAGACCTCTTGTAAATATTATTATATTTTCACCAGCAGATGTCACTGTTTACACATAAAATGAAAACCACCCCGAAGCCTTTTTTTTTTTTTTTTTTTTCCTTTTTCTTATTCTGAAACAAGACCACCTCACATTTTTTGCATAAAACCTTATAATGTGGTTATTCTTGTTCTGGAAAATAATGACATTGTTTATCCCTTTAAAGAAAAACTGTATATATGGGGAGTGACTGGCTTACAAAAGACACACACATTTCTTCTTGGTTTTTTTTTTTTGACACACACATTTCATATATTAAGTTATACTGTAAAACTCCACTTAAATTTTTTTTTTAAGATTTTACTTATCTATTTGAGAGAGAGAGTGCAGAACGAGAGAGAGCAAGCATGAACACGAGGAAGGGCAGAGGGAGAGGAAGAAGCCAACTCTCTGTTGAGCAGAGACCCCCCACCCACACCATGTGGGACTCAAGCCCAGGACCCTGAGATCATGACCAGAGCTGAAGGTAGACTCTTAACCAACTGAGCTACCCAGGTGTCCCCCAAAATCATTGTTGAACACTTATTCTTTGCCTGAAACCAGCTTATGTGACAGAGTCTTCCTAAAACAACTGAAAGGCTGGTCCTTAAGAATCTTAAAACCTCTTTTGGAGAGATAAGACTTAAAAAACAAAACAATGTAAGACCTCAGTTAACTACTAAAACTAAAAGTCATTGTCACATTCTTTCAGGGAGATGGGAGATCAGTGAGGACTGGAGTAGATGGAAACCCTTAAAGGAAGGAAGCTCCAAGACAAAGAAGGTAAATTCATTTGTTTAGCAATGGAATGGTACTATGGAGCTTTTTGCTAAGAAAGTAAAAAAGAATTATTTTTGGAGGGTCCACTTGATGGAGTTGTGAAAATGTGGAGGGGGGTGGCATTACAGAATCTGAGAGTGAGAACAAAAACTCTCAAAGTGGTAACTAGAAGTAAAACTAATATCCAGAGGGCATAAGAGAAACAATAGGCCATCAGGCCACCCCACTGACAGGTACACTTACTATTGCTTCTTGTCTTCTCAGTCCAAAACCAGGATGAAGGGGTCAACACATGGTCAGACAACAAAATAGAAGATTTGAGTTCAGAGTTGTTTCCAGAAACTCTTGAACATATGGCCACTGTAAGAAATACAGAGAATAGAGTAACTTGAATCTTTTGATCTTGGGCAACTGGTAAGTGATGGCATTGCTGCTGATAGAAATGGAAAACCTGGGAATGAAGGTGGGCTTAGATTGAAAGTTGTCAAGTACAGTGTGATCCATGCTGCTGAAACTGATGTGAGCCAGGATGGCAGAGATCTGGAGGTATCAAGGGCAAGAGGAGGGAATTTGGACTCTGGTCAGGCAGAACACAAGACTGTATTAGGAACCATTGACCTTGGAGTGGAAACAACAATAAAGACTAGAGAAAGAGGAGGTATCAGATCTCAACAAATGCCCATAGTTAGAAGGTGATACCAGAAAAGAGGAGAAGCATCAGAAAAGAGACAGAGAATTAGGGTGTGAAGAAGAAAGAAAAGAAAACCGGAAGGGAAGGGAGGATTTCAGGAAAGAAGGAATGCTGGCACTGATAATGACCTCAGGGAGGTCAAGGAGCCAGATACCACCCCTGGGTTATTAAATTTGATAAGATCTTACTCTGTCTGAGAAACTTTGACCTTACTCAAAGTGGATTATAACTGGCCACCAGCTTCCCAGGTATAAATGCTCAATAGTACTTAAATATTGCAAAGCATCTGCATTTACTAACAGTTTTAAGATTTCTTTCACCCTGAGTTTTTTTGAATATTCTTAAAGTGCTCTGAAGTTAAAGATGTCAAGGTTGTTGAACAACCTTTACCATTGGCTGACTAAACATTAGTCCTACTTGCAAGCTATAGCAAGAACAGTAGCAGCTAATATTTCAGAGGACTTTAGTGGATGACAGCTTGGGTTTTTACCCTGGGTTCAGATGCTGTTTCTTCTGCTTGCTAGCTGACAATGGGAACTTAAATACTGGTAGGTGCTCGTACAATGGAGATTCTGTGACAAAATGGTCCCAAGAGCCAAAACTACTTCAGAGAGACAAGCATATCTGTTGAATTTGGTGTCCAATAGAGAGAGGAAAAAAAAACCTGTAAAGAAGAACTTAATTACTAGATCCTAAGTTAAACTTGATTACAAAAATCAAATGAGGTATTGCTCATGAAAGTACCTTGGGGGTGACTATGTGACTCATATTTGTTAAGCATCCCACTCTTGATCTCTTCTCAGGTTTTGATCTCAGGGTTGTTGAGTTCAAGCCCCACTTGGGGATGGAGCCTACTAAAGAACAAACAAACAAACAAAAACTGATGTAGTTTTAGAATATAGTGAGTTTGCTGGGATGAGGTCCAGAGCCAACAGCCAAGAAAGAATTCTTGAGATGTCTTTGGTGCAAAAAGGTGATTTTATTAAAGCATGGGGACAGGACCCATGGACACAAAGAACTGCAGCGCCAGGGTTATGAGGGGTGGCAGATTATACAGCTGGGAGTTGGGGGAGGTAGGAAAAGGGAAGTTTTCAAAAGGATTTTCATGTGTTAAAGAAGACTCACTGGATACCAGAGGCCTTGCCATTGTCAAGTTAAGGTTGTTTTTCCTTCTAGCAAGGCATTAACATTAACGATTGGGAACTTCCTGGAGGAACATTACACTCTGCCCCCTTCAAGTATCTGTCAGTGGGTGGTAGGTTGTAAGGACGTTTAATTGTATCTACATTTCCTTCTGGAAGCTAAGTTATTAATAGAAATGCTTTGTTCTTGTGGATTGTTAAGACTTTTGTAAATTGAGGGAGACTCATGTCTTGCAGGATTGTGATCTCTGTAAGTTAATTTTTTTTTTTTTCCTTTCCTTAGCTTTAGGACAGTGGGGAATGTCTGAGGAATGTCACATATATCCCATCTGGGGAGGGAGTGTTGTGGGGTGTCAGCTTCTGCTTTGTCCTCAGTTTGCCTTCTGTTCCCTCATCAAAACCACAACTCCTTTTTGGGGAGCTTTGTGGCTCAGTGTGGAGTCTGCTTGTCCCTTTCCCTCTGCTCCTACCCCACTTGTGTGTGTATTCTCTTTCTTTCTAAAATAAATAAGTAAATAAAAATCTTAAAAAAAAAAAAAAGTACCTTGCACCCTGCTTTGCACTCTATTAAAGAAGTCACTGTAATTTAACAACATAAAATGAGAGCTCCAAAAATATTCCAGGTATGAATTATGACCTTCTAAATAAATATATGAAATCCATGACAGCATCTGTGATATGACACCATGTTGTAGGAAAAATTACACACTGTAAATCAGGAAAGATTTATTTGCCTTTTGATCATGATGATGATGATAATGGTGACTATGATAATTATTTCCCAATTGCTTTATTTATCAAATGCCCACCAGTCCCTCTGTGCCAAAAGCTGCCCTGGTTTGGGTTGCATGGGTACATGATGTATCAATACTTCTGGTACATGGAGCATTATCCATAAGGCTCATCCCACTTCTCACAGCCCTGAGTCAGAGATCCAGTGGCTTCTGAGGATCTTTCAAAAAATACTTTGTTTATTTGAGAGAGAGACAGTGACAGAGAATGTGAGAGGAGAGAAGGTCAGAGGGAGAAGCAGACTCCCCGTGGAGCTGGGAGCCTGATGCGGGACTCGATCCCTGGACTCTGGGATGATCTGAGCCAAAGGCAGTTGCTTAACCAACTGAGCGACCCAGGTGCCCTCTTCTGAGGATTTTTTTTAACACCCCCATCACTCCCGGATATTTGTTGCATGGAACTTGCCTTATAGAAGATATTGGGCATGCCAATTCTCTTGCAGTTCAGAACTGGAGGACCTTGGGATACACAGTATAGGAAACGTTACATTCAGGGAAGTGTTATCCAGCTACTTGGCTCTAGTCCTTGCTACTACTAATATAAAGAAGTAACATTTATTGATTTTTACATACATTAGTATATAAATACCATGCTATAGTACTAGAGGATGGATATGATTTCCCCCTGATTATAAACAAGAAAACACTGAGGCTAAGAAAAGTTAAGCAATGTGACTAAAGTCACATACTAGTTAGTAACAGAACCAGGACCTGAAGGCAGTATAGTCATCACTGAAGACCCTGTACTTAAGCCCTTCACTACACCAAGAGTATAGGAACACTTCATATTCATAATGGGGCTCTGGATCATTATCCAGGTTTGCTGATTTTTACCAAGGCTATAGAATCCTTTCTCCTGTCCCCTACCACCACCTACTTGCAATAACTTTACTGAAGAAAGGCATCCATTTGCATTGCTGAATGGAAGTCACAAAGTAAGTACTCAAAAAGATACTTGTTGGGGAAAAAAAAAAAGAGATTTGTTGAATGAATGCATGCCTGTATATGTTCTGGGGTCATCAAAGAGCCTTTACCCATTTGAAAGCCAAGAAGTGAGGTTCAGGTGATTCTCGATGTGCAGACAAAACACTGAGCCACACAGAATATCACTTTGAAGGCTCACACTCTTTGTTGAATTGCAGCAACCAAGTTTCACATCTTTAGGAGCCAGTTCATTGTATTAAATTACATGCATAAATAAAGAATATTTAAGAAAATGTGGTGTGTTCTTAAGCTCAGTTTCCCTCTAACCGCTTACCCTTGTTACATTTGTATCATGAAAATTCATAACCAGAAGCCTTCAGCCTACAGCCCTTTGCCCACTTGAGGGTTTCACCATTACTATCTGGAACCCCTAAATAACCCTCTGCCAACCAGTTGCCTATCACACTTCCTCTCCCTTTTGCATCTCTAGGAAAGCAACTTTTTATCTAATGTGGAAAGCCTTGTTCTTGATAGAGTTCACTTTCTGAATCCTAAGGAAGGAGTCTTTTTCTTTTTAAGAGTACATTTTCTGAGGAGGCCTCACATATGTCTTTACCTATTTGAAAGTAAACAACATTCTACCCGTAGACGGCCAGAGAAAAGCCCATAAGCTGATCCTGTCTCAGAGAAACAGGGCTCTGAAAAGTGATCAGAGAGGATTTCAAGTGGACTGATGGCAATACCTATCCCTGTGGTTACTAGACCCTGCCTGTTGGGAAGAGATTGTTACTCTTCTGTCTTGTGGCACTTCGTGCTTTGCTGATATTTAAATCAATTTCATCTAACACCTACAGAATACAAAGATGATGTCAGCTCTCCCCACAAAATGTTCATAATTCTCTAGTTAAATCTCCAGGTTTTTATTCCAAGCAGCTCTAGGACTGTAAGACCCTCTAATATAATACATTTGATATAATAATTGTTCACTAAGCTTTAGGCATATTTCATATCTTGGAAGAAACATTCTTTTCTTTCAATAAAGACATGAGGGTGAGCAGTTCCCTCTTCCCCTCTACTCAGAAAGTAAGGAACAGCCTATTTGCCCTAGATCTCAGTTTCCATGTTCTTATCACAGGATGACAATCTCATATCTGTGGGTTCTTGTGACCACTGACGATGGAGCAGTTAGTAATGATGATTGAGAATTTTGGCCTTCAAGTCAGACAGAAATGTTTTGAAATCCTGGCTCAAATTCTGCATTTTCCACTCACTCACTCTCCACACCTGAAAAACTCCTAAATAGATCTGCGCGTTAGTTTGCTTAACTGCAGAATGGAGAAAATGGCACCTACGTCTCGTGGTAGAGCAAAAATTGTCAAGCACAGTGGGATTTCACAGTTAGTATTCATACATGTTAGCACCAGTTTTGTGATTTTCCCATCGGGTAGGTATAGGAAGAGGCCTGGTGTCATTAGTACCAGAGTGCAAATGACAGATTTCAGAGTAAAAATCTTCAGTTGGCAAAACTGATGAAAATACATTTTAAATATTTGGCCAGAGATAAGAAATTTATGGCCATGAATGCTGCATCTCTGATAATTTAGTGTATGAGTGTGTCACAAGAGACAGCATTTGTTTTAAAACCTCATGTACTCAATTTGCATTCAGAGAAATGTTGTGGAATCATCCAGACCAATGACTACTAACAAGAAATTGGGATGCCAGCAAGGCCAATGTTTTTGTGAGAATGTTGGGCTATTAATCATAAAAAAAGCAAAAACAAGACACTTTTATTTATAGCAAACTGTTGCTAAGCAGATAATAAAGACCCCTTTCAAAGCTTGTATTTTCTTTCTTTCTTTTTTTTTTCCTAAGAAAAGTACTTGGCTTGTACAATGGCTTTTCAGATGAAATAAAAAGCTCCACAAGCACAAGAGCCCTGAGTGTTTGTGGTTTTTAGACCAATATACTTGGCATCAGTCAGCCCCTGCAGGATGGAGGGCAAGATGTGGAATTACCCTGTAAAGAGAGGCCAGGGCATGGCTGGATCACTTTAATAACTGACTGGGTGCATGAAGTACGTTTAGTTTGGAAATGAGCTTGTAGCCCCAGGAAAGCCCAGGTGAGCTATTATGCCTTCCTCTGATGGCTTCTGACAAGTCCCAGGTCACCCTCTCCTGTGCTGAAAGGGACCAGTGGCCATCACTTAGATCTCCCTTTCCTGTCCCCTATAGAGGTGGATGTTGCTTCCTCTAGGAAGTTGGTGTGGGGACACTGGTTCATGAATGTCTGCTTTTGCTCAATCCTTGCTAGAAAAATAACAAAGCTCTTCAAAATCTAGGAGCTGAGCTTTTGTAGTTTTTAGATAGAGCAAGTACTTAAATATTTGTGGGATTCATGAATTACTTCATGCATGCATTTGGACCTCCAGCAAATAGCAGATGTTGTAGGCAGGAAAACCAACACCAAAAAATATCCACATCCTAATCCCTGAAACCTGTCCATGTTACTGTTATTTAGAAACAGACTCCTTGGAGATGGTTGAGTGAAGGTTCTTGAGAAGGGAGGTTATCCTGGATCATCAGGTGGCCCCTAAATGCAATTGCATGTGTTCTCATAAAAGGGAAGCAGAGGGAAATTCACAGACAGAAGAGAAGCTGGTGTGAAAATGAAGCCAGAGACTGGAATAATTCTGTCTCAAGCCAAGGATTGCTGACAGCCACCAGGAACTGGAGGACATTCTCCTGCAGAGCCTCTGAAAGGGGCTTGACTTGCCAACACCTTGATTTTGGCCCAGTGTGACCAATCTAGTACTTCTGGCCTCCAGAACTGTGAAGAATGACTTTCTGTGGCCATAAGCTGTCATTTGTTAAAGCAGCCTCAGGCAATGAATACCAAAGACAGCTAATATCTCCCCAACAACCAAACTTCACCTTCGTCTCAAAATGTCAGAATAACTACCATGAGATCCCTGTTGCCCACACAGATGTTACAGGGACAATAAATACATCTATGCACATCTTGCTCACTGAGAAGAAAATCTTTAAAAATAATTGTTAAAATTATTATAAAAATGAAACAAATTTATAGCAGAAAAAGAAGGCAAATATTATGGCAAATATAAAAAATTAAAAGTAAATGTGCCCTTTAACTCCCACAGGTCAGTCCTCTGGTATGTGTGTGTGTTCTTTGAATTTCTATGAATGGAAGTATATTTACACCTCCCCATTTTGATACCAACCAGGCTGTTCTTTCACACCATCCAGTTCCTTTTTGTTCATTTAAAAATGTATCTTGTGAGATCTTACCATGTGTGTGTATGGATATTTCCTCATTATTTTTCAACAACTGTGAAAACATTTCATTGCATAGATATGTCATAATTTATATAACTAGTTCAAAATGGTAAATTATGGAGGTAACAAAATATACTTTGTTTTGACAGCAACAAGATGACTTTAAATTGGATTTATAGGAGAAGAGAATATTTTTCTTTCCCCAAATCATGGCAAACTATTGTGATTGCCCTCAAAAGGAGCATGGTTGTTGAAGAGGTTTGGGTTCTGCAGAGGAACTCCGTGATTAGGAGAGAAGTCTGGGATCCCTCAAGTGCTTTCCCTTATTGTTCTTAAACTCTTATGCCTTGAAAAAAAATAGTAGCAGTTTGTTCATTCATTCCGTCTTTCAGCCAATATGTTTCGGAGCCTTCCATTTCCTCAGAGCTCTGCCAACATTCTGCAGGTAATAAAGATGAAAAACATGAAGCATCCTGCCTCCAAGTAGCTTGCTGTCAATGAATAGTAGGATAATTACTAACACAGATTGACACTTGACTTTAAGCAGGCATTGTTCTAAAATACTCCACATTCATTACTTTATTCAATTCTCCTGTTATTGTTATCCTATGTTTTGGAGGAGAAATCAGGGGCAGAGAGAGAAGTCAAGTCTCTTATTCAAGGTCTCAGTGCCAGTAAGGGGCCAAACCAGGGTGTTAATCGGAACAGGCAGAAGCCTGAGCCCATCCACACTCTGATCTAGTAAAGGCAACTACTCTGGCATCTGTTGCTGCATTACAAATTACCCCAAAACTCCATGGCTAAAAATAACAATAGTCATTTATTTGTTTGATATCCTGCAATTTGGGGAGTGCTTTGTGAGGACAGCTCATCTTTGCTCTTTGTTGTGTCTATTAGGGCTGGAATATCCAAGATGGATTTTTAACTCAGGTGTCTGATGCCTCAGCTGGGTGTTTGGAATATAGGGGCTGGCCAGGTATCTCCATGTGGCTTTTCCATATGACTAGCTTGGACTTACTTACAGTATGATGGTCTCAGCCTAGCTGGACTGTTTATATAGTAGCTGGCTTTTCCCAGAGTGTAAAAGTAAAAGCTGCCATTCCTTCTTAACTCCAGGATTTGGTAAGTGAGGAACTTCACTTCTACTGCTTTCATTGGTCAAAGAAATCACAAGACCAGGTTAAGATTCAAGAGGTGAGGCAAAGAAAAATCCTGCCTCCAACTGAGAGTGTCAAAGTCACACTATAGAACAACATATGAGATAGGAGATATTGTGGAAATTGTTAGAAATACTCCAGAACAGTTGCTTAGCTATACATAAACAGCTATCATATGAGAAGAAGGAAATAAATGTTGCAAAAGGGGTAAAGTTTAAGAGATTAACAGATTACTTACAGTTTGCAGAATTGAAGACAGAAATTGATGGAGGGTGCATTTAAATTGGCTTGGTGGGGAAGTCGCATTAGACATGTGCATATGAGAAAAAGGAGGTTCCAGGATTACAGTGTGAGCAAAGGCCAGAGGTAAGGGTGGAGTGTGTGTGTGTGTGTGTGTGTGTGTGTGTGTGTGTCTCCAAAGATCTAGCAAGAAGAAGGTTGAAGGACTGTGGAGTTGTTTATTTTTAACCAAAATATCAAATATGGAACAGAGGTAACTGATCAGACCGGATTTCTTTGGCACCTGGAAAACAGGCACATGTTGGCTCCAGGTATTGCAATACGGTGGTGGTGAAGACTGCGCTTCTCTCCCTGAACCCTATGGGGCATTGAAAATAGCTTTCTCTTCCAGGGCTGTTGTCAGGCAGAGGTACAATTCTGAGCTCCTGGGCATTGGAGCTCATTGCCCTTGGCCCCAAGATGAGCAGTGAGGGGGCTCCTGTCCAGGAGTCAGCTGAGTCCCCTCCCAAGCCCTCTCTTGAACCCCCTTCTGGTGCTGCATCTGTGGGGTGGGCACAGCTGTGATGGCAGCACTGGAGTAATTATGGGAAGAATATGCTAATGAGCAGATGCCTGTGATTAACTTGCTTTTTCTGTTGCCTGTCAAGCCCAGGCAGCACTTGTTGGAAAAGATAATTAAATCAGAATCAGATGCCTACAGTAAATATTTTATTTGAAGCTCTACACCACAAAAGGGGAGGTTGACCTTGAAATCCAGCTGTAAATTCCCACCTTTGTCTGAAGCCTGGGCCCTACTCAGAGTGTGAGTTGGAGTCTGCTCAAATGAGCTTCTAGTTAAACAATCAAGGGCTCAGTGGTACATGTCATGCATATTAGCTTATTAATGCTAGAGTATTAGGATAATACTTATTTGCTCCCTTAAAACTGGACAAATCTTGACTTGGGAAGTGTGGAATCTAGAGCAAATAGGCAGTCCAGCCTCCCCCATGCCTCTGTTTGCTCAGGTTTGGCTCTGAGGGGCTGATGACTCAACTCCCTCCATCACAGAGGTTATCCCCATGTCATCAAGAGTTTCTGCCTCTCTGGTACACATTTCTCACTTGCTCTATCTAGCAAGCAGAGGTCTTGATGGTAACTTGGGTGGTAAGTGCCCATGACAAATCCTGCTAGATTCCTTTTCCTCATGTGATGCATTCTCCATTGTACATCTTATGAAATGGGAAACTGGAAATTGCTTGGGTGACAAGTGGGTATTTCTTTTGGGTCTAGAACAGTAGTTTTATTTAAGGACTTTCTAAGAGGAAAAGATTTGTAAAAAGAAACCATCATGCCCTACCAAAGATTTGTAAAAAGAAACCATCATGCCCTACCATACCTTGTCCCTGTCCTTGCAATACCTGTTCTCCCCTCATGCTTAGGATATAGGGAGGGACAAGAGCTTGTCTAGTACCCTGTTTGTTAGCAATGGGGAAAAGATATTCAGAGAGTGAAGCACAGCACAAAGGAGACCACCTATCTGACAGAACAAGGACGTGGCAGTCTCCACTTCATATTGTGGGAGCTTCTTGTTCTCTATATACTTAAGAGTCAGACAGCTTTACCTGGGGAAGTTACACCGCCTCTGTGATCAATACAACTTGCTGACAAGCATCCCAAATGTTACAAATCTCTGCTCATGGGGAGAGACCTAACGTTTCACTTCCCTGGACAGACCCTCTGATGTCTTTATGTATCTGAAACATTTTATTGGAGAAATGGGGTGAATTCTTTCAAAGACATCTCTTCAGGAACATTTTTCAAATGGTCTTTTTTTAGTTTCCAATGTATGACTCACAATACACCTCCCCTCTCCTCAACTGTACTTCCATCCAAGTGCCCAAGGACCATCAGACCATCCTCTGTTGTCCTCACAGATGAAGTAAAGCCTCTCACTTGGTGGCCCCTGCCTTGTCTCTTGCAATTCTTCCTGCATACCACGCATTTCTTGTTTGCTTTCAAAATTCTGAGATGGTGGTCTTTTTACCTCAAGAAATCTTAGTTCATTCTCTCTCCACAGAGGAAATCATCTTTAAAAACAAACTGAAGCAAAACCCCTTGGGAGCGTGAGTATGCTGAGGAGATAAGGGGGATCTCGCAGCAGCCAGAGGACCAGAATTTCCTTTGGGTAAAAGGATCAGTGTGTGGGTTTGGGTAAAAGGATCCACTGTAATCAGTGGAGACCAGGCTGGCTGACCTGGGGTTACATCCTCCTAACAACTGCCTGTGTTGTGGGGTGGAGGAGACTTCAGGGGCAGGGCCTGTAGGAGGTTGAATCCAGCATGAGGAAGACATTTGGATGCAGCATTTACTTATGATTAGGGAAGATGTTCAGAGTTACCTGCTGGAGAGTTGGGGGGTCCCACTAAATGTCAAATGAGAAAAATTACAATCCCTCTAGTATTTTTTAACTATCTGAATATTTTATAAGGTGAGCAAAGCCCCTGGCTAATGAGCACTCCCTTCTTAACTAAATTTAGTCAGGTTTCTCTGAGACCTTTTTTCCAAAAGTTCTCATCCTTGACCCGAACTTGACCTGCCTAGCTCAATTTTGTCAAGAAATTCTGCTAAGTCAATTAAGTGAGAACCCCTCATCCTTTGATGTTGAGTCATTTCTCATCCCCCTCTCCTTAATACACAAACAAGTTCCCCTTAATATATTCCCATTCTCCTACCCTGTTCTTGGCTGTAAATCTCCACTAGTCCCTTTTGTATTCAGAGTTGAATTCAAGCTCTTTTCCCAATTGCAATAGTCTTAAATTAGTCTTCCTTGATGTTTTAACAAGTGTCAAAAGAATTCCTCTTTAACATGGCCTACTGCCTAATATTTCAGAATCCCATTAATGCAATTCTTTTCCTTATTCATTTGAATTTATGTATTATTTTCCTTCTGTTTCACACTGTTGTTTACCTTCAGCAGGTACAATTTAAACCCATGCTACAGTGAATGCAGGTATATTTGATAAGATCCTACAAGGGAGATCACTGTATGCCTGTGGCAGTCAGTCCAGCCTGCTGTAATTAGATATTATAGATTTCATTTTTTTTTAACTTATTAAAAGTTTTTATTTTTATTTATTTGATAGAGAGAGGGAGAGAAAGCACAAGCACAAGCAAGGGGAGGGGCAGAGGGAAAAGCAGGCTCCCCACTGAGCAAGGAACAGAACACAAGGCTCAATCCCAGGACCCTGGGATCACAACTGGAGCTGAAGGCAGATGCTTAATGGAGTGAGCCACCCAGGCACCCTAGACTGCATGGTTTAAACAACATAAATTTATTTCTCATAGTTCTGAATGCTGCGAAGTCAAAAATAAAAGACCTGACAGATTCAGTTTCTGGTGAGGACCCATTTCCTGTTTGCAAATAGTATCTTTCTCATTGTATCCTCACATGGAAGGAGAGGAGAAAGTGTGAGGAAGCTCTCCTGTTTCTTATAAGGACACTACTCCCCTGATGAGATACTAGGCTTTGCCCTCATTACTTAATTACTCCCCAGAGACCCACCTCATAATATCATCATATTGGGGGTTAGAATTTCAACATATGAATTTGTGGGGGGCAGGAGGACACACAAACATTCAGTTCATAACAGTGCTTTTCTTGTCCGTCTCAGAGGCATCCGACTGTATGTAACACAACTGGAACATTTTTCTGGATTGATCTCTCTTTTTCTGAGCATGGCACACTCTTCAATATAAAGAGCACTGTGTAATCCCTTAACATTACTAGGACAGAATGGATAGTAATGTGATATTACTGCCTATCTACTTTCTGAATTAGGAAGCATTTAAAAGTTAGCTGGACTGGCATTTAAAAGCTAGATGGACTCTGTCATTTTGGGAACTTTTTCTTGTGAAATTCTGTGACACAATCTGAGTCCATGCCTCACATTAAATTTATCAGCATCTTGTACTTTTTAAGATGTGGCAAGTTTTTGGATAAGATATTGGGATACATTTCTTTGACTTGGAAGAACTCATTTCTTACTCAAGTGAATGAATTTAATCTTAGAGATTGTAACTAATAGGTTTTACTCAGTTTACCAGTTAATGGGCAAAATATTATTCATTACAGACAAGAACCGTGTCCCAGCTATGTTATTTACAAGGTAGTGGCTGAACTTTGAATCACAAGTAGGAAAGATCACACACACAAGAAAAAAAATGTTTTTCTAATTTTCAATTATGAAATCAGCTGACATTATGAAAAATTATAACTGGTACATACAGCATTCTCCTAACACGGGTGTCTATGCTCAACTGAATTTAGACTTGGAAAGAGACCTACTATGAGGCTTATAGTAGAAAGAGACTTACTATGAGGCCCACCATTTATGGTGGATTTAGCCCCAGCTTTCCAAAGACAGTTCAAGTTTATACTATTGTGCTAGAATAATTATTGATAGTGCACTTTTAACTCTCAAAAACATCCTGTATTGACTGATTTTAGACCATAGAGTCACCCTAAATAGAGTATGTTGATGAAGGTGTGATTTACTTCATTATATAGAGTCTTTCTCTTGAGGATTTAGGAATCTGTTCTCATTTTCTTAGTTCTCAAGACCAAGAATGTTTCTACCACTTCTTAGTTACAATTTCATTATTATTTTAGGGAAAAGAATATTCATGTAACTTGTCAAATTTCTACTTTTGCATTGAGTTTATGAGAAATTCCAGCCCATTTCTAATAATTATTCAGGTCACCCTACATGCATTTTTATATCACCTCACTACATTTGCTCCAAATTCTTGCTTTTGTGTATGTAGCATTTTTTTGTAATTTGTAAGATTCCTTTGAATAAACATTGAAACAAGGCAATTATAAAATAATCAAAATGGCTAGAAACAGTGCTCTTTGTAGCATTCTGGAAACCCTAAGTTATTTGCTCTTAAAGGCTGCCACATTTACAATTCTTAAAAGAAAAATCACATTGTTTCTTGTTTTCTAAGGCCAGCAGTGGACCTCTGAGCCCAGAAAAATGGGGTATACATACTCTTTCCCTTATTTCTCCCACTGACTACAAATAAAATCCCTGGACATTATATATGAAGCATACATAAGAGACTCTAAAAGGTGGTAAGAATAAGATAGACATGATAGTGAGACAGGGAACAACATGGTGATAAATTCCTAGGGTTTCTTTTTGCCTCACATATCTCAGAAGTATAGGGAAAGAAGTCAGCAACCTGAAAATGCCAAAGGCTGTACACAACCCCCCATCCCTGCAAAAAAAAAGTCTGCTTTCTCTGAAGAGGGGCATTCTAGCAAGACAGAAAACTTCCAGGTAGTAATTGCTCCACTACAGACTAATGCCATGGAAAAACTGTGCCCCATTCCTAACCTTTCCAACAGAGGCCTAGCAGACAGCATAAACTTCCAATCATTCCAAGGTTGTAATGAGACACTCAAACATCTGCACTATGGTGGTGTTAGTAAAGATAGGGAATGGAGTAAGGTAGGGAATGGAGACTTTCATTCCCTATAGGTGATAGTGAGCACCCCTCCAAAGCATCACTGGAAAACCCATGAGAAGTAGTGAGTCACTTCTACACTTCCCAGGCAAGGATATGTAGAAGGAAGCCTAGTTAGGAGCTCAGATTCCCATCCTTATTCAGCAGTACTAGAAGTCATCCCCTCCTTTGTTGTCAAAAGAGGGCAAGTAGTCACTCAAACTTCTACCAATCCCTGGTATCTACTATATCTTTCCCTGCTAACTTTCTAGTTTGGTTCCTTATGGTTGGAAAACACACTCTGTATGATTACATATTTTAAAAATTGGTTGAGGTTTCTTTTATCTCACAGGATATCATCTATCTCGGTGTATGTTCTGTGAACACTTGAAAATAATATGAATTCTCTATTGTTAGGTGGAGTGGTCTAAAAAAGTCTGTTATGTCTTGTTTGCTGATGATGACTTTCCATTTAGTAGTTTTATTAACTGCTAAGAGAGGAGTGTTTGATTTCTCTAAATATGAGTGTAGAATTTTCTATTTCTCCTCTCATTTCTATCACTTGTTCCTTTATATATTTTGCAGAACAAGTCATCTAAAAGAGAGATTTAAATAAGATGTAAAGTCTTATAATAACCAAAATATTCAAGTTCCAATTGAAAATCATTCATCAGATGCAAACCAGAAAGATTTCAAACGGATTGAGAAGAAAATAAATAAATGCCAATACCAAGATAACAATAAAGACATGTTGGAATTATCTGACAAAGATTTGAAAGCAGTTACAATGAAAATATATTAAAGGGTCATTATGAATAATCTAAAGAAAATGAAAGAATAAAAAAAAGAACAATGGAAATCTGAGCGAAGAAATAGAACTATAAAGAAAAACCATATAAAAAATTGGAACAGAAAAAAATACCATGAATGAAATAAAACACTCAATGGATCAGCTCAACAACAGAAAAGAGTGGAGAGAGGAAAGAATCAATAACTTGAAACAAAAGAGAATTATTTCCCAATAGGACAAAAAGAAAGAAAATAGGAAAAAACAAAAAAACAAAAACAAACAAACAAAATACACACCAAAGAAACCAAAAAACAAAAATACAAAACAGAATATCAGGGCGCTAAGGTACTTAAAGATATATCATTTGCGCCATTAGAATCCAAAAAGAAAGGAAAAACAGGGCAGGATTGAAAAAGTAATTTAAAAAATAAGGGCTAAAAACTTCCAAAACCTGGAAAGGAATGTAATCTACAGATTCAAAAAGCTAAAAGAATCCTCAAAATAACCCCAAATAACGCAAGACACATATAGTCAAAAACAAAATAATAGAAAAAAATATTTAAAAATCATTACAGAGAAATGACTATAGGGAAAAAGTAATTCAAATGACAGCAGATTTCTCATTAAAAGTCAAGAAGACCAGAAGGTACTGTACAACATTTTCAAATGCTGAAAGGAAAGACCCGTCAACCTAAAATCCTATATCCAGTGAAAAAAATCCCTCATGAATAAAAAGGAAATAACATTCTCAGATGAAGAAAAGTAAGACAATTTGTTGCCAGCAGAGCTACCCTAAAATAATGGTTAAAACAAGGGGAACAATGAAGAAAGAACACAATAGCCAAAAATATGAGCAAATACAATAGACTTTCTTCTTATTGTTTTCATTCTAAATTATGTTTGATAGTTGAAGTAAAAATCAATTATAACACTGATGTAGTTAGTTATTAATTATGTGTGTATACTACAAATGGAGAGGATATAGGAATGTGAAGGGACAGAGGTCTCTACATTTCATGCAAACTGATAAAATGTCAACATTAGTGACTATGTTTTGTATAGCCACTAGAGCAACCATTTAAAATTATAGAAAGAAATTCATTCAAAAACATAGAGAAATAAGAATAAAATTCTAAAAAAATGGGGGTACCTGTGTAGCTCAGTCATTGGGCATCTGCCTTCCACTCAGGTCATGATCCCAGGGTCCTGGGATTGAGCCCAGTGGTGGGCTTCCTGCTCCGTGGGAGACCTGCTTCTCCCTCTCCCACTCACCCTGCTTGTGCTCACTCTCTCACTGTGTTTCTCTCTGTCAAATAAATAAATAAAATCTTTTAAAAAATTGTAAGTAATTCACAGAAAGGCAAAAAAAAGTAAACAAAGATATAGAAAGGAGAGAGAACAAATGGAAAAGATTGTTGAACACAGTATAGTATAAAGAATTGTTTAATCACTCTACTGTATATGTGAAATTAATGTAACTATATACATCAATTATATTTCAATTAAAATTATTAGAACACTTAAAAATAGTAAAATATTAAAAATAATGAAATGACAGATTTATGCCTAACATATTAGTAATTATATTAAATGTAAGTGATCTAAAGATACCAGTTCAAAAGCAGAGATAAATGTGAGTGATCTAAATATACCAATTCAAAGGTAGAGAGTGGAAAAAAAGAAAAGGTAGAGAGTGGATTAAAAGAAAAAAAGCTATGTTGTCTATAAGAAACTCATTTCAAATATATACTGATATTAAAAAAAAGATTGAAAGTAAAAGGATTGAATAATATATATCATGAAAATGTTATTCAAAGAAAAGCAAGAATGTTGTGTTAATGTCAGATAAAGTAGACTTGAGAACAAGAAAAATTGCTAAGGACAGAGAAGGACTTTATTTGACAATAAAAGTTTCAATCCACCATGAAGACAGAGCAAGCCTAACACAAATAACAGAGCTGCAAAATATATAAAGGAAAAAGTGACAGAAATGAGAGGAGAAATAGAAAATTCTACATTCATATTTAGAGAAATCAAACACTCCTCTCTTAGCAGTTAATAAAACTACTAAATGGAAAGTCATCATCAGCAACTGGGCTATAGTGGTATTGAGAGAGAACTTTATAGCAATAAGAATTTTCCTTTAAAAAGCAAAGTCAACCCAAAGCAAGTAGAAAGAGCACAAGTATAAAAATAAAAGCAGAAGTAAATAAACTTGAAAAACAAACATAAATAAGTAAAGCAATGAATGGTTTTATGAAAAAATCAACAAACTTCTATCAAGACAGACAGAAAAAAAGAGATAATATGCAAATCACCAGTATCATGAATAAAACAAGAAATATCCCTACAGATTCTGCAGACATTAAAAGAGAATAACATGAATGGGGAAGTGTAAAAAAAGGAATTCTATAAATCTCTACAGAAAAATTTGGTAAGTTAGATGAAATTGGCCAATCATCCCCGAAACGTAAATTACCACTTCTATTAAGGAATTGAAAAAAATTTTAAAGATTCCATTTATTTATGAGAGAGAGAAAGAGCAGGGGGAGGAGCAGAGGGAGAGGGACAAGCAGACTCCACACTGACCATGTGGGTCGCGATTTAAGGACCCTGAGGTTATGACCTAAGCCAAAGCCAAGAGTCAGATTCTTAAAGGACTGAACCACCCAGGCACTCTCAAAAATTTAATTTAAAAGCTCTCAGAAACAAATCTCTAGGCCAAGATGTTTACAGTGGAAAATTCTATTCAATGTTTTAGAAAGAATTAACACGAAAGAGGCTGGGAAGATGGTGGAAGAGGAAAACCCCAAGCTCACCTTGCCCTGTGGATATAACTAAATAACAGTCACATCAGTATAAATAACCCAGGAAATTATTCAAAAACTGGCATAACAAACTCCCCATCTAAAGATGAAGAGGTCATATCAAAGAAAATAAGAAGGGTGAAGACCCAGTTTGGAAGTGAAATGGACCATAGCTGTCCATGGTGGGAAGAGAGTTTGGTGGCATGGAGAAAGGTGAAAAACAGACTTTCACACTGGGGTACCCACACAAGGAAGATGACAGTTGGGTTCGAAAAAAAGTTTTTGTTTGGGTTTTGGAAGAAAGGGGGCCAAATTTTGTGAGTTCTTAAAACCAATGAAACTTAAATCCTGGAATTAAAAAATATATATATGGGCTTGTCTCTAAGAGAGAACAGAGGGAATTAGGAAGCAGAGTCCCTGCCCCTAAAGAAATAGCATGACAAACAACTATGCAGCATAGAAGCACCAGTTTGAAAAATAGCTGGGACCAATGGGAGGGAGAGTAATGCACTCATCTCAGAGCAATACATCCATCTCAGAGCATGGCCCAGAAAGGCAGGAATCATAGTGAGACCTCTCTAGAAACAAACGTGTTAGCATGTGCCATTTCCCTTCCCTGCCCCTTAGTATAAATAGACACCTGTGGGAACCAGCACAGTGCTGACACTTGCTACCTAACTGGCTTACACCAAGCCCCACCCCCATGCATTGGCAGATCTCTCCTTCCCATTCAAACTTGCCTCAGTCCTGGTGCAATGGGCTTCTTCCCCCTGAAGACCCATGAAGACCCCAACAGTACCTCATCTCCCAACCTGTGGGTCTTAGGAACCTCAGTCCTGTGGTGACAGTGGCAACAAACTCATTTTACAAACAGACCAAAGCATACCTTGTTAAAACATGCTCCAGCTAGTCAGGAACTAAAAACTGCCCACAACTGGTAAAGACAGCCTCTGCAAACTACTGAACTGGAGGAAAAAGAGGCCAGAACTGAGCAACAGGGCACATGCAACACACATAGGAGATATTCCCTGAAGCACCAGGTCCTGGGGAAAAAGGGACAATGCACTGCAGGGTGCAGCAGGACCTCTTCTTACAAGGCAATTACTATGAGGAGCGAGTGATATAGCTGATCTTCTGAACACATAGAAACAGAAAGACAAGATGAGGTGATATAGAAACATGCCCCACATGAAAGAACAGGAAAAAATCACAGCAGGAAGCCTAAGCAAAACAGATATAAGTAATATGCCTAATAAAGAATTTAAGATAATGATCATAAAGATACTGGATGTGAGAAAAGTATGGAGAACACCAGTGAGATCCTTAACAAAGAGACAAAGAAAAACAATCAGAGATGAAGATTACAATAAATGAAATTAAAAATACACTTGATGGAATAAATGGAAAGCTGGAGGAAGCAGAAGAATGAATTAATGACCTGGAAGACAGAATACTGGAAAGTAATCAAGCTGAGCAAGTGAGAGAGGGAAAAATTATGCAAATTGAGAATAATCTTAGATAACTCAGGGACTCCATCAAGTATAATAACATTTGCATTATAGGAATCCTGGAAGAAGGAGAGAAAAGGGGACAGAAATTTATTTGAAGAAATAATAGCTGAATCTGGGGAGGAAAACACATATACGGATCCAGGAGGCACAGAGAGCCACCCCCTTTCAAAATAAACCCAAGGAGTTAACACCAAGACACACAGTAATTAAAATGAGAAAAAGTGAAAAAGAAAAGCAGCAAGAGAAAAGACAGTTACATACAAGGGAAACCCATAAGGCAGAAACTTTGCAAGCCAGAGAGTGTCATGATCCATCAGAAAGGACGAATACCCAACTTTTGTATCAACATGGACGGGACTGGAGGAGATTATGCTGACTGAAATAAGTCAAGCAGAGAGAGTCGATTATCATATGGTTTCACTTACTTATGGAGCATAAGGAATAACACGGAGGACATTGGGAGAAGGAGAGAAGTGAGTTGGAGGAAATCAGAGGGGGAATATGAACCATGAGAGACTGTGGACACTGAGAAACAAACTGAGGGTTTTGGAAGGGAGGAGTGTGGGGGGTTGGGTGAGCCTGGTGATGGGAATTAAGGAGGGCACATATTGCATGGAGCACTGGGTGTGGTACATAAACAATGAATCTTGGAACACTGAAAAAATAAAATAAAACTTAAGGTAAAAAAGAAAAAGAAGAAGACTGTGGCATGAGATATTCAAAGTGCTGAAAGGAAAAAAATCACCAACCAGACTATTCTATCCAACAGTCTACACTTAAGAATAGAAGGAGATCCCAGACAAAAACTAAAGTTCATGACCACTAAACCAACACTGCAAGAAATTTTCAGGGGACCTTTTGAAGAAAAAAAGACCAAAAGCAACAAAGACTAGAAAGGACCAGAGAACATCACCAGAAACGCCAACTCTACATGTAACACAAAGGTGCTAAATTCACATCTTTCAATAATTTCTCTGAATTTAAATGGACTAAATGCTCCAATCAAAAGACAGCATATCGGAATGGATTAAAAAATAAAATCCATCTTTACGCTGCCTATAAAAGACTCATTTTAGATCTAAAGACACCTACAAATCGAAAGTGAGGAGGTGGAGAACCATCTATCATACTAATGGACATCAAAAGAAAGCCAGAGTAGCCATACTTATAGCAGACAGAATAGATTTGAAAACAAAGACCATGACGAGAGATGAAGAAGGACATTATATCATAATTAAGAGGTCTATCCATGAAAAAGATCTAACAATTGTAAATATTTATGCCCCAACTTGGAAGCACCCAAATATATAAATTGATTAATAACAGACATAAAGAAATTCATTGATAATGATGCAATAATAGTAGGGGATTTTAATATCCCACTTACAGCGATGGACAGATCATCTAAGCAGAATTTCAAGGAAACAATGGCTTTGAACGACACACTGGATCAAAAGGACTTAACAGATATATTTAGGACTTTTCATCCTAAAGCAGCAGAATGCACATTCTTTTCAAGTGCATAAGGAACATTCTCCAGAATAGATCACATACTGGGTCACAATTCAGGACTCAACCAGTACAAAAAGACGGAGATCACACCATGCATATTTCAGGCCACAATGTTATTAAACTTGAAGTCAACTACAAGAGAACATGTGGAAAGATCACAAATACATAGAGGTTAAAAAACATCCTACTAAAGAATGAATGGATTAACCAGGAAATTAAAAAAAAAAAAAAAAGCAGCACATGGAAGCAACTGAAAATGAAAACATGACAATACAAAATCTTTGTGATGCAACAAAGGCAGTCCTAAGAAGGAAGTATATTGCAATACAGGCCTACTTCAAGAAGCAAGAAAAGTCTCAAATACACAACCTAATCTTACACCTAAAGGAACTAGAAAAGGGACAACAAATAAAGCCTAAGGCCAGCATAAGAAGTAAATAATAAAGATTAGTACAGAAATAAATGATATAGAAAAAGCAACAACAAAATAGAATAGAAAGGGAAATGAAAAGTTTCTCAGAAAAACAGAAACTAAATGAGTTCATGACCACTAAATCAGCCCTACCAAAAATTTTAGAAGGGAATCTTTGAGTGGAAAGGGAAGACTATAAGTGGGAGAATGAAACCAACTACTTTTATAAAAAAAAATCAGTCAAGGGATTCACAAAATAAAAGGAAGTAAAATATGATGCCTTGTACCAAAAACATAGGAGGGAGAAGAAAAAAAAAAATGGATTCATACTTAAGAAACCACCAACTTAATATAGACTGCTATATGCAGATATTGTATAGAAATGTAATGGTAATCACAAATCAAAGACCAGTAATAGATAAGCAAAAAATAAAGGAAATCTAGACATATCACTATAGAAAATCAGCAAACCATGAAAAAGAGCAAGAGAAAAAAGGATCAGAGAAAAACCACAAAAACAATTGATACCTGCAGATAGAAAGTGAGAGAATGGAGAAACATTTATCTTGCAAATGGATGTCAAAATACAGCCAGTGGGGGCAATACATATATCAGACAAAATAGACCACTTTTTAAAAGATTTATTTATTTATCTGAGAGAGAGAGAGAGCAGGGGGACAAAGAGGCAGAGGGAGAGAGAATCTCAAACAGAATCCCTCCTGAGCATGGAGCTGAGCATGGATCCTGATGCAGGACTGAATCTCATGACTCTGAGATCATGACCTGAGATGAAATCAAGTGTTGGATGCTTAACTGAATGAGCCACCCAGGCACCCCCAAAATAGACCTTTAAACAAAAACTGTAGAAAGAGACAAAGGTTACTGTATAATAATAAAGGGGACAATCCAACCAGAAAATATAACAACTGCAAATATTTATACACTCAACATGAAATTACATGGAAAAAAATGACAATGAAAACACAACAATCTGAAATCTTTGGGGTGCAGGAAGAACAGTTTTAAGAGGGAAGATTACAGCAATAAAGGCCTACCACAAGATAAAAAAAAACCAAAAACCCTCAAACAACATGACTTTTCATCTGAAAGAGAAACAACAACAACAACAAACAACACTTAAATCCAGCAGAAGGAAGGAATTAATGAATGTTAGAGCAGAAACAATTACGTAGAAACTAAAGAAACAATAGAACAGATCAATGAAACCAGGACCTGGTTCTTTGAAAGACAATACAAAACATTAAAATTAATTAACCCTACCCCAACTTATCAATCAAAAAGAGAAAGGACTCAAACAATATCTCAAATGAGAAGGGAAAATAATAAGCAATACCACAAAAATGTAATTTTAAGGGAATATTATGAAAAACTGCATGCCAAAAAATTACACAACCTGGAAGAAATGGATAAATTACTAAAAACATATAGCTTACCACAACTGAAGTAGGAAGAAATAGAAAATTTGAACAGATCAATCAGTAATATGGAAATTAAATCAGTAATCAAAAATCTCCCAACAAACAAAAGTCCAGGACCAGGGACTTCATGGGGGGAATTCTATCAAATGGGAAAAGAAGAGTTAATTCCTATTCTTCTCAAACTATTCCAAAAAATAGAAGAGGATAGAAAACTTCTAAAGTCACTCAATGAGAGAAGTATCACCCTGGTACCAAAATCAAATGTAGACATCACAAAAAGAGAGGCCAATATTCCTGATTAACTTAGATGCAAAATCCTCAATGAAAAACTAGCAAACAGAATCCAACAAAATTAAAAAAAAATTATTCAGAATGATCAAGTGGGATCTATTCCTTGGTTGGAAGGGTAGTTCAATATTCTTAAATCAATCAATGTAATACATCACATTAATTAGTGAAAGGATAAAAAAATATGATTCTCTCAATAGATGCAGAAAAAGCATTTGACAAAGTACAACATCCATTCATGATAAAAGCCCTCGATACAGTAGGTTTAGAGGGAACATACCTTAATATAATTAAGGCAATATTTGAAAAACCCATAGAGATCATCAAACTCAATGGGAGAAAACTGAGGGCTTTCTTCCAAAGGTCAGGAACAAGACAAGGATGTTGACTCTCCTCAATTTTATTCAACATAGTACTAGAAGTCTTAGACACAGCAACTAGATGGTAATAAGGAATAAAATACATTCAAATTGGTGAGGAAGAAGTAAAACTTTCACTAGTTGTAGATGACATGATATTGTATTATAGAAAATCTGAAAGATTCCACCACAAATTAGGAACAGCATGAGGTTGTCCTCTCCATATTCAAGATAATTCAGAACTTCTATCCAGCACAATAAGGCAAGAAAATGAAATAAAAGGCTTACAGTTTAGAAGGGAAGAAATGAGACCATTCTGGGTCTACATAAATAAACCCAGTAAGTCTATGAATATCTCCTAGAAGTAAAGAAGCAAATTCATCAAGGTCACAGAATATAAGATCAGTGTGCCAAAGTAAATTGTATTTTTAAATATTAGCAATGAAAACCTGGACAATACCATTTATAATCACTTTTTAAATTTAAATTCAATTAATTAACATATAGTATATTATTAGCTTCAGAGGTAGAGTTCAGTGACCCATCAGTCTTGTGTAATATCCAGTGTTCATTACATCACATGTCCTCCTTAATGTCCATCACCCAATTACCCAATGCGTGCCCCCCACCAAGCAACCCACTGTTTCCTATGATTAACAGTCTGTTACGATTTGTCTAACTCTCTGATTTTGTATTGTTTTGTATTTCTCTCTTTTCCCCCACGATCCTCTGTTTTATTTCTTAAATTCCACATATGAGTGAAATCATTTAATTGTCCTTCTCTGAATGAATTATTTCCTTAACATAATAACCTCTAGTTCCATCCACATCATTGCAAATGGAAAGATTTCATTTTTTGATGGCTGAGTAGTATTCCAATGTGTATATATAACACATATTCTATATCCACTTATCTACCAATGGACATCTGGACTCTTTCAATATTTTGGCTATTGTGAACATTGCTTCTATAAACATTGGGGTGCAGGTGTCCCTTCAGATCACATTTGTATCTTTCAGGTAAATACCTAGTAGTGCAATTACTACATGGAGAAGCACCATTTTCAACTTTTTGAGGAACATCCAAAAGCCTCAAGCTTGCACTCCTACCAACTGTTTAAGAGGGTTCCCCTTTCACTGCATTCTCACCAACATCTTTTATTTCCTGACTTGTGAATTTTAGCCATTCTGATTGGTATGAGGTGTTATCTCACTGTGGTTTTGATTTGTATTTCCCTCATGCCAAGTGATGTGGAGCATTTTTTTCATGTGTCTGTAGGCCACTTTTATGCCTTCTTTGGGAAAATGTCTGTTCTTGTCTCCAGCCCATTTCTTGATTGGGTTATTCATTCTTTGGGTGTTGGGTTTGATGAGTTCTTTATAGATTTTGGATACTAGCCCTTTATCTGATATATCGTTTGCAAATATCTTCTCCTGTTTAGTAGGTTGTCTTTTAGTTTTGTTGACTTATCTTGATGAAGTCCCAATAGTTCATATTTGCCTTGTGTTTCTTTTGCCTTTGGAGAGGTGTCTAACAAGAAGTTGTTGCAAGCGAGGACACTGAGGTTGTTGCCTGTGTTCTTCTCTAGGATTTTGATGGATTCCTGTCTCACATTTAGGTCTTTCAACCATTTTGAGTCTATTTTTGTGTATGGTGTAAGAAAATCATCCAGTTTCCATTCTTCTGCTTGTGGTTGTCCAGTTTTCCCAACACCACGTGTTGAAGAGACTGTCTTTTTTCCATTGGATATTCTTTCCTGCTTTTTCAAAATTTAGTTGACCCTACAGTTGAGGTCTATTTATTGGTTCTCCATCCTGTCCCCTTGATCAATGCGTCTGTGCCAATATTATACTGTCTTGATGATTACAGTTTTGTAATGTACCATGAAGTCTGGGATTATGATAGCACCAGCTTTGAGTATTTTGTTTGTTTGTTTGTTTGGTTTGGTTTGGCTTGGTTTGGTTTTTTTCTTATATAATTTTATTTATTTATTTAATTTAATTTCTTTTCAGTGTAACAGAATTCATTGTTTATGCACCACAACCAGTGCTCCATGCAATACGTGCCCTCCATAATACCCACCACCAGGCTCCCCCAATCTCCTACTCCTCGCTCCTTCAAAACCCTCAGATTGTTTTTCAGACATTCCTTTGGCTAGGTGGGTTCCTTTCTGGTTCCATAGAAATTTTAGGATTACTTGTTCTAGCACTGTGAAAACAGTTGATGGTATTTTTTTTAAAAGATTTTATTTATTTGACAGAGAAAGAGATAGCAAGAGAGGGAACACAAGCAAGGGGAGTGTGAGAGGGAGAAACAGTCTTCTCGCTGAGCAGGGAGCCTGATGTGGGGCTTGATCCCAGGACCCTGGAATCATGGCCTGAGCCAAAATCAGATGCTTAACCAACTGAGCCACCCAGGTACCCTTGATGGTATTTTCATAGGGATTGCATTGAATGTATACATTGTATTAGGTAACATAAACATTTTAAAAATATTTGTCCTTCTAATCCATGTGCTTGGAATATTTCTTTGGGTCTTCTTCAATTTCTTTCATGAGTGTTCTATATATATATATATATATATATATATATATATATTTTTTTTTTTTTTTTTTTTTTTTTTTTTTGAGTACAGATCCTTTGCCTCTTTGCCCAATTTATTCCTAGGTATCATGGTTTTTGGTGCAATTTTAAATGAGATTGACTCCTTAATGTCTCTTTCTTCTGTGTCTTTATTGATATATAGAAATACAATTGATTTATGTGAATGGATTCTATATCCTGCCACTTGGCTGAAATCCTATATGAGTTCTAGCAATTTTGGAGTCTAATATTTTGTGTTTTCCACATAAGTTATCATGTCACCTGTGAAGAATGAGAGTTTGACTTCTCTGATAATTCAGATGTCTTTTACTCTTTTTTGTTGTCTGATTGTCTGACTGCTGAGGCTAGGACTTCTAGTACTATGTTGAACAATAGTGGTGAGTATGGGCATCTTTGTTGTGTTCTTGACCTTAGGGGAAAAGCTCTCTGGTTTTCCCCATTAAGAATTATATTTGCTGTAGGCTTTTCATTTATGGCTTTTATGATAGTGTATTTTATTCCCTCTATCCTTACACTGTGCAGTTTTAATCAAGAAAGGATGTTGTACTTTGTCAGATGTTTTTTCTGCACCAGTTGAAAGGGTCATATTGTTCTTTTCTTTCCTTTTATTAATGTAGTGTATTACATTGATTGATTTGAGAATGTCAAATCACCCTTGCAGCACAGGAATAAATCCCACTTGGTCATGCTGAATAATCCCTTTAATGTACCATTGGGTCCTCCTGGCTAGTACCTTACTGAAAATTTTGGCACTTATGTTCATCAGGGGTATTGGTACTTAACTCTCTTTGGTGGGGTTTTTGTCTGGTTTTGGGATTACAGTAATACTGAACTCACAGAGCTAGTTTGGAAGTTTTCCTTCCGTTTCTAATCTTTAAAATTACTTCAAAAGAATAGATGTTAATTCTGCTTTAAATGTTTCATAGAATTCCAGTGGGAATTCATCTGGCCCTGGACTCTTATTTATGAGGAGATTTTTGGTTACTACTTCAATTTCCTTGCTGGTTATAGGTCTGTTCAGATTTTCAATTTCTTCCTGTTTTAGTTTGGTAGATTATATGTTTCTAGTAAATGCATCCATTTCTTCTAGATTGCCTAATTTGTTGGCCTATAGTTGCTCATAATATGTTCTTATAACTGTTTGTATTTCTTTGGTATTGGTTGTGATCCCTCCTCTTTCATTCATTATTTTATTAATCTGGACTCTTTCTCTTTTCTTTTTGATAAGTCTGGCCTGGGGCTTATTGACTGTACTTATTCTTTCAAAGAACCATACCCTAGTTTCATTGATCTGTTCTACTGTTCTTTTGGTTTCTATTTCACTCATTTCTGCTCTAATATTTATTAATTCTCTTCTCCTGCTGGGTGTGGCTTTATTTGCTGTTTTTTCTACAACTCCTTTAAGTGTAAGGTTAGGTTATGTATTTGAGACCTTTTTTATTTCTTGAGAAAGTCTTGTATTGCTATATACTTCCCTCTTAGTACTGCCTTTATTTCAACCCAAAGGTTTTGAACAGTTGTGTTTTCATTTTCATTTGTTTCCATTACTTTTTAAAATTCTCCTTTAATTTCCTGGTTGGCCATTAATTCCTTAGTAAGATGATCTTTAACTTCCACATCTTTGAGTTACTTCCAAATTTTCTATTGTGATTGAGTTCAAATTTCAAAGCATTGTGGTCTGAAAATAAACATTTGGTTCTGGTTGAGACCTGATTTGTGACACAGTATGTGATTTATTCTGTGGAATATTCCATATGCACTTGAGAAGAATGTGTATTCTGTTGCTTTAGGATGGAATGCTTTGAATATATCTATGAGGTCCTTCTGGTCCAGTATGTCATTCATAGCCCTTGTTTCCTTGTTGATCTACTTAGATGATCCATCCATTACACTGAGTAGGGTGTTAACATCTCTTACTATTATTATATTATTACCAATGTGTTTCTTTAATTTTGTTATTAGTTTATATAGTTGGCTGCTCCTATTTTATGGGCATAAATATTTACAATTGTTATATCTTGTTGGGCAGACTCTTTGTCACAGGTGGGTGAGCTCAGAGTGTGGACGGAGACCAAGGAGACAAGAGTGATTGACTGCTTTTCTCTGAGGGCACATTGAGGAGTGGTGGCCACAAGCTTCCCACTCTGGGGTTCAAGATTGGTAGGCCCCCATTTTCATTCTCATCTTCTAAGACTGTGTGGAAAGTCTTTAGGGAACAAAACCCGCATACAGCAATCTAGAGCCACTTGCACTTAACCTGGTCCCCTATCAAGGATGCTGCAGTCCTGCCCAGGGCAAATACACCTGAAAATCAGCACAAAATGTCCCTCCCTCACAAGAGCAGCAAGAGCAGCTGGCTAAGACCAAGTTTACCAATCACACAGAAGTGAAAAACTCTAGCATTAAGGGAAAATAGTATAAGAATTCATGGTTTTCTTCCACATGATTCTTTAGTCTTTCAATTTTAACTTTTTTCTTTTTCCTTCTCAACAAATTTCTTATCTTATCAACTATTTTTAAGTCTTTTTTAAATTTGCATTTTAATAATTACATTCTATCCTCTCACTGTATTTAGTGCTATTTTTGTATATATATGCTTTTTTTCTCTTTACAATTTTGGGATGTAGTTTTTTCTAAGAAATAGACCTAAATACACTCAAGATTTGGTGTATTGCTCTTTTCTGTTTATCTCTCTGTTTGTTTATACTTTTTTTTTTTTGCTTTTAATTTTCTTTTTTTTAAGGATTTTATTTATTTATTTACAGACAGAGATCACAAGTAGGCAGAGAGGCAGGCAGAGTGAGAGGGAGAAGGAGGCTCGCTACTGAGCAGAGAGTGTGATGTGGGGCTCAATCCCAGGACGCTGGGATCATGACCTGAGCTGAAGGCAGAGGCTTTCAACCATTGAGCCACCCAAGTGCCCCTATACTCAACTCTTTTATGGCAAAGGTGCAAAAGCAGTTTGACAGAGGAAATATGGTATTTTCAATAAATGATTGGAGAAATTGAACATCTATGAGCAATAATTGGACTTTAAAAACTAAGTCTCACAGGTTATCTAAAAAAAAAAAAAACAAACCTCAAAATTGAAAATGGACTTAAATATAAGACATAAGTGTATAATATCTTTGGAAAAAAATAGGGAGGAGTAGTTGAGTTGTAGTATTAGGCAATGAGTTTTTAGACTTGACATCATAAGCAGGATACCAAAAGAATAAATTCATAAACTGAATTTCATCAAATTTAATATTTTTCTCTGTGAAAGATCTTTATAAGAGATAAAATAACAAACTATAGACAGAAAAAAATATTTTCAAGGCACATATCTCACAAAAGACTGACATCTCAAATATATAAAGAATTTAACAGAAACAAAAACATTTCAACACAAAGAATATTCAGAATGCAAATAGTGGATAAAAAAGATGTTCCACATTATTAGCCATTAGGGAAATGCACTTTATTACATATATTACACTTATCAGAATGGACTTTCTAAAAAAGTAAAATGCCAAATGCTGGTGAGGATGCAAGGAGGAAAGATACTGGGTCCCTCACACATTGTTGGTGGCTATATAAAATAGTGCAGCCACTAAGGAAAACACTTTGGCAGTTCTTTTAAAACTAAACATCTAGGGGTGCCTGGGTGGCTCAGTGGGTTAAGGCCTCTGCCTTCAGCTCAGGTCATGGTCTCAGGGTCCTGGGATATAGCCCCACATCTCTGCTCAGCGGGGAACCTGCTTCCTCCTCTCTCTCTGCCTGCCTCTCTGACTACTTGTGATCTCTGTCTATTAAATAAATAAAATCTTTTAAAAAAACAAAACAAAACAAAAAAAAACTAAACATCTAGCTACCATATGGCTCAGGAATTACATTCTTGAGTGCCTATCCAGGCTAAATGAAACCTATATTTATATAAAAATCTATAAATAAATGTTTATAGCAGCTTTATTTGCTCTAGTAAAAAATTTAAAGCAACTCAGATATCCTTTGATTAGCAAACAGTTAAAATGTGGTACATCCATGACATAGAATTCTACTCAGCAGTAAGAAAGAACAAATTATAGATAAATCGAAGAATCTGGATAAATCTCCAGAGAATTTTTCTGAGGAAAAAACAAAGCCAGTTCCCCAAAGATACATATTGTATGATTTTATGTATGTGACATTCTTAAAATGAAAAACTATAGAAATGGACAAGATTAATAGTTGCCAGGGGTTAAGAAGGGAAAAGAGGTGGGAGGAATTAGTTACTACAAAAGGTCAACATGGAGAATTCTTGTGATAATGGAAATATTCTATATCTTGACTGTATTTATGTCAATATCCTGGGTCTGATATTCTACTAGAGGTTTGAGAAGCCAACAACATTTTTCATTCCCCCAAGCAATGCACCAAAAGCTCTGCTTTATCCATGCACACTGTTACTTTTTTTTTTTAATTTAAGTATAGTTGACACACAATGTTTCATTCATTTCAGATGTACAACATACTAATTTGATAAGTCCTTATGCTATGCTCACCACAAGTCTAGCTACCATATGTCACCATACAACTCTATTACAATACCATTATCTATATCTCTTATACTGTACCTTTTTCTGTTTTTGTTTTGTTTTGTTTTGTTTTTTTATGATAGTATCTTAATGGGAGTGAAGTGTTTGTATAACAGTTTGGCCAGATGCTACCATTGAGGGACTATGGAGAAAAGGCACACAGTATCTCTTTGTATTATTTCTTATACCTGCATGTGAATTTACAATTACCTTAAGAAGATTACTTTAGAAGATTAATTTTAAAAATGTTCTAACTGCCAAAATTAGACAATGATGAAAAATGTGAAGAAAAAAATTAAAAGGACCCATAATCACACCACTAAAATGAGACAACTTTTGGTACTTAAGGGCAAGGACATTGGAGATGAAAGTCTTAGGTGCAGTTCTTTGGCCCATGATTTCTTAACATTGTTAGACTCTGTTTCCTTATCTATAAAGTATGAATTATATTATTATCAGGAACTGTAAGGGGTCAAAAATTTTACCTTATCTACAAGCTAACAAATTAGTTGGTCACAGTTTCATGACAGGAACACTCATGATTTCCAGATCAGAGGCAAAAATTTTATTACTCACAGCAGCAGCAGTTCCTGAATATCAGCTATATCATTAGCTCCAGTTCTCTAAGCCTCACTATCCACAGGACAACACAGAGAAAGGGAGATGATCCCTCCACATTCAGTACTTTGAGTTACAGTAGAGGAGCTCAGAAAATTCACATCTTTCATATCAGGCTTGCTTGATCTTTGACCTAGAGAAAAAAACTTTATGATATTGGACGATAAACCTAATTACCCTATCTCTGTCTTCCAATGCTGCTTGCAATATAAGTGCTCTTGGAAGGATAGATCCAAACAAATAGAGTCAGTCTCTCTGCTTGCAAATCATGCAGATACCCAAAAGGTAAATGGGGAATTGTCTTCCAACTATTATATAATTCAAAATGTTTTTGTGAGGTTGTTTATTTTGTTTGGAAAATGAAAAGGTAAAAGCTTTGCAGGTACAAGCTTACCACAGTTGCCTGAAACATGGTGAGTGCTGAATCAAAGTACCAATTTTTAAAAAGCATTTGACAATAACATCATTCTCCACCAGTCAGCTGATCATTCTCCACCAGTCACCTGATCATGCCCTATTTCTTCTCACCTATACTTTCCATCAAATTTCCATAATCTTAGGCCTATATCCAAAATACCAATGTTTTCAACTAATTTTTCTTCCTTTGTCTCATTCACCAAGGAATCAAAAATTTCTAGAAAATAGCTATAAAGGATACTAGGAAACTCTGTGCTGCCAGATTTATTTCCCAGGATAAAGTTGATTCTAGCAGCTTTTCAGATTGCAAAAGCTTAAATTCCATATACTTGAGCCAGTAGTAGCTCTAAAAACTCTCTGTTCCTGGGTGGCTTCCTAGTTTATTCTTGGCTTTGATCTTACCTTAGAAGTATAGATTTAAGTATTTCTAAAAATAGAATGAATAAAGAGATAGGACACACTAAAGTAGGGGGCTTGGTGGGAAATGGGTTTGAAGCAGAGATTTATCTTCTATTTCTTTGCATGTTAGTGTTTAATAGTGGCCAGAGGACAATAAAAGAAAGACTGGAAGATGTTACTAAAACTTTGACTTGTAAAAAGCTTTTCTCTAACACTTTCAGTTTGTTCAATTCTGTACAAGCAGAGGTATGTGACACTGCACAGAAAAAAAATACTAAAAATTTATCAAAATCTGTTTATTTTTATTTTTGAAGACTTTATTTATTTGACACACAGATAGAGAGAGAGAGCACAAGTGAGTGGAACAGCTGGCAGAGGAAGAAGGAGAAGCAGACCCGCTGCTGAGTAGGGAGCCTGATGAAAGACTCAATCCCAGGACTCTGGGATCACGATCTGAGCTGAAGACAACTGCTTAAACCACTGAGCTACCCAAGCACCCCAGTTCTTTCTTTTTAAAATCTCAATTCTTAGAAAAGTCTAGAGAAGATTTATTTTAAAACTTCATCTCCAAATAAACCATTTCTGATATTCTTTGTGATTCCTCCAACGTAAGGTCCAGGAGGAAGAGACGTAAAAATAATCTTCTTTAGACTGTAACAAAACAAAGCACTAGTCTCTCATCTACTTGTTCTGCAAATTGGCACCACATTCATGCTTCTATTAACTCTACAGAGACAATATTTTCAGTGATTATATTTTTCTTGTAACAGAGAGTTGAGCTATGGAAGGTATATCTGCTCTCTCAGAATAGACATTTATAGACCATCTCCACTAGTTATTAGTTTTTGTTTTTGTTTTTTTTTTTTTAAAGATTTTATTTATTTATTTGACAGAGATCACAAGTAGGCAGAGAGGCAGGCAGAGAGAGAGAGGAGGAAGCAGGCTCCCTCCTGAGCAGAGAGCCCGACGCGGGGCTCAATCCCAGGACCTGGGATCATGACCTGAACCGAAGGCAGAGGCTTCAACCCACTGAGCCACCCAGGTGCCCCTCCACTAGTTATTAGTTTTAAAGAAACTTTTAAAAGGCCTTCTACTGAACTGTATAGATACCAAAACAGAAGCTTTTATAGAAGGAATAGAAGCCACCTTAGTCTATACATTTTAGGAGCTTGTACTCTCACTAAGAGTAAAAGAAACATGTAGAATATAGACAGGCAGACCAGGTAAACTGCTAAGAAGAAAAAGGAGGGATGCAGGCAAGGGGATCTCATACAAACCACCAGAAGTGAAAAGAGTGGCTACCAAGGAAAATTAACAACAACAACAAAAAAGATCAACTCTAAGGCATTTCCTGGTAAAATTATCAAATTTCAAATATAAAGATAAAATCCTTAATATCTACTGGAGAAAAGGACAAATAATTTTAAAAAGCAAAATAATTAAACTGGCAACAAAGTTTTCAAGGCCAACATACAAAACTGGGCAATAATAGGGCAGTATTTTTAAAAAGCTTAGTGAAAGTATGAGTCAAGGGGGTTCTTTATATCCCTCTTTCTGTCTACATTAACTAATTGGAATACTACTATGAGAAAAAGCTGTCTCTTCTCCTCCATCTATTTATCTAATAGTTTATATATCAGCATACACTCATGACTATTTTATTTTGTTTTATGGTTTAAACAATATTATTATTTATTTTGTTGTTTAAATTGTTTCAACTGTGGTGATCAGAGACTCCTTCAGGTTGGATCTTGGGTTTTTAAATTTCCAAATAGAAATTCTTTCTATCTGTTTTTGTTAGTTAGTTTTAGTTTTATTGTATTGCTATCAGAGTGGATTGTTTGAAATATTCCTGCATAAAAGTTACTAATGTCTTCTTTTTGTTACTTAATTCATAGAGTAAACTATTCATGAGTCCATGCTGATATAAATATACAATTAAATGAATCAATGGGAGAAAAGAAGCAACTCTTCCTCACTGTAGAATTTCAATTACTTAATGTAGAGAAAAAGAGGGAGGTAGGGAATAATCGTTAGATAAACACCACAGAATTAAATGTTAGAGACAAGAGCCACCAATGAATGCTAAAATTAATACAAAAGTTTGAGAAGAGACTGAGAAATTGTATATTCTCAACATATCTCCCTCAATATACCTACCAATTTCAAAATGAAAGATAGTAATATTACACTGGAAAACTCTAGCAGACACCAACTTAACCAAGTAATCAATGCAAATGATAAAAAACTGAGCAATTTTTACAGCCTTTACTAAGATTAAGTAAAATAACAAATAAATACAATAAGAGGTCTTTAAAAAATTTAAATAATATAACATTACACAAAAAGATGCTTAAAATTATTAGCCACTAGAAAGTGAAAATCAAAACCACAATAATATACCATTAAGCATATATTAGAATGGCTAACATAAAAATTATTGACAATACCAAGAGCTGAGAAGGACATGGAACAACAGAAATCCACTGGTGGGAATACAAAATGGTATAGTCACTCTGGAAAGCAGTGTGGAAATTTCTCAAAAAGTTAAACACATAAAAACACTAAGAATGAACCCTAATGTAACTATGGACTTGGGGTAATACACAAGCTAACTTTACACCTAAAGGACCTGGAGACATCTCCAAAGGCAAGGGAAACAAATGCAAAAATGAACTTTTAGGACTTCATCAAGTTAAAAAGCTTCTGCACAGCAAGGGAAACAGGCAACAAAACTAAGAGGCAACGTGTAATGTGAGAAGATATTTGCAAATGACATTATAGAAAAAGGGCTGGTATCCAAGATCCATAAAAAACTTCTCAAACTCAACATTCAAAAAACAAATAATCCACTCAAAAAAAAAAAATGAGAAGAAAACATGAACAGACATTTCTCCAAAGAAGACATATAAATAGCTAACAGAACACGAAAAAATGCTCAACATCATACAAATCAAAACCACAGTGAGATACTACCTTATACCATTTAGAATGGCAAAAATTAACAAAACAGGAAACAACAAATGTTGCTGAGAATGTGGAGAAAGGGGAGCCCTCTCACACTGTTGGGAATGCAAGTTGGTACAGCCACTTTGGAAACCAGTATGGATGTTCCTCAGGATGGTCAAAATAGAGCTATCCTACAACCAAGCAATTGCACTGCTAAGTATTTACCCAAAGGATACAGATGTATTGGAAAAAGGGGCACATGTATCCCAATGTTCTTAGCAGCAATGTCCACAATAGCCAAACTGTGGAGGGAGTGGGGATGCCCTTCAACAGATGAATGGATAAAGACGATGTGGTACATATATACAATGGAATATTACTCAGCCATCAGAAAGGATGAATATTCACCATTTGCATTGACATGGATGGAACTGGAGGGGATTATGCTAAGTGAAATAAGACAAACAGGGAAAGAAAGTTATCATATGTAGAACATAAAGAATAGCAAAGGGGAACATAGGGAAAGGGAGGGAAAACTGAAGGGGGAGAAGTCAAAGAGGGAGATGAACCATGAGAGACTATGAAACAAAATGAGGGTTTCAGAGGAGAGAGGGTCATTGGAGGGGATAACCAGGTGATGGGTATTGAGGAGGGCAGGTGTGATGAGCAGTGGGTGTTACACAAAACTAATCAATCATTGAACATTGCATCGAAAACTAATGATGTACTATACAGTGGCTAACTCATCATAATTTAAAATAAAACCTATGGAGTTGAAGTGATAAGAACATATAAATATAGGTTTATCATTATATTCATAATATAATAATAATATTGATCATGGGGGAAGCTGTCCATGTGTGAAATCAGGGGGATATGGGAAATCTCTGTACTTTCTGCTTAATTTTGCTATGAGCCTAATACTGTGCTAAAAATAAAGTCTAATAATTTTTTTAAGTTAAACATACACTTATAAGATGACCCAAACAGTTCCACTTCTAGGCATTTATTTTAGAGAAATGAAAAGTTATGTTCACGGGAAATCTTACTTGTGAATATTTATAGCATTTGTAGCACATTCACACAATGAGATACTACTCACCAATAAAAAAAAATGAACTACTGATAATAACATGAAAGAATTTTAAAAATGCATTATCCTAAGTGAAAGATGTAGTTTTGAAATATTATTAACTGTATTATCTTATTCATACAGTGTTATGGAAGAAAAATAGATAACTAGAGACTAGATCAGTGGTTTCCTGGGGTTAGAAGTAAGGTGATGGCATAAATGCATAGGGATAATAGAAGGAGAGTCAGAATTTTTCTGTATTCTGTCTATAATGATTATAAGAATCATAACTGGAAACCTAAATTTCCTGCCCCCCCTTCACCCATCTTGCCTATCCCACTGCTCTCCTTCCCCTCTGGCAACACTCAATTTATTCTCTGTATTTGTAGGTTTGATTCTGCTTTTTGGTTGTTCATTCTTTTTTTTTTTTTTTAGAAGATTCCACTTTGAGTAAAATCATATAGTATTTTTCTTTATATTAACATCTTCCTTGTCCATTTTTCTATTGATGGACACTTAGGTGGCTTCCATATCTTTCTTGGCTATTATATTCAATTGGTTTTGCCTTTTGAAGTGGGATTACTACAGGCCACTAGTACAGAGTATGTACTACATATGTACACCATGTACTACGATGAAAAGACTGCCTTCAACTCTGGTAGCTACATGGAAAAATGATACAGAAGTTTATTAAGTGGTTCTAGATCTGGCAGCAATATGACAAAGAAAATGAAAAAAGTCAAGGGCAATTAAAAAAAAACTCTTTGCATCCTCACCTTTTATATATTAAATCATTTTGTTCATTTAAATTAACTTTGTCTTTATTTTTTTAAGTGCTGATTTTACAAGAAAATAAGGTAGCTATCCATTTCTAATTAAAGCATTAGATAAAATTGTATTGTAGCTCAGTATGTGCATGACTGGGTGTGAAGAATTAGTATAATAACTTAACCCATATGCAGCTACCCTGATGGATCTGTAATATGAGAGATGTCATCTATCATACAACAATGCCCAGGATGCAAGTTTGTTCTGCCGAGGGCTAAAGGCCAATGCCTACCCATTGGCCCAGAAGGTTGGAAATGCTTTGATGAATTCTTGCTCAACATATTCTTCCATTGAGTAGCAACTTTTTCTTTATTTTAAAATATATAATACTTCATATTGCAACAGTTTTTTATTCAGGTTGGATTTTCTAGGAGCCTGAACCTTATATGAGTTTTGTGACCCTCATTAACAAAAAGAATAGACAATCACAAATATAAAAATAGGTATAAAAGAGAATATTTATAATAAGAAAATAAATATTAGGAAAATTAAAAGTTTTAAGAAGCTGAAAAATATTGCAAAATTTAGCAAATATATTTTCATTAACTTCCTGTCATACATGTATCACACTTGTGTCCTGCATTTTTTGACTATGTGCCCTTTGATTACAATTTTGTAATGCCATTTGTATAGAGAGATTAGAAAAGTAATTCAGTTTTCCTTCTGATTGATTTACATTTTAATTATTATTGATAGCTGGGATGCATAAAACAAGCAACTCTGAGTAGATAGATGTACCCCATTTCCAGTGTTGATTGAAAGAATATTCTAAATATAGGAATTCTGATCAATACTCTTTTGTGTAACCCCCAAAAAGAAAAAAAAAAAAAACCCACATCTGATTTATTCAAGTGTGTTTCTGAGGAGAGACGATGCCTTTTGACTTCTCTATGATAACTGACTCTTACATTCACTATTCTCATGATTTAGTCTGAACATTTCACTGTTCACACATTTCTGTTGCTGGAAACAGTGGAACATATTTATGTCATGATATGTCCTCTCCCCATACCCAGAATAGCTTTATTTTAGCAACTAAAATGTCCAGTCCTGTGTAGGAATCAACTTTGTGAACACAGGTTAAAGCTCATATTTGCTTGAGTCTTGGAAGTCTGCAGCATGGGCCGGGGGCATCTCCTTTTTTGCAAACTCCATTTCTGTTCCGTTCAGGGTGGCGCCTGGGGCAAATGGAAAAGGCTTTACTGTATTTATTATTTTGGTGTTGGGCCGGCTGGGTGATTAGATCCCCTGCTGACTCTCTCATGGAGATTCTGTGGATTATTTTGCAAATTCTTAGAGCATCTTGTAATGCAGGATTTGTTTCCACAAGCCAGCCACTTTCAATTCTTTGTCCTCTAGGCTTCTCAGTTACCTCTTCACCCTCCTCTTCTACATCATTTTACCCCCACCCCCCGTGGTCTTCTTTGGTGAAGTGTCCTTCAAGTGACTTCAGGTTGATTTACCTAGTCCCGGGGAAATATGCACATTGGAACAGTAGAGCTGCTTCCCCAGTGAAATGTCATTCTTTCCATGGCCTCTGGGTTTTGAAGGCACGGCCTCTCTCTTATGTAACTCCTCTCACTCTCAGACTCCAGAAGGCACATGTTATGTGCTCTCCTTGAAGCCCCTCTCACTTGGCATAAGATAAGAGGGATAAAACCCCTTTCCTCAACCATGGGATAGAAACATCTTAGGATTCTTACAAGAATGCACTCTTTCTTTTAGTTGCATTCATTCATAGCCTGAAGAAGGGTCAGGAATTTCTCTTGGCAGGACTGATTTTAAAATCACTCAGTAAATTCAGCATTGTTGCCTTAGCACCTCAATCTAGGTTATAGGGGCATTTGTCATCTACTCTATATTCTTCACTGAAACTAAGAAGAAAGCTATTTTGGTTTAATATCATATTATAGAAATATGTGTATCTTGATGTGGGAAACACAGGTAAAAGAAAAATTAAATTTCTTTACTACTTAGAGCCCACTGACAAGTCCTTGAAACAAATAGTGACATTCCTCTAGGAACTCAGCTGACTCATTGTTAATTCTTTGCTAAGAGCAAAAGACAATCTTAGCTTAACATTATCCCACTCACCCACTACCCCAGGATCCTTTAAGTCTTTTTTTAACATATAAAAAAATCTTTGGAAACTTCTTTTATCTCTAGCCCCCAAGATATATGTTGGCAATCATCTCCTAAGCATATGGCCTACTGATATACATCTGAAAGGTCTCATGACTAAGGTTTTATTAGACAGTAATAAATGACTTTCTTAACAATAGCTAGCCCCCTCAAGGTGTAGGAAACCTTGCTTCCAAAATTCCTTAGAGACTTATGCTATCCCTAACCTCCTCCCAACTTGAAAGTATATAATCAGCCACTCCTCGTGACACCAGTACAACTATTTCTGCCCACAGGTCCCGTCCCTGTGCTTTAATAAAATCACAAGACATCTAAAGAATTCTTTCTTGGCTGTTGGCTCCAAACCCTAATATTTTTTCTACATCAGTGATGGTGAAGGTGGTAGTTCTGGTGGTGGAGATGTTTGTAAAAGTGGGAGTGTTTGAAGTATTGGTTCTGGTAGAGGTAGGACAAGTGGTGGAGATGGAAGTGGTGGTAGTGGTGGGGGTAGTGGTGGTGCTGGAAGTGGAGGTAATAGTGTTGGTGGAGGTGAAGGTGGTGGTGATGGTAGAGGTGGAGGTGGAAGTGGTGATGAAGGTGAAGGTAAATGTGGTGGAGGTGATAGTACAGTTAGAGGTCAGTGGTGTTGCAGAGAAAAAATTACTTCCCATCTTTTGAGAGCAGCCCCAGGCAGGCAGGCCTCAAAATATGGGAAGTTACTAACAATAAGCTAGAGATAACCAGAAGCCCTGCTGGAGCAAGAGATAACCAGCCATTTCTGCTTCTGCAAACCCTCATTCCCTCCAGTTTAAACCCACTTACCAGCAGTCAGCATAGCCCTTGAAACCTGACCCCCTACACTCCCCCATAAAACGCTCTGTAATTCCACTGCCTTATCCCCAGAATTTTGAACATGAGCTCTTCTGGGTCCTCTGATGTAAAATAAACCTGAGTTCTCTTACTTCTCTGAATGTTGCTTGGTTTCTCACCAGTCTGATTATTTTCTGCAACAGTGTTGGTGTTGGTGGAGGTGAAACCTGTGAGGCTGTGGCAGAGTAGACACAAAGCAACCCTAAAGGAATCCTCTATGCTCTATATAGCAGACTTCACAGAACATAATCTCCAGTGAGGATGAGTTCACAGTAAAGCAATTACAAAGCATAGTAGGATGAATTTTGTAAACAAGAGTCAGCAGACAACACAAATGGAAAATTTGCATCTTAAATATGAGATTTAAGATCTAAAAGAGAGCTTAGAAGGAAAAAATTAAAATGATGGGAAGAGAGAAAATTTGAAATAAATATATGTCTTTGTTCAAACACACTAAGTCCTGAGCAAAATAAAGACAAATTCATACCTAAATATGTTATAGTAGGTTTTCTGAACTTCAAAAGTGAAAATTAGAGAAAAATCACAAAAGCCACTGAGATACTTGACAGACTTGGGAAGAAGAAATAAGAGGCAGCTAGTGGTCTACCAAGGACTGTGGCTCCTCTGTCAACAACTAGAGATTCAAGAAAAAAATGGAATCATACTTTAAAAGTGTTGAGAGGAAATAACTACTGGGAACAGGCAATGTTTTCAGGCAATATTTTCAGAGATTCTTGAAGTATAAGTAATAGTTAAAAATCTGCACTTGAAGGAAAGAATTACTAAAGCTTGAACTTTAGCAAAAAGGAAATTAATCCAAAAGGGGAAGAGTAGGACACTGAAAACAATGACAAATAAAAACTTCATACATCTTGGCAAATCCAAATAAGTATTAATTATAAATAATAACATTAAAAGCTTAACTCAGTAAATTTTTAAAAGGCAATAGAACTAAATATTGGAAAACAATAAATACAGAAGATGACAAGAATTTACAATGAAGAGAGTCTGAGAGGCCTGTATTCTATGGCCAGAATAGAGATATCTATTAACTTTCAACTATATTAAGTAATCATGTTAAACAGTTAAGAGTAATCTCTCAAAGAGTAAAAAGAGGATGCATAACTTCCAAACCAGCTGGAATAATATGGGAACAAAGAAAAGTTATCAGTAAAAAAGAAAGCTGGAAAGAAGATGGGCAAGGAAGCAAAGAAAATGCTGGTAATTTAAACACATAAGTGAGATGGTAGAAATCACTCCAGGTGACCTGTGACAAGGAAAGGTGTAAGTTGGGGCAGGTCTCTCCTAGAGCATCTGGTTTAGCCCCAGCTCAGTTTGACAGGGTGGTCTCAGAACTTCACAGGAAGAGGCAGTGAATTGGAAGGAATGGCCTAGCTCACACAATAATGACATCTGCCTGTGCTGGGTTTGAATCCTGTGTCCACTCAATACAACCATTCTTTCTTTTGACATTTTGTCCATATTTCCAATCCAGTGCATTGTTCTTAATTGTCTCTGTGTGTCTCTGGTTTGTTGCTGGATCAATAGTCCGCTTAGACTGATGGAAAAATCAAACAGGTGTGACCTGAGAAAGCGTGGTACATGTTTCCCATTTTTCTGAGGAAACAAACCACATACAATATAAATTAACTGTCTGTTCTCTGCTCATCCATTCTCCAGGTATTGCTGTTAGGGTGGGGATGGGGGGTTGCACCACCTCTGAAGCTTCAGAAATAAATATATGCTTCCTGGCTAAATATGGAAAAAAGGCAAAAGATGATAGAGTCTTTGGTGGCTGTGAAATAGATTCCTTTCTGATCACATTTTCAGGTGGCTATAGCTTTTTAAATAATCTTCTTAAAACACACGAACTTTATAACCTAGGTATGACACAACCAGTTCTTATTTTAGGAAGCTATTTGAAATCTATTCCATTCAAAGATAAATCTTTTGCTTCTTCCCTGGGCCCACTTTATCCTATCTATTTGTTTCCTTCCTTTGAAAACAGAGTCAAAGAGAAGGCAGGAATAAGCACTTCTCCTCCTGACCCTCTTTTCTTGCATTGTAAAAGATCATTCCTGCCAGCTTGAAGTAAGAAGAAAAGAAACACTCAGTCCTTCAGTAGAAATAGGTGAGGCTCTTAGGGAGAACCCAGAGCTGAATTTAAAGAGACAGTCTTGACAAACCACTGTAGGTTCTGAGTGATCAGCCAAAGTTACTCAAGAGCACATAGTATTTGAAGTATTTGGTATTTGTGCACTGGAGGGGACTCTAAATGTCAGCTCCTCTTCAACATTTCCACATGAGCCCCGCTGGTCTTTCCCATGCTTCTGCCAGACAGCAGGACTCAACCATTTGCTTTTTCCTTATAAATAACTCATCGGCTTCTCCTTCATAAATTTTGCCTTCTTGCCTTTCTTCCTTCCTTCCATTCTTCCTTCTTTCCTTCCTTCCTTTTTCTTTCTTCCTTAATTTTATTTTATTATGGTAGGGGCTTACCATGAGATCTTCCCTCTGTAAGGGCCTATTTAGCCAGAGCAGCTCCATCCCTGTTTAACAGCCATTTTGTTGTTTATGCAGTAAAATTTAAACTGACCCTGCCCCCCTCCTCTCCCAGGGACATACTTAAAAGCAAGTCTGGGAAACCAGACCCAGGTAACAAAGCCCAAATACAAGGGTGGGTCAGGCCAGGTGGAGACATCCAATCAGTGGGGCCAATCAGTGGAGCACACATACTGTCTCCCTAGCTACCAAGGAGTGTGGGTCCCACCTTTTGGGTGTCGATTCTGATCAAGGTGTTAGGCTAGTTCAAATAGCTACTATAGGGTAAATTGCAATTCAATTGGTCACTTGCATGTGACCTAGCATGATTATGCAGCTTTCTCTGTGTGTTGCAATCTCATTGGCCGGCCACCTGTGTGTGGCCAGGCTCAACCACATGGCCTTTGCCCTTTAAAAGTTAGTTGGTAAGGCAGGGAGGGGTCACTCTCTCTGTAAGAGGCGGCCCCGACCTGTCGGTTTGATTCTCGCTGCTTGGCGAGAAATAAAGCTTTGCTTGACCTTCATTTTGTATCAGTCTTGTTCCTTTGATTATGGACCTGATGAGGGAGCAGGAGGCTGGCTGAAAACAAAGCAAAAGCTGGCACCTTGCACCCCCTCTCCACCTGCTCCCCTCGGTAATATGTGTCACATTCCTCAGGCACCCCTGACCGCCATAAATGAGAAACAAATAACTTGCAGAGATCACAATCCTGCAAGACAGAGTCTCCCTTGGTTTAAAATGTACTTGAGATTTACAACAAAGAAGTTACTTTATCAATAGCCCAATTTCCAGAGGCACATAACTCAGTTCCTCAAGCCCTAATGTTACCCTCCCCTCCATAAACAAAACTGAAGGAGTCTGAGGTAGAAGGAAAAGTAAATAAAGTTAAATTTCTTCTCAACCTAAATCTCACTAACAAGGATGCTTTGATAGCAGGAATGTAACATTCCACCAGGAGACTCCCAATTGTCTTTATGTTAGTGCCTCATTAGAGGGAAAGTGGCCTTGGCTTGATAGTAACCAGGCCTTCAAAATCCTGACAGTCTTCTTTACCCCAATAGCCCTTCTGAACACCCCTTTGTCCTCACCTACCCAATTCCTGTGTATATAACCAGCCACTGCTCACATGCCTGGCGCAGCATCTCCTGCCCACGTCTCCTGCCATCGTCTGCCCACGGGTCCTGTCCCCGTGCTCTAATAAACCACATTTTTGCACCAAAGACATCTTAAGAATTCTTTCTTAGCCGTCGGCTCTGAACCTCACCCCACCGAGCCTCACCTAGGTTCAAGAACTTCATCGGACCCATCACCTCTTAACACATTTTAAGTTGTAAAATATGGTATTGATATCTATAGGCACAATGTTGTACAGCATATCTCTAGAGCTTATTCATTTTGCTTGACTGAAACTTTATGTCTGCTGATTAGGAACTCTCTGTTTCCTCTCCCCTCAAGCCCTGGCACCCAACATTCAACTCTTTGTTTCTATGAATTTTACTATTTTAGTTACTTCAGTTAAATGGAATCATAAAGAGTCTTGTCTTTTTGTGAGACTTACTTTTGTAGGCTTACTTTACTTAGCATGTTTTCCAGGTTTTTTCATTTTGGATATTGCAGAATTTCCTTCTTTTTGAAGGCTGGATAATATTCCATTGTATATATATAATATATTTTCTTATTCTATTCATCTGTTGGAGATTTAGGATGTTTCCACACCAAGCTGTGTGAATAGTGTTGCAATGAAAACGAGAGTGCAGAAAGAAATCTTTTCAAAATCCAATAAAAACCAGTGCAAGCGTTCCTCAAAAAATTAAAAATAGAACCACCATATAATCTGACAATTGCACTTCTATTTATCCTCTTCTTTTTTTGCATAATGCTCATTTTAAAAGCATCATTCCTTTTTTCCATCAGAAATGCTATATATTATTGTAATTTTTGTGTTCAGTTTAATATCATGGCCATTTTTTTCAGCTTTTATTATGTGTCTACCGCAACTGAGAGGACACCTTTGATGTGGGGAGCAAAGGCAAAAGAAATGTAGATAAGGGGCGCCTGGGTGGCTCAGTAGGTTAAATCCTCTGCCTTCAGCTCAGGTCATGATCTCAGGGTCCTGGGATCGAGCCCCGCATCGGGCTCTCTGCTCAGCAGGGAGCCTGCTTCCCTCTCTCTCTCTTTCTACCTGCTTCTCTGCCTGCTTGTGATCTCTGTCAAATAAATAAATAAAATCTTACAAAAAAAAAAAAAAAAAGAAATGTAGATAAAATTAAATTTCCTTATAACCTGCAGCCTATTGGCAAGTGCTTGAGATAAGCAAAGTATGACATTCCTCCAGAAACTCCCAACTGTCTTTTAAATTTTTTTTATATTTTATTTTATCTTATTTTATTTTATTTTCCCCACTGTCTTAATATTAATGCTTTGCTAGAGGGAAAAACAACCTTATCTTGACAATAGCTAGGCCTCCAGAGCCCTGAGAGTCTTCTTTAATATGTGAAAAATTTTTGGAAATTTCCTTTTGTCTTTACCGCCCTAAACTCCACAAATATACTCCTCATAATGCCAGTGCAGATCTTTCTACCCACAGGTCCTGTCCCCGTGTTTTTAAAAACCCACCTTTTTGCACTGAAAATGTCTCAAGAATTCTTTCTTGGCTGTTGTCTCTGAACACTAACATTTCCACATCACCTTCAAGATGTAGTCTCAACATGCCTGGTAGCTGGGGAAGAATGCAGGGTCTGGCCAGTTCACACTGCACCAACTGAGCCTGCATTTTAAATCTTGAGGTGCTCTGATCTCAAATGAATCTGGCTCCAAGAAAGAAATCCCCCACATATAAAGTGAGCTGCTGCCCTTTGAGCTACCACTATTTTCCTTAGTCTTTATTTTTAAAAGGATCTCAAGATTTCTGAACTTTTTTCTTTTGATTTGTGGTCTTGCTTCCTGCTATCAGGAAGGAGCTGGCACTAGGCATTTTGCTCACATATTGGCCAATTAGTTCCCCATCCTCTGCATTATGCCCCTAATTTACCTAAGGTAATACTGCTATTAGCCACAACAGTCAAAACAATGCCCGGCCATTAGATAGAGAGGGCGAGCAGGAAGCACCTCTGAAGAGGGCTGTGAAAACTTCTTCTCTTCATTTCCCTGCAGAAAATGGTGTCAACATATTTACAAAGCTGGCTGTGCATTATAAAGCATGTCTGTTGACTTGAGTCTACTTGTCCCTTTTGTACCCTACTGTGTAGCCTGAGCATGCAGTATTTATTAAAGAGGATTTTTTTTTTTTCTTTTGGGGTAGAGTGCCTTAAAGAAAACTTGCCAGTTCCATTGCTGGCAAGAAAAGCACATTTTTCTCTATGTAGGTTCCAGGCGATACAGTCCCCAATTCCCTTTGAGTAAAAAAATAGATCAGGCTACATCAAGATAAGCAGATGATAAGCAGATTTTTTTTTTTAAGATTGCACTTATTTATTTGAGAGAGAGAGAGAGAGAGCGAGAGCAAGAAAGAGCATGAGTGGGGTGAGAGGCAGAGGGAGAAGCAGACTCCCCAACTAACAGGGATCCCCATTTGGAGCTGGATCCTGGGACTCATGACCTGAGGTGATGGCAGATGCTTAACCAACTGAGCCACCCAGACACAAAGATAAGCAAATGTATTACCCCCAAAACCCAAACAAGATATTTTCAAGCCCTGGAATTAAACAGCAAAGTGTGCTACTGATGAGGGAGCAGAAGGCTAGCTGAAGACGAAGCACAAGCTGACACTCTGCAACCCCATTTCTGAGTGGGATATGTGTGACACTCTTCCAGGAAGCTCCCAACCATCTTAATGTTAATGCTATAGTGGAGAGAAATACAACCTTAATTTGACGATGGCAAGATCTCCAGTATCTTGTACGTCCTCTTTAGCATATGAAAGTTCTTTTGAAAACCTCTTTTTTCTTACCTCTTCCAGCCCCATAGTATATAATCAATCTCAGTGCAATTCTTTTCGCCCATGTCTCCTGTCCCTATGCTTTTATCAAGTCACCTTTTTGCACCAAAGATGACTCAAGAATTCTTTCTTTGCCATCAGCTGTGGACCTCATCCCACCAAACCTCACATATTTTCTGAAAGTACATCACTATGACCAGACTAACACTCAAGTCAACTTCTGTCTTCACAAAGCTTGACAGGGACAGGTGCTCCTTATTGTGGCAATATATACACTACTTAAATACCATTTTTTTTTTAAATCTAAATGTTTGCAATTAAATTATTTTACAAATGGGGAACTCATTTTTGAAGGAATCCTATTGATGCAGTTCTAGCACCTAGGTGAGGTTCGGTGGGCTGAGGTCCGGAGCTGATGACCAAGAAAGAATTCTTGAGACATCTTTGGTGCAAAATGGTGGTTTATTAAAGCACAGGGACAGGACCCTGGGCAGGAAGAGCTGCTGCCCCGGGTAGTGAGAGATGGCAGGTTTCGTACCTTGTGGTTGGGGGAAGGGGAGGGGAAGGGAGGTTTCAATGGAACTTTCACATGCTAAAGAGGGCCTACAAAGTGCCTGGATACTGGAGGCCTTGCGGCTTGATCAATGTTGTCTTTTGGCCAGCCATTCACATTTCTGCTATCAAGCATCTTTGTTAGTGAGATTTAGGTTCAGAAGAGATTTAACTATATTTACATTTCCTTCTACCTCAGCCTCCTTCAGTTTTGTTTATGGAGGGGAGGGTGACATTAGGGTTTGAGGAACTGAGTTGTTTGCCTCTGGAAATTGTGCTATTGATAAGGTAACTTCTTTGTTTGTAGATCTCTAGGACATTTGTAAACCTAGGGAGACTCATGTCTTGTAGGATTGTGATTTCTGCAAGTTAACTATTTGTTTCTCATTTATGGCAGTCAGGGGTGACTGAGGAATGCTACACATATTACTGAGGGGAGCGGGTGGAGAGGGGTGCAAGGTGCCAGCTTTTGCTTTGTCCTCAGCCAGCCTCCTGCTCCCTCATCATACATACTTCTTCTTTTGTGTTAAGTTTGAACTTCTTACATTAATTTGAATTATGGGGGAAACTGTGCCTTCCTGAGTTATCTCTGTGAGTGGGACTTGTGATGAGGGAGCAAAAGACTGAGGACAAAACAGAAGCTGTCACACTACTCCTGTCCCGGATGTGATATGTGTGACATTCCTCAGGCACTCCTGGCTGCCCTAAAAGAAGAACAAATGGTTAACTAATAGGGATCACAGTCCTGCAGGCCAGCAGTCTCCCTCAGTTTACAAATGTCCTAGTGATTTAAAAGGAAGAAACTATCTTATCAATAGCCTAACAACCAGAAGCCAGTAACTCAGTTCCTGAATGTAAGGTCTATAGGCAAGATAAACACGACATCAGGTGAGGTAGGCTCAAGGCAAGATTTATTAAAGGCACTCCCCTGTGAAGTTTCAGGGCTCAGGAGAAGGGGAGCCAGGAAACTTGCGCCAGGAGGAGGTGGGCACCCTCAGGCAAGGTTCCACGACTCTGGAAAGCAGAGTGGGGGAAGTCGCACTAGGAGGGAGTTGGGGGGGGGGGTCTTTTATCTGTTTCCTGTGTAAGGGACCGGGCGGTCATTTCTATTGTTCCTCCTGCACTCCTGGAGCCCGCCAACCCAACATTCTGACCTTTTTGGTGTAATAGAGGTGGCAACTCAGATCTGGCTACTTCCTGCTGGCAAAGGGGCATCATCATAGGGTCCTTCAGATGTGGGTAGGTAGGTATAGGGATGCAGGAGGAGTTGGTTGACAGTGACCCTGGAAGCCTCACGGATGCGATCCTGAATGAAGCAAAGAACACAGGGGGCAATAAGTGCTAATAGGCAGAGGAGAATAAGGGCACCTAGGATTGGAAGGAGCCAGGTCGTTAACGGGGAGAGCCACCATTGAGAGGGGTTTATTCCAGGGCAATGCCGGCCACCAAGGGAGTCGTGGATTTTTGCCAGGGCACAGATATTGGTTTCAACTATACGGGATTCGTTGATATAATAGCAGCATTCTTCATTGAGGAATAAACAGGTTCCTCCCTTGTCTGCGGTGAGCAGGTCCAGGGCTCATCGGTTCTTGTAGAGCTACCTGGGCCACTGAGGTAACCTGTCATTGTAGGGATGCCAAGGACTTGGCTAAGGCATCCAAGGCTGTTCGGAGCTGTTCAGATAAATCTCGGGTAGTGTCTATGGAGTGAACTAGGGCCCCAATGCCCAGCCCGGTGGCCACTAGGGGAGATGTTAAGGAGACCCCAATAACCAGGGGAAGAAACGCAGCCCTTTTCTGTCGCAGGAGGTGGGTGGAGAGGACGGCCATTTCCACTAGGGCTGGCACCCTCTGGGCTGGCAATCTGTTGTGACCAGATGACTAGACCATGTGGTGTCCCCATGAGTCCAAGTTTCCACTATGAAGAAGTGCCACCTGAACCCAGGGTCACCGGAGGAGCAGCTATGGGCGGTGGGGGGCGGTGTAGAAGGAGGAGAGTGAGGAGAAGTGGTGTGGGAAATCTATAACCCTGTAGGCCCCAGGGTTTGGGAAGTCCAGCCATCCTGTGGTGGGGCTGGTTTTAGATTGGAGATGTGTACCCATGGGTGGTGTCCTAGGAGTTTTGCTGCTGTGGGAGTTGTGAGAATAACAGTATGGGGGCCGGTCCACCTGGGCTGTAAGGACTTTGGGTGACATTCTCATAGGAGAACTTGATCTCCAGGATTTAGGGCCTAGGGGAAGTCTCCGCCTGTGCTTCTGGGGGCGGGGATGGTTGCATCTGCACGAACCCTAAGAAGGGCTCATAAGAGGGTCAGATAGGGCAGATAAAATAGGAGGGATGGAGGAGAGGCAGGCAGGTTGTGATTGAGTAGGAAGGGCCTGCTGTACAGGAGCTCAAAGGGGCTGAGTCCTGACTAGCCATGAGGAGAGGCCCTAAGGTGGGTGAGTGTTAGTGGGAGAAGGGTTGGCCAAGAGAGGCAGGTTTCAAGAGTGAGTTTGGTGAGTTGTTCTTTGAGGAGGCTGTTGGCCCTCTCAACCTTACCCAATGACTGGGGGGTGATGGGGATATGGAGTTTCCTGGTGATGTTGAGGCTCTCGGAGATTTGTTGTGTGATGCTGGAGATGAAGGCTGGACCGTTGTCTGATTGTAGGGTTCAAGGGAGTCCAAACCTTGGGATGATGTGTTCAATGAGAACCGCGGCGACCACATCTGCCATTTCCCTAGTGGTGGGGAATGCCTCGATCCAGCCTGTGAAGGTGTCCACAAGAGTTAGTAGGTATCTAAAGGTTTTGTATTGAGGCATGTGAGTGAAGTCAAGTTGCCAGTCCTCGCCTGGCTGATGCCCTCAGAGCTGGTGGGTGGGTCCCGGTCTGTGGAGGCTGCCCTGGGCGTTGACCACAGAACAGGTTCTGCAGGCCTGGTGTACCTCCTTAATGGTCTTTTGGAGGAGGGGGTAGTGAAAGAGAGGTTGGAGAAATTGGTATAGGTCCTTTGGACCGATGTGGAGAGACTGGTGGATGTCAGTAATGAGGGTGTGGATTAGACTATTCGGGAGGGCAATTTTGTCTTGAACAAAATACCATCCCTTGTCATCCAACCTGCCACCTAATGTTTTAAGGGCCCGAGTCCCTCATCGATGTATGAGGGACTGTGGGGAGTGTTGAGAAATAGGAGAGGGGCTGGAGAGGAGTTTAAGGCCATCTGTCAGGCAATAGAGTCGGCCTTGTTGTTCCCAAAAGAGATGGGGTCATTGGAGGCCCATGGCAGTGGACAATAGCCACCTCGGTATGGTAATTGAGAGCCTCGAGGAGTTTGGCAATGAGAGGCCCGTTAACTATGGAGGTTCCCTTGGTCATGAGAAATCCCTTTTCTCGCCAGAGGACAGAGTGAGTGTGAGTAATAAGGAAAGCATATTTGGAGTCAGTATAAATAGTGACCCATTGACCCTCAGGTAAGTGAAGGGCCCTGGTGAGAGCCACGAGTTCTGCCTTTTGAGAAGTAGTCCCAATGGGAAGGGGCGCCACTTCTATGACTGTGTCCAGGGTGACCACTGCATAGGCCGCGTGTGGCCGTCCATCTGGAGCTATGAGGGAGCTCCCATCCACGAACAGAGTGCGGTCGGGGTCAGGCAGTGGCCAGTCCAAAAGTCCTGGATGGGAGGGAGAGAGTTCTTCCAGGAGTTGAGAGCAAGAATGGGAAGGAATGGGGGTAGACGAAGGTGTCAGCAAGAGTGGCGGGATTTAGGTGAGGGGAGACAGAGTGTGACTTGGGGGTTTTCTATGAACCGCAGGTGGTAGAGTTGGAGATGGGAAGGAGTGAGTTGTGCCAAGGATTTGTGGCTAACTAAGTCCATTAGTCAATGGGGGGAGAAGACCATGATAGGCTGTCCTAAGGTAAGTTTGAGGGCCTCCTTTGTAAGAGAAGCAGCTGCCGCTAGGGCCCTGAGGCAGGGCTGCCATCCCTGGGCTGTGACATCTAGTTGCTTGGAGAGTTAATGGGGATAAGGAGACCCTGCTGCTGGAGGCGGTCGCTGATGAGCTTAAGTCCTCACCGGTGGGTTGCTACTACAGATCTGGAAATGTCCCATACCTGCGGGTCTATGGAGGGGAGACAGTCCGGGATAGAGGACAAGTCATAGGGAAGTAGAGGAAGGACAAGGTGAGCAGAAGTCGAGGGAGAGGGAGAGAAATGAATGGTGGCCTGAAGTTTGTGGAGGATGTCCCTGCCTAGTAGGGGAATGGGGCAGGAAGGGATAATGAGGAAGGAGTGTGAGAAGGGAAACCCATCCAGGCTGCATGTAAGGGTTGGGGTGGCCTTTGGAGTGAGTGGAGGAAGTACCATCAATTCCGGTAACTGCAACTGGAGAGGGACGAGTAGGACCTGAATAGGAAGGCAGGACAGAATAGGTAGCCCCATGTCCAAGAGAAAGGAAATGGATTTACCCGCTACCTGGAGCATGACCCTGGGCTCAGCATAGGTAAGAGGGGTGTCTGAGTCAGGGCTCCATCAGTCATCCTCCAATCCGAGAAGTTGGAATGCGGGACTTGCCATCTCAGGGTCTCCCCTGTGTGGAGGCGCCGGGAATCCCCCTAGGCTGGGGCAGTCCGATTTCCAGTGGCCCATCATGTAGCATTGAGGGCACGGCCTAGTAGGCGCTTTTGGATTGGGGCATTGACGGGCCCAGTGTCCCTCAGCTCCGCACTTTAAACAGGTCCCTGGAGGGACATGGTTAGGTGCTCCCTTCTGTTGACCCCAGAACCTGCCAGCCTCAGGGAGGCTACCAGGGCTTGGGTCTGCAGTTGGACCTTCTGTTGGAGTCTGGCTTGGCGCTTAAGTTCTGCTGCCTCCTCTTGGGAGTTAAAGACTTTAAATGCCATTTTCACCAGATCAGAAATGGGAGTTTGAGGGCCCTCCTCCACTTTCTTTAATTTTTTCTGAATGTCGGCAGCTGACTGAGAAATAAAGTGGGTAGCTAGAACAGTCGCCCCTGCTGGAGAGGCCTGGTCTAGGCGAGTGTATTGAGTCAGTGCCTCAGTAAGGTGGTTAAGAAACATGGCCGGGTTTTCATTGGGTTCCTGAATGATTTCCCTTCACAAACCTTTTACAACTTTCCTTTGCATTCAGGTTTTGTCCCAAACAACCATCTCATTTAGGACAAAATTACCTCCTTTTACTTTCAACAAAATGTACTCCCATTCCTTAAATCTTTCTTAAATACCTTCTACTTTCCTACATACAGAGTTGCTTCCTTTATTTCCATCAGTCTTACAGTTAGCAGAATTTTGTACTCTTAGAAACCCCTTAACCTCTATGTAAAGTTTTTCCGGCGAGATAAACACAACACCAGGCAAAGCGGGTGCAAGGCAAGATTTATTAAAGGCATTCTCCGGCGAAGTTTCAGGCTCAGGAGAAGGGGAGCCAGGAAAGTTGTGCCGGGAGGAGGTGGGCACCCTCGGGCGAGGTTCCACAACTCTGGAAAGCAGAGTGGTGGAAGTCGCGCCCAAGGCAAGGAGAAGGGGGCTTTTAAGGGGCCTCGAGGGGAGTTCAGGGGTCTTTTGGCAAGTTTCCCTTACTTGGATATTTCATCTGCTCGTCAGGGTCCCATTGGTCCACTGGAGCCCGGGGCGCGGGGGGGGGGGGGCGGGTTCAGATTCCTGTTTGGGTCTTTGTTCTCCTGTCCCAGCTCAGGTTTTGTGGCAGGAACTTTTACCATCTTAAGTAGCCCTTTCTTTCTGCCAGCCCAACACTCTAGTCTGTTATTAATCAATTGTGAACAGTTATAACAGAATTCTTTAGATGCCAATTTATGAATCAGTTAAGCACAAACCATGCTAACAGATTTAAATATTCTTATTTTCCTTGCTGTAAGAAGTCAAAAGCACAAACCTATGTTCAGTAATCAATGACTTGGCATTTTATCCTCTTTGGAAAAGACCTAAATGTCCAACAAATTAATTCCTTTTGTCATCCAAGCAAAACTTTAAACTTTCAGGTTACCAAAGACTTTGAAAGCTATCTCAGCAATTCCCCATTAAAACTTTGAGACAGACAATTAACCATCAGTTTAGTCATTTCTTTGCTAACAGATTTTAACAAATAACAAGAGCTTATTTGACCTTCAGTAAACTTTGATTGAATTTTCACGTTTACTGCTAATAACTTTGTCAGGAGTTTGGATAGGAGTCGGGAGGGGGAGGGGTAGACGAGGGCGCCGGTTTAGAAATCCTGAACACAAGGGACCTTGGCCTATCTGCCTTGGTGTCTGCTGAGGTTATTTAGGTACACGAGAATTCTGGAGGCCATTGGGACTGATTTAAGATTGGCCAACAGGCCTAAAACACCCCAGGGATGTTTTAGGATTGAATTTGGATTGGGAGGTCCCCATGATTCATTACAGGGAAACCCAAGGGCTGAAGGAAGGCGTCCCCTCATCCACCACTGGGTTGCGGAAAAACTGTGTCAACTGCCATAGAGGTTAGGACGTCTCCCAGCCTCTTGGAGTCACGGAGGTCACCCGGTGACCTGCGGGGTCTGCCCTGACGCAGCCGCGATTAGGGCAGGGCTTTCAAGAGGGAGGCGCGGAATCAGCGGAAACTCACCATGGTTTAGGAAGTGGTGTTCAGAAAGGCAGGTCCAGGTCCAGCTAAGAGGAGAGAGCCTCCTCACTGGGGTGGGGGCTCAATCTCCTCCCGGGTTTCGGGCACCAAATGTAAGGTTTTATAGGAGAGATAAACACGACACCAGGTGAAGTGGGTGCAAGGCAAGATTTATTAAAGGCACTCTCTGGCTAAGTTTCAGAGCTCAGGAGAAGAGGAGCCAGGAAAGTTGCGCCGGGAGGAGGTGGGCACCCTTGGGTGAGGTTCCACGACTCTGGAAAGCAGATTGCGGGAAGTCGCTCTGGGGAGGGAGTTGGCAGGGGTCTTTTATCTGTTTCCTGCATAGGTATCAGGTTACCTATGGAGATGTGACCAGGTTACCTATGGAGATGTGACCTGGGCATACATCCTTTTGGCGGGAGAGTCAAAGGTGAAGGAAAGGAGGGGGAGGAGGCTAGAAGACAGCGGGACCCAGCTGTCATTTCTATTGTTCCTCCTGCACTCCCGGAGCCCACCAACCCAACATTCTGACCTAACACCGAAGCTCTAACATCACCCTCCCCTCCATAAAATTGAAGAAGGCTGAGGCAGAAGGAAATGTAAATAAAGTTGAATTTCTTCTAAACCTGAAGTTCATTGACAAGGATGCGTGATAGGGGGAATGTAATACTCCTCCAGGAAACTCCCAACTGTTTTCATGTTAGTGCCTCATTAGAGAGAAAAAGGGCTTTGGTTTGACAATAACCAGGCCTCCAGTATCCTGAGAGTCTTCATTAGCATATGACAGTCCTTCTGGACACCCCCTTTGTTCTCACCTCCCCAACTCCTGAGTATATAATCAGCCACTCCTCAAGACCCCAGTGCAGCAGCTCTTTCTGCCCATGGGTCCTGTCCTGCACCACCATTTTGCACCAAAGACCTCTAAAGAATTCTTTCTTGGTCATTGGATCCAGACCCCACCCCACTGAACCTCACCTATATTCCAAAACCACATCACTTGGGCAGTGAACCTATTTTATTGTGAGAATGGGTCTGAGTATTTTGCCTCTTTTCCTCATTAAGTAGTGGTGTGTGTGTATGTGTGTGTGTGTTGTGTGTGGTAACACACTAAGAAAAGCACACACATAAATAAATGTATAATTCAGGAGATATCTCTTGTACAAGGATCACTAGTATCATGATCATCAAGATCCAGAAATAGAAAGCTTCACAACTCTTCAAACTCCCTTCCTCTGCTGTCTCTCTTTATGAAAGGAGACTGTTTTCTATTGCTGTCATAAAACGTTGTTACCAATATACTGACTTAAAACAACACAAATTTATTATCTAACAGTTTTGGAAGTCAGAAGTTTTAAAGTGAAGATGTTGGCAGATCTGCATTCTTTTTTGAAGGTTTCAGGAGATAATCCATTTTCTTGCCTTTCCCACCTTCTAGAGGTTACCCACAGTACTGGGATCACTGATCCTTCTTCATCTTCAAAGCCATTGTAATGGACAGTTTAGTCTTTCTCACATGACATCACTCTGACCCTGCTTGCTTAGTTACATCTCTGAATCTGACTCTTGCTCCTTTCACTTTTAAGGACACTTGTAATTACATTGGGTCCTCAGAATATTTCAGGAAAATCTCTTAATCTCAAAATCCTTAATTTTAATCACATCTGCAGGATCAATTTTGTCATGTTTATATAATCACAGGTTTTGGGAAATTAGGGTGTGGATATCTTTGGTTAGCCATGACTCTGACAACAACGTTAACACAGTCTTTACTTCTTACATTATGGTTTGTATTTCCTGAAATTATACTGTATGTACTTTTTGTGTCTGACTTCCTGCCCTCAACATTATGTGAGATTATGTTGTTGCATATAATTCTTAGTTTGGTTATTCCTTACTATAATATTTGGTTATTCCTTACTATAATCTTCTATTGTTAATAAAATACACCTCAATTTGTGTATATAATCTACATGGATGGATATTTGGATTGTTCCCACTTTTGGCCCTTTACATATGCAGCAACTTCCTGTGTCTTGGTGTACCTAGGAATAGCATTACTGGATAAGAGAACTGATGTGAACAAATATCCTGGTTTGCCTAGAACAGTCCCTGCTTATCTCTGCTGTCCTGGTGTCCTGTCTGGTTAGAGTCTTTGTTTGTTCTCCAAAATATGGTCACCCTAGTCATATTGAATGCTTGTTTCCAACTCCAGTAATGACACAAGATTATTTCTAAGCTGATGGTAATTTATGTTTGGCATCTTCACCAACATTTGTTGTTGATCATCTTTTTCATTAATTTGCATTTTGCTGATTACTAATAAGGTTGAGAATCTTTTCATATATTATTGCCCATTTAGAAATACTTTGAGGGACACCTGGGTGGCTCAGTGGTTTAAGCCTCTGCCTTTGGCTCAGGTCATGATCTCAGGGTCCTGGGATTGAGCCCTGAATAGGGCTCTCTGCTCAGCGGGGAGCCTGCTTCCCTCCCTCTCTCTCTCTCTGCCTGCCTCTCTGCCTACTTGTGATCTCTGTCAAATAAATAAATAAATAATCTTAAAAAAAAAAATAAAATAAGGACTCCATTGTCCATGCACCCCTGAGTCCAGAACAGTAACATAAGCATTTTTTAATCAGTAGAAAATATAAGGGAGGTGAATTTTTGGCTGTCTTGGGGTGGATTTTAAGATATAGATTCTGAAAACTGTGGCAAAACAAGGCAGTTTCCAGTTTTCTAATGGGTGATAGTTCAAGGAGTATGTGACTTGATATGGTTTTTCCAATGGAGAATGGTTGTCTGTGGAGGTTTAGTACCCTGAAAGACCCCAAAGCCCAAAAGATATGTGCTTTGATCCCCATTTTATACATAAGCAGATCAAAGTAGAGACAGATTAAATGACTTGCTCTGGCTCACACAACTAACAAGTAACAATGTTGGTATATATAGCTGGGAAGTTTGGGTCAAGATCTGCTGCCTTGAACTGTCTACATTGTCCTTAAAATTTTTCTTAAACAAACTGGGATTCATTTTTCTCAACAAACAAGGAATCTGGAAGTAGGCAGCTCCTGGCTATATCTTTGCCTTTCTCTTTGTATGTCACAAGGTCAAGGTCACATGGTCACAAGATAGCAACCATACTCTGCATCTCAGCTGCATGGTAGGTAAAACAGAGTAGGGGAAAGAAGGGCACCTGCAAAGTCTGCCCTGTGAGGAATGCTTTTCCCCAGACTAAGTCCAACAGAAGAACATGTCCCTCTACACAAAAAGTTGACCTTCTCTAGTACTAGTGAATGAAGGGAACCATAAGAGGGAGGTAGTGTTAGATGAGCCTGTCCACAGAGTCAATCTCAGCTTCCAAGACTTGTGCCAGAGCTCCAAAAGGACACCATAATAGAACATCACATCAGAACAGGCTCTAGTTTACTAGACCACTGAAAACTCCCATTTCTCTTCAATTCTTCTAAAAATTTCCTAGGGCCTCTTACTATAAATGAAAAGTTTAAAGTTTCATCATCTTATTTCTTGATCTTTATTGAAATCAAACTTTTAATTTGACCCATCAGAAATTTGCATTAGAAAAAAGAGCAGGTGATTCTTATACTCTGAAAGCAGAGAAATTCTCTTGTGTCTCTCTAATTTCCCAGAAAATCAGCACGACAGAGTTCTAGACAGAGGAAGGAATCAGCAAATTCAATTCAAATCAAATTTATTGATTTGAGGGAGCATGAGGCTGGCTGAAGACAAAAGTCAGACAAAAATTATATATTTGACATTGACATTGGATAAAAACAAGTAATGGAAAGCATAAAAACACCTATATAAAATAACAAACCAAATGAAAATCAATTACTTAAGCATCTAAATTTATCTGAAGATTAAAGTTTTCACAAAGTACAATATCCCTTTATGTTAGTCATTAGCACAGGACCTCCCCACCATACCCCCACCTCCCATTTGTCCTTTAATCAAAAGTTTGGTCTCAAGTGTAGCTCTGACCCAGCAGACAGCACTCATTCAAAGAATGAATCTTCTTTCCTCTCTAGAGAAGCACTATAAAGATGCAGGATCAGAATGGGTCTCCTCATATGAGATTTTCAATACACTTTTCACATCAACTTATAGAGCACCAGCATAATTTAAATCTCATGTTCACTGATGACAGAGAGTAGTAGTCTTAGGTGATAAAGTCAGGGTGATATCTCAAAGTCCTGAGTTTTTGCAAGAAGTGGATGAATAGTGGGATAGCAATTGATGAGGGAGCAGGAGGCTGGCTGAGGACAAAGCAAAAGCTGGCACCTTGCACCCCCACTCCACCCACTCCCCTCAGTAATATGTGTGACATTCCTCAGGCACCTCTGGCTGCCCTCAAAGAAAAACAAATAGTTAACTTGCAGAGATCACAGTCCTGCAAGACAGGAGTCTCCCTTGCTTTACCAATGTCCTAGAAATTTACAACAAAGAAGCTATCTAACAATAGCACAATTTCCAGAGGCAAATAACTCAGTTCCTCAAGCCCTAAATAAAGTTAAATTTCTTCTAAACCCAAATCTCACTAACAAGGACACTTGATAGGAGAATGTGAAACTCTTTCTCTAGATCTCCAAGATAGTGCCGAGAATCATTCCCAAGCATATGGCCCACTGATATACATCTAAAGGGTCTCACAAGAAGATTTTTATTACTAGTAATGAATAACCTTTCTCCCAACAATTGCTAGCCCTTCAAGGTCCTGGAGACCTTGCTTCCAAAATTCCTTAGAGACTAACATACCCTCTTTGTCCTCACCTACCCAACTCCTGTGTATATAATCAGCCACTCCTCAGGATAACGGCACAACAGCTCTTCCTAACCATGGGTCCTGTCCCCGTGCTTTAATAAACCACCATTTTGCACCAAAGATGTCTCAAGAATTCTTTCTTGGTCATCAGCTCCGGACCTCAGCCCACCAAACCTCACCTAGATTCTAGAACTTCATCACAATGACTTTAAACCAACCATGAGTTCATGACAAAGAGTTGATTAATTTCAAAAAAGAAAAAGTAAGAAAGAGAAAAGAGAAAAATATAAATGTGGGTTATAATTGAAGACCCCTGACTTATTTTTCTCCTTTCATCACTAATTGTACAAAATTTAGGCAGATCATTCCATTTCCCAATGCCCACCTAACTAGAAACAAGAGAGCTTCTTTCTGAATTTACCCTAAGGGGCAGTGCTCTGAATGACTTGAAGGAAATGGTATTGTTTTTAACTTTTTTTCTTTTTAACAGATCCCTATTGCCTTAGTTTTGTGGTCTTCTAGTTTAGCCAGATTCTCAGCTCTGTTCTTTACCAGCAGACAACATTGTTTTATCAAAAGTGGCCTATTTCCAAGATCTGGGCCATGAGCCAAGGTTTGGTAAAATGTAACTCAAGAGAACAGCCTCATTTTTCCTCTCTGTTTCATTTGGGTCAGGCAGTAAGTGGCATCTAAGGCAAAGAAGACACATTTATACACCACATTGCTAGTCTTACAAATAGAATTGACAAGGGACCCTTGTAACAGTGGGTTAGCATAAGTACAGTCATCTTAGTGATGAGGGAGCAGGAGGCTGGCTGAAGACAAAGCAAAAGCTGGCACCTTGCACCCCCTCACCATCTGCTCCCCCTCGGTAATATGTGTAGCATTCCTCAGGCACCCCTGACTGCCATAAACAATAAATAAATAGTTAACTTGCAGAAATCACAATCCTACAAGACAGGAGTCTCCCTTGGTTTACAAATGTCCTAGAGATCTACAAACAAAGAGTTTACCTTATCAATAGCACAATTTCCAGAGGCAAATAACTCAGTTCCTCAAGCCCTAATGTCTCCCTCCCCACCATAAACAAAACTGAAGGAGGCTGAGGTAGAAGGAAATGTAAATATAGTTAAATCTCTTCTGAACCTAAATCTCACTAACAAAGACGCTTGATAGCAGGATTGTGACATCCCACCAAGAATCTCCCAACTATCTTGATGTGAATGGATGGCCTAAAGACAACATTGATCAAGCCGCAAGGGCAAGGCGTCTGGAAGGCCTCTGATATCTTGGAACCTTCTAGGCCCTCTTTAGCATATGAAAACTCCATTGAAACTTCCCTTCCCCTCACCTTCCCCCAACCGCCGGGTACATAACCGCCATCCCTCACAACCCAGAACAGCTGCATCTCCGTCTGCCCATGGGTCCTGTCCCCATGCTTTAATAAACCACCTTTTTGCACCAGAGACGTCTTAAGAATTCTTTCTTAGCCGCCGGCTCTGAACCTCACCCCACTGAACCGGACCTAGATTCTGGGACTTCATCATTAGCTTCGGCAGCCATCTCAGGCCCAAGGGCTGAACTTTCCCCTACTTCACTTTAGTTCCAGAGACCCCCACCCTGCTTTAGTAACAGGAATACCTAACCCTGTAAACACTTCCAGGAAAAAACGCTATACCTAACCCTGTAAACACTTCCAAGAAAGTACCTAACCCCGTAACCAGCCTGGCAACAGCTAATCAGCCTACTGCAGAAAAGTCTGAAACTTCTCCCTACCCCCACCAAGCCTCTTGTAATGACCCATAAAAAACCCCTGCCTTAACTAGCCTCCGGGTCCAAGTCCCTATACCCTGTGTTGGGTATACTTGGGCCCAAGCTTAAGCTTGTCAAATAAACCTTGCTGTGTGACTTGCATTATCAAGAGTGTTCTCTGTCTAAATGAGGGGTGGTCAACTCGGTACCCTAACACCTTAGTCTGCCCAGGAGCCACTGGGGGCATTCCCATTACCCCTGTTACCCATTACCCATTTGTCTCCCCCTAAGTCTGCTCCCTGACTGCATTCTCTTCCCAACCCCTTGTCAGGCTTCAACTTCTCATCTTTCAAGACAGTGTCTATCCTGTTTCCACCTTCCTCTCCTTTTCACATTAATCTCTCCAGTTCAGTACCCACTCTCTTCTTCTGTCTCTGTTCTTTCCTTTCTCTCCTTATTCCTGGATTTTCCATTCTTTTCATTTTCTTTTTGATTTTTCCTTGTGTCTGTGCCTTACAACTGCTGCTATCATTTGCATACCTAAAGGAAATGTAGAATCTCTGAAAAGGCAAAGACCTATAGAATTAGTTAAATCAGGCCCTACCTGGCATACTCAAATGAAATTACATTTTTCCACTTTTTTGAAAGAAATTTTAAGATAAATTCTAATGTGGGCCTGGACTCAAGTGGTCCTGCTGTTCTTCTAGAGAAAATTAACTTTTAAACAATTTAACTAGTTTATTAAATCATTTAAATGATAAATATTGTAACCCTGTCATGTGGAAAGAGAGAGGAACCAAGGGAAGGACAAAGCTGGATAAAAAGAATAATGAACAGTTACCATGAAAAATGTTTTTAAGTCAGTAAATAAAATATTAGCACTATGCTTTAAAATTAAAACAAAAACCAAATTTAAAGAAGGGGCTGGGGGGATAGGTGAGCCTGGTGGTGGATATTAAGGAGGGCAGCACTGGGTGTTATATATAAACAAGGAATCTTGGAAACTGATGATGTATTGCGTGGTGACTAACATAACACAATAAAAAATTAATAGATAGAAAGATATATGCACCCCTATGTTTACTGTAACATTACTTACAATGGCCAGAAAATGAAAGCAACCCAAGTGTCATCAATAGATGAATGGATGAAAAAGATGCATTAACAACATAAGTCAAGACAGAGAATGATAAATACCATATGATTTCACTTATATGTGGAAACTAAAAAACAAAACAAATAAAAAAAAAAGAGAATTAAGTACAAAGAACAAACTGGTGGTTGCTGGGAATGAAGTGGGTGGAATTGATAAAAGGGATTAAGAGATACAAACATCAGGTTATGGGATAGATAAGTACTGGACATGAAGGGTACAGCATAAGGAATGTAGTCAATCGTATTGTAATAATGTTATATGGTGACAGATGGTGAGTATTTATACTGTGGTGAGTATTGAGTAATGTATAGAATTGTTGAATCAATATATTATAAAATAAAAACTAATTTAACATTGTATGTTAATTATACTTCAATTAAAACTATATATAGATCAAGAAAAAATTAAATGTTGATTTATTTCAAGTTTTTTTGTGACAAACACATGGAAAATAGATCAGGAGTAGGAATTTTAAAGGATTTCAAGACAAATCCTAACAGAACCCAGGAGATCAGACATCAAAATAGAAATAAAAATTAAGATGAGAACCTAAGGAATTTACATCAGCAGAAAGGAAATAAAAGTGAGAAAAAAAGGAGACTAGAATGGCCTTAATTTATAACACTTTAATGAAAGGCTTGGTCCTAACTCTAAGGACCTATTTAGAAACTGTCCCTGCTCCCCTTCCCCCAGGGGATTTACTTGGAGACAAGTCCCAGAAACCAGCTTCAGGTAACAAAGCCTAGATACAAAGGTGGGTCAGGCCAGGTAGAGACATCCGATCAGTGGTGGGGATGCATACTGTCTCCCTGGTTACCAAGGAGTATGGGCCCCGCCCTTTGGGAGCCTTTTGGGCGCTAATCCCAATCAAGGTGTAATAGGCTGGTTCAAATGTCTACTGGGGTAAATTGTAACTCAACTGGTCACCTAGCATCACTGTGGAGTTTCCCCTGTGTGTTACAATCTCATTGGCCACCTGTGCATGTCCAGGCCCGACCACATGGCCTTTGACCTTAAAAGCTAGTCTGTGAAACAGAGAAGGGTCGCCCTCTTGTAAGATTCTTGATGCTTGGTGCGAAATAAAGCTTTGCTTGACCTTCACTTTGTATCAGTCTCGCTCCTTTAATTATTGGGGCATAACACTAACAGCAATGTTTTTCTTGCTCTGTGACTTTATAATAACGTAATGAATGTGCTTCCACTGACACATTTGGCTTAGCTTTGACAAAATAATTGAAATAACAAAATGAAATAACAAAAATGTCTTCATGTTCTTTGGTAATCCCCCCTTGCTTCTTCTAGAATAATTTCCTCCATCCCCAGCACGCTTTGTCAGGCCCCTCAGAAAATCTTAATATCTCCAGTATGAGAGAGAGGGGAAGAAGAGGCAGAGCAAGAATAGAATAAAAACCAAAAGAGGTACCAAGCATTTTGCTGAATTCTTTGCATGTTGTCTCATTTAATTAATCCTCAGTTCAAACCCATGAACTAACTATTTTATATTTGGCATTATTGTGGTATAACAGACTGATATTAAACTGCACAGATTTAAATTGTACAATTTGATGAGGTTGGTAAAATAATAACCCCAGTCAAGATAATGAATATCCATCACCCACGAAAATGTCCTCATGTTCCTCAGTAATTAATTCCCTTTTGTCTTTTCTGGCAACAATTTCTCCCATACCTAGGCAACCTTATCTTCTTTATGTAACTATGAATTAGCTTGTAATTTTTTAGAATTTTACATGAATGGAATCATACAAGACATATTTTTTAAGTCTAGCTTTTAAATCCATGTAATTATTTTGAGATTTATCCATGTTGTTTCATGCATCATTAGTTCATTCATTTTTACTGCTGAGTAATATTTTGTTGTATGGTTTCACCTCTGGATGGACATTTGGATTATTTCTAGTTTAGGGCTATGAGTGTTCATATACAAAGTCTCTTTGGGAGCATATGCTTTCATTTCTCTTGAGTAAATACCTTGGAGTTGCATTTCTGGATCCTATGTTTAGTGCATACTTAAGTTTTTAAGAAATAGCCAAGTGTTTTTCAAAGTGTTTTGTTTTTTTGTTCATTCTAATGAGAAATGTATGGAGAATTCTAGTTGCTTCACATCCTTGCCCACCCTTGCTGATCAGATTGTCATTTTTGCTATTCTAGTGATGTGTATTAGCATCTCTCTGGTCTTTATTGACTTTTCCTGAATGACTTATGACGTTAATATCTTTTCATGTGCTTGGTGGCCATTTGTATATCTCCTCTGGTGAAGTGTTTACTCAAATATTTTGCTCATTTTAATTAAGTTGGCTTATTAACTTATAAGTGTTCTTTACTTATTTAAATAAAAGGGTTTTTTGTTAGGTATAGGTTTTTCAAAGACTTGGATGATGTTTTCATTTTTTGTAACTGTGTCTTCAAAGAGCAAAACTGTTTCTCATGTTGAATAAGTCCAATTTATTAATTTTTTTCTTTAATAGTTTAGACTTTTGTGTTATATCTAATAAATCTTCTCCATATCCCACTAAGATATTCTCTTAGTTTTTCTTCAAATATGTAACAGTTTGAGTCCTTAATTTAGATTTAAGTTCCATTTTAAGTTAATTTTTATATGTGGTATAGTAAGGACCAAGGTTCACTTTTTATTTTGATGCCCATTTATTCCAGCATTATTTGTTGAAATATTTTTTATTATTTTGGAATTTTTGGAGAAAACTTTGAATATTTTGAATTTTTTTGAATATTTTGAATTATCTTGGCATATTTGATTAATCACTCTCAATTGATGACTTCCTTTGCTGGAACTCAGGAAATAGATGTACATTTCTGTATTTATCTTGCTAAGTACAGCTTAAAAATCTGGAAAAGTGACATGGTGGTGAGTTTCTTGGATTTTATTTTTGCCTCATATATCCCAGACTAGAAAATGGAGAAGCTGGCTACCTGGAAACACCAGTAGGCACAGAAAAACAACAACAACAAAAGCCCAAGAGAAGTTTTATTTCTAACCAAAGGATTAAGAAGGGAACAAAGACTTTAAGTCAATAAACATTCTACTCCAGCCACACACTCCTCCAAAAATAAATAAAAATAAATAAAAAATGATGCCCCCACCCCTATTCTCAGCAGCAAATATGGGATAAAGAATCTAGACTTCCCTATTGTCATTCCAACTCTTCTTCTCCCAACAGAGTGGAGTCAGAGATAACCAAATAGGCAGCCCACTCCCCATGTCCCCTCATAGTGTCAGTGGAGGCTATGTAAGGAGCTTCAACTTCCACTTTCATTCATCTGTTGTTATAAGATAACTCTTCCACTCCTTCCTGGAATGCTATTAGAAACAACCTAGATAAGAGAACTTTCACCACTGTTCGGTGGTATTAAGGCCACCACCCACACATGGTTTCAGTAGAAGCCACATAATGAGCAGTAACAAAATATTCCACACTCTCTCAGGTAGGGATATATTAGTGGAGGCCTGTTGGAGATCTGGCCCTTGCACAAATACCTCATAGTCAATGGAGACCAAGTAGTAAAACTGAATTTTACCTACATCTGACAGTAATGATGCAGTGCTCATTCTTTCCCTGCTGAAATTGTGTCAAAGGAAGCTTGTTAAGAGTTTAAATAAGGTCCAAAGTTTCATAACATAATAATATACTTAAGAGTCAATTTAAAAATAACCACTCACCATACCAAGAACCGGGAAGATTCCCAACATTAGAATAAAGAGTTCGAGAAAGAAAAGAATCAGTGAACTTGATGACAGAACAAGAAAAATTACCCAATCTGAACAACATAGAGAAAATATTATTTATTTCTTTTCTCCAGTTACTAGTCTGGGATATATGAGTCAATTTATTTAAAAAATAAATAAATAAAAAGAGATTCAGAGACATGTGAGGCTATAGGAAGGAAAAAAATGTCATTGGAGTCCCAAGACAATAAGGTGTGTGGCAATGAAAAATTATTGGAAGAATTATGAGTTGAAAATTTTCTAAATGGCAAAAATCATAAAATTATGGATTCATAAAACTGAGAGAATCCCAAACAAGAAAACCCCCCAAAAATCACACCAACTCACATAGCTAAACAATAGAAACTGCAAAGTCAGAAAAAAATAACCTTGAAAGGGGTCTGAGGAAAAAGCAATTCAAAGGACATGGGATTTCATGTTAGAAACCATGAAATTCAGGTGGAATGGCACATTTTTCTAGTACTTTAAGAAAAGAATTTTAAGCCCAGAATTCTATATCCAGTGAAAATTTTCTTCTGGAATGGAGGGAGATCATTCTCATATAAATGAAAATTAAGAAACCTTGTTGGCAGACCCAACTAAAAGAATGGTTAAAGAAAGTTCTTGAAATGGAAGGGAAATGATAAAAGAAGGATTACAGAAAATTGAGCAAGAATGAATAACAGTGGAAAGAGTAAAATTATAGGTAAATACAATGGAATTTCCTCTTCTTGAGTTTTATAAATTATGTTTGATGATTGAGGAAAAAAATTGTAACAATACCTAATGTACTTCTTAATATTTTAGGGGAAATATTTAATATAAACATGGTATATAAATTGGAAGGATAAAGTGACAAAAGGAGGGAAGATTTCTACACTTCATGTGAATTGGTAAAGTGCTGATACATGTATACCACAATCAGGTATGTTTATATAATGTAATACCTAGAACAACCATTTAAAAAACTATACAAACAGGCATATTCAGAAAAAAATTGTAGATAAACCAAATTGTACTCTAAAAATGTGTTCAAGATATCCAAAGAATAGGAAGAAGAAAACAGAGAAATTAAAAACAGAAAGAAAAAACAGAAAAGAAAAATTTAAATGACAGACATAAGCCTTAACATATTAAAAAATAAATCAAATGTAATGATCTAACCACCAATTCAAAGACAAAGATTGGCAAACTGGGTTAAAAAGCACAATTCAAATTTATACTGTTTATAGAAAATTCCTTTCATATATAATTTTGCAGGTAAATTGAAAGTGAAAGGATGAAAAAATGTCCATTGATGTAAACATTAATTAAAATAAAGCAGAATTGGCTATATTAATGTCAAGATAAAGTAGACATCAGAATAAGAACAACAATAATGAAAAAATACATAGGACAGAGAAGAACACTACATAATGATAAAATGACAAGTCCAATAAGAAGATATAGAAATCCTAAATATGCAATTCACTAAACTACAGAGTTACAAAATATGTGAGGCAAAAAGTGGTAAAATTGGAAGAAGTAGCCAAATCCACACTTACATTTGGAAACTTCAATGTAATTCCCTCAATGATTATTAGAAAACTAGACAGAAAACCATAAAGGGTATAGAGCTCAACAAACCATTAACCAACAGGATCTAATCAACATTTATAGAAATTTCCACCCAATAACAGAACAATCAGATTTCTTAAAGCTCCTTGGAAACATATACCAAGATAAACTGTATTTAGTGTGAGGAAGCAAGCCTCAGCCAATTTAAAAATAGTTGAAATCATACAGAGTATGTTCTCTGGTCACAACAGAACAAAACTATAAATTAATAAAAGAGAGATAACAGGAGAATCTCAAAACAGGAAAACAGAATATTACACTCCTCAATATTCCATTGGTTAAAAAGAAAATTTCAAGGGAAATTTAAAAATACATTAAACTGAATAAGAATGACAATAAAAAACACATCAAAATTTGTGAAGCACAACAATGCAGCAGGAGAGAAATGTATAGCACTAAATGCTTAGAGAAGAGAAAAAACTGAAATAAATAATCTATGCTCCCATCTCAAGAAATCAGAAAAAGAGCAAAATAAACTCAAAACAAGCAGAAGTAGGAATTAATAAAGACAAAAGTAGAAATCAATAAAATAAAAACAGGAAAACAATAGAGAAAATCAATAAAACAAAAAGATGAATAAAATTTACTATCATTTAGCAAGATTGAGGTAGGAAAAGAGAAGATCCAAATTATCAATATCAGGAATGAAACAAGGGATACCACTACAAACCATGCAGATATTAAAAGACCTGTAAAGAAATACTGGAAACTACGCTACATTTTTACAATTTATGTGGAACAAACCATCTGAAATTACCACAACTCACCTAGAATGAAATAGATCATTTAAATAGCCTTGTTACTTTTAAGGAAGATACATTCATAATTTTTAAACTTCCTCTAAATGGAATCTCTAAATCCAGATAGTTTCACTGGAGACCAATACTTAATGAAGAAATAATACCAATTATAAACAATATCTTTCAGAAAAATCTATCAACTCAAACAATAAAGCCTGTATTATCTTTCCAGCAAAAGTGGTCATAGTAAAACAAACAAACAAACAAACATACAAACAAAATCTACAGACCAATATCCCACATGAATATAGATACAAAAATTTTTTTTTTTAATTAGCAAATGTAGGGGAGCCTGGGCATCTCAGTCGGTTAAGCATCCAACTCTTTTTTTTTTTTTTTTAAGATTTTATTAACAGAGAGAGAGAAAGAGAGAGATCATAAGTAGGCAGAGCAGCAGGCAGAGAGCGGGGGAAGAAGGTTTCCCACTGAGCAGAGAGCCTGATGTGGGACTCGATCCCAGGACCCTGAGATCATGACCTGAGCTGAAGGCAGAGGCCTAACCCACTGAGACACCCAGACGCCCCAAGCATCCAGCACTTGATCTCAGCTCAGGGCATGATCTTGGAGTCCTGGCATCGAACCCCATGTTGGACTCCCTGCTCAGTGGAAAGCCTACTTCTCCTAGCCTACTTCTCCTCTCATTTTCTCTTTCTCTATCTCTTTCAAATAAATAAATAAAATCTTTTTTTAAAAAATTAGCAAATGTAGTTCAGCAACATTTAAAAAGGATTATACACCGTGATAGAGAGGGACTTATTCCAATGACGCAAAGGTGGTTTAATATTTGAAAATTGCCCTAGTAATAGACTAGTGAGGAAAAATCACATGATCATATCAATTGGTACAGAAAAGGCATCTGATAAAATTCAATACCATTTTTTGTTTTGGTTTTGGTTTTAAGTAGGCTCCACACCAAGCATTGAGCCCAATGGAGGGCTCAAACTCATAACCCCAAGATCAAGACCTGAGCTGAGATCAAAAGTTGGATGCTCAACTGATTGAGCCACCCAGGTGCCCCTTGAGTTCTTTAAATTTTTTTTTTTTTAAGAAGAGTTTTCACAAAATGTTATACCAGTTTTGGGTGTACAACAAAGTGATTTGACAACCCTATAAGTTATGCTATGTTCACCACAAGTGTAGTTACCACTTGTCATCATGCAACACTATTATAATACCTTTGACTATATTCCCTATGATATACATTTCATCTCCATAACTGGAAGCCTGTACCTCCCACTCCCCTTTACCCATTTTGCTCATTCTCTCCCTCCTCTGGCAACCATCAGTTTTTTTGTTTGGATCTACTTCTGCTTTTTGTTTGTTTTGTCCTTTTTTTTTTTTTTTTTAGATTCTACACATAAGTGAAATCATATAGTATTTGTCATTATCTGATTTATTTCATATAAGTTTCATAATTTCATAAATATCCACAAAATGTTAGAACCAGATTTGGTTGATATGTCTGGACCAGGGTGTGGACTTACTACTATCTGTTAATCTATTCTTTTTACATTAAATAAAAATAATTATTTATGAAAAAATACCCTTCATTGATACAAACTCTTAGAAGTAGAGGAATTTAGAGGAACTTCCTTAACTTGTTGAAAATTATCTCCAAAAACTTACAATTAATATCATATATAATGTTAAATACTGAATGTTTTCTCTAAAATTTAGAACAAGGCAAAGATTTTTCTCTCTTACCACTATTTTCAACATATTACTGGAAGTCCTAGCAGGAACAATAAGGCAAGAATTAAAGACAAAAACCATACACATAAGAATGGGAGAGATAAAACTGTCCTATTTGCAGAAGATATTGTCTACATAGTAAATCTCAAATAATATACTAAAAACTCATAGAACTAATAAATGAGATTAACAAAATTGTAGAATACCGCAATCAGCTGTATTTCTATATACTAACAATGAACAAAATTAAAAATTAAAAATACAATAAATACAATTAACAATCATTCAAGATAAAAAGAGAGAAATATAGTTTTAAATCTAACAAAACATATACTGGCTGAAAACTACAAAATGCTGATAAAAGAAATTTAAAAAATCCAAGTACATAGAGGGCTATTCCAAATTTATGGCTTTAAGGTACAACACTGTAAAATATCAATTCTCCCTTCATTGATATACAAATTTAATTGAATTTCTATGAAATACCTGCAAGATTTTTATACACATAAACAAGATTATTCTAAATTTTTTATTGAAAGATAAATGAAAATCAAAGCAAAAAATAATTTTGGGAAAAAAGAATAAAGTGGGTAGATCCCTATCACATTTCAAGACTTTCTACATTGTTATCAGGATGGTACTGGCAGTGAGATGTACATATAGATCAATGAAATAGATTGGAGAATCCAGAAGTAGCCCCACACAAGTATGGCCACCTGAGTTTTGACAAAGGTGAAAAAGTAATTTGATAGTAAAAGTATGATCTTTTCAGCAAATGATGCTGGTGGTAGTTGGATATTCATAGGCAAAAATATGAAATTTGACCTACAACTCACACTATTAAAAAAACTCAGAGTGAGTCATAGATGTCAATGGAGAACATACAAATATAAATCTTTGAGAAGATAGTATAAGACAAAAGCTTCAGGACCTAAGGCCTAGTGAAAATTTTTTAGACATTACACCTCCAAAAAAATCCATAAAATAAATAAGTTGATGAATAGAACACTAAAATTAAAAACTTTTGATCTGAGCAAGACCCTGTTAAACAGATGAAAAGACAAAATAAAAACTGGAGAAAGTATTTGCAAATCGTATATCTGACAAAGGAGTCATATCTAGAATATATGAAATTCAACATTAAAAGGCAAATAATCTTGGAAATGTGCAAAAGATCTGAAGAAACATTTCACTGGAAAAAAGTATATAGATATAAAAAGCTGGAAAATAAGCACATGAAAAGATAGTTGACATAATTAGCTAAGGGGGAAGTGCATATTAAGATCACAATAGGATTACTACTTACTTATTAGAACAGCTAAAATGAAAAATAATAATACCAAATCCTGAAGGGCTGGCAGAAAATCTATTTCTCATACATTGCTGGTGGAAAGGTACAATAGCACAGTTACTATGAAAAAATTTTGACAGTTTCTTTAAAAATTAAATACACACTTCGGGCACCTGGGTGGCTCAGTCAGTTAAGCATCTGACTTCAGCTCAGGTCATGATCTCAGAGTCCGGGGATGGAGTCCCACATCAGGCTTCTTGCTCAGCAGGGAGTCTGCTTTATCCTCTGCAACCACCTTCTCTCTCTCAAATGAATAAATAAAATCTTAAAAAAATTTTTTTTAATATACACTTACCATACAAACTTCAGTTTTATCCCAGAGAAATGGAAAATTATTTTTTCACAAAAATATGTACATGATTGTTCATAGCACCATTATTCCTAATAGTCCAAAATTGGAGACAATCAAAATATTCCTTATAGGTGAATAGCTCAACAAATTGAGTAACTCCATACCATGCAATACTACTTTAGAACAAATAGAATGAATTGATGATACAACAAGGTGGATATATCTCATGGACATTATTTTGAGTGATACATATACGGTGATGGACGTGTTAATTAATTAGATAAGAGGAATCCTTTACAATGTATATAGATATATCAAGTCATCACATTGTACACTTTAAATATCTTATAATTTCGTTTGTCAATTACACCTCAGTGAAGCTGAAAACATAGAAACAAGCAAAATTTTATTATAAAGTCATAAAATAGTGCAAAAAATTGAAGACACCAATATTATGGAATTCTAAATGTCATGTTGTTTTTAAGTGATTTTAATTTAATTATTGACGTTCAGATAATGAACTAAAGGGTATCAATTACAGCAAAAATATGTACTATCCTTTTTTCACTGGTTAATATCAATAAGAAAAACTTTTTATATGGAGTTGATATGCTTGTGTTATACAATTAATATCAAAGAAACTACACCCCTTTTCCAATTGTGTCTTTCCTTTCTAATTTTAGATCATTCCTAACTTGTATACATGTTTCTGACTTTATTGGGTTTATAACTGCAAAATATGTAAATAAAAATTTAATTCTACTTTTAAATAAAAGGTAGATTGTTTAAAAAATGCATATTCTCAGCTTCTTGTTCCATTACACATTGAAGTAGAAAGCCTCATATGTTGGTTTGCAAATTAAAGTTTGAGAAGCAATGCACTAGCTATGCAACCTGTTGTTCCCGTCAATTCCGTATTCACTGCATTTGTTATTTGATCAGATTATGAATGTGATATAGTTGATATATTAAACCAAGAATGAAAGTCATTTTAAATAGATCTTGGAAAAGAAAATGAAGATCGTTTAAAATTTTATATTTTGGAGTACCTATGTAAAATGCTTGGCTAGATCTTGGAGTTAAAAGAGGATTTGGTGACATTCCCTGGGGATGGATGGGAGGTAAGGATTAATGTAGGTGACCAGGTGAGGCATGAACAAGAGCAGTGTTCTTGTACACTTTTGACTTCTACATATGGAATTTTTCATTTTGATTTTTATGATTTCAATGAGAAATCCACTATCACTTAAACAGTTTTTCCCCTAAAAGTAATGTGTTGTTTCTCTGGCTCCTTTGAAGATTTTTCTTTGCCTTTAGTTTTCAGAAGTTTATGTTGTGTTCTTGGCAAGGAATTCTTTGGATTTATCTTACTTGGACTTGGTTCAGCTTCTTGAATCTGTAGGTAAGGTTGGCTGACAAATGACCCTCCTCCAAAAGATATCCACGTCGAATGCTTGGAGCCTGTGAACATCATTACTTTATTCAGAAAAGGGGTCTTTGCAGATGTGATTAAGTTAAAAGTCTTGAGAGGAAGAGTAATAATACTCAGGCGGGTCTTAAATCCTCATAGAATCTCTATAAGGTATCCTAGAGTGAAAAGAGGAGATGATAGACACACAGGGAACACAGAGAGGAGAAGGCAATGTGGCCTTGGAGGCACAGACTGGAATAATGCAGGCACACGCTAAGGAACTTTGACTGCTTCCAGAAGCTGGAAGGAACAAAGAATGCATTCTCTCCTAAAGCCTCTGCAGCACACCACCATTTTAATTTGATACTAATTTTGGACTCCTGGCCTCCAGTGCTGTGAAAGAACAAATTTCTTTTGTTTTAAGCCACCACGTTGGTGGTGATTTTTTTAGAGTAGCCACAAGGAAGCTAATATAGTAGATTTATATCTTTTCCCAAATTTGAGAACTTTACAGATATTGTTTCTTTAAATAAATATTTTTCAGTCTTCCCCACTCTTCTGGGACTTCATTAATTTGAATGTTAGCTTTTTTATTACTATCTCAGAATTTCCTGAATCTGTTCTTTTTTGTTGTTGTTGTTTTGTTTCCCAGTCTACTTTTTTTTTTTTTCTTCAGATTATTTTTTTTTTAATTTTTAAATTTTTTCAGTGTTCCAAGATTTGGTGTTTATGCACCACACCTAATGCTCCATGCAATACGTGCCCTCATTAGATTGTTTTAATTCTACTGATCTGTCCTCCAGTTCATTGATTTATCCCCTGTCATCTACACTCTACTATTAAGCTTATCCAGTTAGTTTTCATTTCAGTTATATTTTTTAGTTCTGTAACTGACATCAGGTTCTTTCTATTTTAGCTTATATTTCTTTTCTGTAGTTTTCTTTTTTTTTTTTTTTTCCAATTTGTTGGAAGAGAATTAGTAATTGCTTGTTGAAGCATCTTTATAACCCAGCCTTAGAATCCTTGTCAGATAATTCCAATATTTGATTCATATCGAGGTTGGTGTCTATGATTGCCTTTTCTCATTCGAGTTGTGGTTTTTCCAGTTCCTGGGATTGATGCATTATCTTTAGTTGTATCCTGGTCTTTGGATATATTATGAGACTCTGGATCATATTACATCATCTTTTTAAAAAATGGTATCCTCCCATGGGGGTGTAGCATAAGAACCTGGCAAGTTTGTGCATTCATCTTTTCCACTAAGCCTTGCCAATACTACACCTTGAAGGTGAAACATGCTGAGTCCCCTGCTTCCTTACAGAGGGGTGGGTGAAAGTTCAGCTTTCCCTTCTGCTGTTGACTCCTTCTAGATGAAAATTGAATACTAACTAATCCTACCCCATTGCCTCCAAGTTTGGGGGATGTAAGTTTAGCTCCCAGCTGTATCATGCTGACGCCAGGGAGGGGATATAGAGGGCTAACTAACACTATGAGGATGGAGACTTAACATATTCTGATAAGACCATGATAGCAGTGGTTAGTTGGTGTCCCCCTATGGTCCTGGCAAGGGATGGGTAATGAGCTTACCACTTGATCCATAAGAAGGCCATTACTTGTTACATGGTACAGGGGGTGGATGGAAAATCAACTCCCCACTAAGTCACTGAAACTGAGTAAAGTGTATTTTTTTCCCTTGGCATTTAGCTGGATCAAAAGTTTCCTGTCCTTAGTTCAGCCTTCCTGGCCCCTGGCTTAGAAGGCCAGCCTCCCTCAGAGCCTTATGTTTCTGTGCCTGAAGCACACTATGGGAAGGCTTTGCAGCCCCACTGGGCTTATGGGAGGTAACATCACAAATAGAATTCTGGGTACTTAGGCAGCCTGCCCTTTTCATCTTACCTAACAGTTCTCTGAGGTCCATTTGCTGGGTTATATTCAGGGATTTTGTAAGAAGAAGGCCTGAGAAGAATGAGGTTGCTCTGTACTGGCAAGACTGAAAGTAATCATGTACTGATATTTCCGTAATACTTTATTGGGAAGAGGGTCCTATTTTTTTTCTAAATTCCCCCCCTGGAGATAAAATTCACAATCTCTGATATTTCAACTGGGTTGGAAACAAATCCCTTTCTGCACTCATTGCATCACAGGGCTATTAGTCTTTATGCCACTACCTCAGACAGGGGGACAACGCATGATTTAATTAGAAGATCTAGCTTCACATTTTGACCTGCCTGCTTACCTGCAAGTGACTTTAGACATGTTATCAAACTGTTTTTGCTTCAGTCTACTTATCTGTAAAAAAGGGATAAATGATAGTTGTAGAAAGTGCCTGGCAGAGAGTAAATACTATAGTTCAACTGCTATTATTATTATTTACTGGCCTCTTTGCAAATTTTACATCCATGGATGCTCTCCTTCTTTGGAATTCTTTTAATACCCTTCTATTTGGCTGGTCTTTGCTTATTTCCACAAACCTTATAGCTGAAAGTCATTATTCTGCTTGTACTCTGACTTTTTTCTATATAAATTAACATGTATTCTGAGCTGACAAAGATCAGGTACAGAAAAGCTATGGGATTAGGGACATACTTCTGTGTGTCAGGAGCAGGAAATTCTCTGGGACTACGTGCCAGAGGGATATTGATAATGGACCACCACCTTCTTCCGCCTGACTGTTTCTATACATTACTAACAAGGAACTTCATGAAGACATTTGATATAAACAAATAAGTTTTGTATCTTTATAATAAGTCTTGGTTCAAATAATATTCTCCCAACGACCTTCAAAAATGTCTTTCAACTTTCTTGTCCACTCAGCAAAATCCATTGTTCTGGAAGTAAGCAGATGAGTGGGAATTAATCCTCTCCCACAAACCTTCATGAATGACTGCTTAATAAATGCTTGTAGAAGGAATATGTGTTGGGAAAGCTGCAGACTCCTTCCATCTGTTCTGTCATGGTGATTTACAAGAGGCTTTAAGCTCAGAGTTTACTTAGTTATTGGGTTTTGTTTTGTTTGTTTGTTTGTTTTACAGAGATAAAGAAAGAGAGAGAGAATTTTAAGCAGGCTCCACCCCCAGCATAGAGCCTGATGTGGGATCATGACCTGAGCCAAAATCAAGAGTTGGACACTTAACTGACTGAGTCACCTAGTCATGCCAGTTATTTTAAAGGTATTAAAAGTGAACAGTTCACATAATTCTTTCATATGCTTATTATAGGAGCCAAGACATGTTTAAGGATTATTATTCTTAAACCAATTTTCATTCTAATGTTTTTGATTAGGGAAAAGTAGTTCAGACACTTTTTAAAGCAAAATAGCTTTCTGTATATTATTGAAAAAAAATGAGAAGAAAATCTCCAAAGCAAGCATGTTCAAGTCTTGGGTGATTTTGTATCAGTATATTAAAAAAAATGCAGCAGGGTATTTCAGATAGTCCATTTTCCATATATTGGATGAAGACTAGAGTATACCTAGCAAGTTACATTGTTCTTTTGGCATTGGGATACCACCATGTGAATTCAGTTGTCAGCTTATTGAAAAATTGCCACTATCAGAACAGCCAGTTCAGATAGGTAAGGAATTCATTACTGGAAAATTCTAGGTAGGACTGAGGTTATGGGGAAGGCCAAACTCAGGCTTCCTGGCTTGCACTCATATTGATGGTCTTATCCTGTTGTCCTTGTCAGACCTCTTACAATAATTATAAATAACCCAGGCTTGCCTCACTGTATCACTGGATGGAAATTGGGAAAAGGCCAAAGGTAGAAAGACTTTAACCCAGAGCAGGAGCTCATTGTCAACATGCCCTTTTTGGTTGAGATATGCCTCCCAAAATGACCAGTCTTCCTAGAACTAGGGAGAAGACAGCTGACATTGCCTTCACCTGGACATCTCAGCAGTACCAGTTACCTGATGAACATACCTTGAAATAAACACTTAACTTTTCTTGTTAAATGGAACTTTAACTTTTATAGTTTTCCCCTGCAGCTGATAAAATATTTCTCTGTATACAGATGTTTTCTGCTACTATGGTGACTCTCAGTGCACATTCTGGAGAATTCCACAGCATGGCAGGCCCATTTCACCAGCTGCACCCTGGGTAGTCTCACAAGGACCCACCCTGAGCTTAACGCTCTGTTGTCACTATCTTGAAATTATTAGTAATTTTTGATCAATGCATCTCCCATTTCATTTTGCACTGGACCTCACAAATTATGTAGCCAGGCTTGAACAGATGCCTTACACTATCTGTTTTTCATCCATCAATGTCTGTCTCTCATTAACAGAAATACTGTTCATGTGCTCCCAGCACTCACTTCTCCAGATAATATTGATCTTCTGGTCAGTTTTTCCTTTTATTCCTTAAAAGGAGTAATAGAGAATAGAAATGGGGCTGGTTTACCATTTTATCTCCAAATTCTGGCCAGAGTCTTTCAAACACACCGGTTTCAATAAATAGCTGAATGTATGAATTAGTGTCCTTAGTATTTTTATCTGAAACTCTTACCCAGGCTGGATTCCATAATTGAACACACACACACATGCGTGCACACACACACACACACACACACACACACACACACTTTCCTCTAGCTCCTTAGATCTATTGGTTGGAAATAAAATCTCACTTGTTAGCAATACAATATAAAACTCTTTAATTCATAGACCAGGTAGATCTATTCCCCCAAAGAATCACTGGCTAGATGAAGCAAAATGGTAGTAAATTCACAAAATATTTCCAAGTGACTTTAGAGTATAGTATACAACTTAGTTTTATTTGCCTAATTATATTTGACTTGGATTGTTAAGAAACTTGAGTTTCCATAGCAGACCAAGTTCCAAAAGGTGATGTGTTGAGGGCCCAAGTTTGCCCTGAAGCAGATTTGGGTCTGCTGATTTGAATTATGGGAGCATACCCTGTAGAGAGTGGAGTGGGGGAGCCCCAGGGAAGTAGGGAGTGCTGTTCCCACCATATCAAGTGTCTGAAGAGCACCTATGGGTGGGTCTAAGTGAGCCCACTTGTAAAAGTGAAGTTGGTAGAGCCATGGAAAAATGGGGTCCCTTGCCTGGGAAGGCAAGAACCCTGGTGTGGAATCTTTGTGTAAATGCCTGGCTCTGCTCCTAGCCTGGCTTCCAGTGCCTGGAAGGACTGGAGGATGCAGGCACCATGCAGCTGCCAGTCCAGGACTTATGGACCCAGCAACCATCAAGGAGGGGTACAAGACAGTTCATCCTGGGTCCTCTGGTACACAGCCAGTAGGGCTTTCCCTCTTTGTTTCTGGGCTTTTTGTTGAGGAACAGGCTTTTTCAGTTAACGATTGAGCCCTGTATTCTGGATTTTACAAACCTAATTGGTTGTTCCTTTGAGAAAACCCTGGGTTTATGCATCTTGAAATTTTTCTGGAAAGACTACTACCAGTAGACAAAAACAGCCACCATCTGACTTCTGAGAAGTACAAACAATTTAAGCATACAGAAGGCACCCCAGAAAGGGAGTGGAATTTAAAGGTTAAGGTAACTGGATTTAGAGTAAAAAGAACAAAGCCAGAAGTGATATCCTTTCCCCTCTTTTAGAGGGCACATGGCAGTGGGGTGGAAGAGTAACTATCATTTAGGAGGGTATCCCAGGATGTGCTGGGATTCTGTGTAATTTCTGGAAGAGGGGCTGTCTGAGAAATACCCCCTTCCCCATAGCTGAAACAGCAGTGTGTGTGTGTGTGTGTGTGTGTGTGTGTGTGTGTGAAAGAGAGAGATGCAATTACAGCTGGAGTGGAGGATTCTAGCTCCCAAAAATCTATGGCTCAAATAGCATTTTCACGTGAATGATTCCAAACTGAGAGAACAGATATAAAAATGGACAATGACCAGACCACATATAAAATTAGAACTTGGACCTACAACCTGCAGCAACCTAATTAACTACTCCCCTTATCTACAATAAACAGTCCAGGAAGCCAGCTTGCTATCAGTCAGGATTTTAGGAAGCCAGATTGTCATCTCTAGTCACTATCACAATCTACGAAGCTAGACAATTTCTGTAAAAATCAGCTAAGATTGCCCAGGACTTATTTAATAACTGTCAGCTTCCCTGATTTTTATTCCTTCTTCCAATTTAAACCAACCAAAGAAAACAAAATATGCACCGGCAAGCAATCACATAGGACATCCCACTTCTAGGCAGCTCACCTCCAGTATCTCCATGTAGACAACCTGATGTCAGAATGTACCTGAAGTTATCCCTGTTTTCCACTATAAACCTTTCCCACTTTACTTCCTGCCTTTGAGTCTCTGCACAATTCAAAGGATGGTGGCTGACTCCCTAGCTCAAGTGAACTCTGAATAGCCTTTGCTTTTCTCATTTGGTCGGGCTTATTTAATTCCACAAAGCCCGTCAATGGAAGGTTAGCCATCATCTGGTATTCTAGACCAACCCCATGAAGTCAATCCTTATGCACCTCCATCATGTTTATAGATGGCTGGAGGGCTCTTATCTCAGCCCTAGATGTGCAACCAGAAAGGATGGTCTCCCAATATCTTATTGCTTAGAAAGCTTGTGTCTGTTTTCCGGTTTTATTTGGCATAATCTGTGAGTTCGTAGAGTGTGAAACACGTATTTCCTTTATTGATTTATCATAAGGGACATAATTCTGATAAGGATGTAAAAGGCAATTAAAATGTTACTTGTCTGCCAACATTTATTTAGAGCTTTCTGCTGAAAGCCAAGCACAGAAAGAATACAATAATGAATAACATTGTTCCGACCCGCCACTACATTTAGGGCATTCAGAGTCTTGGGAGGCTACAGACATGTAAACAAATGTTATATCACCACCTCCAGCTCTCCCAGCACTGTGGACAGACGGTATGAGGATGTCTGCAGGGAGTCACTGAAGGCTTCTCTAGGGAGTAAAATTTGTGTGAGATCTCAGAGGACATGTAGGAATTTGCCAGATGGAGAAAGAAGAGTAGGCTGTTAGGAATAAAATTTGGCATTCACAAAACCAGTGTCTTTTTCAATTTGTCTTGCCTTTAAGTAAGATTACAAATAAATACTCCAAACCTGATAGCTTAGGGAGATGGGAAAGACTTGTGGTTTAGGGCAGCCCATGACAGAGGACCTTTTCCTGCCAGGACAGACCCTCTTCTGGAGACCTCGGATGGAAAGGCAGTAGTAGGCTCAGCGATTCTTGGGAATTTGAATGCTGCTCTACATGGAGAAGTTTAAGAGTGGAAAAATCAACAATGGGCTACCTAGGCTTTCCCTAATGTGAGTTTCAGATAGAGCAGATAAGGGAAAAATTTGAAAGACTGAAGAAGCAGAGTTGCAGGGTGTGAAGGAGGGAGACATAGAAACAAGTGGTGATGACATGCTTGCAGAGATCTACCACCTACCTCCCCTGAGAATCCCTCAAACACTATTCCATATTGTGGTCATGAGCAGCCCTTTCTGGCTTTTTGTTTCTTGGGCTGTGCAACCATGGGTTGCCTCCTGAATTCTTTTATTATAATGGAACCTCCCAATTTCTCCAGGCAATTCAGCTCTTAGCCTGGGAAATTGTCAAAGCCTTGGACAAATGGAACAACTTGGCACGAGTATTAAAAGATTGTCAGGAACCCATATAGAAGGTACTGGATAACTGGGAAAGGGTTGTGATTCCCTCAAAGATATTTATGCCCCATGGCCCTTAGCTGTTGGATTCGGAGGCACTACCTCATGCCTTTAAAACTGAGTAGATTGCCCTTGGACTAAATCTAATTTTTAAAAATTTATTCATCTAAGAATTTGTTTGATAAATATTTTGTTTATCTGTATTTTAAATCAATTTGGCAAATATTTATTGAGCACCCACTGTGTGCATAATATTGTGTGCTAAGCCTTGGTATACCAATGAGACACTTGTTCCATTATAATTCAGATTCGTGATCTATGAATTAAATAAGACATGCTCTATTATCATTCAGATTAGTGATTTTCAATAGCAGCTAGGAGAGGAGATAGTGTGCAAATCATGTATGAGGTCTTTCTACTGCCTCTCTCTCTACCAGGTGGGACTTTCTGCTATTGACTATGGGAATATATCATGTTCTTCGAGCAGACTGGAGCAGAGAAAGAATCGAGAACCAATGATTTAGGTGCCAAGGCCAAATAAATAACATATATATCAGGAACCATAGGACAAGTAACATGTCCAGTGATATGTTACAAGAACGTTGGGGCAGTGCTTCTCAAAATTGCTTCTCAAAATCAAAAAACAAGTTTTCCAAGGACTGCTGCTATATGAGTGGGCTCAAAGATCTAGGCAAGGACCATGTGAATCATGGGGATGAAGAATTGTGTGGAGACATCACTTCTTGCCCATGGAGTTCAAGGACAGCTTAATGAAGGAGCTGGAATGAGCAGGTCCCAAAGGGAGGCAGCTTGGAGAGGGCCCTGGACTCAGAAATGGGGTAGAGTCTGACTTGTCCAGGACTAGTTATTGTTCCTCTGACTGTTACCGTGCCCTCCTCAACTGTAATTGAAGAGCTTGAAGAGGTGATGCTAAGGCCCCTTCTAGCTGCATAAGCCTATGATTCTAGGCCTGGGTCCTGGAATTGCTGGCTGCCCTCCCACGAACCCACCACTCTCTCCTATAGCCACAAATGCTCCCCTGAATCAAGAGGGTGCTGGCTGTGTTCCTTCTGTCCTGACTGAGTCCAGTATCCACTGTGGAGTCAAACCTCCTCCACTCCTCACTTCTTTTCCTTGGTCATGATCAGCAGTTGTGGCTTTCTATTCTTCCCTGTCCTCTCTTATGGTCTGGACAGGCTGGTGGAAAACCAGTCCTACTTTGGAGAAAACCAGTCCTACTTTGGAGAAAACCAGTCCTACTTTGGAGAAAAAAATCAAAATTCAAATGGCAGAGGATTTTAGAATAGAGTATCTTCCCACCTAGCCATCACTGGCACCTTTTCCCTGGATCATTTCAGATTTCCTTCCAACTGGAAGTGTGTGCTGCCAAAGGCTGCTAGGTTCTGTTTTGCATTTACAAGAGGGACACCAGGAACATGATGATGCTGCTGTCTTAAGAGGAGCTACATAAGCACTTGGAAACTGCCCAGCCTGTAGAAAAGGCTTTGTCTAATTGCTGCATTGCATGTCTAAACAAGAATGTGCCTCTATGGCGTAGGAACATAGAGATCGATGGTCTTGCCACCATATTAGCGACATATATGGGACTAATGCATGTACACACAGCATGCTATAGTGTATACAATGTGCATATTGTATATGTGTTGAGATCCAGGTTGACTGCCAATTGACAGAATTTGGCATGAGCAGGTGTCTGAATCGTGATCTTTTCACTGTCACCTGACCTGAAGATAACTGTTTATATTTCTTTTTTATTTAAAAAAATCTTCAAAGCAATAGTCCCAGGTGTCAATCTTTGCTCAGTGAGGTTTTCACTGATCTCTATCAAAACAGGGGAAGTAGGACAATGAATTTTTAGCAAACAAATACCTGATCCATTTGAAATATCTTTTTTATTTTTTTCTGTTAAGATATCCTTTCTCTAATCAAATTATGGCAATGATAAATAGTATTTTTAAATTTTAAATTCTTTTTGGCAAAATAAAAGATCTCTCCCTTTTAATTTGCTGTTTTATGAAAGTCTGGAAACCAGTAATCTGACAGGTAAAATTCCATTTTGGGTAATATATTTGGGTTTTATATTATGTAGTTATTGAGGCCAGGGAAGTCCTGATAATGTTGCATCAGCATGAAGAGGCAGCTTTTTTGGTAGAGACCCACCAATGTAGTACACCAGACCTTCCTTCATCCAAACTTATGTTGTTGTCGGCAAGATATTATCTAATTTCATGTATGCAAGTATATAATTTTCTTCTATATCAGCCTGCCACCTACGTCCCCTCATATATACTCATGTCTGAAACTAAACAAATATTCAGTGGCTGGAAAGATTGTAAGATATATAGAAGGATAATGACAGACTAGGATCTATTGGCACAGATGCATTCCCAAGAGCAAGGCCAGAGACCGGGAAGTGAGAGGGAGGGAACAACTGCATACTCCTTCTACCAGAGAAAGACCTAAGAAATTTATCTGAAAGCCGCAGAGTGTGGCCATGAACATGGGGGTACCACCAGCACCTAGCATAGCAGGCTTTGTTTAGATGAGTCTGAGGGGCTCAGAGAGGCCCCACCCTCACTGAACAGAAGTCTGTGAAAGGAAATTGAGTTTCCATACACCAGATAGGAAGAGGGTTTGCCCTGGGTACTGGAAATAGTGGCTTTGAGCACTTTTTGTCCTGCAAGGGTTTTTAGGGTTTTTCAGATATGGGTTTCTGAGACTAGTCCTTTTTTTTTTTTTCCCAAGATTTTATTTTTTTATTTGAGAGAGAGAGAGACACAGATAGTGACAGAGATAGCAAGAGAGAGCTCAAGCCAGGAGGAGAGAGAGAATCATGCTCCCATTGAGAAAGGAGCCCAATATGGAGCTGGATCCCAGAACCCTGGGACCATGACCCATGTTGAAGGCAGACTCTTAAGCAACTGAGCCACCAAGGTGCCCTCTGAGACTAGTTCTTTTAGGTACCAAAGAGGTCAAGGGGAAGTTAGGACTGTAGTCTGGCCAACCCAATGTCTGCAGAACTCAGAAAATGATAGTGATCCTGATAAGCAGGTCCTGTAAAGAATTGAATACTATATTTGCTGTCCCTAAGAAGCCAAACACCTTGAAAAGAGGGGGGCTTTTTAGCATGTGGGTTGGTATAAGGATGTAAGAATACAGCTTGTAGGCAACGGATGAACTTTAGTTTCCCCTGGATAGCTTCTGGTGTCAGGACATAGAATGGTTGAGGGAAAACAAAATATTTTCAATTTTCCCAAATAATCCCATTGAGGAAAATAAGCATTTCCTTTGGTGAACCTTGACATGATATTTATTTTAATTAATTAAATTAAAAAACATAAAACATTACCATTTTAGTGGATAGTAAATTTTATTGCATTTTAGACTCTGTTTCAATGCTGTCCTTAGAGTTTGGTTAATCTAGGATACTAATCCTCCATACTTGTAAGGAGTCTTACATTAGAATAAGCCATGTATTCATCATAAGCCATCAACTCATATTTCAGAGGGCCTGCCTCACCTTTTCTGCACAGCCCTGGGCAAATCTCCCTGCCATTCAGAGCCTCTGTTCTCTGGCTATACATTTGGGCTAACAGTACTCACCAAATGACTTTATTTTGATGATTGGATTAAACAATATATCTGGGAATTCTTTACTTGTTAAAAATATTAAAACATGGGAATGCAAAGTAGAACAATAACTTTGAAAGACAGTTTGACAATTTTTTACAAAATTAAATATACTCTCACCATGTAATCCATGAATCATGCTCTTTGGTATTTACCTAAAGGAGTGAAAAGTTTATGTCCACACGAAAACCCACACAAATGTTTATAGCATCTTTACTCATAATTTGCCAAACTTTGGAAGCAACCAAGATAACTTTCAGTGAATGAATGGATAAATAAACTGTGGTACATATAACACACATGGTACATCTGGACAATGGGTAATATTTGGCACTAAGAAGAAATGAGCTATCAAGTCATGAAGGGACAATGGGGGAAACTTAAATGCATATTGCTAGTGAAAGAGGCCAATCTAAACTGGCTACATACTATATGGTTCCAACTATATGACTTTCTAGAAAAGGCAATACTATGGAGATAAAAAGGTCAATGGCTGCCAAGGGTTGGGGGAAAGAGAATGAATAGGCAGAGCACAAAGGATTTTTAGGTCAGTGAAACTACTCTGTATGAAACTGTAATAGTAGACACATGTCATTATATATTTTCCCAAAACCATAAAATGTACAATACCAATAATGCACCCTATTATAAATTATGGACTATGGGTGATAATAATATGTCAATATTTTTTTTTCCCTCTAGGTCCAATAACAGTTTTTATTCCCTTGGAACAAAGATTTGTAGTAAAGAAACTTCAAAAAGGAAACATAAACATGAACAACAAAATGATAATAGGGTGTTGTGGCAGGTGGATGGCACACTTCACAGTGGACCTTGTCATGCCCTGGGTTCTCAGATCAACATCTGCCCCATCCCCAAGTGCCCATGATATAGGTGGAGGGTGGAAGCAGTGAGGAGGAAATCTTCCCTACTCTATGCAAGGGAGATGAATGTACCAGTCTATTCTGAGGTCTCTCAGGGACATCAAACCCTTGCCTCAAGAATAGAGGTAGACAGGTAAGAATGAGAGGGGCCTGGGCATCACAGATAATTAGAAAGTAGTCACGGACCCTTTGTGGCTGACAGAATCTATGCTTAAAATAATACCACAAGAGAAGCAACAGTTGGCTAAGACAGCTTTGTGTTTCATGGTAAACATGTAGGTTCATGCCTTAGAGATTAGTAAATAAATCTCCTTCTTGTATATCCCAGGTGTTTTTCAAACTGCTGTTTTTATGCTAAATCTCTTCAGGGTTATTTGTTTTGCTGGCTTTTTAAGAACAGCAACTCAGTTTCCTGTCATCGTCTGCCTCTTCTAGAGCTAAATCTGCTGATTTTTAAATTACCTGGAGTTAAACCCTGCTGATTGTATAAAATTATGAAGTTAAGTCCCACCTGATTTCAAAGCCAATTATGAGGACTTAGCTTCCCAGTGCTTGTCCACTGTACATGGGGTGCTTAGTACGGGGTCCGATTATGTCACTTCTGTAAGTTTGTGGGTTTCCTCTCACTTGCTGGGCGGGTTTGTTCCCAACTACATCCTTCCCCCTCCTCAGCTTTTTGACATGGACTCCTCTGTATGATTAACTGTGGAAAGTCTGTTCTGCCAGTCTTTGGGTAATTTTCAGAGTTACTTGCACTGATGTGGCTGTTCTCTCTGTGTCTATGGGACAAGGTGAGCTTAGAATCCTTCTACTTCTTCATCTTCCTCTATCTCTCTCTTTAGTTTGTCAACTTTTGCTTCATATTTCAAAAATTTGATATTAAGGGCATATAAATTCATGATAATGACTTCTTGTTAAATTTACCCATTTACCATTATCAAATATCACCATTTTTCTCTATATATATCTTACCTTAAACTTTACTTTAATTAACATTAATTTCACTATGCCAGATTTCTTTTGACTCATACATCTTTTACTTTAATCTTATCTGTAAATTTATAAATATTGTAAGCAACATATTTTTTTGCAAAAAATTCTAACTCACTTTGTATTTTAATTGGTATGTTAAATCCATTCATATGTAACATAGTTATTACTTATATGTTCATCATTTTGCTATGTATTTCCTATTTGTCTTGACATTTATTTTTTCTTCCTTTCCTGTCTTCCATTGTATTAATTATTTTTAAAACATTCTGTTTTATCTCTTCTATTAGCATTTTGTTATAAATATCTGTATCAGACTTTCGGTAGTTACATTAAAAACTATAATATGCATTTTTAACATTTTATAGTCCTATAACTTAGTATTTTAACATTTCTCGAATGATATAACAAATGCAAAATAATTTAACACCACTCACAATCCTTTCCTTTTTTGCTGCTGTTCTCATGTATTTTTGTTGACCATAAATTAAAAACTTCACAAAAATACTTATTATTGCTTTTAAACACAATAGTCTTTTATATGTATATTTATCTTTTTCAGTGCTCTTTATTTCTTAAACTTCTACATTTCATCTGATATCACTTTCTTTCAGCATGAAGAATTTCTTTTAGTATTTCTTAAAGCCCGGGTCAGCTGGAGATGAATTTGCATAGCTTTTGATTATAAGTGATATCTCTTTTGAGTCTCTATTTTTCAAGAATATTTATCCTGGGTATGAAATTCTAGGTTGATAGTTTTTATTTTTTCTTACAACACTTTAAAGATGATTTCTAATGTCTTTTACTTCCATTGTTTATTGTTTTAACAATGATGCCTCTTTTTTTCTCTTTTTAAGATGTTCTCTTTGATGTTTTAAGGTGTTTTTAGATGTTTTAAGATATTCTTTTTGTTTTCTGCATGTTTTACTAGGAATATGTGCAAACGTGTGTGGTTGTGTGTTTTGTATTAATCTTACCTGGGATCCTTTGTGATCCTTAAATTCATGAGTTGTATTTCATCACATTTGGAAAATTCTCAGCCAATGTGTTTTCTAATTTTACTTCTGTTTTATTCTATTTCCTCTTTTCTGGTTAATTCATTTTAGATTAAATGGATTGTGATTGTGCCCTACATCATCCTTTCTGTTTGTCTTGCTCCTTGTTTTTTATCTTTCTTCCTTTGGAGTTTGGGTATTTTTATTAATATATCTTTGTATTTATTAATGTTGTCTTCTGCCATGTGTGCTATACTGTTAAGGCTATTTAATGAGTTCTTAATTTCAGAGACAATTTTGGCATCCTAGAATGTCAATTTAATTTTTTGAAGATTCTAATTCTCCTTTGTAATATATCTTTTCACCGATCTCCTATCTTTTCTTCTATTTTTATTGAGGTATAATTGACATATAATATTATTTAGTTTCAGTAGTATAACATAGTATTTCAATATTTGTATACATTGCAAAATGATCATGACAATAAGCCTACTTAACATCCATTACTCTACATAATTAAAAATTTTTATTTCTTGTGATGAGAACATTTAAGATTTACTCTTAGATTTAAATAAGTTTTGTTATTAAATATAATCACCATACTATACATTACATCCCCATGACTTATTTATTTTATAGCTAGAAGTTTGTACCTTTTGACTCTTTTTACACATTTTACCAAACTCACACACCTCACTGGGATCTTCCCTCTTAGAACTGTTCTTGCTGCATCCTGTAAGTTTTAGTATGTTGAATTTCCATTTTCATTTGTCTCAAGGTATCCTTTTATTTCTTTTCTTCACTGGCCCATTAGTTTTTCGGTGTTTCATCTCCACATATTTGTGAATTTTCCAGTTTTCTTCTTGTAACAGATATTTAGTTTCATACCATTTTTGTTAGAGATGTTATGATTTTAACCTTAAATTTGTTAAGATTTCTTTTGTGACCTAATGTATGATTTATCCTGGAGGATGTTCAATGTGCACTTAAGAAGATTGTGTATTCTATTGCTTTTGGGCAAAATGTTTTGTATGTATCTGTTAGTCCATCTGGTTTAACATGTCATTTCAGGCTGATGTTTCCTTATTGGTTTTCTGTCTGGATAATCATTCCATTGATGTAAGAGGGGTATTAAAGTCTCCTACTATTATTGTATTTCTGTCTATTTCTCCCTTTACATCTGTTAATATTTGCTTTATATTTAGGTTCTCCTGTATTGGGTGAATAAATATTTATAAATGTTATAGTTTCTTGTCAGATTGATACTTTTGTCATTATATAATGCCTTTCTTTTTCTCTTATTACAATATTTGTTTAAAAGTCTATTTTATCTGATATATGTATAGTTACTCCAACTTTTTATTGATTGCCATTTGCATGGGATATCTATTTTTATCCCATCACTTTCACTCTGGATGTGTCTTCAGATCTGAAGTAAATGTCTTCAGAACATATATTTGTCTTGTTTTTATCCATTCGGTCACTCTAAGTCTTTTGATTAGATAATTTAGTTCATTTAAATTTAAGTAATTATTAGGGTGCCTGGGTGGCTCAGTCAGTTAAGTGTCTGCCTTCAGCTCAGGTCATGATCCTGGGATCCTGGGATCGAGCCCCACATCTGGCTCTCTGCTCCTCCAAGAGCTTGCTCCTCCCTCTTCTTCTGCCTGCTGTTCCCCATGCTCATGATCTCTCAGTCAAATAAATAAATAAAATACTTTTAGAAATAAATAAATTTAAATAATTATTGATAGATATTCATTTACTGCTATTTTTGGTTGTTTTCTGGCTGTTTTGTAGTTTCTCTGTTTCTTTTTCTCTTGCTCTCTCTTTTGTGTTTAGATGGATGGCTTTTTTTAATGGTGTACTTAGATTGCTTTTTTATTATCTTTTGTGTATCTCCTATAGCTTTTTGCTTTGTGGCTATCATAAACCTACTTATAACAACTTCTATTTATAACAGCCTATATTAATTTGATAAATTTAAGTTTGAACACATTAGAAAGCTCTGCATTTTTACTTTCACTAGTCCATATTTTATATTTTTGTTGTAATATTTTACATCTTTTTTACTTTGTGTATCCCTTAATTAATTATTCTAGTTACGTTTTTTTTTTACCACTTTTGTCTATTAACCTTCATGCTAGATCTGTAAGTAATTAATCTACTACCTTTACTATAAATTTCATATTTTCATTAGTTTCACTAGTTCATTAGTTTTCACTAATTCCTGCCCTTCTTTTTTTCAGCTTAAAGAAGTCCCTTTAACATTTTAAAAACCAGTTAGGGGCACCTGGGTGGCTCAGTTGGTTAAGCAACTGCCTTCAGCTCAGGTTGTGATCCCAGAGTCCTGGGATGGAATCCTGCATTGGGCTCCCAGCTCCCTGGGGAGTCTGCTTCTCGCTCTGACCTTCTCCTCACTCATGCTCTCTCTCACTGTCTCTCTCTCAAATAAATAAATAAAATCTTTAAAAAATAAATAAATAAAATAAAAATAAAAAACCAGTTAGCGAAAAATCAACCTCTAACTTTTGCTTGCTCGGAAAACTCTTTATATACTCTTTAATTCTGAATGGTAACTTTGCCAGGTAGACTATTGTTGGTTAGTGTTTTTCCTTTTAGCGCTCTGAATATATCATCCTACTCCTTTATGACCTGCAAAGTTTATGTTGAAGTATTTACTGATAGTCTTATGAGAGTTCCCTTTTTTCTTTTTCCTGCTCTGATGGGGTCAGTTCCATTGCCCTATTTTTAAGGTCACTGATCTTTTTTTCTGTTTTGTCCAGTCTGCTGTTGAACCCCTCTAATATTTTAATTCAGTGATTGCATTCTTCAACTCTGTGACTTCTATCTGGTACTTTCTTATATTTTCTCTTTGTTGACATTCTCACTGTTGTTTACCCATTCTCTTGAGTTTGGTGAGCATGTATATGAATATTATTTTAAACTCTTTACATATAAATTACTTATCTGTTTCATGAAGGTTTTTCTTCTTGAGGCTTTATCTTGTTCTTTCCTATTTCTTCATTTTTCTTGACTCTGTAGATTTCTACATATTAGATGACATAACCACTTCTCCCAATCTTTAAGGGTTGGCCTTGTGTAGGAAATGAAACTGATCCTTTAACCTGGTCTTTGCTCTTGATTGTCTCTCAAATCTTTATAATTGTCCAAGCAGCCTAATTTATTTTTAATATCTCTCAGTAGTTGAGGGTGTGTCAAGACCAGTCAGTGTCCAAAAAGAGAGGGTCCCAGTCAGCACCTAGATTCAGGGAGATCAGAAGACAGACTCTCAGACAATAGATTTTAAGAATAAAAATATGTAAGTCCTGTGGACCACAAACGTAAGCCCCACTGGCCAACAGCACCAGGCTTTCTGAAATTGTTCCCTGCCTGGGTGGCAGTCACAGAAGCAAAACTCCAGATGAGTGTATAAGCTTCACTTTTGTAGATACTGAGGAGCTTTAGTGAGGCAGAAACAGAGTACAAAAATGGCAACCCTTGATCTACATTCCCTGAGATATCTCATAGTCCCTAGTTATATGCTAAATCTGAAACCTGCCCCTGGGGTCAAACCTCCAGAAAAAGCAAGTAGGCCTCTTTCCCGGAAAGTTTGGGAATTGTTTCAGTATGTTGTCTGTGCAGTGCCCTAAGGATGGTAGCCTGCCAAGAACTGTCTCTCCAATTGTTACAGTCCCATAGAACCCAGGAAAACAATTCCTCTTGGCCACCAGAGTCAGGCAATCCAAGGGCAAACCCTGGGTGGTAGCCACAAAAACTGGAGCATCAGACATAAAAACTGGGACACCAGACACATTTAAGAGCTCCCTTCTGGGGGTGCCTCTGTGGCTAAGTCTGTTAAACGTCTGCCTCCAGCTCAGGCCATGATTCCAGAGTGCTGGGATCAAGCCCCTCATTGGGTTCCCTGCTCAGTGGGAAGCCTGCTTCTCCCTCTGCCTGCTGCTCTGCCTACTTGTGCTCTCTATCTCTCGGTCAAATAGAAAAAATCATTAAAAAAAGAAAGAAAGAAAAGAGCTCCCTTCTGAGAGATAGTGACACTTTGGAGTGCAGCAGAAAGAGTGCAAAAATAGTGCCTGCCCTCTAAGGTTTCAGGAAAAAGTTTACAGGCAGCCCTTAGATGAGTGTTTAATTAGAAGTATGCTCCTCAGGATACAACTATGATGATTAGCTAATAGGTCTATCTCCAAAAAGATTGCATTCTTGGATCTGTTGCCTCTTGCTGTTCCCTGGAGGTTGTAGCTGTTTAAGAATTCTTTCTCAGTTAATTACAGTCCTGTGCGACCTCTGAGCATAGCCCCTCTGGCCACCGGAGCCAGGCAGTGTGGGGATGTTTCCTGGCAGTATACACAAAAATCTGAGCACCAGAAAAGTGTATAAATTCCTTTCTCAAAGACACTGACAAGCTGCAATGAGGCAGAGGAAGAGTGTAAGGTTTGTATCTATTGGCCTCCATTCCCGATTTCCTTCCATGGGCACCTATAAGTATGTCAAACCAGAAGCATGCCTCTCCGGCCAAAGTCCCTTGACATGCAACTTGGCTTCCTTCTCAGAAAGACTGGGATGTATTTCATTCAGCTAATTGTACAGTGTTCCAGGAGTGGCAGTCTGCCAAAAGCTGTCCCTGATTATTACAATCCTATGGGATCTAGAAACACAAGCTCTCCTGATTTTCAGAGCCAGATGATCAAGAGATGTCCCCAGGGTGGCATCCACAAAAATTGGGTGACAGGATATAAATACTGGGGTGTCAGACATCTCTAGAAATTCCCCTCCAGGAGACATTAGTGCTCTGAAGTATGGCCCAGGAAGACCATAAAGATGGTACTCACTGGCTGGAGTGAAGCAAAGGTGGAGTGCAAAGATGGCACCCAACAAAAACAGGGAAAAAAGAGGGGGAATGAGGGCACCAGTGACACTTAGCAAGGCCAAGAGAGAGCAGGAATATGGTGCAAACCAATCTCCGTACCTGAAGAGTATCCCAGTAAGCACCTGCCCCTGAAACCAATATTTTAAAATTAGCAAATGAGTCTCTTTTACATAAAGTCTGGACACTTTTCAAAGGGCTGTTTCTCTTCTGTGCTGCACATGGGCATTTTATTTTATTATTTTATTTTACTTTTTTGTAGGTTCCATACCCAGTGTGGAGCCCAATGTGGGGCTTGAACTCATGATCCTGAGATCCAGATCTGAGCTGAGATCAAGAGTTGGACACTTAACTGACTGAGCACCCCACGCACTCTGACACATGGGCCTTTTAAGAGTAATCTCTCAGTTCACCACAGCCCCAGATTTCTCATGGGTGTGAGTCTCATTGTTATTCAAAGACATGTTTTAGAGACTTGTTTCTTAGATGCTAGTCTTAATACAGGGGGACTTTATGTGGGTCATCACATAGGGGATGGACTTTATGGCAAGATTGAATCTCAGTCTTTTTTTACCTGCTTTGATGTTTCCCTGACATTTGCCTGATGTGAAGGGACTGCTCCACCGGTTTTTAGTTTCTTTTCAGAGGAAATTGTTCCATATATAGTTTTAGATTTGATGTGTCTGTGAGAGGAAGTAGGTTAGGATCTTCCTACATCACCATTTTGAACTGGAACCTTCTACTTAAAAAGAAAAAAATTATCATATATGAGTGGTTTTTTTCTGTTAAGACCTGGTATGAATGTGTCTCCTCATTGACCAGTTATTTCTTGATATATTGATCCAGTTAAGCCTTAGTTTTTGGTTTGGTTAGGTTGATATATTTCAGTATTGTTTTTGTCTTGGAGTGTAGTCATTATTCCTGGGACACACTTAAGCATGACTCTTCTGAAATTCCCACTTAATGCACAGTATTTGCACTGAGGTACCTCAACTCTGACTGAATTGGGATTACTGTATCTCTCCATTATTGTAGGATCTTTGAAATCTCTGCCTTGCATTCTTTTTTTCCCAATAGCTGTTCTCTGGCACCTCTCCTAGAGTTACACTCTGCACCAGGGCAACTTCAGATTAGAATAAGGACACAAATGTATCCTGTCTCAGATCTTTGGGTAGTCTTTCTCTGACATTCCATTCTCTTTAATATCTTCTCTACCATCCCAGCTGCCCCAAAAGCTCAAAGTTTTGATTTCTGTTTGTACCACTCACTGAGACTGCTAATATCTTCTTGAGTTCTATTTTTCTGTGTCTTTATTGGAAAATGCATTCTGAATACAACAGGTGAATATAAGCTCAATTGCATGTTCCCCTTCTTTCAAAGATTGTAGTTTTGCATTGGTTGATGTCATCAAATGTCCAAATGTTCTATGTATTTTTTCCAGATTTTATAGTTATTTAAAATGGGAGAATATTGAGGTACCTGTGTGGCTCAGGTCGTGATCTCAGGATCCTGGGACTGAGCCCCACATCAGGCTCTCTGCTCAGTTTGGAGTCTGTTTCTCCTTTTCACTCTCTCTGTGTGCCCTCTCTCTCTCACTGAAATAATAAATAAAATGTTAAAATAAATAAGTAAAATATAATAGGAGAATGTTGATATTTATGAATATATTATAAAAAAATTTATAAGAATTAAAACCATATAGTGTATATTTTCTGATCACAATGGAAACAAACTAAGAGTCAGTAACAGAGAAATAATGTGGTAATCTCCAAACACTTGAAAACTAAATAGTGTACCATGGGTCTAAATGGAAGTCTTAAGGAGAATCAAAATAATTGATCTGGAAGTCCTCACTCCCTCCTTAAGCAAGGAAAAAAAAAATGGACAAAACTGAAAACCAATGAATTATCCTGAACTTAGTAGAGAATTAAGGTCACAGGGCAAAGCACCACCCTCAAATATAGAGAGATAGATGAATATAGGGAATCATACCTGAGATCAGCATACCTGTAACAGATGCTGCTGGAGCCACAAACTAATAGGAAAACTTAGTGGTAGTTTTGGTAAATTGTTGAAGGCTGAGGATGACTCATGTGAGAGTTAAGAAGTTCCTGGGGCACCTGGGTAGCTCAGTCTTTAAGTATCTGCCTTTGGCTCAGGTCATGATCCTAGGGTCCTGGGATTGAGCCCCATGTTGGGCTCCCTGTTCAGGGGAGGGAGCTCCCTTCTTCCTCTCCCATTTCCTCTGCTTGTGTTCCCTCTTTCACTGTATCTCTCTTTCTGTCAAATAAATATATAAAATCTTAAAAAAAAAAAAAGTTGTTCCTGGGGCTACAGCTTGGGTTTTTACCTCCAGGAACCCTGCCAGCTCCTCACTGTTGAAGAGCCAAGGAAAATCCCCTTATGTCTCTGTCAGAAAGAGGGGAAAATAACTATTTTGAAATATGCCTAGAATATTCTCCACAATAAATGCCTACTGTCTCTGGGGAAAGTCATTACCAGAGCTTTATCCTATCTAGGGGGAAAAGGCAAATAACCAGATCCAGCCTCCCTGTGTCACCTAAAGGAGGAGAAAAGGAAAGAAACAATTCAAAAAGTCATAAGCCTGGGACAGACTTACTAAAGCAGAGATTGTTTTAAAAAATTCTTAAAAAAAAAAAAAAACATATATTATTTGTTTCACGGGTACAAGTCTGATTCGTGTCTTACACAACACCCAGCACTTACCACAGCAGATACCCTCCCCAATGTCCATCACCCAGCCATCCCATCCCTCCATCTCCCTCCCCTCCAGCAACCCTGAGTTTGTTTCTTAAGATTAAGAGTCTCTTATGGTTTGTCTCCCTCTCTGGTTTTGTCTTGTTTCATTTTTTTCCTCTCTTACATTATAATCTTTTGTCTTATTTCTTAAACTCTGCATATCAGTGAGATCATATGATAATTGTCTTTCTCTGGTTGACTTATTTTGCTTAGCATAATACCCTCTAGTTCCATTCACATAGTGACAAATGGCAAGATTCCATTTTTTTTTTTTACAGCTGCACAATATTCCATTGTGTGTGTGTGTATATATATATATATATATATATATATATATATATATACCACATCTTCTTTATCCATTCATCTGTTGATGAACAGCTGGGCTCTTTCCATAGTTTGGCTATTGTGAACATTGTTGCTATAAACATTGGGGTGCATGTGCCCCTTTGGATAACTGCATTTGTATCATTGGGGTAAATACCCAGTAGCACAATTTGTGGGTCATAGGGTAGCTCTATTTCCAACTTTTTGAGGAACTTCCATTCTTTTTTTCCAGAGTGGCTACACCAGCTTGCATTCTGACCACTTGCAAGAGTGTAGGAGGGTTCTCCTTTCTCTGCATTCTCCAACATCTGTCATTTCCTGATTTGTTAATTTTAGCCATTCTGACTGGTGTTAGGTGGTACCTCATTGCAGTTTTGAACCACAGAATGGGAGAAGATATTTGCAAATTACATATCAGGTAGAGGGTTAGTGTCCAAAATCTATAAAGAACTCAACATCCAAAGAACAAATAATCTAATCAAGATGTTGGCAGAAGGCATGAGCAGACATTTCTGCAAAGAAGACAAACACATGGCCAACAGACATATGAAAACGTGTTCAACTTCACTTGGCATCAAGGTAAAAAACAGATATTTAATCATAAAATTATAAAATGCTTTTCCTTATCCCGATCTTACCACATCACAAGACTCCCATTTATTAGTAGGTTACTGTGAAAAATCTTTGGACACAGACTTTATCTAAATGGTTTTTAGAGAAGACCAAAGACAAAAGAATAAATACACAAGGAATTTGAAACCCCTATAGTTATAGAAAATATCAAACACTGCCCAGCTTCTATGCAGATTAACATAAAACCTCACTCTTAATGCTTATTTACTTCAGTTACTATTTCCTAACATCTCATGTCTGGATTTCAATAAAAAATTGCAAGACATATTAATAATAAGAAAGAATAGTTTGAAGTGTCAAAGCAAGCTTCAAAACAAGACTATGACATAGCTATTAGAATTATCAGATGAGGAATTTAAAATAACTATGAAAAATATGTTAAGGGAAAGGTAGAAATATGAAAGAACAGGTGAGTAACATAAGCAGAATAATGGAAATTCTGATCCATTAGAAATCAAAAATGCTGTGACAGAAATGAAGAATTGCACTTGGATCAATAGACTAGACACAGCTGAAGAAAGAATTGGTGAGCTTGAAGATATGTCAACAGATTTGCAACCAAAAATACAAACAAAACAAAAAAGAAACACAACAGAGGAGACAAGATGGTGGGGAACTAGGAGGAGGCGCCATTTCAACCTGTACCCTAAAGTGAGCTGATTACCTACTGAAGAACTCTGATCACCCATGAAATCAGCCTGAGATTAGAATTATACACTTCTGGATCTCTATGGGGGCAGAAGATGCCAGTGGGCAGGTAAAAAGTAGAGTGGGAATATCGGACTGGTATCGGAAGATAAACAAAAGGTGGGAGAGAGCCACCAGAAGTGACCCATTGGAAAGTAATACCCCAATACGAGAGTGCCCTGTGAGTGGGGACCAGCATTAACTTGGAGTCTGGTTGAAAGCACTCAAAAAGAGCAAAGGATTGTGGGGGGAAACTGTGGGAATCAGGGTGGTTAGGGACAGGGGCTTAAGTCCCCGGACCCAGGACAGCCACCATAGGCACTGAGCCAGAGAGAATGCAGCAAAGAAACCAGGTTTTGGTCCCTTAGCTGCGAGCACACCTGAGAGTGCCTGCATGGTAGCTCCTGTGAGGGGTGGGGGTCTCACCAGCGGGCAGAACCACAGCCTTTTGCTCTCTGCATGGGCACGCCCTGCTGTGCTATCAGAGTCTGAGTCGCGCCCCCTACTTCCCCCTGAGAGAGGTGTGTGCAGGCTCCAGCCAGCAGAACCACAGCCTTTTGCACTTTCCCTGCATGCAGGCCATGTGACCAGAGTCTGAGTCGCGCCCCACACCCTCCCCTGAGAGAGGTGCGTGCAGGCACCAGCCCAGCACTCTCGGACCTGGAAAGTCTGAGCACTTCCAGCCCTGGCCAGTGGGAAAAACACAGTGTGCTATCACTTCTTGGGACCTCTCTGGCAGTCTGGAGCTGCCCAGACAGCCGCGGCTGTTGTGGTCTTGGGTACAGGCAGGAGTTCCTGTGTCCCCAGGGACTGCAACTGGGAGGTGCTCTGTCAGCAGCCAAGGGGGAATTTATGTGCTCTGGAGCACCCTGAGGGGAACAGACTGAGGTTTCTCTCTGAGGGGGAGGTCTGGGTGCAATTTGCTTTCCTCTAAACCTCCAAAAACCATCAAAAGCTGTCAAGGTGAGAGAAAACAAAGACAAACAAAAAAAAATCCAGAGAACCAAAGCCTGAAAAACTGGTTTCCTCAGAGCCCACCCCCTTGATGGGGACGGGAGGACTTAACTCTGGGAGCACTGTCTGAAAACCCACGTGGCAGGCCCCTCCCCCCAGAAAGCCAACCAAAAAAAAAAAGACAAGAGAACAACCACCACTACTTCATAGATATAACTTTTATCTTTAATTCGTTCCCACTATCCTGGTTTATTTATTTTTTTTAATAGATAATTTTTTAACCTATTTACCATCACAGTGAGTTGTCCAGTACATCAAATTCCATAATAACTTTTTAACCTGAACTTTTTGATACATATACCCGTGTTTTTATTTTGCTTTTCTATTTTTCATTTTTTTAAATTTTATTTTAGTTTAGTTTATTCTTTTTAAAATTTGTTTTAATATTCATATAGAGTTAAACTTTAAGGCAATCCCCTTTCCCCAATCAATGCTACCCTTATAGGTAAACCAATTTTTAATATCCCTTTATCTTAGGAAAGTTGAGTCCCTTAACAAAGATATCAAGATACATCCAGGAAGAATCAAAATAACCTTCCTCACCCACACTGAGAATTTATAACCACTCTCCTATCCTTTTCTTCTGCCAGTGTTTCTGTGTATTTGTATTTGTCCTGGTAGTATATAAATCTTATACTTGGGGTTCTTTTTGACATGGTTCTTTTTTTTTTTTTTTTCTATATATATATTTTTTCTCTTATCATCGACTTTTATCAGTCTTTTTGTTTGTCTGTTTTTGTTTGTATACTTCATAAATCTAACCCTGGGGCCCATTTGGGCTGGGCCTTCTCTTTTATTTTATCTTTCTTTTTTGTCCTCTCTCTCTCTTTTTTTTTTCTTTTTTCTCTCTTTCTTTTTTTCTTTCATTTGGGTGGGGACTCTTGATTGCTCAGAAGTGTTCCAGGGTGCACCTTGCCTGCACCACAGTTGATACATTCAGCTACATCCATTCAGCCATCTCTCACCAAAATGACTATGAGGAGGAATGCCCAACAGAAGAAAAATACAGAGGATGGGCCTTCTGCTACAGAGCTAATGGCTATCGACATAGACAATATGTCAGAAAGGGAATTCGGGCTAACAATTATTCAGGCAATAGCTAGGTTGGAGAAAGCCATGGATGACAAAATGGAATTGATTAGGGCAGAACAGAAAGCCACCAGGGATGATGTTCACAATGTTCTCAATGAGTTCCAATCTAATCTAAATTCTCTAAAAGCTAGGGTAACTGAGACAGAAGATAGAATTAGTGATCTGGAGGACAAACAGATAGAGAGAAAGGATCAAAAGGAAGGCTGGAACAAACAGCTTAGAAGCCACGAAAACAGAATTAGGGAAATAAATGATGCCATGAAACATTCCAACATCAGAATTATTGGAATCCCTGAAGGGGAGGAGAAAGAAAGAAGACTAGAAGATATAGTGGAACAAATTCTCCATGAAAATTTTCCCAACTCACGAATGGAACCAGAATTCATGTACTAGAGGCAGAATGGTCTCCCCTCAAGATTATAGAATCTAGAAAGACCTCAAGACACCTGATAGTAAAAATGAGGAATCATAATTGTAGACAGGATCTCTTGAAAGCAGCTAGGACAAAGAAGCTCCTTACGTACAGAAGAAAGCCCATCAGAATAATGTCAGACCTGTCCACAGAAACCTGGCAATCCAGAAAAGGCTGGCAAGATGTATTCAGGTCACTAAATGAGAAGAACATGCAGCCAAGAATACTTTATCCAGCAAAACTGACATTCAAAATGGATGGAGAGATAAAGAGTTTCCAAGACCAGCAAGGCTTAAAAGACTATGCGACCACCAAGCTGACACTGCAGGAAATATTAAGGGGGGTTCTATAAAAGAGGAAAAATCCTAAGAATATCATTGAATAGAAATATATGGAGACAATCTACAGAAAGAAAGACTTCAAAGGTAACACGATGTCAATAAAAACGTATCTATCAATAATCGCTCTCAATGTGAATGGCCTAAATGCACCCATAAAATGACAATGGTTGCAGATTGGATAAAACGACATGTCCCATCCATATATTGTCTACAAGAGACCCATTTCAAACCTAAGGATACACCCAGACTGAAACTGAAGGGATGGAGAAGCATTTTTCATGCCAATGGGCCTCAAAGGAAGGTCGGAGTAGCGGTTCTCATACCAGATAAATTAGATTTTAAACTAAGGACTGTAGTCAGAGATATAGAAGGACACTAAATAATTCTTAAAGGGACTATACAGCAAGAAGATCTAACAATTGTAAATATCTATGCCCCCAATATGGGAGCAGCCAATTACATAAGAAAACCATTAATCAAGATAAAGAGTCATATTGATATGAATACATTAATAGTAGGATATCTTAAAATGCCTCTCACAGTAATAGATCATCCAAGCAGAAAATCAATAAAGAAAGAAGAACATTGAATGATACATTGGACCAGATGGACCTCATAAATATATACAGAATATTCCACCCTATAACAACAGAATACTCATTCTTCTCAGGTGCACATGGAAGCTTCTCCAGAATAGACCACATACTGGGTCACAAAACGGGGCTCAACCAATACCAAAAGATTGAGATTATTCCGTGCACATTCTCAGATCACAATGCTTTGAAACTGGAGCTCAATCACAAGGAAAAGTTCGGAAGGAACTCAAACACCTGGAAGCTAAAGACCACCTTGCTTAAGAATGCTTGGATCAACCAGGAAATCAAAGAAGTACTTAAACAATTCATGGAAACCAATGAGAATGAAGACACTTCAGCCAAAACCTATGGGATACAGCAAAGGCATTCCTAAGGGGGAAATACATAACCATCCAAGCCTCCCTCAAAAAATTTGAAAAATCCAGAATACATCAGATGTCTCTACACCTTAAAGAACTGGAGAATCAACAATAAATTAAGACAACTCCACACATAAGAAGAGAAATAATCAGGATTAGAGCAGAGATCAATGAGATAGAAACTACAGATACAGTAGAACATATCAATGAAACTAGAAGCTGGTTTTTTGAAAGAATCAATAAAATCGATAAACCATTGGCCACACTAATCCAAAAGAAAAGAGAGAAAGCCCAAATTAATAAAATTACGAATGAAAAGGGAGAGATCACAACTAACACCAAGGAAGTAGAAACAATCATCAGAAGTTATTATCAACAGTTATGTGTCAGTAAGCTAAGCAACCTAGATGAAATGGATGCATTCCTGGAAAACTATAAACTCCCAAAATTGAACCAGGAAAAAATGGACAACCTGAATAGACTGATATCTAGTAATGAGATTGAAGTGGTGATCAAAAACCTCCCAAAAAACAAGAGCCCAGGACCTGATGGATTCCCTGGGGAATTCTACCAAACTTTCAAAGAAGAAATAACACCTATTCTCCTGAAGCTGTTTCAAAAAATTAAACCAGAAGGAAAACTTCCAGCATTACCCTGATCCCCAAACCAGGCAAAGACCCCACCAAAAGAATTTCAGACCAATATCATTGAAGAAAATGGATGCTAAGATTATCAACAAGATCCTAGCAAACACGATCCAACAGCACATTAAAAAGATTATCCACCATGACCATGTGGGATTCATTCCTGGGCTACAAGGATGGTTCAACATTCGCAAATCAATCAATGTGATAGAACAAATCAATAAGAGAAGAGAGAATAACCACATGGTCCTCTCAATTGATGCAGAAAAAGCATTTGACAAAATCCAGCATCCGTTCCTGATTAAAACGCTTCAAAGTATAGGGATAGAGGGAACATTCCTCAACTTAATAAAATCTATCTATGAAAAACCCACAGCAAATATCATCCTCAATGGGAAAAACTTGTAGACTTCCCGTTGAGATCAGGAACATGACAAGGATGCCTACTCTCACCACTCTTGTTCAACACTGTATTAAAAGTCCTAGCAACAGCAATCAGACAACAAAGGGAAATAAAAGGTATCCAAATTGGTAATGAAGAACTCTAACTGTCTCTCTTCACAATTGACATGATACTTTATATGGAAAACCCAAAAGACTCCACCCCCAAACTACTAGAACTCATTCAGCAATTCAGTAATATGGCAGGATACAAAGTCAATGTACAGAAATCAGTGGCTTTCTTATACACTAACAATGAAAACACAGAAAGGGAAATTAGAGAATTGATTCCATTTACTATAGCACCAAGAACCATAAGACATCTGGGAATAAACCTAACCAAAGAGGTAAAGGATCTGTACTCGAAGAACTACAGAACATTCATGAAAGAAATTGAAGAAGACACAAAAAGATGGAAGACCATTCCATGCTCTTGGATCAGAAGAATAAACATTGTTAAAATGTCTATACTGCCTAGAGCAATCTATACTTTTAAAGCCATTCTGATAAAAATTCCACCGGCATTTTTCAAAGAGCTGGAGCAAATAATCCTAAAATTTGTATGGAATCAGAAGAGACCCCGAATTGCTAAGGAAATGCTGAAAAAGAAAACAAAACTGGGGGCAATACGTTACCTGATTTCATGCTTTACTACAAAGCTGTGATCACCAAGACAGGATGGTACTGGCATAAAAACAGACACACAGACCAGTGGAACAGAGTAGAGAGCCCAGATATGGACCCTCAACTCTATGGTCAAATAATCTTCGACAAAGCAGGAAAAAATACACAGTGGAAAGAAATCTCTTCAATAAATGTTGCTGGGAAAATTGGACAGCTATATGTAGAAGAATGAAACTCGACCATTATCTTACACTGTACACAAAGATAAACTTGAAATGGATAAAAGACCTCAACATGAGAGGATTCCATCAGAATCATAGAAGAGAACATAGGCAGTAACCTCTTCAATATCAGCCACAGCAACTTCTTTCAAGATATGTCTCCAAAAAAGGCAAAGGAAACAAAAGGGAAGATGAACTTTTAGGACTTCATCAAGATCAAAAGCACAGCAAAGGAAACAGTCAACAAAACAAAGAGGCAACCCACGGAATGGAAGAAGATATTTGCAAATGACAATACACACAAAAGGCTGATATCCAGGATCTATAAAGAACTTCTCAAACTCAACACACACAAAACAGATAATCATGTCCAGAAATGGGCAGAAGACATGAACAGACACTTCTCCAATGAAGACATACAAATGGCTATCAGACTCATGAAAAAATGTTCATCATCACTAGCCATCAGGGAGATTCAAATGAAAACCACATTGAGATACCACCTTACACCAGTTAGAATGGCCAAAATGAGCAAGACAGGAAACAACGTGTTTTGGAGAGAATGTGGAGAAAGAGGAACCCTCTTACACTGTTGGGGGGAATGCAAGTTGGTGCAGCCATTTTGGAGAACAGTGTGGAGGTTCCTTAAGAAATTAAAAATAGAGCTTCTCTATAACCCTGCAATTGCACTACTGTGTATTTACACCAAAGATACAGATGTAGTGACAAGAGGGGCCATCTGTACCCCAATGTTTATAGCAGCAATGGCCACGGTCGCCAAAATGTGGAAAGATCCACGATGCCCTTCAGCGGACAAATTGATAAGGAAGATGTGGTCCATATACAGTATGGAGTATTATGCCTCCATCAGAAAGGATGAATACCCAACTTTTGTAGCAACATGGATGAGACTGGAAGAGATTATGCTGAGTGAAATAAGTCAAGCAGAGAGAGTCAATTATCATATGGTTTCACTTATTTGTGGAGCATAACAAATAACATGGAGGACATAGGGAGATGTAGGGGAGAATTGAGTTGAGGGAAATTAGAATTGGAGATGAACCATGAGAGACTATGGACTCTGAAAAACAATCTGAGGGTTTTGGAGGGGTGTGGGAGGTTGAGGGAACCAGGTGATGGGTATTATGGAGGGCACGCATTGCATGGAGCACTGGGTGAGGTGCAAAAACAATTAATTCTGGCACGCTGAAAAGAAATTTAAAAAAAATGGAAAGGAAAAGAAACACAACAAAAATTCAAGAACCATCACACAATTTCAAAAATATTAACATATAGATAATTGTAATGTCACAAGAAGAAGAAAGAGAAATAAGGGTAGAAGAAATGCTTGAAGTAATAATGTCTGATATTTTTCCAATGTTAATGATAGACTGCAAACCATAGATCCAAGAAATTCGTAGTACACAAACAGGATAACTATTTAAAAACATACACCCATGCACATCATATTCAAATTTAAGAAAACCATACAAAAAGAAAATCATGAAAGTAGCCAGAGAAGTTAAATATGATATTCTTAGGTGTAAATCTCACAAAACATGTATAGAATATTTATGTTGTGCGTGAGGAGTTAAGATGGTAGAAGAGCAATGAGACACTAAGGTTTGCCTTGTCCCTTGAACATAGCTAGATAAATATAAAATCATTTTGCACACCCAACAAATCAATCTGAGACTGAGAGAATAACATTGCAGAACTAGAGCTGAAGAAAACAAAAACAAAAACAAAGAAAACACCACATCGTGGAAGGTAGGAGATGAGGAGAATTGACTTGGGTGTGAGAAGAGATGCAGGTGCTGTGATGGGGTGAGAGCCCTGATTGTGAAGAGAAGAGCAGAAAACAGAGAAAGAGAGGAAGTGTGCATGGGAAATTGCATAAGAAAAGCTCTTCCCTAAAACCACTGACTGGGAAAAAAGGGAGAGAGGCAGAATACTGCAAGTTTTTATAAATAGCAGAGTACAGACTGAAGTTTCAGAGATCTGCAACATCACCAGAACCTTGTCAGTGTTCCCCTCGAAAAGGAGGGTGGAAACCCTTGAGATCCAGTGGACAGCATGGTCTGAGGATCCCCTGGGTTGCATAGGGAGAAGCAGGTCCCCTGCTTGGAGTGCATTTGGGAGGAAGGACATGACCTATCCCAGGACAAAAGATCTGGCAGGCACCAGTGAATTGCCCAATTCACTAATATAGGAATGGTTATGTAGGCTGAGGACAGCAAGCCCTGGTGCTGGTTTTTGATTGTGCTCTACCATAAACTCCAACCTTTGTGTGGTCACTCAGCTGATTTCTGGAACAAAATGACAAATGACCACAGCACAGTGCAACCCTCCCCCAGAGGATCAGCAAGGGTCATGCCATCCAGATTTCTAAAATTTGGAGTTTTCAAGCCCAACTGAGCACTGGAGGTAAAACCCAGGAGTGCTGTACCACCTGGCAGGTGGACAGATCAGATGTACACAGTGTGAAGTCAGGGATCTGAAAGAAGCCAGGCAGACAAGGGAGGAGACAGTTTGTTCTTCTGTGAGGGCTTGCTGAGACCTGGTGGCATGAGCTCCCCACTTCCAGTCAACAGAGCAAGGTGACACCACTTTCATCCCCCCATCAGTGCAGAGACTTCAGGGAGCAAAACAGCACCACCTAATGGAGGCCAGAGCTGCTTACAGCAAGCCTGCCTCACTGGGCCCTGCAGGTGCGTCTCCACCAAGGGGAGTCAGCCATTAGGCTGATAATAATCAGTGCAACAGGCACTCCCTCAGAAGACCAGCACAAACCCCTTGCAAACACCAACTCTCCTAATCACAGAATGATGCAGAGCTTCAGTTCAGGGGGAAATAGAATCCGGCTTCCTTTTTATCTTGATTTATTATTATTATTATTATTATTATTATTAGTTATTTTATTTTTAACTTTATATTTAATTTTATTTTCTTATTTTCCTTTTAAAAATTTTATTGAATTTAGCTTCAATATGCAGACAAAAACACACCTAAGATCTATAGTTCTTCTTCTCCCCCTCCTCCCCCCGGGCAAAATGACAATGAAGGAATTCAACAGAAAAGAAAGAGCAAGGGGCACACCTGGGTGGCTCAGTAGTAAAGCCTCCGCCTTTGGCTCAGGTCATGATTCCATGGTCCTGGGATTGAGCCCCCACATCAGGCTTCCTGCTCAACAGAGAGACTGCTTTTCTCTCTCCCTCTGCCTGCTGCTCTTTTTACATGTGCTCTCTCTATCTCTCTGTCAAATAAATAAAAATATTTTTTAAAAATTAAAATAAATAAATAAATGAACAGGAAGTAATGGTCAGGGACTAAATGGATACAGACTTAAGTAAGATGTCTGAACTAGAACTTAAAACAAGAATTATGAGTATACTAGCTGAGCTTGAGAAAAGCATAGAAGACACTAGAGAATCCCTTACTACAGAGAGAAAAGCAGTAAAATCTAGTCAGGCTGAAATTTAAAAGTCTATAACCAAGATGCAAACTTGAATGGATGGCATGATGATGAGGCTAGATGAAGCAAAGGAATGAATCAGTGATATCAAAAATACAACTATGGAAAATAATGAAGTTGAAAAGAAGAGGGAAATAAACATATTGAATCACAAGTGTAGTAGACTTAGGGAACTCAACAACTCCTTAAAGTATAAATAACATTCATATCATATGAGTTCCAAAAGATGAGGAGAGAGATAAAGGTGGCAGAAGGTTCATTGGAGTAAACTATAGCTGAAAACTTCCCTAATCTGGGGAGGAAAACAGACATCAAAATCCAAGAAGCAAAGAGAACTCCCATGAAATTAAAAAAAAGCCAGCCATCATCAAGACATGTTACCATAAAATTCACAAAATACACAGACAAGGAAAAAATCCTGAATGCAGCAAGGGAAAAAGAGTCCTTAAACTACAAGGAAAGATAGATCAGGTTCACAGCAGATCTGTCCACAGAAACTTGACATTCCAAAAGACAGTGGTAGGATATATTCAAAATATGAGGGAAAAATATGTAGCTAAGAATACTTAATCCAGCAAGCCTGTCATTCAGAACAGAAGGAGAGATAAAGAGATTCCAGAAAAACAAAAACTAAATAAATTTGTGACCACTAAACCAACCCTGCAAGAAATATTAACAGGGACTCTTGGGGTGGGGGGGCGGTGGAGAGAACGAAAAGCAACAAAAATTAGAAAGGAACAGAGAGCATCACCAGCAATACCTACTTTACAGGTAACACAATGGCATTAAATTCATGTTTATCAATAATCACACTGAATGTTAATGGTCCAAATGCTCCAGTGAAAAGACATAGGGTAGAGGGGTATTAAAAAACAAGACCCATCTATATGCTGATGCTGCTTACAAGTGACTCATTGTATACCAAAAGGCACCTGTACCTTGAAACTGAGGGGATGGAGAACCATCTATTCTGTTAATGGACATCAAAAGAAAGCTGGATTATTCATAATTATATCAGATACACTAGACTTTTAACAAAAGATTGTAATAAGAGATGAGGAAGGTCATTATATCATACTTAAGGCCATTATATCATACTATCCAAGAAGAAGATCTAACAATTATAAATATTTATGCCCCCAACATGGAAGCAAATAAATACACCAATTAATTAAAAAAAAATAAAGAAACTCTTTGATAAAAATACAATAATAGTAGGGGACTTTAGCATGCAGAAGAATGAAATTGGACAACTTTCTTACACCATGCACAAAAATTAATTCAGAATGGATGAAAGACCTAAATGTGAGACAGAAAACCATCAAGATCCTAGAGGAGAACATCCTCTTTGACCTTGGAAACCCTTTTATTAGACATTTCTCCAAGGGAAACAGCAAAAATGAGCAATTGGGATTTTGTCCAGATAACAAGCTTCTCCACAGTGAAGGAAACAATCAACAAGACTATCAAATTAGCCTAGGGAAGGCTATCAAAATTAGCAAATTAAAATTAGGCAAATCAAAATTAGCCTAGGGAAGATGGGAGAAGATATTTGCACGTGACATATCTGATAAAGGGTTAATATCCAGAATAAAGAACTTATGGAACTCAGCACCAAAAAAATAAGCAATCCAGTTAAGAAATAGGAAGAAAACTCCAGCAGACATTTTTTCAAATACATTGATATGGCTAACAGACAAGTGAAAATATGCTCAACATCATCATTGTTAGGAAAATTCAAATCAAAATTATAACGAGACACCATATCATGTCTGTCAGAATGGCAAAAATTAACAACACAGGAAACAACAGGAGTTGGTGATGCAGAGAAAAGGGAACCTTCTTACATTGTTGATGGGAATGTTGTCTGGTGCAGCCTCTGGAAAACAGCATAGAGATTCCTCAAACAGTTAAAAATAGAAGCAGCCAATGAACCAGCAATTGCATTAGTAGGTATTTACCCAAAAGATACAAACATACAGATTCAAAGTCATACCTGCACCTGATGTTTATAACAGCATATAACAATAGCCAAACTATGGAAAGAACCCAAATGGCCATTGACTGATGAATAGATAAAGAAGAAGTGGGGGATATATATATATATATATATATATATATATATATCTATATATCTATATCTCCATATATCCATATCCATATATATTCACATATATGAATATATATACATTGGAATATTGGAATATTGGAATATTACTCAGCCATCAGAAAGAATGAAATCTTGCCATTTGCTAAAATGTGGGTTGAGCTAGAGTGTATTATGCTAAGTGAAATAAGTCAGAGAAAGATAATACCATATGATTTCACTCATATGTGGAATTTAAGAAACAAAACAGAAGAACATATAGGAGGAGGGAAAAGAGAGAGAGGAGAACAAACCAGAGACTCTAAATGATAGAGAATAAACTGAAGGTTGATGGAGGGAGGTGGTTGGGAAATGGGCTAAAATGGGTGATAGGTATTAAGGGCCAGGGGGACTTGTTATGATGAAGACTTGTATGTTGGTGATGAACTGCTGAATTCTACTCCTGAAATCAATATTGCACTGTATGTTAACTAACTAGAATTCAAATAAAAGTTTGAAAGAAAAAGAGAGAGAGAGAGACCTTTCTTGCTTAAAAGAAAATAGAAAGATATTACAATCAAATAGAGTGTCTGAATGTCTATTGAATCTTAGATTTTTAAAAGAAAGTACAATATGTACTCTGGGGCCAATTAAGCATATTTGAATGTGAACTAGATATTAGATGTTATTATGGAATGACTGTATTTCTTAGGTTTTATAATGGCACTGTGATTATATAAAAGAATATATTTTTAGAAGGAGCATAATGAAGTATTTAAGGGCAAAGAACGTGTCTACTTTATCTGACAAGATAATCAGTCAAAAACAGATGAGGGATGCCTGGGTAGCTCAGTGGGTTAAAGCCTCTGCCTTCAGGGCGCCTGGGTGGCTCAGGGGGTTAAAGCCTCTGCCTTTGGCTCAGGTCGTGATCCCAGGGTCCTGGGATTGAGCCCCACATCGGGCTCTCTGCTCGGCGGGGAGCCTGCTTCCTCCTCTCTCTCTGCCTGCCTCTCTGCCTACTTGTGATCTCTGTCTGTCAAATAAGTAAATAAAATCTTAAAAAAAAAAGCCTCTGCCTTCAGCTCAGGTCATGATCTCAGGATCCTGGGATCGAGCCTCACATTGGGCTCTCTGCTCTGCAGGGAGCCTGCTTCCCCTCTCTCTCTGCCTGCCTCTCTGCCTACTTGTGATCTCTCTCTCTCTGTTCAAATAAATCAATAAAATCTTAAAAAAAAAAAAACAGATGAAAAAAGGTTTATCAAAAGTAGTAAAAAGACTAATAAATTGTTTATTGTTTCTATTCTTTCAACTTTTCTTTGTAGCAAAATTTTTCAAATAAAATATATAAATGCAATAATAATGTACCATTATAAGCTAGCAATAAAAAAGTACAAATGTGTTTCTATATATGAAGTGACAAGTGATTTCACTACACTAATGAACGAAGAGGGAAAAGTAATTTCAACATTGTTTTGCACATTTCAGTGTATAAGTCTTGTACCTTCTTAAGTCTATCCATTAGTTTATACTATTTTGATGCTATTGTAAATGGAATCATTTTCTTAAATTCCTTTTCAGATCATCACCACTAGTTTATAAGAATACAACAGATATATTGTGACTTTTATGTTCTGAAAATTTGTTGTATTTGTTAATTACTTTAATGTTTCTTGAGGGATGATTTTTTTCTATATGTAATGTCATGATATCTGTGTACAGTTTTACTTTTGCCTTTCCAATGGAGATGACTTTGTTCTAAAATCATTTTTTTAGGTGATTCTTTCTTTTCTAATTTCTCTGACTAGAACTTCCACTACCATATTGGATTCAAGTGGTGAAAATGGGCATTCTTGTCTTGTTCCTAACTTTAGGGGAATAACTGTTAGCGTTTACCACTGAGTATATTAGTCACAGGCTTTCCCTATATAGCCTCTGTTACACTGAGGAAGTTCCCTTCTATTCCTTGCTTATTGAATGTTTTCAGCACAAAGGAGTGGTGGATTTTGTGGGGACAAAAGGATTTGTATGTTGAAAATTACAAAATACTTATGAAAGACATCAAAGATCTATATAATTAGAGATATATTTTGTGTTCATGGATTAGAAGATTCTATGGTAAAAATATCTTCTTTCCAAATTGATAAATAGATTAAATGTTGATTCCTTTCAAAACCTCAACATGATTGTATAGATAGTTATTTTAAAATGTATATGTGAAGGCAAAGGAACTAAACAATTCTGAAAAGGAGGAATAAAGTGAAAGAAATCACTCTTTCCAATATTAAGGCCTAGTATATAAAAAACAAACTAAAAAATGGATGAAAGACCTCAATGTGAGACAGGAATCCATCAAAATCCTTGAAGAGAACAGAGGCAGCTATCTCTTTGACTTGAGCCACAGCAACTTCTTCCTAGTAACATTGTCAAAGGCAAGGGAAGCAAGGGCAAAAATGCACTACTAGACTTCATCAAGATCAAAAGTCAACAAAACCAAAAGACACCCCATGGTAATTTATATGTCTGTAGGAATGTATCCATTTCTTAAAGATTGTCTAATTTGCTGCATATGGTTGCTTATAAAATGTTCTTACAATTGTTTATATTTCTGGGGTTGTGTTGTATTTCTGTGGTTGGTTGTGATCTCTCCTCTTTCACTGATGATTTTATTAATTTAGGTCCTTTCTCTTTCGTTTTTAATAAGTCTGGTTAGGGATTTATCAATCTTATTAGTTCTTTCAATAAATCAGCTCCTACTTTCGTTGATCTGTTGTACTATTCTTTTGGTTTCTATGTCATTGATTTCTGCTCTGATCTTTATTATTTCTCTTCTCCTGCTGGGTTTAGGCTTTATTTGCTGTTCTTTCTCCAGCTCCTTTAGATGTAGAGCTAGGTTGTGTATTTGAGACCTTTCTTGTTTCTTGAGAAAGGTTTGTATTGCTGTATACTTTCCTCTTAGGACCATATTTGATGCATTCCAAAGATTTTGAACAGTTGCGTTTTCATTTTCATTTGTTCCACGATTTAAAAAAATTCTTCTTTAATTTTCTGGTTGACTGATTCATTCTTCAGTAGGATGCTTTTTAGCTTCCATGTATTTGAGTTCTTTCCAACTTTCCTCCTGTGGTTAAGTTCTAGTTTCAAAGAATTGTGGTCTGAAAATATGCGGAATGATCTCAGTCTTTTGGTTCTGGTTGATGCCTGATTTGTGACCCAGGATGATTTAGTTGGGAGAATATTCTACATGCACTAGAGAAGAATGTGTATTTTGTTGCTTTGGGATGGAATGTTCTGAATATACCTGTGATGTCCATCTGGTCCAGTGTGTCATTTAAAGTTCTTATTTCTTTGTTGATCTCTCACTTAGATGATCTATCCATTTCAGTGGGGGGGGGGGTTAAAGCCCCCTACTATTATTATATTATTGTCAATGTGTTTCTTTGATTTTGTTATTAATTGGCTTATATAATTAGCTGCTCCCATGTTAGGGGCACAGATATTTAAAGTTGTTAGATCTTCTTGTTGGACAGACCTTTTAAGTATGATACAGTGTCCTTCCTCATCTCTTATTATAGTCTTTCGTTTAAAATCTAATTTGTCTGATATAAGGATTGCCACCCAAACTTTCTTTTGATGTTCATCAACATGGTAAATTGTTTTCCACCACCCCCCACTTTAAATCTGGAGGTGTCTTTGGGTCCAAAATCAATCTCTTGCAGACAGCATATCAATGGGTCTTATTTTTTTTATCCATTCTGATACTCTGTGTTTTTTGACTGGGGCATTTAGCCTGTTTACATTCAGGGTAACTATTGAAGGATATTGAAGGATGAATTTAGTGCCATTGTCTTGCCTGTAAGGTGACTGTTACTGTATATTGTCTCCCTTCCTTTTCTGGTCTATAGTACTTTTAGGCTCTCTCTTTGCTTAGAGGACCCCTTTCAATATTTCCTGTGGGGCTGGTGTGGTGTTTGCAACTCTTTTAGTTTTTGTTTGCCATGGAAGCTTTTTATCTCTCCTTCTATTTTCAATAACAGCTTGCCTGGATATATTATTCTTGACTATATATTTTTTCTCATTTAGTGCTCTGAATATATCATGTCAGTCCTTTCTGGCCTGCTGGGTCTCTGTGGATAGGTCTTCTGCCAATCTAATATTTCTACCATGGTATGTTACAGATCTCTTGTCCTGAGCTGCTTTCAAGATTTGCTTTGTCTCTGAGACTTGTAAGTTTTACTATTAGATGAGGAGGTGTTAACCTATTTTTATTGATTTCGAGGAAGGTTCTCTCTGCCTCCTGGATTTGGATGTCTGTTTCCTTCCCCAAATTAGGAAAGTTCTCTGCTATAAGTTGTTCCAATATACCTTCTGCCCTTCTCTTTCTTTCTTCTTCTGGGATCCCAATTAAACCAATATTGTTTTGCTTTATGGTGTCACTTATATCTCAAGATCTCCCTTTGTGATCTAGTAGTTGCTTGTCTCTCTTTTTCTCAACTTCTTTATTCGCTATCGTTGGGTCTTCTATATCACTAATTCTCTCTTCTGCCTCATTTATCCTAGAGTAAGAGCCTCCATTTTTTATTGCACCTCCTTAATAACATTTTTGATTTCTACCTTGTTAGATTTTAATTCTCCAGAAAGGTATTCTCTAGCATCTTCTAAACTTTTTTTTTCAAGCCCAGCTAATATCTTTATAATCATCATTCTGAACTCTAGTTCTGACATCCTACTAATGGCCATATTTATTAGGTCCCTAGCAGTAGGTACTGCTTTTTTTTTTTTTTTAAGATGAGTTTTTCTGTTTTGTCATTTTGTCCAGAGAAGGATAGATGAATGAGAGAACAAATTGCTAAAAGGGTAACAATGACCACAGAAAATATATACATTAAACAAATGAGAAGAAACTCAAAACCAAGGGGAATCGAAAGAAAAAAAAATAAAGGAATATGATCAGGCTCATGACTAGAACTGAGCCACACACTAGATTTTGGGTGTATTTTGGTCTGTCAGAAGAAACAGCCTCCCAAAATTTTAAAGAAAGGAAAAAACATGTGTGTGTGTGTGTGTGTGTGTGTGTGTGTGTGTGTATGAAGAGATGGAATATGTTTGTAAAGATGAAAATTTAAAAATATTTTTAAAAAAAGAATTGATGACAAGAAGGTAGTTGAAAGAAGAAAGAAAAAAATTAAAAAAAAAAAAAAAAAGGAGAGAATGTGATCAACCAGGAGACTAGAACAAAGCCATACATTAGATTTAGGGCATATTTTGGTCTGTTAGAAGAAACTGTATCCCAAGGTTTTAAAGAAAGAAAAACTTACATAGATACACAAAATAAGGCTAAATAAAGTGAAGGGATAGAATATGAGTGTAAAAGTGAAATTTAAAAAGATTTTTGAAAAGGAGTTGAAAAGATAAGATGTTGGTTAAAATAGCAAAGAAGAAAAATTCAAAAAAAATAGAAAAAGAAAAAATAAAATAAAAAAATAACTTAGAGAGACTAAAGAATAGTAGAGAAAAGACCATGAATGCTATGTGCTGTATTCCCCTAGTGTTGGAATTTTGCAGTTCTCATTGATCGGTAAACTTGTTCTTGGCTGGATGCTCTTGGTGATATTCTGGGGGAGGAGCCAATTGCAGTGATTCTCAAAGGTCTTTGCCTGTGGTGAAACTACTCTGCCCTTGCCAGGGGCCAGGCTAAGCAATCTGCTCAGGTTTGCTCTCGGTAGCTTTTTTTTCCTGGAAACTTTATGTACGGTTTTGAAGGATGAGGAAAATGGTGACCTCTCAAACTCTGGACCTGGAGGAGCTGAGACCCTCAGAGAAAACCAATCAATCACTCCTGTGTCCCTGGTCTCCAGCCACACTCCATGCTTACCCAAACTGTGACCAAGCTTTTTTATCTTTGACATGCAACCCCGTTTGGAGTTTTCAAATCCAGCAGATTTCTGCAGCCTGCTCCCGTGTGACTTTTCTCAGTGGACAAAGGGAGGTCTCTCTGTATATGCCACTTTTAGGGCCCCTGCTCAAAGAGTAGTGGCCCAACTGTGCTGTGAATCAGTTTATGCCAACCTCGAGCTGACAGCCTACTCCTTGGCTCCATTTTTGCTCTCAGTGTCCCTACTCTGATACCTGGGAGCTCTGCCACACTCAGACACCTTAAGTCTTTCTGTGACTCTGAGGGTCCTGAGACCACACTGTCCCAGTGAGGGTTCCACAACTAGCTTAGCCACTAGAGTGATGTCCCACAGCAGAGAAGACTTCTAAAAGTTCTGATTTTGTGCTTCACTGCTCTATCACTTGCCAGTAGCCAGCTGGTGGAGGTTCCCTTCCCCCACAGTCTATCTTCCCAAATATGGCCTCAGATTCGCTTCTCCACATGTACTAGCTCCCAGAAAGTAGTTGCTTTTCTGTTCATAGAATTGCTGGTATTATTTTCTTTGATTTCTTGCTGCATTTGTGGGTGTTCAGAATGGTTTGGTAACATCTAGCTGAATTCCTGAGGTGAGATGAAATTTAGGTCTCCTACTCCTCCATCATCTTGCTCCTCCCCTTGAGATAAGCTCACTTTAAAAGATGTTTTCTAGTCCTGAATTTTATGACATTGGGTGCTTAATTTGGAACATACTGGCTACTGAGAACAAAATTTGGGTTGAAGAGAGGAATGGTTGAAGACATGATGAAATGGGAGAATCAGCATTTTAAAACTGTAAACAACAACAAAAATACACTCTCTTTGCCTGCTATTTGTAAAAGCTCTTTGGAAAGTTCTTTTATGAAGGCCAACTTTTCTTTTTCTTTTTTTTTTTTTTCTTGTAGATTTTTATTCTTTATTTTTAATTTTTTAAAAATTTTTATTTATTTTTTAAATTTCTTTTCAGTGTAACAGAATTCATTATTTATGCACCACACCCAGTGCTCCATGCAATGTGTGCCCTCCATAATACCCACCACTAGGCTCACCCAACCTCCCACCCCCCGCCCCTCCAAAACCCTCAGATTGTTTTTCATAGTCCATAGTCTCTCATGGTTCATCTCCCCTTCCAATTTCCCCCAACTCACTTCTCCTCTCCATCTCCCCATGGCCTCCATGTTATTCTTTATGTTCCACAAATAAGTGAAATCATATGATAATTGACTCTCTCTGCTTGACTTATTTCACTCAGCATAATCTCTTCCAGTCCTCTCCATGTTGATACAAAAGTTGGGTATTCATCCTTTCTGATGGAGGCATAATACTCCATAGTATATATGGACCACATCTTCCTTATCCATTTGTCCATGGAAGGGCATCTGGTTCTTTCAACAGTTTGGCAACCATGGCCATTGCTGCTATGAACTTTGGGGTACAGATGGCCCTTGTTTTCACTACATCTGTATATTTGGGGTAAATACCCAGTAGTGCAATTGCAGGGTCATAGGGAAGCTCTATTTTTAATTTCTTGAGGAATCTCCACACTGTTCTCCAAAATGGCTGCACCAACTTGCATTCTCACCAACAGTAAGAGGGTTCCCCTTTCTCCATATCCTCTCCAACACACGTTGTTTACTGTCTTGTTAATTTTGGCCATTCTAACTGGTGTAAGGTGGTATCTCAACGTGGTTTTGATTTGAATCTCCCTGTCTGCTAGCCATTTATATGTCTTCATTGGAGAAGCGTCTGTTCATGTCTTCTGCCCAATTTTGACATGATTATCTGTTTTGTGTATGCTGAGTTTGAGGAGTTCAAAGGCCAGCTTTTTAAATGTAATTTCCTTACCTAGGTAGCTAGGTATCTTAGGGTTAAAATATTTATGTAACTTTCCAAAACTATTTTTTGTCTGTGTAAAGAATACATAAGAATCTTAATCAAACCTGGAAATATAAGCTTGTGAGTACCAAAAAAAAAAAAAAACAAAAAACAAAAAAAACCAACTTATTAAATCCCACAAAATCCCCTAGGGGACTTTGACTGGGTTTCCCTTTAATTTATAAATTTATAAATTTAATTTATAAATTAATTGGGGAGAGAACTCAGATCTTTATAATAGTCTGTCTGCCAAATCATATACATAGTATTTCTCTATTTATTTAAACCATTTTTTTAAAAGATTTTATTTATTTATTTATTTATTTATTTGAGAGAGAGGGATAGTGAGAGAGCATGAATAGCTGGGGTGTGGGGGAAAGAAGGAAGAACAGGGAGCCTGATGTGGGGTTCTATCTCAGGACTCTGGGATCATCACCTGAGCTGAAGGCAGATGCTTAACTGACTGAGCCACCCAAGTACCCCTAAACAATTTTTAGTGTCTCTCCGAGTTTTATAATTTCTCATAGAATTTTTAAACATAATTAATTAAATTACTGGAAATTTATTATTTTATGATTTGTTGTTAAGGATGTATTTTGAAAAGTATTTTTTAAATATACATTTTTATCAGGGTAAGCAATTTCCCCCCCTATTTGCTAGATTTTTAATCATAAATGACATTAAAGATCTGTGTAAATATATTTTTCATACAGAATACATTTTTTTTGTATATAGATCTACAGTATATAAACACTTTTGTCTGTGTTTTAGTGTTCTGAATCCTCCCCTTTCAACATTTCTAAGACAGAAGGTTGTCACTGCTAGGTTCCTGGGAAGTAGAATCAGATAGAGCTTGGCATGTAGGATATTTATTTGGGAAAACCACCTGGTGAGGAAGGTGCAAGGAACAGGATTAATCCAAGAAGTCCAGCTGAGAGATGACCTGGAAGGAGCCTCAGTTGGCCTTATGGGGCTCTGGAGCTAGGATAGTCACTGTTGTCCAACTTAGGACACAGTTAGCTAGCCCTTACTATAACTGGTAGGTTCCATCATTGGATGTGGTCTACCTGGGGGAGTGATGTCACCCTGGATGAGATGACTCTGTGGATGAAGCAGTCACCAGAGGGTTGACACCTAGTGGAAGATTGCCAGTAGCCCCCACCCCAGAGCTGGGCAGTGAGCCCTTCATCAAAGGTACTCTGAGCAGCACATTTCAGTGACCACAACAGGGGTGATTGACTTAGCTCTAGGATGAGTCACCTCTATCACATAGAAGAGATCTGTATTGAAATAGCATCCCCTGAAACATCTGGATTGAAAATGCAGTACTGTATTTATTTTCCTTAACCTCAAAGTGCTGCATAGCATGGACCCACTCCTACCAGAGGAAAAGCAATCAGGTACTCTTTGTGGAGGAAATTAGCTCTCTCAAGTCAAACACTTTAGAGTGCTGTTAATAACTTTCTTCTTATGAAGGGACTGAGGTGGGGAGCCTGGGTGGCTCTGTGGGTTAAACCTCTGCCTTTGGCTCAGGTCATAATCTCAGGGTCCTGGGATGGAGCCCTGCATTGGGATCTCTGCTTGGCAGGGAGCCTGTTTCCACCCCTCTCTCTGCCTGCCTCTCTGCCTACTTGTGATCTCTCTCTGTCAAAAAAAATAAATAAAATCTTTTTTTTTTTTTTTTTTTTTTTTAAAGCGGGGGTACTAGTGAACATTTGGCTTGAAAGTTCAACAGTTTGAGTTCACTGGAAATCAGGGCACACACAAAGATACACTTGCTATTGCAAAGTGGTTCTGCTCTAATAATTATACACAAGTTCTAATATCCTACTCTGGGACTATATTAATCCACAGTCTTAGAAGGTAATGGCTATGCTACAGTTAGGTGGAAAACTAAAACACAAGAACAAAAATGATGATAGTTGTCAAGGAATATTGAAAGTGTGAGTATAGGCCTGGATGGAAATCCTGGTTGGCTGGGGCAAGTTTGTTTAACTCTCTGACCCTTTCTGTCTATTTCCCCACTCTATCTACAGTGAGATCACATGTATTTAAAGTACAGACTGCCTGATACCCAGTGAGAGCCAACATTTGATAAGCAGTAACTAAATTATCAGCCATGACTATATACTTTGATATGGTAAAATATATAAATATGTATGCATAGAAAAGTAGTTAACAGTAGTTATTGCTGGATGGATAGATTATGGATGACTTTTCTTTTTCATAAGTTGTTTTATATAATTTTTCTTAGAATAAAGAAAAAATTTTTGTACATTTATTGGTACATTTGTATTCAGAAAGGGAAATAATTTAAGAAAATAAAGTTAATGCATGATTTAAAAATCACACTATTTTCTACAGTGAACAAAGTTAACAAAATAATCAATTTTGTGGCATGACTGCTTTGCCTCAGAAGGGAAAGGACATTCAAGAAGGCAAATTTTACTGTGAAATTCTGGAAAGGCTAGACTAGTTGACTTCCTTCTAGAACAGTGCTTAACAAAGATGTAGCAGATACATTAACAGAATTTTGGTCCCAAATCAAGTTATCAGGTAAACACATACTTTTTCAATAATCTATATATAAATTCCAGCACCCAGTTACTTCTCCCTTATTAAAGACTCAATTAATAATTATTCAAAGGAAGGTATCCCTTACCTATCACAGAAGACGTCTCTGGTACAGTCACTGAGGAGCTCTCCTGGTCACCTCATATGCTCTCAGCTGTCCTCTGAAGCTCTACACAAAAGGAGGTGATGGGCATTGAGATGGAACCACTTCGTTGTATTGGGAATGCCCTGTGACCCTATGGTAATGGGGATCATGAAGTCCCATATTCCAAAACTTTAATAAACTTGTATTCAAGACCACCCCTCTATCATGCACAAGAAACTTGACAAATGATGTTCTGTAGCTTGGAAGATACAAGTATACTCTAACTCAAAATGATGCTCCCCTCAAGCATCCTCTGACCTTCTGTTATCCCAACCTCCCTCCATAGGCAATCCATAATCATCATCACTTCACCTTTCCTTCTTTTTTTCTTTTTAAAATCCATGTGTATTTTTCTTTCTTTCAATTTTCCTTTTTTATTATTATTTTTTTAATTTAACAAAGGTAAAACATGACTTGTGCAAAAAGTGAACTGGTATAAAAAATGCATAAAATTAAAGTTAACAATTCAACACTACTGTGTTGTCCCCACCCACCTCTGGAGACCTCACCTCTCTGCTTAGTAAATTAAGCAAGTGTGAGCATAACAGGCATGAGCCTTCAACAGATGCCTCAGCGCAAGATAGGACTTGGGTGACCCAAAGCCACTATAGTCACGGCTCAGGTAATTCCCAGAGTCATTGTCTCCTTGGGTTGGAAGACGGCAGCCCTTCACATCACTGGACATGTGGCTGAGGATGCAGAAGTAAGCTGCCTGAACCAGAGTGTCTGGTGGGTTGTGATGAGCTAGAATGAAACCACAGAGGATAAATTTCCATTGTTGTGATCCTCAGTGACATGAGGTAGGCAAAACAAAGGCTACTTCTGACAAAACCAAATTTAATGTGCCTCCACCAAGGTACATCCCTCTTTTTACCCCAGACTGAGGTCAGCTGTTCTCAGTTGCAGGTTGAGTCCCACACTCAATCCCTGAACCACGCTGAACCTGAAGTTGAAGGCAATATGCCCATTTATCCCACACCTAGCACAGTCCCTCTAGCTGGCAGGTCCATCTTCTAATAGCCCTAAGTTCTGCTTCCTTATGTTTGAGCTGCTGTTCCAGATTTCCTTCTCCAGCCTAAGATCCAAGGCTTCTTTAGAGTTGTACTCTCCTTCTTCTTGTCTGGACTCTTTTCAGAAATCAGAGCCCTTTTCTAAAACCCAAGACAGTTGCAGGGACAAAATTCAAGACAACATTATAATCAAGAGGAACATTTCTCTGTGATACAAATTGCATAAAAGCAAATACTTCATAGCTCCAGCCTGTGCAGGTGGAGTTAAGAAGGGACTTCTGAGAGCCACAGCCACCCCCTCCCCATACAAACTGAAAAGCAAGGACCTGATCTTACTTGCCTTTGAGGCATAGATCCTCATGTCTTATCCAGAGTATATAAGCAACAGAAATAAATGCATTTGGTACCACATTACCCAGTCTTTCCTCTCAGGCCATCTCTGTTTTTTTCCAATCACTGCTATGTTTCTGTTGGCCTGCTCCACATATCAAAGCAAATGGTTGTGCCCATGAATGTGCTGTCCAAGCATCTATCTAGTCCACTCCTCATCAATTGCCAAAAACAGTAAATCTATTACTTATTTGTCTAGCAGCTCAATAAACCAGAGGTATTTATGGAGGCCTCAAGCCTCAGTGAAACACCCTCTTATTAGGATAAGAACATGTAGAGAGTAAGTGAGTGAGGGGTGCCAGGTAGGGGCTAGTGATGGGAGGCATTAGGAAAATCTTTTTAGCACTGGATGGAGATGGCAGAATGAGCCCTGGAGGATGACCAGGTTGTAAGGAACAAAAGTCAGGTCAGAAGAAGTCAAGATGAAAAAAGGAAGAATGCTGAGTAGGTCCACACAGAAAAGTGACTTCTCCCACGTTTTGTCTAGAGACATCTGTGTGTCATGAAGCCATGGTTTTATTCTTCTCAGTCTTTTAAGCACCTGGCAAATAGTCAGATCACAAGAACATTTGTTGGGTTCAATTCTAAGCCAATTAAAAGTGGTGAAAACCCTTTTTGCAAGGTAATCAGTAAAGCAGATGACAAAAGGTGAACATCTGGAAATGAGGGCACTGCTGAATGGTGCATTTTGCTGGGAAGTCAAATGCAAATCAAGACTCTGGAGACCTTCTGCCGTACTTACCCCATAGTGAGCTACAAGTCAGCCCTTTTGTTCCTAAAGACTCTCAACCCCTGTCTCAAGTCTTCACATTTTCCTCATTTATACTTTGTGCACTATGAGCAAATAGCTTTTTATTTTAATGATTTTATTTATTTATTTGACAGAGAGAGACAGAGCAAGAGAGGGAACACAGGCAGGGAGAGTAGGAGAGTGAGAAGCAGGCTCCCTTCTGAGCAGGGATCTTGAAGTGGGGCTCCATGTGGGGCTCCATCCCAGGACCCTGGGATCATGATGTGAGCCGAAGGCAGAGGCTTAACGACTGAGCCACCAAGGCATCCCTGAGCAAGTAGCTTCTTGTTTCTCAGTACATGTCCTTGCTCTTGCAAGCCCAGTGTAGTTCACATCAAGACTGTAACTGACAATTCTACAAGAACATGTACCTAGAGCCAGCTTCAGGAAACACCCAGGTATACAAAGAAACATTTCCACTTTTCTGCAGCACCTTCTGAACAGATACTCAAACCCAACACTATCTTCCACAACTGTTTCCAACTATTGATGAGGGAGCAGGAGGCTGGCTGAAGACAAAGCAAAAGCTGGCACCTTGCACCCCCTCTCCATCCGATCCGCTTCGTTAATATGTGTAGCATTCCTCAGGCACCCCTGACCGCCATAAGAAACAAATAGTTAACTTGCAGAGATCACAATCCTGCAAGACAGGAATCTCCCAACTATCTTGATGTTAATGGCTTGCTAAAAGACAACATTGGTCTCCTGGCACCTTGTAGGCCCTCTTTAGCATATGAAAACTCTGTTGAAACCTCCCTTTCCCTCACCTTCCCCCAACCGCAGGGTACATAACCTGCCATCCCTCACAACCTGGGGCAGCAGCTCTTCCTGCCCACGGGTCATGTCCCCGTGCTTTAATAAACCATTTTGCACCAAAGATGTCTCAAGAATTCTTTCTTGGTCATCGGCTCCGGACCTCAGCCCACCGAACCTCACCTAGGTTCTAGAACTTCATCACTATAAGCTGTGAACTCCTACCCAGCAAAAACAGTTGCTTGAACACTGTACTCAGAGTCTTAACCAGTCTTCAGTCTGGCCTCTACCTGCACTGGGACATGTCATGCTCAAGAAAACACAATGTTTGAGGTGAGGGGAGTGGAAGGAAAAATAAATGATCATAGGAGAAAAAAAGAGAGAGGAAAACCAAGAAACAAACTCTTAACTATAGAGTACAAACTGATGACTACCAGAAAGGAGATGGGTGAAATAGGTGATGGGGATTAAGAAGTGCACTTATTCTGATGAGCACAGGGTAGTATATGGAAGTGTTCAGTCACTATATTGTACACCTGAAACTAATATTCACTGTATGTTAACTAACTGGAATTTAAGTAAGAAATTTTAAAAGAAGAAAAGAAAACGCAGTGCTCCTAAACCACAAAAATGTACCTTGTTTCAATGCACATTATCAAACCTTTTAAAGCAATTCTCCACTTACCTATTTTTTGCAATTATCCATTTCCTCTTAACTCCCCCAAGTCAGTATCCTTTTTTGTTCCTTTATTTTTCACTTCCCACAGCCCTTTTTTTCTTCCTTCTCTGCTCTCTTAAAACTCCAGTCCCCTTTAGGTCTTGGTTAGCACTGAGGTCAGTTTATATTGGAGTCTCTCTCCACCATGGCAGTAGTCTGAACAAAATATATCTTGCTGCTTTTAACAAGCTTCCCGTTCTGGTTTGTGTGTGTGTGTGTGTGTGGTGTTGTTGTTGTTGTTGTTGTTTTTTGACACACTCAGCCAAAGCTGGGGGGCCAAACCCTCCCTCGTACTAACGAAAGATGCTTCCTGACCAGTGAACATGGGACTTGGTGTAACTAATGAGTTAATTCACAGTGACAGCCTCAACCCTCTGTTAGCATAACCATGATAAAACCACTTTCTTGGAACATAAACATTCCTGATACTTTTCTTTCAGAGCCACAGGTCAGCTGATTCCCTCACTGGTGTGGGAGCTCTCACCTGCCAAGCAAACAACCCTAGCTCTTACAAGCTGACTCTTGTGGCTCCCAGTATCTTCCATTTGTGCAGGGAAGCATCAGTGGTGGGTTAGGAGGCAGTCATTCAGATCTGGTTGTCAGATAACAACCAAGCTTGTGATCAAGAACCAAGGTCTACACTGAACTGCAAACCACACCACTCAGAGCTATCACTGATTTAGCTCTGTGTGCCCGGCACTGTGGAGTATTCATAAATCATTTATTTTTATTTGATTTTCTCCAGCAAACCCATTTTACCAATGAGGAAACCAAAGAGTCAGGGCATGGACAAGACAAGCTTATGTGTTTTTTTCTCCAAACACGTGACATTGTCTAATGAACCACTAAGTCAGGGTAGTAAATATTTGACTTAAGAGAGACACCAAAGATCAAAGCAAAAGGTAGGGAAAACTTGAAGAATGAGGCCTTTGGGTCCTAGAGACCAGTGGTCACTGGGTTAACAAGACAGAATAGAAAGAAAGGTTGTCTGACCATACAGCTGGATAGAGGGCCCACTGCTGATATGTGGCCCAGGATGGAGAGAAAGCAGATGAAGAAAAGACAGAACCTTCAGAAGCTGAAAATATCTCTAGGTTGTACCCGGGGCAGTCTGAAGCTGGAGAAAGACCCTTGGGGTCCAAATATGGAAGCATCTTCTTCACATCTGAGTGCAGGGCAGAACTCATGGAGGCTGATGGTGCCAGAGAGTGACCTGGCCATGGCCAAGGTACCTCTGGAAAGAAGAAAAGGCAGACCCTGGAAAGACTGATATGTCTGGTATCCACTTCCATAGGTCTGCACTCAGGCACTAGTGGCGTGGTTTTGCTTAAGCTAGGTGTCCTAGAGAAAGAACCACCCCAGGCACTAGGTGGTCAGGGTAGTCTGGGCAAGGTCTTTGCGACCTAAGAAAGTCACTTTTTTCTTAACTCATAAAAAATATTTCCCCTAGCTTTTTAATAATGTATAATAATATTTTAATTTTTAAAAATTAAATACATATACATATAATGTATATAGGTATAATACATATATAATACATATAAAATACATATATAATACATATGTAACACAAATTATATATAAAGTACATATAATGTACATAAAAATACATATATAATACATATAATACATGTAAAATTTACCATCTGAACCATTTTTTAGTATATACTTCAGTGGCATTAAGTACATTTATGTTATTGTGCAGCCATCACAACCACCCATCTCCAAAATTGTTTTCATTGTCTCAAACTGAAACTCTCCAATTAAACACTAACACCCCATTACTTCCCCTCCCCGAGTCCCTGGCAACCTCCACTCTACTTTTCATCTCTATGAGTTTAATTACTCTAGGTACCTCATAGAAGTAGTATGTCTTTTGGTCACTCCTTATTTCATTTAGCATAATGTCTTCAATACTCAACCATATTGTAACAAGTGTCAGAATTTCATTACTTCTTAAGGCTAAACAATATTCCATTGTATGTGTATACCATATTTTGTTTACCCATTCATGTGTTAGTTGACACCTAGATTGTTTCCTCCTTTTGGCTATTGTGAATAATGCTACTGTGAACATGGGAGTACAAATATCTCTTCAAGTTCCTGTTTTCAATTCTTTCAGGTATTTACCCAGAAGTGAAATTGTTGGTGTAAAGTTTTGCAGGCGAGGTAAACACACCAGGTGAGGTAGGCGCAAGGCAAGATTTATTAAAGGCACTCTTCAGCAAAGTTTCAGGGCTCAGGAAAAGGGGAGCCAGGAAACGTGCTGGGAGGAGGTGGGCACCCTTGGGCAAGGTTCTGTGACTCCGGAGAGGGGAGTTGGGGAAGTCCCACTGGGAGGGAGTCGGTGAGGGTCTTTTCTCAGGCCAAGGCAGGGCATGGGCTCACATCCATACATGGTAAGGTATTTGGCGATCGGAGGGTATGGGGGGGGGGGTCCTGATACTTCTGTTTCCTGCATAGGTATCAGGTTACCTATGGAGATGTGACCTGGGCATACATCCTTTTGGCGGGAGAGTCAAGGGTTAAGGAAGCGGGGGAGGCTGGAAGATGGCGGCCCCGGCGGTCATTTCTATTGCTCCTCCTGCATTCCCCGGGCCATCGACCCAAGAGTTGGATCATATAATAAATCTATTTTTAATTTTTGAGAAACTTTTATGCTGTTTTGCACAGACGGTGCCCATTTTGCATTCCCACAAGCTGCACAAGGGTTCCAATTTTTCCACATCTTTGCTTACGCTTATTTTTTTTTTTAATAATTGCTATCTTAAGAGCTATAAACTTAAATCCCTAAATTAAGAAAAGTAGGGATGTTTCTATGCTTAGGGCCAAAGAACTCAGACATCAAAGTGTGGGGTGAATATAGCTATCCCTTTCCCAGTATAGCAGGTATAGTCGTTCATGCTCCTTAGACACATACTTGCTCATGCATGTTTGACTTCCTGTCCCAGTCTGAAAAGCCTATGAGGCTACAACCCTTGTCATTTTGATCTTCAGATATCTAGGTCTTAGTAAAAAGCCTGTCACACAGCAGGGAACACTGGCAGTGGTGTGTTTCTAGAACTCTTGATCTTAGACATGCTTTTCCCACCCACTACCTCTGAATCAACAATGTCTCCAAGTCCTTTCCAATCATACACTGGCTTTCCACACAGAGCAGAAAAACCCTTTATCTTCTCTTGCTACATTTCCTGATGAGGTTGGCTATAGACTACTGGATGAGCCATTTCTCATTCTTGGTAATCAGCTCCACATCTGTTCTAACTCCACATGGATACATAAGTCCCCCCTTTAAGGTGGAATGTTTCCAAAGTCCTACAGGCAGGTTAGTGAAAGGCAGAACCATGTGATAAGAAAATAAAACCTGGCATGGAATAATGAACATTGGAGAATGCAGAAAGTGCATCTTAACAGTGACAGAGAAAGATTATGTTTCACCATGCATATGGATAGTGGGTATTAGTCTGGGATTTGGGGGATGATTTCCAAATCAAGGTTAAAGAGCTTCAGGGAAATGCCTCGCATAGAGTATCAGCTCAAATCGTATTTCCTTCCCACTTGAGATAATCCTTACATATGGGATATTTAAATCCTCTCATTTCTTCAAGGAAGAAGCTGGTTCTGCTCCCAGCAAGGCCCTTGTCTTGGGGTTGGAGTGCAGAGGAGCAGGTCAGAGGGGTTGCAGCTGGTTTGGGGGATCTCCACCTGATACAAAGGGAAAGAGCATGTTTGGAGGAGGGGAAGTGCAAAACCATGCATGAAGGCCAAGTTCTGAAATCTAAGGTGAGTTTAGGACAATAGACACATATAACCCAGAGGGAGACATCTAAAACACGTATAAAGCTAAGAGCCTGGAGGATAGAATGAGGCAAAAGTGAGCAAACCAGTGTGTGTAGAGGGTTGGGGAGAATAATGGGAAAGAGGCAGGGAGCTACTAAATAGTATATTGAAATATTTGCTAATGTTCTAAGTCCAGTTGAGTTGGCCAGAGCATGGTGTGTGTGTGTGTGTGTGTGTGTGTGTGTGTGTGTGTATGCACGTGCATTTGTGTATGCAACTCAAGAAGTATGGAGGCTGGCTGAATTAAAGAGCTAGGGTTTTAGGGTCTGTCATACTTTAGGACAATTTAAGACATTTCAATCCTAAGACAATTCACAGACAATTCACAGCCTGAATCAGGGCTAGTCTGCATGACCCATAAAATATGGCAGAAATTACTGTATGTAATGACCAAGGCTATTTAATAAAACAGATTATGGCTTCCACCTCAGTCTCTTGAATTACTTGCTCTGGAGAAGCCAGCACTATGTTAAGAAGACACTTAAGAGAGCCTGTGAAGGGGTTTTGAGGAAGGGAAATGAGGTCTTGTGTCAATAGTGAGCACCTCCAGCCACGTGAGTGGTCTGCTTGGAAATGGACCTTCTACCCCCAATCAAACCTTCAAATGACTCCAGCCTTGGCCCACACCTGATGGCAGCCTCCTGAGAGAGCCTGAGACAGAAACACTCAGCCAGACCAGCCCCACATTCCTGAACCACAGACACTGTGAGACAATAAATGTTTATTGTTATTTTAAGCCACCAAATTTGAGGTAATTTGTTATGAAGCAATAGATAAGTAATACAGTATTATAGCAACATGAATAAAAGAAGGATCTTTGAGAAAATTTGTATTTCCCAGGATAAGTTTTTCAAAAATTATACATATATATATAAATGCGTAGTTTCAGATAAGTAATGAAAAAATGCAATTGCATTAATGCTAATGCTTTCAGGTGATTTATAAAATTTTGCCAACCCAAAAGAAAAAAAATGTGGACCAAGCAAGGTGACCCTTGAATATGGAATTCATATTAATATTCCCCCCATTTTCTTGTCCCCTGACAATCCTCAGTGAAGATTCATCAAAAGGCAGTCACCACATGCAAGATTAATGGACCCACTTTACAAGGGCAAGAGAGAAAAGCACAGTGTGACACTCCTGAAAGAAAGACAAATTGCCCAGAAATTAACCAAATGAGTATTTTCTTTGAGAGGTTAGCTTTTACTATAATTCTTGCTTGCTTTCTGTGATCTTTAGCATTTGAGTCCAGGATGGAGTCTTTTCAAGACTACATTTTTAAAAGACATCCTCATTCCAAACAATGAGACCAAGTTGCTTTGTCTTTTGTGATGGTTGAGTTCTTTCTCCACTTTATCCATTTGGAAATAATTTTTAAAACAACTCTAGTGGCTTCCCTGAAGCTGTCCATCACACAGTTCAGAGAAAGCATGGGCAATTGGGTAGTGTTAACCTAGCTCTGTCCTAAGTCCCCAGGGAAGTTGCCGGCTTCGATGACAAAGAAGTAACAGGAATGACTCATTGTAAACCTTTCCTGGAGGCTCCCGCCAGCAGAGGATTAGAACTTCTGTTATAGAAAGGTTTTTGCATCTCTTCATAAAAGATAGTGAAGAAAGAACTTATCTGAAGAAAGGATGCCCTAGATCTTTCCTGAAAAGTTAATCTGTATCTTTATGGTTGGAAGTGTTAGTGCATCAGTGGGGCAGTAATGACACCAGGGACTCATCAGTGTGAACCAGAAGGGGAGAGACAACAACACTGGCATCCAGTAGGAGTCCAGTTCTTGTGACACAGGGAATATTTCTTGGGGACTTTCAGGAATGCTTTGAGACTGGATGAGGGTAGAGCCAGAAAAATGTGACTCCATAGCCGTTAATACCACATAGAGAATCCCACAGAGTGGCATTCTGCATGATGCCTACATCAAAGCTTTAATGTTTAGGGTGTTTGTTCTATAAGGGAGGCTCAAAAGATGAGAATCAAATTGTTAGAAATAGGCTTGGTGGGGCGCCTGGGTGGCTCAGTGGGTTAAGCCTCTACCTTCAGCTCAGTTCGTGATCTCAGGGTTCTGGGTTTGAGCCCCACATCGGGCTCTCTGCACAGCGGGGAGCCTGCTTCCCCCTCTCTCTCTGCCTGCTTCTCTGCCTACTTGTGATCTCTTTCTCTGTTGAATAAATAAATAAAATCTAAAAAAAAAAAAAAAAAAGAACATGTGTTTCCTGAATACAGGTCTCAACCTTGACCTCTGTTTAACAAAAAAAAAAAAAAAAAGGCTTGGCTTCCTGAGTCAATATTGAAAGTCTGGAGTGAAATCTGCTCAGTTAAAATGTGTTCCCTTTGCTCCTCAGGGAGAGTTCCAGGACAGCATTGCTGTCATTTTGTATCTGGTAAGCAGAACCACCAGTGACAACCGGCAACTCTCTTCAATAAGAATTAGAATGAGGAGGTGCAGTGTGCTGTTGGTACTCACTCTTCCAGTTCCAGATATGAAGGTTGCACCTTGTACCTTTGCCTTGGGAATGACTTGAACTTTGGCCATTCAGCAATTCCCTGCTGGTGAGAGGGCCATCCTGGGTTAAGGAAAAATGGTTACAACTCTTCCTATCACATTTGGTAATGCCATCCCACTCTGTGTCATGTGATCAAGTTAGGAAGTCACTGTAATTTACAAAAGAATTATGACAGGAGGTGAAATGCTCTCAGTAGCCTGTGTACATCATGGCATGATAGGTCCTTGTTTGAGACGGGCTACCATCTTCCCTTTGTCTTCATGCCTTGAGGTTCATGACCTCATGAAGTTAACAAAATCCCCCCAAGTTGTCTATAAAAGAAATTTCAAAGGTTAAAGAAATGACAAAAGGATATTTATTTTAGGATATCCTGAGACTAGTAAAAAAATATTTTGACTTGATTTTAATATTTCTAAAACTCGTAATTTTATATTTTCCTTAAGAATATCAACAAACCTTCAAAAAGCATTTCAGTTTCCTGGCCTGTTTGAGCTCCAGAGTAGGCTGATAACATGCACATCAAAGCTCTCTATTGGCTTATCAATAACTTATCTGATCAGAGCAAAACCACAAAGGAGACATCCCTACCAGGAGCCCCTAAACAGCAGCACCCAGTACAGAAAGAAGTGTTCTCAATGAATTCCATGTGAAAGGCGCTGATTCAAGCAGTTGTTTTCAATTTAGTGTTTTTCTGCAGTGATCCAAGGGAGATTTTGGGGGGAAGGGGAAGTCAGAAGAAGGAAGGCAGCCAGAAAGAGGGGGTATAATCAAGTAAGTGACCCATGGGGACAGCTGGAGCTCAATCCCACTGAGCTCTACTCTTAGTGGAGAAGGTACCTCAAAGTTATTTCAACCCTCAAGGGATAAGGAAGAATTTTAAATTATTAGCATACATTTTAATGTTCATCTTAATATTATACAGTGCAAATAGCAGTTTTAAATGCAAATATCAGAATTTGACTCACACACAGAATCATCAAAATTATGCAATTCTTATTTGGCAGTTTACAATGCATCTCTCTCTTACCAGAATGGGTGGCTGCACAGAACTAACCCATCTGGTCTTATTTCACTTCTCCAGAGGTGCCCATTCTGCCAGTGCTATCTATATTTGACTTACTAATGAGTAAGGAAGGACTGAAAGAGAAGTGATGTGAGTTTCACAGCTTTCCCTTTCTTTCTGTCTCTTCATTTTCAGCGTAAGTGTTTGGTTAATATAGACAATTAACAAGAGTAAGAAAGAATATAATAGGGTTCCTTGATTGTTCCCAAATCTTTCCGCATTTGAAGCAAGTTCTGGTATGATCAGAAAGTGTAGCCCTTGAGGCTATCTGTTCCCCTTTACTCAAACATTGATGTGACACATTTATCCTGTACTTGCTTGTTCCCCAGATATCTTGAGTTTCTAAATCCTGTACTTGTGGGGCATCACGAATGTTCTATGGAAATGAGGAGGAAAGGAACAATGGTGGGGAATACATTGTATGACTGTCCTCTGCTCACACACATTCTCCAGGGCCCTATCAACCTTTACTTGCAACACTAGTCCAAAGATAGAATTACTAAGAATTTCAAGGTGTTGATAGCAGATCATTAAACCAGGTGTGAGGCTCTTCTCAATGTGAAGCCCCATGTGACTGGGAGAACACACCCTTGGGCCTGGCTCTGGCTGGGCCATGTATGCACCAAAGCCCCATTCTTTGTGGGTGGACAGCTGCTTCCATCATATGTTCAGACCAGTCCAGGTGGGAAAACTGAGTGGAAGACTCAGACAGAGATACAGGTGTTCACAGCCTTTGTTGCGTAGAGATGTGTGCTGGAGTAGATGGAGGGCACTGATCTCTTTCCTCAGATACCTCTGAGATTTAAACAGAAGATCCCAGGACTTCAGGGTTTGCAGAGAGCATTTGCCACTGGGAATTTTTTTTTTTTTTCTGTGTCAATCCCATCAAAGTGAAGGGCAAATAAATTTCCCTTACCAACTGGCCCCTTGCCATATGTTTTTGTCTCATTGCCTGTTGTGTACATTCAGGACTGTCACTGTCTGATAGGGTATTTGTAAGGTGCTTGCAGCCCTTGATAGGGCTGAATAGAGATAGGGGACAACCTCTTTGTGGAGGGAACACAGGAGCAAAGGAGCAGATGAAGCCCAGAGAGAACAGAGCTTGTTGAGTTCCCAGAATATACTCAGTTTAGCTGGAAAGCAGAATCTGTTAAGGGAGGAGCAGAGATGACTGGAAAATGTTTTCTTGGCTCTAATTCTAAGTACTAGAAAGGCTTTGGTGAATTGGGCTGATGAAGGAAGAGCATAAATATGCCTATTACCTTTTGGGTAAGCAATTTGGCAATGTGTATTTAGAGTTTTAATATGATATTTATATCTCCTGCCTTGAAATTACACTCTTAAAATTTTATTTTTATACACATTTATTGAAATATCATTTACTATAGAAAAAATTAAAAATAAATAGTTGAATAATAGAAAAATCTTCCAAATTTCCAGCTGAAGGAATGCTGTGCCACTAAAAGGAAATTATGCTTTAGAATAATAATTACAAACCTGGCAAAGAGTTCAAAATTAGTGACTGCATGTCCCCAGTTCCCCATTACAGTCCTCGTCTCTGCCCATTGTCCTGGGATAATCACTGATGATGTGCCTTTTCATTGTCCAGAGTTCCTGGTCACTCCATTCATAATACAATAATGGAACAGAGCTGCCTGTTGACACCCTAGGTGCTATATAAACTGGCGTGGGATGGTGCATGTTTAACAATTCCTTCTCCAGGAAACCACTCTGATTTGTAGCATATGCCAATATACACAGTTATTGAGATTAGTACAGTCATCCCTTCCAAGCCATCCAAGCAGACTCAGCACACCCGTTGGTAAATAAAACACTAGTGGGTAAAGATTCCACAAAGACAAGTGTGATGGTTTTTGCATGGTGGGGAGTAGTTTTCTTTGCTTCTTTGTGTTGAGTGGTGGGAGTCTGATACCCACTGGGCCACCATCTCTGAAGAGTGACCCTTGCATTTGAAGTGGGCAGGAGGGGTTCTGCTGCCCTTTACAGAAGAGTATCCTTATGTGTTCTGGCCTCTCCAGCTGCCAAGCAGGTGCTCCTTCCCCACTTTGAGCTCCACCCTCAGGGCAGGAAGACCAGTTCTGATCTCGACCATGCTCCCATTTTTCCAGTCTTCCAAACTGGGCAGAATAAGGAAAGGAAACAGCCAGGCACCCAAACTCAGTAAAAGGTTGTTTTATAGCATCCATGTGAAGAAATGAGGGCCAAACAGGAACAACTGGCAAGGAACTTGTAGAGAAGAGGAAAGCTGTGGGAAGCACTGGGCATTCTTATTCCCTGTGCTGGATAGATGGAAAGTGGGGGGAAAGCCTGGCTTTCTGAAACACTTCACAGTCCAGAATTTTCAAAGACTACAACCACATTGTTAATGCAGATTAAGAGGAACCCACTGCTAGCTAGTGGAGATCCTGTGAAGAGAACAATCCTTTGTCCATCTTTGTCAGTAATCCTCTCCATCCACGGTGCCAGGCCCTATTAGATCCTGTCTCCGAGCCAGTAAAAAATTGCATTGCCATCAGGGCCCCATGAATAGCGTATGCCTGAATGAGGGATCCTTTTTTTTTTTTTTTTTTTGCTGGAGGAGGGGATGGGATTGGCAGAGTCAACTGAGGCTTTATTTGGGAAAAGACACTCAAATTGGCTTTTAGTTGGGCCATGGACAAGAAGGGTACCCAGGGCAGTAGACTCCCCCCAGGGGTAGGCTGAGGACTGGGACTCTCTTAGGTGGGTCTCCTGTTTGAAATGTTCCCCTGCACAGATCCTTCCCCCAAAGGCTCTATGGCAGCCACAAGAGCTGGGAGGCTGAGAGGGACCACGGTGGTTGTTCACTTGTACAGGACAACAGATGACTGGAACACCAGCTTCACATCACGGGTCTCGATGTTCTTCACCACCATAGCCTTGGAGGAGCTGCTATGGCTGAAGGAACCAGCAGGGCCAAAGCTAGACTGGGAGATGCTCAGGCCATAGTTGAGGCCAGGGTTTGTGAGCCCCTGAGGGGCCCAGCTCAGCCCACTTGGGCAGAGGCTGATGGTCTTAGTATAGATACTCATGTTCTGCATCCCAGACTCCAGCCAGCTCTTCTCACCTCCCAGCAGCTTGTCGTAGGTGGCAATTACAATTTCCAGAGCCAGCTTGACGTTCATGAGTTCCTGGTACTCACACAGCTGCTGGGCCATGTCCTGCTTGGCTCACTGCAGGGCAGCCTCCAGCTCAGCCACCTTGGCACTGGCATCCTTAATGGCCAGCTCCACATGGTGCTTGGCATCAGCAATGGCAGCCTCCCAGGCTGGCCCTCTGGTTTCTGAGGGCCTCAATATCAGCCCGGTGTCAGCTGCTTCTCTGGTTCATCTTGGAAATCTCCGTCTCCACTGAGGTCATCCCTTGTTTCCCAGCCAGTGTCTGCAGTTCCTCGTACTTGATCTGGTACATGGTCTTGGCTGCACCCTGGGTACGGTTGGCGATGTCTTCATATTGGGCATTGACCTCAGCGATGATGCCATTTATGTCCAGGGAGCAGCTCTTGTCCATGGATAGCACCACTGATGTGTTGGAGATCTAGGACTGCAGCTCATGATCTCCTCTTCATACAGCTGCCTTAAGAAGCTGATCTCCTCAGTCAGCCCATCCAGGTGGGAGACTAGTTCTACCTTGTTCATGTAAGCTTCATCCACGCCCTTCTTTATGAGGACAAAATCATTCTCGGTGTCTGCAGGCTCTTTGATCTCCTCCTATTTATTCTTGAAGTCCTCTACCAGCCCCTGCATGTTGCCAAGCTCCACCTCCAGCTTCTCTGGGCCCAGGGTGTCCAGCTGCCACCAGAGGTTGTTGATGTAGCTCTTGAACATGTTGTCGTTGTTGCTCTGAGTAGTTTTCTGCTGCTGTAGAAGGCTCCACTTGGTCTCCAGAATTTTATTCTGCTACTCCAGGTGCCTCACCTTGTTGATGAAGGAGGCAAATTTGTTGTTGATGGTCTTGATCTCCTGGGTGTGCATAGCTTTGATATTGGTGCCATGCTTTGATCTTGGGCTTCCATCCTCCAGAACTGTGAAAAATAAATTTCTGCTCTGTGACATTTTGTTATGGCAGCCCAAACAGACTAAGACATGTACTTCCATTCATTCATGAACTATTTAAGCACCTACTATGTTTTAGGCACTGCTCTGGGTACCAAGGATACACCAATAAAGAGCAACAACAAGGAGTGCCTGGGTGGCTCAGTGGGTTAAAGCCTCTGCTTTCAGCTCGGTCATGATCCTGGGGTCCTGGGATCAAGCTCCACATAGGACTCTCTGCTCAGCAGGGAGCCTGCTTCCCTTCCCCTCTCTCTGCCAGCCTCTCTACCTAATTGTGATCTCTGTCAAATAAATAAATAAAATCTTGGAAAAAAAAGAACAACAACAAGAAATAAATAAAATACCTGCCTTCAAGAATCTATTTCTTATGGGAGAAGACAGACAGTAAATGATGTACTATATTGAAGGTGGTAGGAGCTTTTTCCCAAAAAAGTTTTTTATAGCTTAATTTTTAAAACATGGATACAATGAAGATTTATGCATTGCATTTGGTTGTTACATCTTCTTAGTCTCTTTCAATTATGACATTTGAAGAGACTGGGACAATTGCCTCATCAAATGCCCACATTCTGGAATTGTAATGTGATCTCATTTGTGACACATGACATCATTTGACTTGGTCCTGTCCCCCCTGTATTTCCTGAAAACTAGAAATTAAAATAAAAGGTTCAGTTAGGGGGCACCTGGGTGGCTCAGTGGGTTAAGCCGCTGCCTTCGGCTCAGGTCATGATCTCAGGGTCCTGGGATCGAGTCCCGCATCGGGCTCTCTGCTCAGCGGGGAGCCTGCTTCCCTTCCTCTCTCTCTGCCTGCCTCTCTGCCTACTTGTGATCTCTGTCTGTCAAATAAACAAATAAAATCTTTAAAAAAAAAAAAAGGTTCAGTTAGATTTAATGTAATATTCCCATCAAGAATATTTTAACTTGACACAAGTATTTCCCAAGCTTTCAAACTATACCAAATTTGGTTTAATAGCTCCGGGAATACTATGTTGCAACTCTACTGTTTTTTTTTGTTTGTTTGTTTGTTTTTTTCCTTATTCTTCCATTTTGGGTGTTAACAATATAAGTTACTTCACTAAGCAACTTATGAATGTCCACACAGTTAATCATGCTGGATTCAAAGGTTGATTTTGGATCAGAATAACCCAGGATCTTCAGTTTAGCAGTTGGGTTCCTTGAGTTTTCTTTAACAATAAATCCTAAACAAAAGAGTTTTCAAAGATCTCTCCCTTTTACTTTCTTTCCATATTGATATCTTCTGAGGTTACTTGAAGAAGCAAAATCAAAGTCAGTACAAAACTCACCCTTGTGATGTTGTAAAAAAAAACTACATACACCTGAAAATTAATTTCCTCCAAATTATGGACTCTGAAAAACAACCTGAGGGTTTTGAAGGGGCGTGGGGGGGGGTAGGAGGTTGGGGGAACCAGGTAGTGGGTATTGAGGAGGGCATGTATTGCATGGAGCACTGGGTGTGGTGCAAAAACAATGAATACTGTTATGCTGAAAAGAAATTAAAAAAATAATAATTAAAAAAATATTAAAAAAAGAAAATAATAAAATAAATAAATACAAGGGCATTTTAGGAATGGCATATTGGACTGGTTTATAACAACAGCAAAATGATACAATGCCTCTTCAAGATGACACAGATATGCTTCATGCTTGTATATAAATGCAAGTATATGGACAAATGTAATACAGAGTGATTGCAAGCAGCCCCTCAAAATTTCCTTTCATATGTATCCCTTTCCCTTCCAGAGTGAAATCTTGTACTGTAGGTAAAGCAGGGTTTAATATGCATGACTCCAAATTAATCATAACTTTTATTGTGGTATAATATACATAACATAGAATTTATAATTGTAACCATTTTTAAATGTAGAGTTGAATGACATTAAATGTATTCACATTGTTGTGCCTCCATCACAACCATCTATCTTCAGAACTCTTTTCACCTTGCAAAATTGAAACTCTGTACACATTGAACAACTCCCCATTCCCTCCTCCCCTCAGTCCTCAGCAATCACCATTCTACTTTCTGTTTCTATGATTTCAGTTCCTCTAGGTATCTTATATAAATGGAATTATATGATATTTATATTTTTGTGTTTTGCTTTTTCACTCAGCCTAATGTTCTCAAGGTTCATCCACATTCAGCATGTGTCAGAATTCCCTTACTTATTTATTTGACAGACAGAGATCACAAGTAGGCAGAGAGGCAGGCAGAGAGAGAGAGAGGAGGAAGCATGCTCCCTGCTGAGCAGAGAACCTGATGCGAGGCTCGATCCCAGGATTCTGGGATCATGACCTGAGCCAAAGGCAGAGGCTTTAACCCACTATGCCGCCCCGGCACACCCAGAATTCCCTTCTTTTTTAAGGCTGAATACTATTCCACTGTATGTACATTCCATATTTTATTATTTAATTCATCTGTGGATGGACATTTACATTGTTTCCACTGTTAGCTATTGCAAATAATGCTGCTATGAATATGATGTACAAATATCTGTTTGAGTCCTGCTTTCAATTCTTCCATTCAAATGTAGAATTGCTGAGTCATAATGTAATTCTATGTTGGAGTTTATTTGTTTGTTTAGAATAATCATAACATTTAATGGTAAATATAAAGTATGGTAAAACTTCTGCACATAATAATAAAGAAATCCCAATGTCGATTTACACTTTCAGTTAAGGTCTTTTTCTTCACCTTTATCTTCAGGTAAACAAAACTTATGAAGCAGAAACTTGTTTTCAGTTTCCAAGACCATCATCTCAGTGAACCTATACATAATCCTCTTTAGGACTCATATAAACACTTCCAAAGTGGGCTAATCTGCAGAAAATAGTCCAGGCAAATGGACAGAGAATTATAAGAACTAATATAACAGATGACAAAAGCATTAATCAAAGATGCAAGGTATGGCTTTCAACAAGGTACAAATTCCAGAGAGATTTTTGTAATAGGAAGAAAGAAGGTAAATTTTAGACACTGGCCTAGGTATGCTGACTCAGGCTGGCTTTGATGAAGTAGAATGTAGGTCTGTATGTTGCACTGGCCATGTTTTTTAAATCAAAACATGTCAGAAATTGGCCCTGCCTTTTTTTTTTTTTTTTTTACAGTTTTCTTATTTTTCCAATTGTTTTTTCAGTTTTTATGACTTTCAAAAGTCAGACCAGAAGTCTGAGGAGAGGTTGACCTTTGACATTGGTGATAAAGTGGTTTTTAAGGAGAAAAAAACTGGAGGAGGGAAAGAAGAAGAACAAAAAGAGGGAGGAGGAGAGTAAGATGAAGAAGAAGGGGGAGGGGAGGAGGAGAAATGGAGGAGAGAACCAGTAGCTAATGAGTAAATGGGTAACTGTAGAGACCTGATGCCAGTAGATGATTTTAAAGTTGTAGTTGAATAAGGAAGCAGGGAGGTAGGGCACAATCAGCCAGTGCTCCCAGTGTCTGGGGGAGACCCTGAAGCTGAAGGACAGCATAGGAAAAGCCAATGGCCTGTCTCTGCCAATAAGACACAAATTATTTGCTCTGGAAACTAGATCTACCCAGAGACACAGGGATCCCCGAGCTCAGGACCCCATCTGAAAATCTGGAATTCTGGGACATTCTCCAGACAGATCCTAGAAATGCTTCGTGGAACTATTCCTCCAAATAGCATCTTGACAAAGCATGGATTCATGACCGACAACAGGAATCATCCAGCCAAAGGAGGTCTGCCTTCCATGTAGACAACTGCTGAACTCATGCAGAGGAGTTGCTGAACACCACCCCTTCTGTCATATGGAATCATCAACAGATAGCCAGATGGGTCTCTGCATCTTTTCAACAAAATTAGGCATGCCTTTGCCTTAGTGCTCCCACTATTCTGGATCCCTGGCTGCCCATGTTCCCATTCGATCTTGCTACCCATCATAGCATGGAAGTTCATGTCCAGAATGTGAGGCAGCTTGTCTGCTGCCTGGACCCAAGGTGCTGAGAGAGCAGGTAGGGATAGATGGGGCAGAGGAACCATTCAAGGGATAATGGCAGTTCTCTTCTCATTGTGCTTCTTCCCCTACTCAGTAATTACTTCTGACTGCAACTTTCAGATCTTCTGGAAAGCAGCTTGTCTACACTGTGGGACTCATGCCTCTCCCCCATAAATGAACTGACCAAAGGCTTTTCTGCAGATGTTTTCTGTCTGATTACTTAAATCTAGCATCTCCCATAGAGGGCTTTAATGTAGAAAATGAGGCACACAGGTACATGATAATTGCATTCTAGTCTGGTTTAAATTGTCTTTGATGGGATTTTGGAGTTAAGATGGCGGAGAAGTAGCAGGCTGAGACTACTTCAGGTAGCAGGATATCAGCTAGATAGCTTATCTAAAGATTGCAAACACCTACAAATCCAACAGGAGATCGAAAAGAAGAACAGCAATTCTAGAAACAGAAAATCAACCAATTTCTGAAAGGTAGGACTGGCGGAGAAGTGAATCCAAAGCGACGGGAAGATAGACCGCGGGGGGGAGGGGCCGGCTCCCAGCAAGCGGCAGAGCAACGGAGCACAAAATCAGGACTTTTAAAAGTCTGTTCCACTGAGGGACATCGCTCCAGAGGCTTAACTGGGGTGAAACCCACGCGGGGTCAGCGTGGCCTCAGGTCCCGCAGGTTCACAGAAGGATCGGGGGTGTCTGAGTGTCGCAGAGCTTACAGGTATTAGAATGGGGAAGCTGGCTACAGAGACATAGCCGAGGAGTGAGCTCTCAGCTCGGGGATACCTTGAAACGGTCGCAGGCTCGGTCAGCTCGGAGCATGGCCGGAGGTCAGGGTAACGGGAGTAATTGGGCGCTGTTCTCTGAGGGCGCACTGAGGAGTGGGGCCCCGGGCTCTCGGCTCCTCCAGGCCGGAGACTGGGAGGCCGCCATCATCATTCCCGTCCTCTGGAACTCTACGGAAAGCACTCAGGGAACAAAAGCTCCCGAAAGCAAACCCGAGCGGATTACTCAGCCCGGCCCGGGTAAGGGTCGTGCAACTCCGCCTGGGGCAAAGACACTTGAAAATCACTACAACAGGCCCCTCCCCCAGAAGATCAACAAGAAATCCAGCCAGGACCAAGTTCACCTACCAAGGAGTGCAGTTTCAATACCAAGGAGAGCAGCGGAATTCCAGAGGAGGAGAAAGCAAAGCACGGAACTCATGGCTTTCTCCCCATGATTCTTTAGCAGTGCAGTTAATTTAATTTTTTTTCTTTTTCAATTTTTTTTCTTTTCTTCTGCCAATTTTTTTTAACCTTTACCCTTTTATTTTTTGACGTTTTTAACTAGTTTATCTAATATATATATATTTTTTCTTTTTTATATTTTTTCTTTTTTCGTTTTCTTTATTTAATTGTTTCTTTTCTTTTCTTTTTTTTTTTTTCTGAACCTCTTTTTATCCCCTTTCTCCCCCCTCACTATTTGGGATCCCTTCTGATTTGGTTAAGGCATATTTTCCTGGGGTTGTTGCCACCCTTTTAGTATTTTACTTGCTCCTTCATATACTCTTATTTGGACAAAATGACAAGGCAGAAGAATTCACCACAAAAAAAAAGAACAAGGGTCAGTACCAAAGGCTAGGGACCTAATCAATACAGACATTGGTAATATGTCAGATCTAGAGTTCAGAATGACAATTCTCAAGGTTCTAGCCAGGGTTGAAAAAGGCATGGAAGATATTAGAGAAATCCTCTCCGGAGATATAAAAGCCCTTTCTGGAGAAATAAAAGAACTAAAATCTAACCAAGTTGAAATCAAAAAAGCTATTAATGAGGTGCAATAAAAAATGGAGGCTCTCATTGCTAGGATAAATGAGGCAGAAGAAAGAATTAGCGATATCGAAGACCAAATAAAGAAGCTGAGCAAAAGAGGGACAAACAGCTTCTGGACCACGAGGGCAGAATTCGAGAGATAAGTGACACCATAACAGGAAGCAACATTAGAATAATTGGGATTCCAGAAGAAGAAGAAAGAGAGAGGGGAGCAGAAGGTATATTGGAGAGAATTATTGGAGAGAATTTCCCCAATATGGCAAAGGGAACAAGCAAATCCAGGAAATTCAGAGAACCCCCCTCAAGATCAATAAGAATAGGTCCACACCCCATCACCTAATAGTAAAATTTACAAGTCTTAGTGACAAAGAGAAAATCCTGAAAGCAGCCCAGGAAAAGAAGTCTGTAACATACAATGGTAAAAATATTAGATTGGCAGCAGACTTATCCACAGAGACCTGGCAGGCCAGAAAGAGCTGGCATGATATATTCAGAGCACTAAACGAGAAAAACATGCAGCCAAGAATACTATATCCAGCTAGGCTATCATTGAAAATAGAAGGAGAGATTAAAAGCTTCCAGGACAAACAAAAACTGAAAGAATTTGCAAACACCAAACCAGCTCTACAGGAAATATTGAAAGGGGTCCTCTAAGCAAAGAGAGACCCTAAAAGTAGTAGATCAGAAAGGAACAGAGACAATATACAATAACAGTCACCTTACAGGCAATACAATGGCACTAAATTCATATCTCTCAATAGTTACCCTGAATGTTAATGGGCTAAATGCCCCAATCAAAAGATACAGGGTATCAAAATGGATAAAAAAACAAAACCCATCTATATGTTGCCTACAAGAAACTCATTTTAAACCCGAAGACACCTCCAGATTTAAAGTGAGGGGGTGGAAAAGAATTTACCTTATTAATGGACATCAGAAGAAAGCAGGGGTGGCAATCCTTATATCAGATCAATTAGATTTTAAGCCAAAGACTATAATAAGAGATGAGGAAGGACACTCTATCATACTCAAAGGATCTGTCCAACAAGAAGATCTAACAATTGTAAATATCTATGCCCCTAACGTGGGAGCAGCCAACTATATAAACCAATTAATAACAAAATCAAAGAAACACATCAACAATCATACAATAATAGTAGGGGACTTTAACACTCCCCTCACTGAAATGGACAGATCATCCAAGCAAAAGATCAACAAGAAATAAAGGCCTTAAATGACACACTGGACCAGATGGATATCACAGATATATTCGGAACATTTCATCCCAAAGCAACAGAATACACATTCTTCTCTAGTGCCCATGGAACATTCTCCAGAATAGATCACATCCTCGGTCCTAAATCAGGTCTCAACCGGTATCAAAAGATTGGGATCATTCCCTGCATATTTTCAGACCACAATGCTCTGAAGCTAGAACTCAATCACAAGAGGAAATTTGGAAAGAACCCAAATACATGGAGACTAAACAGCATCCTTCTAAAGAATGAATGGGTCAACCAGGAAATTAAAGAAGAATTGAAAAAATTCATGGAAACAAATGATGATGAAAACACAACGGTTCAAAATCTGTGGGACACAACAAAGGCAGTCCTGAGAGGAAAATATATAGCGGTACAAGCCTTTCTCAGGAAACAAGAAAGGTCTCAGGTACACAACCTAACCCTACACCTCAAGGAGCTGGAGAAAGAACAAGAAAGAAACCCTAAACCCAGCAGGAGAAGAGAAATCATAAAGATCAGAGCAGAAATCAATGAAATAGAAACCCAAAAAAACAATAGAACAAATCAACAAAACTAGGAGCTGGTTCTTTGAAAGAATTAATAAGATTGATAAACCCCTGGCCAGACTTCTCAAAAAGAAAAGAGAAAGGACCCCAATAAATAAAATAATGAATGAAAGAGGAGAGATCACAACTAACACCAAAGAAATACAGACCATTATAAGAACATACTATGAGCAACTCTATGCCAACAAATTTGACAATCTGGAAGAAATGGATGCATTCCAAGAGACATATAAACTACCACAACTGAACCAGGAAGAAATAGAAAGCCTGAACAGACCCATATCCAGTAAGGAGATTGAAACAGTCATCAAAAATCTCCAAACAAAAAAAAGCCCAGGGCCAGACGGCTTCCCGGGGGAATTCTACCAAACATTTAAGGAAGAACTAATTCCTATTCTCCTGAAACTGTTCCAAAAAATAGAAATGGAAGGAAAACTTCTAAACTCATTTTATGAGGCCAGCATCACCTTGATCCCAAAACCAGACAAGGATCCCATCAAAAAAGAGAACTACAGACCAATATCCTTGATGAACACAGATGCAAAAATTCTCACCAAAATACTAGCCAATAGGATTCAACAGGACATTAAAAGGATTATACACCACGACCAAGTGGGATTTATTCCAGGGCTGCAAGGTTGGTTCAACATCCGCAAATCAATCAATGTGACACAGCACATTAATAAAAGAAAGAACAAGAACCATATGATACTCTCAATAGATGCTGGAAAAGCATTTGACAAAGTACAGCATCCCTTCCTGATCAAAACTCTTCAAAGTGTAGGGATAGAGGGCACATACCTCAATATTATCAAAGCCATCTATGAAAAACCCACCGCAAATATCATTCTCAATGGAGAAAAACTGAAAGCTTTTCCGCTAAGGTCAGGAACAAGGCAGGGATGTCCGTTATCACCACTGTTATTCAACATAGTACTAGAAGTCCTAGCCTCAGCAATCAGACAACAAAAGGAAATTAAAGGCATCCAAATTGGCAAAGAAGAAGTCAAACTATCACTCTTCACAGATGATATGATACTGTATGTGGAAAACCCAAAAGATTCCACTCCAAAACTGCTAGAACTTGTACAGGAATTCAGTAAAGTGTCAGGATATAAAATCAATGCACAGAAATCAGTTGCATTTCTCTACACCAACAACAAGGCAGAAGAAAGAGAAATTAAGGAGTCAATCCCATTTACAATTGCACCCAAAACTATAAGATACCTAGGAATAAACCTAACCAAAGAGGCTAAGAATCTATACTCAGAAAGCTATAAAGTACTCATGAAAGAAATTGAGGAAGACACAAAGAAATGGAAAAATGTTCCATGCTCCTGGATTGGAAGAATAAATATTGTGAAAATGTCTATGCTACCTAAAGCAATCTACACGTTTAATGCAATTCCTATCAAAGTACCTTCCATTTTTTTCAACGAAATGGAACAAATAATCCTAAAATTTATATGGAACCAGAAAAGATCTCGAATAGCCAAAGGAATATTGAAAAAGAAAGCCAAAGTTGGTGGCATCACAATTCCGGACTTCAAGCTCTATTACAAAGCTGTCATCATCAAGACAGCATGGTACTGGCACACAAACAGACACATAGATCAATGGAACAGAATAGAGAGCCCAGAAATAGACCCTCAACTCTATGGTCAACTCATCTTCGACAAAGCAGGAAAGAATGTCCAATGGAAAAAAGACAGCCTCTTCAATAAATGGTGTTGGGAAAATTGGACAGCCACATGCAGAAAAATGAAATTGGATCATTTCCTTATACCACACACGAAAATAGACTCAAAATGGATGAAGGACCTCAATGTGAGAAAGGAATCCATCAAAATCCTTGAGGAGAACACAGGCAGCAACCTCTTCTACCTCAGCCACAGCAACATCTTCCTAAGAACATCGCCAAAGGCAAGGGAAGCAAGCAAGGGCAAAAATGAACTATTGGGATTATCAAGATCAAAAGCTTTTGCACAGCAAAAGAAACAGTTAACAAAACCAAAAGACAACTGACAGAATGGGAGAAGATATTTGCAAACGACATATCAGATAAAGGGCTAGTGTCCAAAATCTATAAAGAACTTAGCAAACTCAACACCCAAAGAACAAATAATCCAATCAAGAAATGGGCAGAAGACATGAACAGACATTTCTGCAAAGAAGACATCCAGATGGCCAGTAGACACATGAAAAAGTGCTCCATATCACTCGGCATCAGGGAAATACAAATCAAAACCACAATGAGATATCACCTCACACCAGTCAGAATGGCTAAAATTAACAAGTCAGGAAATGACAGATGCTGGCGAGGATGCAGAGAAAGAGGAACCCTCCTACACTGTTGGTGGGAATGCAAGCTGGTGCAACCACTCTGGAAAACAGCATGGAGGTTCCTCAAAATGTTGAAAATAGAACTACCCTATGACCCAGCAATTGCACTGCTGGGTATTTACCCTAAAGATACAAACGTAGTGATCCGAAGGGGCACGTGCACCCGAATGTTTATAGCAGCAATGTCTACAATAGCCAAACTATGGAAAGAACCTAGATGTCCATCAACAGACGAATGGATAAAGAAGATGTGGTATATATACACAATGGAATACTATGCAGCCATCAAAAGAAATGAAATCTTGCCATTTGCGACGACATGGATGGAACTAGAGGGTATCATGCTTAGCGAAATAAGTCAATTGGAGAAAGACAACTATCATATGATCTCCCTGATATGAGGGAGAGGAGATGCAACATGGGGGGTTAAGGGGGTAGGAGAAGAGTAAATGAAACAAGTTGGGATTGGGAGGGAGACAAACCATAAGTGACTCTTAATCTCACAAAACAAACTGCGGGTTGCTGGGGGGAGCGGGGTTGGGAGAGAGGGGTTGGGGTTATGGACATTGGGGAGGGTATGTGCTATGGTGAGTGCTGTGAAGTGTGTAAACCTGGCGATTCACAGACCTGTACCCCTGGGGGTAAAAATATGTTTATAAAAAATAAATAAAATAAAATAAAATTAAATTAAATTAAAAAATTTAAAAAGATAATTTAAAAAATAAATAAATTGTCTTTGATGTTATCTCAGTGGCCACAGAAGCCACAATTCTGGAAATGTCGCACTAGGCACCTTATCAAGCTCAGGCTTAGAGACCTTTGGTTTGTTCATTAATTTGTTCTTTCTTTCATGTATCAGATAATTTCTCACTGTTTTCTGACACATCACATCTCTATAAGAGAGATGATATCCAGACACTGGGAGTCTATACTGCTTCTGCAGTCTCTCCCTCAATTTAGAATAATGAGATTTAAGTGTTCTGGAAGGGTGTCTTTAAAAAGATCTGCAATACTTCCCTACAAATCATGGTCCATTAACCTATAACTGCTTTTCAAATGTTCCAAGACACATAAGAAGCTTTATCTTCCAAGGTGCTTAGGCTTCTGCTATTGCAAAGAATATTTTATTTGCAAAGGGGAAAATGCTAATGTGATTTTTTTGTTGTTGTTCAGTATCCATAAGTCAAAACTGACACTGATCGCCCAAATAAGCATGAATGTTTCTTTTTATTTTTTTCCCAACTGTGAAAGTAATAAATGGTTCCAGTAATGACAGACTATAATTCAGACCAACCTTTGCTCTGAGAAAAGCTAAAATATTTGAATGGTGTTAAAATATACCATCTTAAAAGCCTCCAAGAGCTATCAAGAGAATGAAGAATCATTAGACCACACTTTGAAAAAAGACAAGAACATGGAAGGTAAGCTAAAATCTCAGAGCTAATTTTGCCCTGATGGTTTCCACGGTAAACAAAGAAATAGCAGGAAAACTGATGTTAGAGTAGAAGAAATCAAAGTGAAATGTTCAGGTTTCCTGAAATGAGGCTGCAGACCAACTACATCCACATGAAACTAAAACCATTAGGGTGATGTAACAGACAGAAACTAGCCCATGCCTAGACTTGCCTAGACTGGCTTTGAGTTACCTGTGTAACTCAGGAAGCCACAGGCTTTGAGCTTGGATTTAAGTAGACAAACTGAGTGGTATAAACAGATGCAAAAATGATGCTCCATCTAGAAACTCTAGTGCTATGCTTCTAATAAAAGGAATAGTACTAGGGAATGAGCTCCATTAGAAGGCATTGGATAACTACCTATTACAATATCATGTATATTTTACTCCTTTCACTCAGTACACATTGCTGGGTACTGAAACAATAGTTTCCCCAAAATGCAAGGTCTTCACCCTAGAAGGACTGACAATTGCACAAAATCAACATGAAAACGGCGCATTTCAAGTAATATGAAGAAGTGCTATAAGAATGTGCAGGTGGGAGAGGCCAAATGTGCAGGTGGCAGTTACCAGCAGGGATGTGGAATTTATTCACAATGGGTGTTGCAGAATGAATAGGAGTTCGCTAGGTGAATAATAGGGGTAGGCACCTTCCCAGCACAAAGTTGCTGATATGTGAAACAGATCAGTATTTCCACGGGTGGTCAGCTGTCTGTGTGATTGGAGTCAAGGGCATTCCATAGAGCCAGCCAAAAGAAGGAAAAGGAGATTTGGGTATGCAGATGGAGAGGTCAGTATGGATTGGAACACATATATTTGAATACGTATGTTCTTTTCACATATTTGGGCATTTTTGCTATGGAGCAAACAATCATACTTTTTAACTGAGATATTTTAAAAGCATAGGTCTAATCCGTTTGGAATTTATTTTGTGTGTTAGAAGGTAGGCATCAGGGGCACCTGGGTGGCTCAGTGGGTTAAGGCCTCTGCCTTCGGATCAGGTCATGATCCCAGGGTCCTGGGATTGAGTCCCGTGTCGGGCTCTCTGCTCAGCGGGGAGCCTGTCCTCCTCTTTCTCTCTGCCTGCCTCTCTGCCTACTTGTGATCTCTGTCTGTCAAATAAATAAATAAAAAATCTTAAAAAAAAAAAAAGAAGGTAGGCATCAAATGGCTCGTCAGACTTTTCAGTAGCATTTATTGCATTGTCCTAGCTTTCTTCCTGAGGAGCAAAGGCAAGACAGTCACTTATCCTGTGACCCTGGTTCTGCAGTCTCCAGGGTGTTGCTCATATCATGGTCAGTGGACTGTAAGATGAGATACCATTGTGCACATATAAGAATGGTGAAAATAAAAGAGGTTGACCATACAAGTGTGAGCAGGTGTGTAGAGCAACTGGAATACTCCTACGCCAATGGTGGGAATGTAACAGAGTACTGCTATCTTGAAAAGCTATCTGGCAGTTTCTTAAAAAGTTAAACATACACCTACCACATGACCCAGTCATTCCAAGAGAAAAAACAGGAAATGTCCACAGCAGTACATTTGTAATAGCCCCAGTCTTGAAACATTCCTAATGTCCTCTTGATGGACATTATCCATATGAATGGATAAACACACTGTTTTATCTACACAATATACTACTACTTAGCAATAAACAAGAATGAATTTTATCTTTGATTTATTTTTTAAGTTTTTATTTAAATTCCAGTTAGTTAACATACAGTGTAATATTAGTTTAAGGTGTATAATTTAGTAAATCAATACTTAATATACATCACAAGTGCCCTCCATAATCCCCATCACCTATTTAACCCATCCCCCATCTAACCTCTAACCTCCCCTCTGGTAACCATCAATTTGTTCTTTATAGTTAAGAGTCTTTTTTCTGCTATGATTGTTTCTTCTCTTAAATTCCATAATGAGTGAAATCATATGGTATTTGTATTTTTCTCATTTCACTTAGTATAATATTTTCTAGCTCCACCAACATTCTTGCAAATGATATGATTTAATTCTTTTATATATACCATTTCTTCTTTATTTCTTCACCAATTGATGAACATTTGGGTTCTTTTCACAATTTGATTATTGTTGATAATGCTGCTATAAACATTCAGGTGCTTTTATCCCTTCAAATTTGTATTTTTCTGTTCTTTGTGTAAATACTTAGTAGTACAATTTGTGGATCATAGGGTAGTCCTATTTTTAACTTTTTGAGGAAACTCCATACTGTTTTCCAGAGTGACTACACTCTGTTTGAATTCCTGCCAACACTGTAAGAAGGTTCCCCTTTCTCCACATCTTTGCCAACACCTGTTATTTCCCATGTTGTTAATTTTAGCCATTCTGACAAGTGTGAGGTGATAACTCTTTGTAGTTTTGATTTGTATTGACTTGATGTTGAGTGGTGTTGAACACCTTTTCATGTGGTTGTTGGTCCTCTCTATGTCTTCTTTGGAAAAATGTTTATTCATGTCGTCTGCCCATTTTTTAACTGAATTATTTGTTTTTTTTTTGGGGGGGGTGTTAGGTTTTATAAGTTGTTTGTATATTTTGCCAACTAACCCTTTATCAGATACATCATTTCCAAGTATCTTCTCCCATTCTGTAAGTTGCCTTTTAGTTTTGTAGATTGTTTCCTTTGCTGTGCAGAAGCTGTATATTTGATGAAGTCCCAATAGTTTGTTTTTGGTTTTGTTTCCCTTGCGTTGAGAGACATATCTCGGAAGAAGTTGCTATGGCCAATGTCGAAGAGGTTACTGCTTGTGTTCTCTAGGATTTTGAGTTTCCTGTCTCACATTTAGGTCTTTCATCCATTTTGAATTTATTTTTGTGTATGATGTAAGAAAGTGGTCCTGTTTCATCTTTTGCATATTGCTATTATTGAACATAGTAGTGGAAATCCTAGCCACAGCAACCAGAAAACAAAAAGAAATAGAAGGTATCCAGATAATCAAGGAAGAAGTCAAACTTTCGGTATTTGCAGATGACATGATACTCTATTTAGAAAAGCAGAAAGACTCCACAAAAACAGTGCTAGAACTGATACCTGAATTCAGCAAAGTCACAGAATACAAAATCAATGTGCAGAAATCTGCTGCATTTCTATACACTAACGAAGCAGCAGAAAGGGAGATATATACTAAATCTATATAGATGCTATATATGGCCCTAGTAAACTAATACAAGCTATATACATATATATATATAAAATAATTTACACAAAGCTTATATTTTATGTAAATTCTGTGTAAATATGTAAATTTTGTGTAAAGCTTTGTGTAAATTCTTTATACTATCTATATAGTATGAGATATATCTATCTATATCTACCTATTGATCTATATCTATCATCTACCTATATCTACCTATCTATCTATCTGTCATCTATCTCTTTATCTATCATCTATTTATCTATATAGCTTATTTTAGTTTACTGGGGCTTCCATAACATAGGACCACAGACTGAGTACTTAAACAACAGAAAAATATTGTCTCACAGTTCTGGAGGCTGGAAGTCTGAGATCAAGGGGTAGGAGGGTTGGTCTCTTCTGTGCTGTGGCCTCTCTTGTTGGCTTCTAGATATCCAGCTTCTCCGTGCATCTCTTTATATCTTCTCGCCTCTGTGTGTGTCATGCCTTTATCTTCACACTTTTTTTCTTTTTTAATAAGTACAACAGTCATTGGGTGAGGTGCTCACCCAATTCAAGTATGATGTCATCTTAACTATAATCATATCTGCAATGACTCTGTCTCCAGATAAGGTCACCTTCTGAGGTATTGGCATCAGTACTTCAATATATAAATGAGGGGAGGGCACAATTCAACTCAAAACAAAGCTCCACCTCATATTTTAATTTTTCCCTCTCCCTAATCCTTTTCATTTGGGCAACGTGTTTATTTTAAAAATCTAGTAAATAGGATACAAATTAGACATCCAATAGGAATATCTATAAAAAGATCCATAAAAAAATCAGTACTGCTGTTCAAAGTTTACAGAGAATTAATACACCTCCTTTTCTTAAGAGTTATTTTTCTTTAAACTAGGCAGTGTTAACTAAAGGATAAAACAACCATTGTCACAACAGCAGTATTGAAGTTTAAGTAACTTTCTACTACCCTTGCTTTTTTTTATTCAAGAATAATTAACATAGATTGTTATATTATTTTCAGGTGTACAAGATAGTTATTTAACAATTCTGTACATTTCTCGGTGCTCATCAAGATAAGCATGCCTATTTTCTATTTCACCCATCCTCTTTGCCTACTTCCCCTCTGGGGATCACTATTATCTTCTATGTAAGAGTCTGTTTTCTCATTGTCTCTTTTTTTCTTTGATTTTTGTTGTTGTTGTTTTGGGTTTTTGTTTTGTTTTGTTTTGTTTTGTTTTGTATCTGAAAGTTCACATATGAGTGATATATGGTATTTGATTGACTTATTTTATTTAGTATTAAACTCTCTAGCTTTATCCATGTTGCTACAAATGGCACAATTTCTTTCCTTATTATAGCTGAATAATATTCCACTGTATATTTATGCCACATCTTCTTTATTCATCAGTTGATGGACATTTTGGTTGCTTCTGTATCTTGTCTATTGTAAATAATGCTGCAATAAGCAAAGAGGTGAATGTATCACTTTGAATTAGTGTTTTTTTGTTTGTTTGTTTGTTTTTCCCTTTTGGGTAAATACCTAATAGGGGAATTACTGGATCATATGGTAATTCTATTTTCAACTTTTTGAGGAAACTCTTTACTATTTTCCACAGTGGCTGCACCAGTTTGCATTCCCAGCTTCCCAGCACTAGTGCAAGAGGGTTCACTTTTCTCTACATCCTCACCAACACTTGATCCTTGTGTTGATTTTAGCTATTTTGAAAGGTTTGAGATGATATCTTATTACATTTTGATTTCTATTTCTCTGATGATGAGTGATGTTGAGCATTTTTCATGTGTCTGTTGGCCATCTGGATCTGTTATGTCTTCTGCCCATTTTTTAAATTGGATTATTTGTTTCTTTGTGTATTGATTCATATATATTTTGGAGACTAACCCTTTTTCAGATATGTCATTTGCAAATATCTTCTCCCATTTCATAGGTTGCTTTTTAGTTTTGTTGATTGTTTCCCTCTCTGCGCAGAAGCCTTTTACTTTAATGTAGTCCCAATGTTTAATTTTGCTTTTGCTTCCTTTGCTTTAAGAGATAGATCTAGAAAAAAACTAACTATGGTTGATGTAAAAGTGGTTACTCCCTGTGTTTTGTTCTAGGATTTTTATGGTTTCATGTCTCACATTTAGGTCTGTAATCCATTTTGAATTTGTTTTGCCTTATGGTGTAAGACAGTAGTCCAGTTTCATTCTTTTTCTGTTGTCCAGTTTTCCCAACAGAATTTGTTGAAGAGACTGTCTTTTTTTTCCTGTTAGATATTCTTTCCTGCTTTCTCAAATATTAACTGACCATATGGTTGTGGGTTCATTTCTGGGTTTTCTGTTCTGTTCTACTGATCTATGTGTCTGTTCTTGTGCCGGTACCATACCATTTTGATTACTACAGCTTTGTAATATAATTTGAAATCTGGAATTGTGATGCCTCCAGCTTTGCTTTTCTTCTTCAAGATTGTTTCAGCTATTTGGGGTCTTTCGTAGTTCCATAAAAATTTTAGAATTGCTTGTTTTAGTTCTGTGAAACTGCTGTCGGTATTTTGATAGGGATTGCATTAAATGTGTAGACTGCTTTTGGTAGTATAGACACTTTGACAATATTTGTTCTTGCATCCCATGAGCATGGAATGTCTTCTCATTTCTTTGTGCCATCTTCAATTTCTTTACTCAGAGTTTCATAGTTTTCAGAGTATAGGTCTCTCACCTTTTTGGTTGGGTTTATTCCTAGATATCTATTGTTTTTGGTGCAATTATAAATGGGATTGTTTTCTTAATTAGTCTTTCTGCTGCTTCATTGTTAGTGTATAGAAATGCAACAGATTTCTTTACATTGATTTTGTATTCTGTGAACTTACTGAATTTGTGTATCAGTTCTAGCACTGTTTTGGTATAGTCTTTTAGGTTTTCTATGTACAGTATCATGTCACCAGCAAATAGTGAAACTTCTTATCAGTGTGGATGCCTTTTCTTTTTGTTGTCTGATTGCTCTATTTAGTACTATGTATAAAATAAAAGTGATGAGGGTGAACAGCATTGTCTTATTTCCATAGAGGAAAAACATCCAATTTTTCCCCATTGAAGATGATGTTAGCCATGGGTTTTTCATGTAAGGCCTTTATTACGTAGAGGTATGTTCCATCTATACCTACTTTCTTGAGGGTTTTTTATCATGAATGGACGTACTTTGTCAAATCCCTTTTCTCCATCTATTGAAATGATTGTGTTTGTTATCCTTTGTTATTGATGTGATGTATCACATTGATTTATTTGCAAATATTAAACCATTCTTGCAGCCCAAGAATAAATCCCCTTGATCAGGGTGAATTTTTTTTAATGTGTTGTCGAATTTGATTTGCTATTTTGTTGAAGATTTTTGTATTGATGTTCATCAGATATATCAGCCTGTAGCTCTCTTTTTTTGTGGTGTCTTTGGTTTTGATGTATCAGAGTAATGTTGGCCTTATAGAATGAATTTGGAAGTTTTTCTTCCTTTTTTAATTTTTGGAATAGTTTGAGAAGAATAGGTATTAACTCTTGTTTCAATGTTTGGTAGAACCCAATGTGAAATCATCTGGTTCTGGAATTTTGTTTTTTGAGAGTTGTTTGGTTACTGATTCAATTTCTTTGCTGGTTATCAGTCTATTCAAGTTTTCTATCTTTTCTTGTTTTAGTTTTGGTAATTTATATGTCTCTAGGAATTTATTCATTTCTTCTAGGTCGTCCAATTTATTGACATACACTTTTCATAAGATTCTCCTATAATTGTTTGTATTTCTGTAGGTTTAGTTTTTTTTTTCTCCTCTCTCATTTGTGAATTTATTTATTTGGTTCCTTCCTCTTCTCTTTTTGATAAGTCTGCCTAGGGGTTTATCAATTTTTGTTAATTTTTTCAAAGAACCAACTCCAGGTTTCATTGTTCTGTCATATTGTTTTTTTTACTTTCTATATCATTTATTTCTGCTCTTATCTTTATTCTTTCCCTTGTGTTGATTTTAGGATTTGTTTGCTGTTTTGTTTGTTTTTTTCCCCAGCTCCTTTATGTGTAAGGTTAGGTTCTTTGAGATTTTTCTTCCTTCTTGAGGTATGTCTGTATTGCTATAATCTTCCCTCTTAAAACCACTTTTGCTGTAGCCCTATGGTTTTGAACTATTACATTTTCATTTTCATTTGTTCCCATATACCTTTTGATTTCTTTCATTTCCTGGTTAACCCATTCATTGTTTAGTAGCAAGTTATTTAACTTCCATGTATTGTGGTCTTTCTAGGTTTTTTCTTCTGGTTGATTTCTAGTTTCATAGTGCTGTTGTCAGAAAGATGCATGGTATGTGTTTGATCTTCTTGAATAGGTTGAAGCTTGTTTTGTGACCTAATATGTGATCTATTTTGGAGAATATGCACTTGAAAAGACTGCATATTCTGCTGTTTTAAAATGAAATGTTCTGAATAAATCTGTTAAACCCATCTTTTCCAATGTGTCATTCAAGGCCATTGTTTCCTTGTTGATTTTCTGCTTAGGTGATCTGTCCGTTGATGTAAATGGAGTGTTAATGTTCCCTACTAATATTGTATTAGTATCAATTAGTTCTTTATGTTTGTTATTAACTGGTTTAATATTTGTGTGCTCCATGTTGGATGCACAAATATTTACAGTTATTATATCTTCTTGTTAGATTGTCCCCTTTATTATTATTAGTGTACTTCTTTGTCTTTTGTTATAATCTTTGTTTTAAAGTCTATTTTTTCCAATATATGTATTGCTACTCCAGTTTTCTTTTGACAACCATTAGCGTGATAAATGTTTCACCATCTCCTCACTTTCAATCTGCAGTGTCTTTAAGTCTAAAAAGAGTGTCTTGTAGGCAGTAGGAGGTCTTGTTTTTTTTGTCCATTCAGATATTCTATGTCTTTTGACTGGAGTCTACACTTAGTCTATATCTTTTGATTCAAGCATTTAGTCCATTTATATTCAGAGTAATTATTGATAGGTGTGAATTTATTGCCATTTTATTACTTATTTTGTGTTTGTGAAGATCTTCTCTGATCCTTTCTTGTCTTTCTCTTGTGATTTGTTGGGTTTCTTTAGTGATATATTTAGTGATATTAGATTTCTTATTCTTTGCATATTTATTGGTGTGATTCATGGTTACCAGTAGCTCTGTACATAACATGTTCTGCATATAACAATCTATATTAAGTTGTTAGTCATTTGAGTAAGCCCATTATTTTCTCTTCTCATAGGTATTTGTTTTTATATTTTACATCCCTCTATTTTGTGAATTCCTTAACTGATTTTTTTAAAAGATTTTATTTATTTATTTGACAGAGACAGAGAGATCACAAGTAGTCAGAGAGGCAGGCAGAGGGAAAGGAGGAAGCAGGCTCCCTGCTGAGCAGAGAGCCCGATGTGGGGCTTGATCCCAGGACCCTGAGATCATGACCCGAGCTGAAGGCAGAGGCTTTAACTGAGCCACCCAGGTGCCCCTTTTAATATATTCATTTTTACTGCTTTTGTTTCCTACCATTATACTCACTTCTGGTCTTTCCTTTCCACTCCAAGGAGTCCCCTTTAATATTTCTTGCAAGGCTGGTTTAGTGGTTATGAACTCCTTTAGTTTTTGTTTGTCTGGGATACTCTTTATCTCTCCTTCTATTCTATGCTGAATGACAACCTTGCTGGATAGACTACTCTTGGCTGCAGATTTTTCCCATTCAGCACTTTTAATATATCCTCCCACTCCCTTCTGATTTGGAATGTTTTTGCTGAAAAGAAACCCCCTGTTAGCCTTATGAGGCTTTGAATTCCTTTGTATGTTTCTGCTTTCTTTTATCTTGCTGTTTTAAAATTTTTTATCACTAATTTAATTACATTGTCTTGGTGTGGATCTGCTTTTGTTCATCTTGTTGAGGTTCTCTGTGCCTCTTGGATCTGATTATCTGTTTCCTTCCCCAGTTTAGGGATGTCTTCAAGTATTATTTCTTCAGATCAATTTTCTGCTCTCTTTCCTCTCTTTTTCTTTTTGGAAATCCTGTAATATGCATGTTATTACATTTGGTGGAGTCACTGAATTTCCAAATTCCCTTTTTGCATAATTCCTTTTTCTCACCCCCCCCTTTTTTTTTAGCTTGATTACTTTCCATTACTCTGTCTTCTAGGTTATTAATTTGTTCCTCTGCTTCTTCCAGCCTGCTGTTCATTCCATCAAGCATTTTTTCTCATTTCACTTATTAAGCCATTTATCTCTGCTATGTTATTCCTTATCTCTGTGTTTAGTGTCTCAGTCTTGTCTTCCACTCTTTTCTCAACTCTCATGAGTATCTTTATAATCATTACTTTAAATTCTCTGTCGGGGGTGCCTGGATGGCTCAATCGGTTGAGTGTCTGACTCAACCATAAAGAAACCATTTTTTTCTTTAAATATTTTATTTATTTATTTGACAGAGACAGAGAGAGAGAGAGAGAACACACCAGGGGAGCAGAAGAGGGAGAAGCAGGCTTTCTTCTGAGCAAGGAGCAGGACATGGAGCTTGATTCCAGGATGCTGGAATAATGACCCAAACTAAAGGTAGACACTTAACAACTGAGCCACCCAAGCACCCTGAGTGTTGAATTCTTATTTTTGGCTCAGGTCATGACCTCTTGTGTTGTGGGATTGAACCTCCAAGTAGGGCCTTGTGTTCAGTGGGGAGTTTGTTTGAAGATTCTCTCTCTCTGCCCTTCCTCCTCTCATGTTCTGTCTTTCTCAAATAAATAAATCTTTTAAAAAATAAGAAAAATAAATTCTCTATCGGAAATGTTATTTACATCTGCTTTGCTTAGATTTCTGACCATGGCCTTGTTCTGTTCTTTCATTTGGGATAAATTTCTCTGTCTTCTCATTTTGTCTAAGTCTCTGTACCTGTTTCTCTGTGTTAGAAAAGTCAGCTGTGTGTGTTAGGAAAGTCTGCTATGTCTTCTGTTCTTGAGAGTAATGGACTTATGAAGAAGAGTCTAGCAGTGCCCTTCTGTGTAATGCCCTCTATTGCCCAGGGACTGGTGCTCCAGGGAGTGTCTCCAATGTGTGTTGTTTGTTCTCTGCTATTTTGTCCTGGCTTTTAAAATTCTCTTTTTTATTGCTACTCTTCACCATTTTATTTTTAATTTTTAAAAAGATTTTATTTGTTTATTTGTCAGAGAGAGAAAAAGAGAGAAAGAGAGCACAAGCAAGGGGAGTGGCAGGCAGAGAGAGAAGCATACTCTCTGCTGAGCAGGGAGCCTAATGCAGGACTCAATCCCAGAACCCTGGGATCATAACCTGTATGAAGGCAGACACTTAACCAACTGAGTCACCCAGGCATCCCACTGTTCACCATTTTAATTATTATGTGTCTTTGTGTGGGTTAATTTTGTTGGAGGCTCTCTGTTCTTGCTGGTTCTGGATGTCTATTTTCTTTCCCAGGTTAAGGAAGTTTTCATGTATTATTTCTTCATATAAATTCTGCCACCCTCTCCCTCTCTTCACCTTCTAGGATCTCTATAATGTGAATATTATGCTGGATGGTGTCTCTGGTGAATAATTGACAGAACTTTCCCACGTCTTTTCTTTACTAGCACTGTCCTCATGGTGGCCTCCTTGATGAGGCTGCAAGAATTGTGGGATCAGAGACAAGCTAAGCTCCTATGAGTTGGTCCAACTTCCCATGAATACTTGTGCTTAGGACACTTCACACCAGTGGTTGACAATGGATTCATTTTACCAATTTTTCCTTTATCAACATCCTGATTCCTTAACTCAGCACAGTGTCAGTTTGGACAAATATCATTTACTACTGTAATAAACACTTCCCAAAAAACTGGTGAGCCAGTTAACTACCAGCCTTTTCTACTTGAATATGTATTTTTTTAATTAATGCTACTGTCACAAATGGAAGCAAATGCATTCAAATAATAATAATTTAAAAAGTCCTTGTAGCACTAAAATTATCCCATGTACTAGCATTAGGATGTACACACCACTTTGGGAAATGGTAACAGGCAAGGGTATTTCTCTGAGATTTTTAGGCCTTTATAAAGAGCCCTTTTGAGTGGGAAAAAAAAAAAAATCATGGATTCCCCTAGACTGTGATTATTCTTTTTTTTTTTAATTTCTTTTCAGCATAACAGTATTCATTGTTTTTGCACCACACCTAGTGCTCCATGCAATACGTGCCCTCCCTAATACCCACCACCTGGTTCCCCCAACCTCCCAACCCCCACACCTTCAAAACCCTCAGGTTGATTTTCAGAGTTGTTTTTCACCTCCCCTTCCACTTTCCCTCAACTTCCTTCTCCTCTCCATCTCCCCATGTCCTCCATGTTATTTGTTATGCTCCACAAATAAGTGAAACCATATGATAATTGACTCTCTCTGCTTGACTTATTTCACTCAGCATAATCTCTTCCAGTCCCATCTATGTTGATACAAAAGTTGGGTATTCATCCTTTCTGATGGAGGCAAAATACTCCATAGTGTATATGGACCACATTTTCCTTATCCACTCGTCCGTTAAAGGGCATCTTGGTTCTTTCCACAGTTTGGCGACCGTGGCCATTGCTACTATAAACATTGGGGTACAGATGGCCCTTCTTTTCACCACATCTGTATCTTTGGGGTAAATACCCAGTAGTGCAATTGCAGGGTCACGGGGAAGCTCTATTTTTAATTTCTTGAGGAATCTCCACACCGTTCTCCAAAGTGGCTGCACCAACTTGCATTCCCACCAAAGTGTAAGACGGTTCCCCTTTCTCCACATCCTCTCCAACACACATTGTTTCCTGTCTTGCTAATTTTGGCCATTCTAACTGGTGTAAGGTGGTATCTCAATGTGGTTTTTATTTGGATCTACCTGATGGCTAGTGATGATGAACATTTTTTCATGTGTCTGATAGCCATTTGTATGTCTTCATTGGAGAAGTGTCTATTCATATCTTCTGCCCATTTTTGATATGATTATCTGTTTTGTGCATGTTGAATTTGAGGAGTTCTTTATAGATCCTGGATATCAACCTTTTGTCTGTACTGTCATTAGCAAATATCTTCTCCCATTCCGTGGGTTGCCTCTGTTTTTTTGACTGTTTCCTTTGCTGTGTTTTGATCTTGATGAAGTCCCAAAAGTTCATTTTTGCTTTTGTTTCCTTTGCCTTTGGAGACATATCTTGAAAGAAGTTGCTGTGGCTGATATTGAAGAGGTTACTGCCTATGTTCTCCTCTAGAATTCTGGTGGATTCCTGTCTCACGTTGAGGTCTTTTATTCATTTCGAGTTTATCTTTGTGTACAGTGTAAGAGAATGGTCGAGTTTCATTCTTCTACATAAACCTGTCTAGTATTCCCAGCACCATTTAATGAGAGACTGTCTTTTTTCCACTGTATATTTTTCCTGTTTTGTCGAAGATTATTTGACCATAGAGTTGAGGGTTCATATCTGGGCTCTCTACTCTGTTCCACTGGTCTATGTGTCTGTTTTTATGCCAGTACCATGCTGTCTTGGTGATAAAGCTTTGTAGTAAAGCTTGAAATCAGGTAACATGATGCCCCCAGTTTTATTTTTGTTTTTCAACATTTCCTTAGCAATTTGGGGTCTCTTCTAATTCCATACAATTTTAGGATTATTTACTCCAGCTCTTTGAAAATATTGGTGGAATTTTGATCAGAATGGCATTAAAAGTATAGATTGCTCTAGGCAGTATAGACATTTTGACAATGTTTATTCTTCCGATCCAAGAGAATGGAATGGTCTTCCATCTTTTTGTGTCTTCTTCAATTTCTTTCATGAGTGTTCTGTAGTTCCTCAAGTACAGATCCTTCACCTCTTTCATTTGGTTTATTCCCAGGTGTCTTATGGTTCTTGGTGCTATAGTAAATGGAATCAATTCTCTAATTTCCCTTTTTGTATTTTCATTGTTAGTGTATAAGAAAGCCACTGATTTCTGTACATTGACTTTGTATCCTGCCACGTTATTGAACTGTTGTATAAGTTCTAGTAGTTTGGGAGTGGAGTCTTTTGGGTTTTCCATATAAAGAATCATGTCATCTGCAAAGAGAGAGAGTTTGACTTCTTCACTGCCAATTTGGATACCTTTTATTTCCCTTTGTTGTCTGATTGCTGTTTCTAGGAATTCTAATACTATGTTGAACAAGAGTGGTGAGAGTGGGCATCCTTGTCCTGGTCCTGATCTCAACGGGAAGGCTGCAAGCTTTTTCCCATTGAGGATGATATTTTTTGTGGGTCTTTCATAGATAGATTTTATTAAGTTGAGGAATGTTCCCTCTATCCCTATACTTTGAAGAATTTAAATCAGGAATGGATGCTGGATTTTGTCAAATGCTTTTTCTGCAACAATTGAGAGGATCAAGTGGTTCTTCTCTCTTCTCTTATTGATTTGTTCTATCACATTGATTGATTTGCGAATGTTGAACCATCCTTGTAGCACAGGCATGAATCCCACATGGTCATGGTGGATAATCTTTTTAATGTGCTGTTGGATCCTGTTTGCTAGGATCTTGTTGATAATCTTAGCATCCATTTTCATCAATGATATTGGTCTGAAATTCTCCTTTTGGTGGGGTCTTTGCCTGGTTTGGAGATCAGGGTAATGTTGGCTTCATTAAAAGAGTCGGAAGTTTTCCTTCTGGTTCAATTTTTTTGAAACAGCTTCAGGAGAATAGGTGTTATTCTTTGAAAGCTTGGTAGAATTCCCCAGGGAATCCATCAGGTCCTGGGCTCTTGTTTTCTGGGAGGTTTTTGATCACTGCTTCAATCTCATTACTAGATATCGGTCTATTCAGGTTGTCCATTTTTTCCTGGTTCAATTTTGGGAGTTTATAGTTTTCCAGGAATGCATCCATTTCATCTAGGTTGCTTAGCTTATTGACACATAACTGTTGATAATAACTTCTGATGATTGTTTTTACTTCCTTGGTGTTAGTTGTGATCTCTCCCTTTTCATTCATAATTTTATGAATTTGGGCTTTCTCTCTTTTCTTTTGGATTAGTGTGGCCAATAGTTTATTGATCTTATTGATTCTTTCAAAAAACCAGCTTCTAGTTTCATTGATATGCTCTACTGTATCTCTGGTTTCTACCTCATTATTCTCTGCTGTAATCTTGATTATCTCCCTTCTTATGTGTGGAGTTGGTTTGATTTGTTGTTGATTCTCCAGTTCTTTAAGGTGTAGAGACAGCCAGTGTATTCTGGATTTTTCCATTTTTTGAGGGAGGCTTGGATGGCTATGTATTTCCCCCTTAGGACCACCTTTGCTGTATCCCAGAGGTTTGGGAGCAAAGTATCTTCATTCTCATTGGTTTCCATGAATTAAGTTCTTCTTTGATTTCCTGGTTGATCCAAGCATTCTTAAGCAAGGTGGTCTTTAGCTTCCAGGTGTTTGAGTTCCTTCCGAACTTTTCCTTGTGATTGAGCTCCAGTTTCAAAGCATTGTGATCTGAGAATATGCAGGGAATAACCTCAGTCTTTTGGTATCAGTTGAGTCCTGATTTGTGACCCAGTATGTGGTCTATTCTGGAGAAGGTTCCATGTGCACTTGAGAAGAATGAGTATTCTGTTGTTTTAGGGTGGAATGTTCTGTAGATATCTATGAGGTCCATCTGGTCCAATGTGTCATTCAGTGATCTTGTTTCTTTATTGATTTTCTGCTTGGATGATCTGTCTATTACTGAGAGAGGCGTGTCAAGATCTCCTACTATTAATGTATTCATATAATATGACTCTTTATCTTGATTAACAGTTTTCTTATGTAATTGGCTGCTCCCATATTGGGGGCATGGATATTTACAATTGTTAGATCATATTAGTGGATAGTCCCTTTAAGAATTATGTAGTGTCCTTCTATATCTCTGACTACAGTGTTTAGTTTAAAATCTAATTTATCTGATATGAGAATTGCTACCCCAGCCTTCTTTTGAGGCCCATTGGCATGAAAGATGCTTCTCCATCCTTTCACTTTCAGTCTGGGTGTATCTTTAGGTTTAAAATGGGTCTCTTGTAGACAATGTATGGATGGGTCCTGTCGTTTTATCCAATTTACAATTCTGTGTCATTTTATGGGCACATTTAGGCCATTCACATTGAGAGTGATTATTGATAGATACGTTTTTATTGACATCGTGTTACCTTTGAAGTCTTTCTTTCTGTAGATTGTCTCTATATTTCTGTTCAATGATATTTTAGGATTTTTTCCTCTTTTATAGAACCCCCCTTAATATTTCCTGCAGTGTCAGCTTGGTGGTGGCATAGTCTTTTAAGCCTTGCTGGTCTTGGAAACTCTTCATCTCTCCATCCATTTTGAATGTCAGTCTTGCTGGATTAAGTATTCTTGGCTGCATGTTCTTCTCATTTAGTGCCCTGAATACATCTTGCCAGCCCTTTCTGGCTTGCCCAGTCTCTGCGGACAGGTCTGACATTATTCTGATGGGCTTTCTTCTGTACGTAAGGAGCTTCTTTGTCCTAGCTGCTTTCAAGAGATCCTGTCTACAATTATGATTCCTCATTTTTACTATCAGGTGTCTTGAGGTCTTTCTAGATTCTATAATCTTGAGGGGAGACCATTCTGCCTCTAGTACATGAATTCTGGTTCCATTCGTGAGTTGGGAAAATTTTCATGGAGAATTTGTTCCACTATATCTTCTAGTCTTCTTTCTTTCTCCTCCCCCTCAGGGATTCCAATAATTCTGACTTTGGAACGTTTCATGGCCTCATTTATTTCCCTAATTCTGTTTTCGTGGCTTCTAAGCTATTTGTTCCAGGCTTCCTTTTGATCCTTTCTCTCTATCTGTTTGTCCTCCAGATCACTAATTCTATCTTCTGTCTCAGTTACCCTAGCTTTTAGAGAATTTAGATTAGTTTGGAACTCATTGAGAGCATTTTTAACATCATACCTGGTGGCTTTCAGTTCTGCCCTAACATTGTGAACATCGTCCCTGGTGGCTTTCAATTCTGCCCTTATCAATTCTGTTTATTCATCAATGGCTTTCTCCAACCTGGCTATTCCCTGGCTAATTGTTAGCCTGAATTTCCTTTCCGACATTTTGTCTATGTCAATAGCCATTAGCTCTGTTGCAGAAGGCCCATCCTCTATATTTTTCTTCTGTTGGCATTCCTCCTCCTAGTCATTTTGGTGGAGAGATGACTGAACGGATGTAGCTGGATGTATCAACCGTGGTGCAGTCAAGGCGCACCCTGGAATGCTTCTGAGCAATCTGGATTCCCCACCCAAATGAGGGAAAAAAGAAAAAAAAAGAGAGAGTGAGAGAGAAACAGGAAAAAAAGGGAAGATAAAAGAGAAGTCTCAGCCTAAATGGGCCCCAAGGTAAGATTTATGAAATATACAAACAAAAACAGAAAAACAAAAGGACTGATAAAAGTATATGATAAGAGAAAAAAAATATATATATAAGCAAAAAAAGGAAGAACCTCATCAAAAAGAACACCAAGTATAAGATTTATATACTATCAGGACAAACACAAATACACAGAAACACTGGTAGAAGAAAAAGATGGGAGAGTGGTTATAAATTCTCAGTGTGTGAGAGGAAGGTTATTTTGATTCTTCCTGGATGTATCTTGATATCTTTGTTAAAAGACTCAACTTTCTTAAGATAAAGGGGGATTAAAAACTGGTTTACCTATAGGGGTATCATTGATTGGGGAAAGGGGGTTGCTTTGATGTTTAACTCTATATGAATATTAAAACAAATTTTAAAAAGAATAAACTAAACAACTGAACTAAAATTTAAAAAAAATTTTAAAAATAGAAAAGCAAAGGACAAACACGGGTATATGTATCAAAAAGTTCAGGTTAGAAGGTTATTATGGAATTTGATATACTGGACATCTCACTGTGATGGTAAATAGGTTAAAAATTATCTATATAAAAAATAATGAACCAGATTAGTGATAACAAGTTAAAAATAAAAGTTGTATCTATCAAGTAGTGGTGGTTGTTCTCTTGTTTTGTCTTTTTTTTGTTTGTTTGTTTTTTGTTTTTTCCTGGTTGTTTTTCTGGGGAAGGGGCCTTCCACGTGGGTTTTCAGTCAATGATGTTCCCTGAGTTAAGTCCTCCTGCCCCCCTCAAGGGCATGGGCTCTGAGGAAACCGGTTTTTCAGGCTTTTGTTCTCTGGAGCTTTTTATGTTTGTTCATTTGTTTTCTCTCACCATGACAGCTTTTAATGGTTTTTGGAGGCTTAGAGGAAAGCAAACTGCACCCCGACCTTCCTCTCAGAGAGAAGCCTCAGTCTGACCCCCTGTCAGTGCTGCAGAGCACATAAGTTCCCCCTCGGCTGCTGGCAGAGCAGGTTCCAAGTTGCGGTCCTTGGGGACACAGGATCTCATGCTTGTACCCAAAACCACAGCAGTGGTGGCTGTCTGGGCAGCTCCAGACCGCCAGAGAGGTTCCACCCAGTGATCGCACACTGAGATTTTCCTGCTGACCCAGGCTGGGAGTACCTGGTCTTTCTGGGCCCAAGAGCACTGGGCTGGCACCTGCACTCACTTCTCCCAGGGGAGGGTGTGGGGCACATGCGTCTCAGGCTCTGATAGCACGGTCTGGTGTTCTGCCATTTGGCCAGGCTCCCAGCCCCTCACAGGAACTGGACCCCATGCGTTCTTGGGCGCGCTGGCGGCTCAGGGACCAAGACCTGGTTTCTGCGCCACACTCTCTCTAGTTCAGCACCAGGGGTGGCTGTCCTGGGTCCGGGGACTTAAGCCCCTGTCCCTACTGCCCCAATTCCCACAATTTCCCCCCATGATCCTTTGCTCTCTTTGAGTGTTTTCAACCAGACTCCAAGTTAATGCTGGTCCCCAGATGCAGGGCACTCTTGTATTGGGGTATTACTTTCTAATTGGTCGCCTCTGGTGGCTCCTTCCCCCTTTTGTTTATCTTCCGATATCCGTCCGATGTTCCCACTCCACTTTACTTGCCCACTGGCATCTTCTGCCCCTGTAGAGATCCAGACATGTATAATTCTGATCTCAGGCTGATTTCAAGGGTGATCGTAGTTCTTTGGTAGGTAATCAGCTCACTTTAGGGTACAGGTTGAAACAGTGCCTCCTTCTACTTCCCCGCCATCTTGTCTCCTTGTGATTGTTAAGTATCTGCCATTTGAGAGTACATGTAATGACCAAGCTACTATTAATTCAGAATGAACTGGCACTATACTAGTGATAACAGCTATGCATGAAAACCACCCATGATACATTAAGAGTTGCCACCTCTTCCATCTACTGAGGGCCTTGTGTACTAACTAACATGAAGTCCCTTTGAAACTTTTAGCTTTCTGGGATCTTCAGCTCATACTTTCTTCCCTGATTTGGAGGAAAGGGTCAAGCATCTTTCTCATTATGTGGATGTAAGCATTTTTGTCTTCTACCTGATCTGAGGTTCCCTCCTATGAAATGTGGGTAAGAATCCCTGCTTACTTCTTATCTCACAGATATTGTTATTGTGAGTATAAAATTAAATATTGTTACGGAGGGACGCCTGGGTTGCTCAGTTGGTTAAGGGGCTGCCTTCGGCTCAGGTCATGATCCCAGGGTCCTGGGATCGAGTCCCACATCGGGCTCCTTGCTCGGCAGGGAGCCTGCTTCTCCCTCTGTCTCTGCCTGCCTCTCTGTCTGCCTGTGCTCGCTTGTTCTCTCTCCCTCTGTCCCTGACAAATAAATAAATAAAATCTTTAAAAATAAATAAATAAATAAAAATTAAAAAATAAATATTGTTATGGAAATGAAAAGAAAGTCTTAAATTGAAAATGATAAGTATAACCCTTCTTATAAAATATCAGAAGAAAACTAGGACTCTGTGGAGAGGAAGGAAAGAAAAAAATATAAGTGGAGCAAGAACAGAATCACAACAATGATAGAGACACTGACCACAAGGGTCCTCTGTGATCTGGAGCCCTTGACTCAGATGGGACTTGATGGCTAAACCTGCTGTTTCATTTATAGTCACAGGGCAAGTAGCACGATGAGTAAAGAGGCCATATGATTGGGCATGACTTAGAGAGAACCCAGGAGCTTTGTCCTTGGGGCCTTAGCCATGCACTAAAGGGTGGAGCATGGAGACAGGTGGCTTCTATCCAGGCCTGTATTTGTTACTAGGGAAATGGTTCAAGGCTATACATTGGGTCCCTTTTTCTCCTTTATGAAAACTCAACAGGACTGGCTGCACCACACTTGGTGGGAGGGAGGAGAAAGAAAAGGTCAGAGACTTGGAGGAGAGCAGAGAGAGCCCTACTTACAAGAAGGTGGGGGCTGGGATGGGAGGGGCCTCTTCACTCTTCTTCTCAGCGCCCAAGAACAAAAAAAGCCTCCAGGACATTACCTTCTCTTTGTGTCTCCTGTTCCATTTAAATTGTGCGCTCATTTGGAAGGCTGAATTCTGTTTGCTTGAGCTCGTATTTCATAAAAGCCCTTCTTGCACTGTGAGCATTAAATAACTGTCGGTGAGCAATTCTTGGTATTATACAAACTGCGACCAAAGATGACTTTATAATAATAGGAAGAGACAATCAGGACCTTATAAATAGCTTATCAGGTTGTAGTGAGCTTATTTTAACTTTCAAACCCCCTTGAGCTTTTCTGGTCTAGAACAGTGACAATGTAACAGTGTCCAGGTGCTCCAATACAAGAAAGCCAATATCTTTTCTTGATATTTCTTAAAGTTTTAGTTCAAAAGATCAAAGAGTAAAAGCGTAACTTCCTGACTTTCCATATTGAAGATAAAACTCCTTTTAGAAAAATTCTAAACTGGGCCAATAGCGAAACCCTGATGAAAATGGAGGCTCTGTTGGGAAAATGCAGAAAGCAGCACATTTGCTATCCTGATGTCAACATCACTGGCAAGTATTTCTTGAGCTTCTGCTCCACAAACAGTGCATGCGTTGGGCAGGGGGCAGGTGGATGAATCATGAGTTTTACAGTTTAGGAGGAAGACAGACATTCCCACAACCATGCAATGAGTAAACAGAGCAGTGGACTGGGGAGTCACATTAGTGCCCTTGATATGTATTATAGGTTTTCCATTTTGGGTCAGCCAGAAAGTCAGCAGGGGATTTTTAAAAGCCACAACCCATTTCCTTAAATGTACATTTTATTTTATTTTATTTTTAAGATTTTATTTATTTATTTGACAGAGAGAGACACAGGGAGAGAGGGAATACAAGCAAGTGGAGTGGGAGAGGGAGAAGCAGGGTTCCGGCTGAGCAGGGAGCTTGATGTGGGGCTTAATCCTGGGACCCTGGGATCATGACGTGAGCTGAAGGCAGACGCTTAACGACTGAGCCACCCAGGTGTCCTAAATGTACATTTTATTTTTTATTCTTTATTTTTTTAAAGATCTTATTTATTTATTTGACAGAGAGATCACAAGTAGGCAGAGAGGGAGGCAGAGAGAGAGAGGAGGAAGCAGGCTCCCTGCTGAGCGGAGAGCCCAATGCAGGGCTCGATCCCAGGACCCCAGGATCATGACACAAGCTGAAGGTAGAGGTTTTAACCCCCTGAGCCACCCAGGCGTCCCTAAATGTACATTTTAGATGCCAAACTGGGAAGGATGGGAGATTAGGGGCAGGACTGCCCAGGGAAGAAACTTTAAGGGAGCGACACTGCACCTTGAAAAGGGCAGGAGTCTGATTGCTCAGAATTCTGGATCCTACCTTATTTTCTTCATGGCCTATAGTCCTTTGTGACTTTACAGTCAGGCTTCCTGTGTGTTGTCCAGGAATGCTGACTTTAGGAAAGAGGGTTGCATGGATTTTTTTGTTTGTTTCTATAGTAAGAATCTGACAGATATTTATCTTTTACATTTCTGCTGAGTGCAACAGGTGCCCCTTGAGTTGCTACAGAAGTTAAATGGCTGCTGTTTTCAGAATCTCTCCACCACTGGATAAGACTCTTAAGACCCAGGAGTCACTTTTTCAAAGTCAAGTTCTGGGACTTCCCATGAAGCAGACTCCTAGACCCCACTGTGTATTCCTGCCAGCTCTGTCCCAGGGCTCAACATCCATGGAGCAGAGACTAAGGAGAACTTGTAAGTTGCTGACAGACATGGACGGTCCATGTGAGGGTCTCATCCTTTGTTCTCTTTCTCTGTCAGCTTGTGTCAATTAGGGAAACTGAGCTGCTTTCTATGTAAGCTGTGAGCCCTTAGGGGCAAGAAGACCCTTTAATCAGAACCCTCAGCATCCCTTCATAAAGGACCCCAATTCTGCAGTCTACTATGGGGTTAGGGTATGGTCTCTGGAGATCTGGGGCATCATCTTTGCATTCTTCCAAGAGTCCCATTTACCATCTGGCTGGCCACAGTTATCCTCAAGAAATGTATGTGGATTAGATGACACATGATTTCTTAAGATAGTAATCTGGATGGTTTGTGGTATGTTTGTGTAAATGTGGGTGTGGTTGAGCACATGTGGGAGTGTGGTTGTGTGTGAGTATAAGATGGGGCATGGTTGAGACAGTGGTTGTACCAAAATGTATTTTTATTTTTCTTCTTTGAGCTATCCAGAAATACTAAATTCTCCTCCCAAGTTGAGTGCAGTTAAATCTTCCTCAGTCAGCCTGATGTCATAGAATGCACCCATGAGGAGGTGAGGAGGGATCCCAAGGCTAGTAACTTTACTCCCAGCACATCTTTCTTGGCCTGTGACCCCCCAGCGCGACACTGTGTATGTTCTCCTGTGTTTTGCTCAGAGCAGTAAGATGGCCTGGGGAGGCTGACACCTGCCTGGGTGAGAAAGAATTCAGTAATGAAATGTTTCCATTCTGCAGCACCGCAGGCTCAGTCACAGTCCCTGGCTGTCAGGCTTGCTGAACAGAGGGAGTTTGGGGTCACAGCATGGGGAATTCTGTGGGAAATGAATCAACTGTGGAATTCCCACATATTTTACTATGGATGATGTGCCAGCTGGCATCAATCTGACACTGAGCAGGGGCAGGCACTGTTCTAAGAGCTTCACAGACATTCATTCCTTGGTCTTCTGGATGATGTTTTCAAATTAGTTATTTTTTCTTTCAGTCCTTTTGAGATATAATTGACATGTAACACTGTATACATGTAAGGTCTATAGCATAATGACTTGACTTGCATAGACTGTGAAGTCAGTGCTATTTTAAGCCCCATTTTATAGATGAGGAATCTGAGGTTCAGAGGAGTTCACTAACTGGTTCAGGGTTGCAGGGCTGGGAATGACTCTGGACAGACCAACACCTGAGGCTTCATGGCTACATTCAGTTCAGATGAATCACAGAGTTGCTTTTCTCAGAGTTTGGTGCCAGAGGGACACACTGGACCCAATAATACATTATCTGAATTCCAGTGTAGCCTCGTGTAAGCACCAACTTGAATGGAATATTGCCCTCTTACCAGTGCAGCTGTGTGGGTGTCCAGGACAGCCCTGGATGCTGCTGACTCAAAAGAGCAGCCCCTAAGAAAACACAAAAGAGGCAGGTCACTTAAAACCCAGGGCATTTCCTGGTCTTCTTCTGGCAATTAGGGTTGCAGAGAAGTTATACTGCCTAAGACACAAATATTCTCATTTCCGTGAGTCTAGAGGCAGGAAGGCCTTCCCTCAACTTAATGTTCTCAAGTATATGCACATGATGTGTATGTCAGGTTATCTGGAGGCAATCCGGTGTTCAGGGAATAAACATTTTTGTCAACTATGGAGAACTAGAAATGTACCCCTGCAAGAAAGTGAAACCACTTGGAAGTATAGGCTTCCAGTGATGCAATAAATAAACTACAGGAATAAAAAGTACAGCAGAGGGAATGTAGTCTTTGGCATTGTAATAGCATCGTATGGGGACAAATGGTAGCTACACTTGTGGTGAGGTTACCATAACTTATGGGATCACTATGTTGTACAATGTTATGTATATAACATTCCATAACTTATGGGATCACTATGTTGTACAATGGTATGTATGTAACATTGTGTTCCAACTATATTTCAATTAAAAAAGGCAAGGGAAACTATTGCTGGAGAATTTCAGTAAACTGAAACCTTCCAGTGTGGAGGAATCAGAAAGTTCTCACTGCAGCCACAATCTGTCAAATAATAAAGACCAAACAAATTTCCTCTTAAGCAAGTGAACAAGTATGGAAAAACAAGTATGGAAAATGCATGATCTGTCTTGGTCTTGAAGAGCCAACTCTTTTTTCTTTTGCTGAAGCAGAGTAGGAAAGACTGCTGCATCCATCCAAGGGAAACTTCACTCAGTGTCAAAGTCTACTCTTCCACGAATATTGTTATGTCAGGAAAATTACTGAACACTTCAAGTTAGTATGTGTGCCAAAATGCTGTTGGTGGGCCTTTCACCCATTCTTAGTTTTAGGTACTTTTTTTCCTTCTGAGTGTGCTCGAATACCATGAAAAACATTCCATAATGTCACCTGCTTATTAACTCCTTCACTCAACAAAAGCCAGGTGCATAGTGAATAGCAAATATGTCCCATTCTCAAAAAGTTTTCCATTGTCTTAACTTAGGAAGGAGTTAATTTATACCAGTGTTCAGCTGAGTGACAGATTACGTGATTGAGACAATAAAACTATAGGAATTCAATGGAAAAAATTTAATGAATTTCAGCTTAAAAAGTAGAGATGGGGTGAAAAAAGATGAAGGACAGGAAATAATCTCAGCAAAGTCCTGTGAGGGCACAAGTGGGGTTCATTTCAGAGTGAGTGAGACGCTTTGATCAGTATAGACCAGGAGCCAAGGTGTCACATTAGGACTCAATAAATATCTGTATTGAAACTCTCCATCTTCAAAAACAGCTGCTCAGGGCATCATGTAAGAAATGGACTATTTCTTAACTGTGCATATCTCATCTGTGGTGATTAATTTTATGTCTCGACTTGGCTGGGCCACAGTGCCCAGCTATTTGGTCAAATGTCAGTCTTGATATTGCTCAGAAGGTTGTTTTTGTTTTTGTTTTCATTTTTAAATGAAATTAGCATTTAAATCAGTAGATTTTGAATACTGCAGACTACAATTCTCAATGTGGGCTTTATCCCACATTAGCTGAAGGCCATAAGAGATAAAAGACTGGACCTCCTAAGGAAGAGGGGATTCTGTCTCCAGAATGCCTTTTGACTTGAGCTGCAATGTCAACTCTTCCTTGGGTCTCCAGCCTGCTAGCCAATCCTGAAGATTTTGGACTTGCCAACATCCACACTCATGTGAGCCAGTTCCTCAGTGATGGGTATTAAGGAGGGCACAGACTGCATGGAGCACTGGGTGTTATACACAAATAATGAATCTTAACACTACATCAAAAACTAATGATGTACTGTATGGTGACTAACATAACATAATAATAAAAATTTTTAAAAAAATTAAAAAAAATTCTCTTTACTCTTTCTCTCACTCTTCCTCTATCCTATTGGTTCTATTTCTCTGGAAAACCCTGCTTCTCTGGAAAAATGGCCCTAGGTACAAATGTCAGCATTGTCATGCTTCCAAATGTGTTCAGCAGGCAGAGCATGGGGCAGAGCATGTACTAACACTGTGAAGTATTTTTATATTTCATTTCATATAAAATAATAAAACATAGGGGCGCCTGTGTGGCTCAGTTCATTAAGTGTCTGGCTTTGGCTTAAGTCATGATCCCAGGATCCTAGGATTGAGCCCTGCATTGCCCTGGGCTCCCTGCTCAGTTCAAAGTCTGCTTTTCCTTCTCCCTCTGTCCCTGTCCAACCCCCCTGCCATCCCCACTTATCTGCTCTTTCTTGCTTTCTGTCTCTCTCAAATAAATAAATAAATAAATAAATAAAATATTTTAAGAAGAAACAATAATAAACATGGGCTAAATCAGACATAATACATTTGGTTATCTTTTCATTCACATAAGTACTACTTGACCCCAAAATTTCAAGAAAATATATGGGGGAAATTTTAAATTTGAGAAAATTTGATCTACTAACTTTAGTTTTTTTTTCTGATTAATTTGAAAAAAATAAATAATATGACCCCATTTTCCTGAAGACATTTTAATCTCATTCACAGAAATCAGGCTTTGTTGAGAGCAAAGACTTGGGAGTACTGAATTAGGATAGGGATTCTCAAATTCACAGAGTTCCACTTAAGGTCTGCAAGGCACCAAGGCAGGCAGGTGTTTTTATGTTCCCAGGTGACTGTGATGAGCAATCAGAATTGAGAATCCCTAGTTTCCAGGACAGCATCTGACCTTACCTGGTGTGGAAGCCTTTAACACAGAGCACTTCCCAGGACATCCTACAAGACAGATCAGCAGCTAGGACAGGACAAGAACTGGGCCATGGAAAGAACCACTCTTCTTCCTCTGAGGGAGAAAAGAGAAACAGCTGCCTCAGAGGAGTAGCACATAGCCCTGCTGAGGCCAGGCATGGGCAGAAGAGTAGCTCACACTACACACCTGTGTGGGAGGTGTGCACAGAGGAAGAACAAGGAGAGCAGGGCCTCAGGGACTTCCAGGTCCCAGCAGCAATGTCCATGTTGGCATGGATTGGGACAGAGTCCTAGGGACAGTTAATGATTAACTATCTTTGTCCCTAAATAAGTACTTTCTCTTTGAGGATTTATTTTTTAGTATATACTCTGGAATATATTCTGAATTTGTTAAAGAACAGTTATGATATCTAGTGATTTTTTTTAAGTACCTGTGAGTTTAATAAACTTTAAAAAAATGTTCGTAAGACCTTATTCCATGTGGTTCTCAGGAATTCAATCTTGAGTACAGAATCATTGCTCTATCCTATATACCTAAACTCCTGCCACAGCCCAGAATGAACTCTTCAACCACAGTCAACAGCAGTGGTATTTTGCCCTAGGGGCACCTGGGGGAAACACAATAAACTGGATTTGTGGGCAAGCAGAAACCCTGAAAAATGGTGCTTCAGCAATACAACCAATCCCCCAGAGCAAATAAACACTTTCAAATTCTGATAAATATGAGCACAGCTTTTTCCTTGATACCTGCAAAACAGTTTATTAATCATATTGTTTCCACTTTAGTAATTCCTCTGACTATGGGTGGCAAGTTTATGCCATTAGACAACTGATATGTCACACCAGAGTCTGGGGTCTGATATTAGCCTGATAGGGGAATGAGTTCAAATTAGATGGGTAAGTAGAGAGATAGGGGATGGTTCGATGGATGGATAGATGGATGCACGCGCGCGCACACACACACGCACACACATATACGTAAGAAGAAAGAGGGATATATAGATTGATAGGCAGGTAGGCAGATGAATTGATAGATAGCAGTTGTGTGACCCACAAAGCACTTCATCACCACATAATTTTATTTAATCCTACAATAATCTCCTTGAACAGGTATAGTCGTATTTATTCCTTTTATAGATTTGTAGATGAGAATAATGACATCCGTGTTAACTTGTACAAAATCACACCTCTTGGGGTGCCTGGGTGGGTTAAGTGGGTTAAGCCACTGTCTTCGGCTCAGGTCATGATCCTAGGGTCCTGGAATCAAGTCCTGCATCAGGGCTCCCTGCTCGGTGGAGAGCCTGCTTCCCCTCCTCCCTCTGCCTGCCTCTCTGCCTACTTGTGATCTCTGTCTGTCAAATAAATAAATAAAATCTTAAAAAATAAAATCTTAAAAAAAAATCACACCTCTTGCAAAAAACAAAGCAAGGACTCAGACAAAGGAATTGTTCTTTCTGTAGTACTCTCAGGAAAGGCATCCATGTCCTAAAACATATCTCTCCATCTTTTCTCAGGTGATGTCATCTACCAATGAACTACACAGTCCACTATCAGCAGTGAGGTTTTCAATGAAACGTGACTGTGAGAGATCATATGTCTGCTAATACTCACACCAAAGAATCCGTGACTCAAGTCAAGATGTTTCCTATGGATGGTTGACAAAGGGAGAATGAGAGAATACAGAGCCCCAGACTTCCAAGGATGCCTGCACAGTTGAAAGGGGGGAGGGTTTTCTGGACCAGAAGGGAGGGAAGACCAACCAACTAAAAATTGGAACTGGGGGCCGCCTGGATGGCTCAGTGGGTTAAAGCCTCTGCCTTCGGTTCAGGTCATGATCCCAGGGTCCTGGGTTCGAGCCCTGCATTGGGCTCTCTGCTCGGCAGGGAGCCTGCTTCCTCCTCTCTCTCTGCCTGCCTCTCTGCCTACTTGTGATCTCTGTCTGTCAAATAAATAAATAAAATCTTTAAAAAAAAAATTGGAACTGGGATTATTGGCTTATTCTTGATTCACATGTTCATCTGCACCAGGCCAGGTAGAAATACAGAGGAGGTGTTTATTGAACCCTGTTTTTTCCTTCCTATCCTAATGCAAGTCCTAGAGAAAGCAGAGCTGGAAACAAGATCAAAGTTCTATGATTATATGGGAAGTTCAAGTCCAGGGCAGTGAGGATGAGGAAAATGGATGGTAAGGCAAGAGAAGATCCCATGTGATGTTCATGCTTTTCCATGAAGACACTGTACTTAGCATCCTCCTTTATTTGGCCTGTGGACCTTCTCCCAAAGGATTGTGAGATGGACCCTCACTGTAGAGCAGGCTTTTGGAGAACTGTACTGAACTCCATCACTCTGCAATTTCCATTGGTCAGATCTCAACCCACAGGGACCTAACTTCCCATAACTGGTATGTCTGTCACCCAGTCCTCCAAATCTGCATTGGTACTCCTTGCATCCATGGCCAAGTGGTCCTGAGCAAGAGAGAGAAAATGAAGGTGATGAGAACCTCTGAGCCAGAATTCAAGAGTGGGTCTCAACCAATCGCAGCTGTAGGTTTTATTCCTCTGAAATTTTCTATGTGCTTCCTACACTAGGGAAAAAAAAAAAAAAGAATGTGGATTTCACTGGCACTAATCTCCATAATCTTTAGTAAGGATTTACTGATTTATTTAACATTTTAATTCACCAATTTTGAGCACTCGGGAGAAGTTTTGCCCATCATCTGCAGCAGAAAATTGATGTCACATAGGTTCCTTCTTCCCTTTGGAATTCTGTCTAGTATCTAAAGTTTCTTCTAGTTTCTAGGAGTTTCTCTTAGATCCTTCCATCTCTGCATATTAGAGATTCAGAATAAAAAATGCATCTCTTTTTCTATATCTCAAAAGTGATCTCTAATATGTATTTTTTAATTGACCTGGTATTTGCCTCCCTTATTTTTCATTTTCACTTTCCCATGACACAGTAAAACCCACATGGCTTTCTTGAAATGCATATTTGTGAAGGGTTGTGTATTGCACAGCCTTCTACTTCTCCTTGTATAGCTCAAATCCAATTAATGTGGTCTGGCCCACAAACTCTCCATGAGTGGGCTCTATACTGCACTGGCCTGGCCTCCTACCTGCCACCAATAATCACCTCCTCTGCAGCTCAGCCTCCTCATCCCTGCCTAGACTGCAGGTCACCACCCTGACACACCTCATGCTTCCTGATACATGTTCTGTCTGCCTCTGCATTCTCTCCCCACCATCCCTTCTTGTCCTGGGGAAATTTTCACCCAATTCCAAGCCATCCCAGGCTACCAGTTACACTGAGCAGACTCTAGATTTGGAGGTTCATGAACTGGCTTCAAGTCCAGGGCCCATCAATGTATGTTCGATATTAGAGCCTAAACTCTCTGTACTCTAGTTCCCTTGTCATGTAGGAATCATAATGTCATCCCCATTGCATAGGAGACAATTTTTTATATATGTGTGCACATCTTAAATCACTTTTGCTCTGGACTATCTTCCCAAAGATGTTTGTATAGCAAACAGCTTTGAGAGCTAGAGATAGTGTCTCCCTCTATGGCAGAGTGTAGGTCTGTTTCCTGACCAAGATAATAAAAGTATTGTTGCAATTTGAACAAGTCTGTTAACAACCACCTTGTAGGACTGGGGGTTCCTGAGCTTAAGGCTCCTCAGCTATAACACAGACCTAATGTATGTATGCAGCATCCACCCAGGCCCATCACTGCATCACTCCCATGGAACTTTGATACCATGAGTAATGAAGTAATGAAGGACTCTCTTCCTGGATTGCAGATGGCTGCCTTCTTGCTATCTCCTCATATGTCTCTGACCTAGAAGTCTCATGTCTTTTTCCTGTTTTCTGTTAGCCTGAAGAGCAGCAGGCTAACTAATTAGCTTGAAAAGAGGGTAAACTCTCAGACACTTCAGCATTCTTGATTCCTTTCCTCTGGCTGAGGGGAGATTTTCCTACTTCCAGACAATGTGATAGAATGTGCAGGAGTTCCTTCCTGGCCGTCCTCCTAACTTAAAGACACACATGCTTCTGTTGCAGCATCAGTCATAGCCAGCTCTGTATCCAGGCAGAGTGCTTGGTTCATGGAGCTATGAAGTAACTTTTCATGGAATAAATTATTATGCCTTAAGATTGCTCTGCTATTAAAATCTACTGCTGCCTTGTGTCTTCTCTTGCCATCATTTCTTTTTTGTTAAAAATAAAATGTTTAAAAAGTATATAAGCATGTATGGATTCATCATTTGTTTTGAAATGTAGCCTCTGTTTTAGTAAGGGCCAAAAGCTGACACAAGGTTCTTCTCCAGGCTTAATTCAACTTATTCACTTGGGATGGGGTTGGGAGGTTATAAACCTTCCAAAATTAAGTGAAAGTTGTGTGCATTTGTCTATTTTCCTAGGAATAAGGATTATTACCTTTATTGGAATCATAAAGTTATCTGTACTAAAGCCCCTGAGTTGTATACAATATATTTTAACCATAACAAATAGGACTTTGTTGCACTTCCGTAGAGGCTGTGCTGAGAGTAAGCCAGATGGTGCATCCTCCAGGCTTCATCATGGGGAAACTTTGGAATGAACACACAAATAAAGAAACCTGACCACTTAAGGGAGCAGCAAGAGAGAGGGCCAAATAAAACCTCCCAGACCGGAGCAATTGCCAGTGAAGATGGGATATGGGAACTCTACAAAAATAGCTATTTTTTTTCTAAAAACAAAATATTTTAGGGGCTCCTGGGTGGCTCAGTTGGTTAAGCATCTGAATCTTGGTCTCAGCTCAGGTCATGTTATCATGGTCAGGTGATTGAGCCCCCACATTGGGCTCTGTGCTGAGCACAGAGTCTGCTTCAGATTCTCTCTCTCTCCTGCTTTCTCTCTCAAATAAATAAAAAAAAAATCTTTTAAAAAATCTTTTTAAAATGTTAAGAATTCTTCTAATGTATGTTTAAAATGGAAGATAATATGGTATCTCCTATTACTATAACTAATGTTTTAGTCAGCTTAGTCTATCATCAAAAAATACCATACTTGGAGTGGCTTAAACAAGACATTTACTTTCCCAGTTTTAGAGGCTGAAAGTCCAGGATCGAAGTATCAGCATAAAGGAAATGTTGAAAAACAAAAATAAAACTGGGGGCATCATGTTACCTGATTTCAAGCTTTACTACAAAGCTGTTATCACCAAGACAGCATGGTACTGGCATAAAAACAGACACATAGACCAGTGGAACAGAGTAGAGAGCCAGATATGGACCCTCAACTCTATGGTCAAATAATCTTCGACAAAACAGGAAAAAAAAAAACAGTGGAAAAAAGACAGTCTCTTCAATAAATGCTGCTGGGAAAACTGGACAGCTATATGTAGAAGAATGAAACTCGACCATTCTCTTACACCGTACACAAAGAAAAACTCAAAATGGATAAAAGACCTCAACGTGAGACAGGAATCCATCAGAATCCTAGAGGAGAACATAGGCAGTAACCTCTTCGATATTGGCCACAGCAACTTCTTTCAAGATATGTCTCCAAAGGCAAAGGAAACAAAAGGGAAGATGAACTTTTGGAACTTCATCAAGATCAAAACACAGCAAAGGAAACAGTCAACAAAACAAAGAGTCAACCCACGGAATGGGAGAAGATATTTGCAAATGACAGTACAGACAAAAGGTTGATATCCGGGGCGCATGGGTGGCTCAGTGGGTTAAGCCTCTGCCTTTGGCTCAGGTCATGATCCCAGGGTCCTGGGATCAAGCCCCGCATCGGGCTCTCTGCTCAGCGGGGAGCCTGCTTCCTCCTCTCTCTCTCTGCCTGCCTCTCTGCCTACTGTGATCTCTCTCTGTCTGTCAAATAAATAAATAAAATCTTAAAAAAAAAAGGTTGATATCCGGGATCTATAAAGAACTCCTCAAACTCAATACACACAAAACAGACAATCATATCAAAAAATGGACAGAAGATATGAACAGACACTTCTCCAATGAAGACACAAATGGCTATCAGACACATGAAAAAATGTTCATCATCACTAGCCATCAGGGAGATTCAAATGAAAACCACATTGAGATACCACCTTACACCAGTTAGAATGGCCAAAATTAGCAAGACAGAAAACAACATGTGCTGAAGATGTGGAGAAAGGGGAACCGTCTTACACTGTTGGTGGGAATGCAAGTTGGTGCAGCCACTTTGGAGAACAGTGTGGAGATTCCTCAAGAAATTAAAAATAGAGCTTCCCTATGACCCTGCAATTGCACTACTGGGTATTTACCCCAAAGATACAGATGTGGTGAAAAGAAGGGCCATCTGTACCCCAATGTTTATAGCAGCAATGGCCACAGTCACCAAACTGTGGAAAGAACCAAGGTGCCCTTCAATGGACGAATAAGGAAGATGTGGTCCATATACACTATGGAGTATTATGCCTCCATCAGAAAGGATGAATACCCAACTTTTGTAGCAACATGGATGGGACTGGAAGAGATTATGCTGAGTGAAATAAGTCAAGCAGAGAGAGTCAATTATCATATGGTTTCACTTATTTGTGGAGCATAACAAATAGCATGGAGGACAAGGGGAGATGGAGAGGAGAAGGGAGTTGAGGGAAATTGGAAGGGGAGGTGAACCATGAGAGACTATGGACTCTGAAAAACAATCTGAGGGTTTTGAAGGGGTGGTGGGTGGGAGGTTGGGGGAACCAGGTGGTGGGTATTAGAGAGGGCATGGATTGCATGGAGTACTGGGTGTGGTGCAAAAACAATGAATACTGTTACACTGAAAAGAAATAAAAAAAAATTATAGGGTATGTTAACTAATTAGAATTTAAATAAAAAGAAGAAAAGAAAAATTAATGCATTACCACCAATGACATGGGTCAGCTAAGGTCAGTTTTTTTGTTTTGTTTTTACTTTTTGAAACATAGGTAAAATAATTTGATACAGCAAGGAGACTTTGATCTCTTGTAAAATTGGAAAACAAAATAAATAGCACGTGTACATATTAGAGAATTAATGGCAACAATGAATCTTAATTTCATAGTTTCTGTACTCTGGCTTTTATAAAAAATATTATTTCTACCAGGTGATACTCTTTTTAACACAGAGGGCTTTTGTTTTTGTTTGTTTGTTTGGGGGGTTTTTTCTATTTGTTTGTTTTTTCATCATCAGTGGAGAAAAACTGAGAGCTTTTCCTCTCTGGTCAGAAGCAAAGCAAGGATATTCAGTCTCACTATTGTTGTTTAATGTAATACTGGAGGTCCTAGTGTCAACAATCAGAGAGAAGAAGGAAATAAAAGGCATTCAGATTGGCAAGGAGGAAGTCAGACTTTCACTATTTGCAGATGACGTGATATTCTATATAGAAAACCCAAAAGACTCCATCAAAAAGTTGCTAGAATTGATATACAAATTCAGTAAAGTCACAGGATACAAAATCAGCATACAGAAATCTGTTGCATTTCTATACAACAATAATGAAGCAGCAGAAAGAGAAATCAAGGAACTCATCCCATTTGCAATTGTACCAAAACCCATAAGATACTTAGGAATAAACCTAACTAAATGTTGTCTTTTGGTGGTCTTTAGGGTTTTCTCTATGCGGTATCATGGTATCTGCAAATAGTGAGAGTTTTACTTTTTCCTTATCAAATTGGATGCCTTGCCTTTCCTTTTGTTTTCTCTTTGCTGTGGAGTAGCAGTACTATGTGGAGTAAAAGTGGTGAGAGTGGACACCTTTGCTTGTTCCGGACCTTAGGGGAAAACTCTCAGTTTTCCTCCACTGAGATTGACGTTTCCTACGGGTTTTTCATATAAGGCCTTTATTATGTCGAGGTATGTTCCCTCTAAACCTACTTGTTACAGACTTTTATCATGAATGGATATTGTACATTGTCAAATGCTTTTTCTGAATCTATTGAAATGATAAGGTTTTTTCCATTCTTTCTCTTATTGATTTGAGTATAATATTGACTATTTTCTAAATGTTCAACCACCTTGCATCCTGGGAATAAATCCCACTTGATCATGGTAAAAAAAAAAAAACAACAAAAAACAAAAACAAAAGAAAACAAAACAAAAAAAACAAAGTATCAGCATAGTAGGTTCCTGGTAAGGACTCTCTTCCTGGATTGCAGATGGCTGCCTTCTTGCTGTGTTCTCACATGTCAATTGATGATGGAGCAAAAAAAGAGTAAGCTCTTTTGTGTCTCATCTTTTAAGGAGGCTAACCCCACTCATGAGGGCTCCACATAATTATTTCCGAAGGCCCCCCTTCCAAATCCCATTCCATAGGGGTTGGGGCTTCAAAATATGGATAGGGTGGGGCACAATTCAGTCCATAGCAACTAGAAAAGCTGAATTTCACGTACACTGCTTCCTAGCAAATACCAATGCTACATATGCCTTTGAGAAATGCCTGCACTTGTGACCCAGGATAGGTGTACTCGAATGCTCACAGCAGCACTGTCACCCACAGACCCTAATTGCCAAGACCCAAAAGTCCAGCAGTAGTAGAATGGGTAGATGTAATGAGGTGCATTCACATAAGGGGCACTACCCTTTATGAGGTGAAAATAGACAAACCACATCTGTATGCAGGAGCACAGAAGATTTTCACCAACAACATCAGGTGGAAAGAATTGCCTGCAGAAGGGTGTACAATAAGATCTGGGTTATACAGAGCTCAAAAATGGGCAAAACTGAATATTACATTGCCTGGGAATATGCATATGTCAGGCATGGCTACCAAGAAAGTCAAGGGATCAAGTAGCCCATTTCAGAGTATTTGTTGGGGCTGGGGTGGGGGATAGTCAGAAGAGGACACTTGGTCCAGGGGTCAATAGTATCAGTGACGTTCTCTGTCTTAAGCATGAATTATGGGGACACAGCACTTTATTTCATCATTATTTTTAAAAAACTATGTATATAACAATATATGTATTGTCTTAGTCCATTTGGACTTTTGTAACAAAATGCCACAGACTGGGTAGCTTATAAACAACAGAAATTTATTTCTCACAATTCTGGAGGCTAGAAGTCTGAGATCAGGGTGCAAACATGGTCAGGTTCTGGTGAAAACACTTTTCCAGCTGCAGACTACTAACTTTTCACTGTGTTCCTCACATGGTAGAAGAGACAAGGGAGCTCTGTGAGGTCTTTTTGATAAGAACACTAACCCATCCACTAGGGTCCACCTTGTGATCTCATCACTTTCCAAAAGCCCTGCCTCCCAATATCACACTGGAGGTTGGAATTTCAACATTTCAGACCATAGCATATGTGTATTACATATATCTCACAGATACCATACATAACATATATGTATATGTCATAACAGTCTTTTGTATGCAGAAGTCAAATTACTTAGGGGGACACTTACCCTGAAGGTGACCATTTATTTCTGCCCAGCTGCCAGTAGGAGGAGCAGCAGCAGGGGTATCTTAGCTCACACACCTTGGCCTTTGACCCAGGTGAAGTCCTAAAAAGCCAGTGGTCACCATACACCCTCAGGAGAGACAACCCATAAGAGCTACTCTGGTCCCACAGCCTAGGCTCAGCACAAAGGGTATGGAGCAAGCTCCTGTCTACAGAAGCACCTAGCACTATGCATGTCATTGTTAGTAGCACCTTTGGGACTGCTGTAGCAGTCTGAGGACTGCCCAGGAAATTACCAAAACTTGATATGTTGGTATCTCAGGAGATAGTCACGAATGAACTTCGGGATTCAAAACTCTGAGGGAAGTTCATGTAAGCCCTATGTTCTGTGTTCTGCCATCAAATCTTTCCATGTGATTTTGTTTTATAATTACTGAAGTGTCAGCATGCAGTATGTCTATATGCTCATAGACAGACTCAAGGTCGTCATTGTCCATGTCATTTGCAATTCCCCCCGGCATCAATACATGCTTTTCTAATTCACACCCGGCATTCTCAGGAAGTAGATTCAGTGACATGTAGACTCCTAAGTAAAGCCAGTTCTTGAAGAAGAGTTTCCCTTTGTTTTTGACAATATTCAGCCTTTCAGAGGGTGGAATCCCTCATCATATGCCTCTGAAATGTCCAAGATTGCTCTTATGTAGGGCTCTGTGGATCCATGGGCAATACAAGGTTATGGTATGTACAGTTTAGAGAAATATTAGAGGAGACAGATGTTGTAAGCCCTTAGAATATAAATGCAGAATATAAACATAAATTTCAGAGGTTAATAAACAGTACTGCTTAGATTCTGCCAGTAGATTTCTGCAGTTATATGGGATCAATGTTCTGTGGCGGCATTTCAGGTACCTTTAATTTATATACACTTTTCCAGACTTTTTGACCCATCAGTTTTCCAGGCATTCAACATGGTATAGCTTTATGGGATTTTTTTTTTTTTTTTGTCTTTTTCTTTTTGTTTTCTTTTTCTTCTACCCATCTTTTTTTTTTTTTTTTAAGTAAACCAGGAGTCTAAAGTCTTGTGTCTAGACCTGATTCTGTTATTTGCAAAGCCATGTGACTTCAAGCAAGGCACTTAACTTCTTTGAACTTCATCTTTCTTCTGTAACATCAAGGTACTGGTTTACATAATCTTAATGCTCTTTGTGTTAAGTCAATGATTCTATAATAAATGTGGGTGTCTGTCTTGCTGTAAATGCCAGTATGTCATGAATACATACCTCATCTAAGAATCTGAGTGCCAAATGAATTTAGTAAGTCAGGGAAGATGAGTTAAATGGCACCCCATGCCAATGTGAAAATTATCAGGAATTTAACTTGGCTAAGGCATTGATAATATCACCCATGTCCACTCCATTCCTTGAGCAAAAGCCCTAGGTTATGCCTCACACAATATTTAATGAAAGATGGATCATAGACCTAAAAATAAAGCCAAAATTATAATGCTTAAGAAGTAAGCTAGAAGACTATTTGTAACCTGGGGTAGGAAATAAATCTTGGACAGCAAGCATAAAGTACTAACTATGAAAGAAAAAAATTGATAAATTCAAGTTCATCAAAATTTTAAAATGTTCTCATCAAAAGAAAATATTTTAAAAATAGAAAGATAAGACACAAACTGAGATGAAATATTTACAAGACATATATTTGACAAAGACCTTATATCCAGAATATATAATTTTTACAGCTCAATAATAGACAAAGAACCCAATTTATTTTTTTGGAAAATTGAAAGACTTGAATAAACAGCATAAAAAATAGACTAAAAAACCAACCAATGAACATATAAGTAAGTAGCTAATATCACTTATCAGTAAAATGTCAATGGAACCACAATGAAATATCACTTCACACACACTAGAATGGCTAAAACTGAAAATGGTTATATCTCTAAAAGTTGACAAGGATTTGGAGCATCCTGAAAACATACTGCTAGTAGGAGTGTGAAATGGTGCAACCATTTTGGAAAACAGTTCAGCTGTTTCTTAAAAAGCATTTTCACTTCCAGGGTCTTGATCCAAAAGAAATAAAAATATGCATTCATAGTCAGAGTTGGATGTAAATATTTACAGCAATGTTATTGTATAATAACCTTAAACTAGAAAATTCTAAATGTTTATCAGTGGGAGAAAATCAATAAACACATTGTGACACAGTCATGTAATTGAATACAAATCAACAATAAAAATGGAATTATTGATACACATTAACCACATGGGTGAGTCCAAAATAATTATGTTGATGCACCCCAATATTCATAGCAGCAATGTCCCCAATAGCCGAAATGTAGAAGGAGTTGTCCTTCAATGGATGAATGGATAAAGAAGATGTGGTTGATATATATATGATGGAATATTATTCAGCCATCAGAAAGGGTGAATATCTACCATTAATATCAGCATAGATGGAACTGGAGGGTACTGTGCTAAGTGAAATAAGTCAGTCAGAGAAACACAATTATCATATAGTTTCACTCATATGTGGAACATAAGGAAGAGTGCAGAGAACAATACAGGGAGGAGAAAAAACTGAATGGGAAGAAGTCAGAGAGGGAGACAAACCACATGAAACTCTTGACTCTGGGAAACAAACTGAGGGTTGTGGGAAGGGAGGTGGGTTGGGGGGATGGGGACTGGGTGATGAGCATTAAAGAGGGCACATAATAAAACCAGTACTAGGTGTTATACTCAACCAATGAATCATTTAACATTATGTAAAAAACTAATGATGTACCATACCTTGGCTAATTGAATTTAAGTGAATAAATAAATAAATAAATAAAAATTACATTGAAAGGAAGCAAGACATTAGATAGTATATAGGCTACTATTCTAGAGTTCAAGAACAGATGAAACTAATCTATAGTAACGGAAATCGGATCAGTAATATGGGCACAAAGTAGAATTGAAATGGACAAGCCAGAACCTTTTGTGCTGATGGAAATGTTCTCCATCTTGATTAGAGTGGTTACATGGTATATTTAAAAATATATATCATTATATAAATGATATGTAAAAATGATGAATTATGCATTTAAAATCTATACATTTCATTGTATGAAAATTATATATTATTAAAAATAAAAGTTGGGGGTGACAGTTTAGCTCTTCCCTGATTCCATGGACAACAATAGGACTTGAGTGTCTGCTCCAGGACCAGCAGTGAGGCTGGGGGTAAGACCTTCAGTAGTTTAGCTAGGGAAGGCAGCCACAGGCAATGATGTTTTAGAAAGAGCATCCCATCAAACTTTTCTTCTGCTGTCAGAACCAAGTCATGTGGGTGAGTCAATTTTCACCCTGGGTGAAACTTTACAGTGACTTCTTTGAACCCATAAATAGATTCCCATTTAGAAGCCAGAACCCAGCAATTACAGCTCAGCTCCCAGGAGCAGAGGAAGCATTAGAGCAGATGGAGTGCAAGCTCTAAAGTCAGGCTGCCCTGGCTCCCACTCTGAGGCTCAGCTGTTTTGCGTACTGTCTCCTTAACATCCCATTCTTCACCAAACAGTGGAGTGGGAGCCCTCACCTCTAAGATCTGGTGTAGGATTGTGGGTACCTAGGTAAAATGCCCCACCAATTTGGAGTTCAGGGCAATATAGCTTTTGTTAATACTAGGCAGTGCTTTTTGCAGTTTTCCCTCAATTTTTTACTGTGTGGTCTTTGTCAGCATCATCTTCTCTTCCTCCTCTCACTCACTTTCTTCTCCCTCTTTCTTCTTTCATTGTAGCTCCCAGAGGTATTCAGCACACCATTTTAATAAAACAAATAGATGGTGCTGTACTTGGATTTGGTTCTAAAAGTTGAAGAGTGAAAAAGACTTTGTACAAGACAGAGCAATTAGGAGGATAAAGAAGGAAGGATTTGTCTTTAACTTTCACAGACATTTCTCTTCCTAGTCATTAAATGCAATTCAGAAAATGTGAACTATATAACTAACTCTACTTTGGGCACTGTGCTATCTCCTGGGAAACAAAAAGGAATAAAATATATTCCAGTTCCTCTTAGAACTGACAGGTTGGTGTGTCACAATAGCTTTGAAAGTTTCTAGAATGGGCTTATGGTGAAGAAAATTATATGTACATCATGTCCCCCCCCCAATAGATCCATTATATAAACCTAGATTTTTATACTTTTAACTTGTTTAAAAGTAGAAACAACCCACTTGATGAAGTCATAAATTGTTGATTTCTGGACGTAATTTAGTTAGTGATGAGCAAAATTGGATGGAATAAAAACTTGAAAAAAGGCTTTGAAATGGTGCTTACTAGGAAGATTTTGTGCACTTGGCAAGTTCTTGGTGTACTGATGGTGAAGAGACATTGAACTTGGGGAAGTTACATCTGAGAGGAGGCCACAGTCAAGAAATACTTCATACAATTGAATGCAACACAATATAAAATAAAAAGTACTATATCATGTGTGCACAAGAAGCTATGGGAGCATGAGGAAAGCCACATTTGTTCACAGTAACCTCAAGGAAAGATGAGATGTGAAGGATGAACAGCATTTTGCCAGAGGAGAAGAGGATGAGATTAACATGCATTCCAGAAAGTGCGATTAAGAGTGAGAGATGTGAATGATTTACTGACGGATTCTCTCAACCAAACTTGAGTCAGGCAACTCTAAACTCTTTCAACAAGGCCCCATCCTTGAAATATCTGTAAGAACCCAATTTTTCAATGAACTGAGCTGAGTCTGTTTAGTTGGAATCTTGTGCCCTCAATATCTGATATCTGATCATCCTCAATATCTGACCAAATTCCTCATCCCCTACCACCCCCAGGTGATGTCTGATCACTCGGGCCTGCCTTCAGCAAGAATCATGTGAGGTCAACCCAGCCAGAATCTCATCTTGCCCATGATGTTTCCTCCACACAATGGTCACTCCACCTAGCTTCCTTAGCTATAGACGTCCACTTGCTAATGCTGTATTTGAAACTGAGCCTGGTTCTATAATGAGGTCTTATTTCTCCTACTGCAATTATTCCTGAGTAAAATCGGCTTTTACTCCTTTAATTTCTGTCCAGCTCTGGTGTTTCTTTGACATTGTCTGTCAGACAAGCTAGGCTATGTCAAGTAACAAACGATACTAAGATTTCAAGGGCTCAAAACAACAAGGTTTATATATTACTTATGCTAATGTCTATTTTTACTGAGAGCAGGTTCTGCAGCATGGTGTCTCTCTCTCTCATGGTTTCAGGTTGACACAAACCTAATCTCTAGCATTGTGGTCACCATCCCTAGGGAGAAGAACATAATGACTCACATTTTCTTCTTAAAGACTTCTTTTCATAGGTGACTCATGTTCCTTTTACTCACACTTCATTATCCAAAGCAGTCACATGGTCATACCTATCTTCGAAGGAGTAGGGTTATGTATGGTTATATATGGCACTATACAGTCAGGAGGAGAAATCCTGAAGTTTACTGACCCTTTAAATATGTTGAATGTAGCAGGGATGACTCAAAACCAATGAAGGTGAAATTATGAGGAGCCTAGTTAGCCACAGTTAAAAGCTTGGACTCTGAACTATGGAATGCCTCTTTTAAGCAGGAAAGAGACACAAGGCATTTTGGGCATCAGAAAAACAATTCTGAAGGTGGTGTGGAGAAGGTCTTTGTGACAGCAGACATGGAAAGAAACTACTGCATCAATTGTGGTGTTCAGCAGAAGTGGAGAAGTGATACGAATTTGAGAAGTATTTCTAAGGTAAAATTAATGGAATTTGGTGAATAACTTGCTCTGTGAGGTAAGAAAGAGAGAGAGGACTCTAGGATAGTGTGGAGTTTAAGGTGGAAATTGAAGTGGTTGATTTCATGACTGAGATCAACAGTAGAGCAGAGCTGAGCAGTTTTGGAGGATAGGAGCACAATCTGGGAAATTTGGGATTCAAAATGTCTGGGAGCATCTAGGATACCATGTCCCTCCTGACATCATATCCAGATCAAGCAACAGGATAGTTACCTACCTTACAAGAGTGTCAAAGTGTTATCAGTAGATGAGAAGCCCCAGCTGGAGGGTACAGAAAGATAGAAAACTCAGGAAGGAAGCTGGCAGAAAGGGGGAGACATAGTGGGAGTTCAGGGGCAGGAACTTGCCAGGATGTTGAAGGGATAAGACATCTAAGAAGTAGGGTTCAGCCAACACTGGCAAATGCTGCATAGTCAGGTAAGCTGACCCTGAAAAGGAGACATATATTTGGATAATTAGAAATTATTTGGGATATTTATGAGAGCAATTTCAGTGTGGAGATGGGGTCAGATATGGCCAAAGTTCAAAGAACTTTGTATAAGTTCTTTTCTCTATTCAGAAATTTTTTTTCTTCTCATTCTCCAAGATCAGCTCAAGGAGAAACTTCCTCAAATTTTTCCTTAATGTTCTTCTTTCCAAGATACTTACTTCCATCCCCTTTCCCTCAGCTAGTTTCTCTTGGGTTCTGGATACATCATCTGTACTATGTACTTTCACACTACTCTGGAACCATTTCTTTATGTGGTTCCTTGTATGGTCCATTTACTTTTCCTCTGGTTTCTATGCTGGGCCATAAATAGGGGTTGTGTTGTATTCATCTTTGCAAACTTAGTGTCCCATAGGAAAATTTTAGAAATTTAACATAATGAAGAGAAAGAGGCAACAATCACTTTGTTCTCTATAGTTAAGAGTCTGTTCCTTGGGTTTTTTTTTTCTTTGCTCATTTGTTTTGTTTCTTAAATTCTACATATAAATGAGATCATATGGTCTTTGTCTTTCTCTGACTGACTAATTTCACTTAGCATTATAGTCTCTAGCTCTATCCATACTGTTGTAAATGGCAAGATTTTATTCTTTTTTTATGACTTAAATACACACACACACACCCCTCCACATCTTCTTTATCCATTCATCTATCTGTCAATGGACAACTGGGCCACCTCCATAGTTTGGCTATCATAAATAATGCTGCAATATAATGGGGATATATGTATCCCTTTGAATTAGTGTTTTTGAATTGAGTAAATATCCGGTAGTGTGATTACTGAATCATAGGGTAGTTCTATTTTTAATTCTTTGAGGAAATTCCATACTGTTTTTAACATGGCTTCACACAGTTTGCATTCCTAACAACAGTGTAGGAGTGTTCCTTTTTCTCCACATCCTTGCCAACTCCTACTGTTTCTTGTATTTTTTTATTTTAGTCATTTCTGACACTTGTGAGGTGATATCTCATTGGGTTTGATTTGTATTTCCCTACAATGAGTGATGTTGAGTATAATTTTTTTTCAGAGATGGAGGGAGAAGGGCAGAGAGAGTGGGAGAGAGAGAATCTTAAGCAATCTCCATGCCCAGAGCAGAGCCCCACATGGGGCTCGAGCTCACAACCCTGAGATTATGACATGAGCCAAAATCAAAAGTCAGATGCTTAACTGACTGAGCCACCCAGGCATCCCAAGCTTCTTTTCATGTGTCTTTTGGCCATTAGTATGTCTTTGGAGAAATGTCTGCTCGTGTCTTCTGCCCATTTTTAAATCAGATTATTATTTATTTTTGGTATTGGATAGTTTATATATTTTGGAGACTAATCCTTTATTGGACATGGCATTTGCAAATATCTTCTCCCATTCCATAGGTTGCCTTTTAATTTTGTTGATTGTTTCCTTTGCTGTGCAGAAACTTTTTATTTTGGTATAGTCCCAATAGTTTATTTTTGCTTTTATTTCCTTGCCTCAGGAGACATAACTAGAAAATGTTGCTATAGCTGATGTCAGAAAAATCATTGCCTGTGTTTTCTTCAAGGATTTTTATGGTTTCTGGTCTCACAGTTAGGTCTTTCATGCCTTTTAAGTTTATTTTTGTGTATGGAGAAAGAAAGTGATTACCAGAGGGGAGGTGGGTGAGGGGATGGGTGACATAGGAGATAGGGATTAAAGAATGCACTTATCCCAAACTATGGAAAGAGCCCAGATGTCCATTGACAGAAATGGATAAAGAAGGTATGGTGTATACACACACACACACACAAACATACACACACACACACACAATGGAATATTACCCAGCCATCCGAAAGGATGAAATCTTATCATTTACATATATGTGAATGTAACTTGAGGGTATTACGCTGAGTGAAATAAGTCAATCAAAGAAAGACAATAATCATATGGTTTCACTCATACGTGGAATATAAGAAACAGCTCAGAGGATCATAGGAGAATGGAGGGAAAATGAATGGGAAGATATCAGAGAGTGAGATAAACCATAAAAGACTCTTAACTATAGGAAACAGACTGAGGGTTGCTGGAGGAGAGGTGGGTAGGGGCACTGGGTGGTGGGTATTAAAAAGGACACATGATGTGATGAACACAGGGTGTTATATGCAACTGATGAATTACTGAACTTCACATCTGAAACTAATGATATACTATATGTTGGCTAATTGATTTTAAATTTAAAAAATTTTTAAAAAGTACACTTATCATGATGAAAAAAATAGTATAAAGTAGTTAATTCATTGTTGGTAGGGGAAAGATTATCAATTCTCATGATTAGGCTTTGAATTCAAGACCAGTACCATCAATTAATGGACTTTTGTTGTACAGATTAATAAAGTGATTAAGGCATAAAAAGTAAATAACAGTGATGCAATTCATTAGTAACCAATATGCTGCAATTTAACATAACAGTATAAAAAACAAAAACACAGAATAAAAGAAGTACAAAGTAAATGGTCATTGTCCCGACCATGGAATAAATGTTTGAGCTAGTTATTGAAAGACAGGCATGGGTAGGGTCTGGGAGGGCCTGAGGCTGGATTTCTTCTTTTCCTTTGTTTACAGATTGTGAGAGAAAGTCTACGGTATAGGCTATGTCTGAAAATATAGGATTAAATTTTAGGACAGCAGTTAATTTCAGGAATACAAAATAATTTAGGTTTTGACATATAAGAAAAGTATGACAAAGAGAAGCATTAGGGAAGTTAGTATTTGAAGTTCAAGCAGGCAGGTAGTGTGTCTGGGCCGTCTGTACAGTAAGGATATTCTAATATTGGACTGTGATTCAGGTGCAGGAATCCATTAAGAGGAAAATGTAGCTGAGTTTTGTACCTAGCAGGTCATGAACAGGGACACACAACATGTTTGTCCTTCAGAATTACCTGGCAGAACTTTAAAATATCTAGATGGCTAGAACCCATCATCAGACCGATTAAGTCGTAATTTAATTAATTGTTCCGAGGGGACTTTGAACATTAGTTTTTTCTTTGTTTTTGCGCTGTCAGTTGTTTGTTTATATTTTGGTTTGTATGGTTTTGTGGTTTAAGTTCCAGGATCACAAACCAGGATTGTGAGTACTCCTTTACAGTGCATATAGAGTACCTGGAAATTTTGTAGAAATGCATATTTTGATTCAGTAAGCTTAAGGTAGGGCCTGAGATTCTGCATTTATACCAAGCTCCCAGGTGCTGCTGGCTCACACACCACAATTTGGGTCCTAATGTTCTACCTTTCTGATGCTAACACTTAGACACAGGGCAAGAAAGTCCCCTTATTAGGACTAGAGAAGTAATTCTGATGAGTTCCTGTTTCAGAATTAGGGTAAGAGTAGAATGGGACACAGCTTAGCCTTAGTTTATCCATCCGATCTGTCCTAGGGAAAATTTTAAATTCAAGCTTCACATTAGTGTTTTGACTCATTTCTCATAGTCTCCATAAACAGTAGTATCTTATCAAGCTTTATGTTTTGAAGTCTGTATTATGATTTGATAATTTCTTTGCAAACTATACACACTTTCTTGAATATGCTAATATTCTGTTTCTCAGCACCCTCATGCTTTGTACCACAAGAACATAATTTGTTTTCCATTTCTTTAAAAAAAAATACTTGAACATTATATGACAAGATTTTACTACCCTTTGTATTGGAAGTATGAATTTTTAAGTCATTTAGTAATGGTAGCTACCAGATCCATTTTTTTTTTAAGATTTTATTTATTTATTTGACAGACAGAAATCACACATAGACAGAGAGGCAGGCAGAGAGAGAGAGAGAGGGAAGCAGACTCCCTGCTGATGCGGGGCTTGATCTCAGGACCCTGAGACCATGACCTGAGCCGAAGGCAGAGGCATTAACCCACTGAGCCACCCAGGCTCAGCCACCCAGATCCATTTTAAAAGATTCATTCCATTCATCTATTTTTTTTATCACAAGATAAGAAAATTAATCACCACAAAAATGTGAAATAATAAATGATTTATAGAGAAGTGTAATAATAAAAATCAAAGACCAAATCATCAAAAAAGTAAAATTTCCCTTTTTGGGCATTGCTGCAATGTTTTTAAGGAATCCACTAGGTTCATAACATCCTCATAAAATGTGCCTTATCATTTCAATGCTCATAGACACTTTCAGTACACTACAGTGAGCAATGCCTTCTAAATTCTGCTATTTGAATGAACATTCATTGTAATATGTCACCTAAGAGGTTATAGTAGGCATAGTTGAAAACCCCACCAACAGTTTTAGTCCACCTACTTTCTCTGTAGGGTTAATTGAGCAAAAGAGTAATCTATTAACTCTCTTGTGTTGCAAGTCTGTTTACATGAATTTCTTTAATATTTTTTGCACATAAAAAAAGAAAGAGAGGCGTCTGGGTGGCTCAGTTGGTTAATCCTCTGCCTTCTGCTCATGTCATGATCCCAGGGACCTGGGATCAAGTCCTGCATCAGGCTCTCTGCCCAGCAGAGGGTCTGCTTCTTCCTTTCCCTCTCCCTCTCCTCCTCCCCTTACTTGTGCTCATGCTCTCTCTTTAAAAAAAATCTTAAAAAAGAGAGAGAGTGAGAGCGAGAAAGAGGCAAGAAGGGCTTGAGGGGGATCCACCCCACATTTGTAAATGGAAAGAGGGGAAGAGCATATTTACAGGCAGAAGACAAGGAGTCAATAAAGAGAAATTTAACATAAAAATAAAAAAAAATTAAGATACTAGACACAGGATGGTGTATTAGTCCAGGAAGAAGGATTTCAGTTACAAAGGAGGAAGGACACACTCGTCAGGGACAGAATAGGAGACAAAAAAGGGCAGGAAAAGTGAGGGATAAATCCACTTCTGCTTATTACTTATTTATTTTTATTTATTTGTTTTTGTGGGCAGCAAAACAAGGTTTATTGAACAATAGCAAAGTGATAGTACAAAGCTCCCAAGGAAGGAGGGGACCTCAGAGGGTTGTCCTCCACTTCTATTTAAAGATGGCAGGCTAGCACATGTGTTTATCTCAGCTCCCTCATGAACCCCAGTCAGGTTATAGTGGAAGAATAAAAATGTATAGACCCATAAGGACAAGAAGAAAAGGGGTGTTAGGGTACAGAGTCGACCACCCCTCAATTAGACAGAGAACACTCTCGATAATGCAAGTCACACAGCGAGGTTTATTTCCAGCTAGCTGGGGTCCAAGTATCTGCCCGGCACAGAGGGTTTCAACAAGGACCCTGAGCACTCAAAGCCAAGGGTTTATATAGCATTTTCAAGGCACTTTCCCATAGCTACATACATATCTTGCGCTCCACTTGGACAGTTTAACTTTGTTTAACCTTTTGCCACCCCGGCGTCACCCTGGGGCCATCCTGGCGGTTAAGTGAGATTTAGGTTTAGAAGAAATTTAACTTTATTTACATTTCCTTCTGCCTCAGCCTCCCTCAGTTTTATGGTGGGGAGGGCGACCTTAGGCCTCGAGGTGCTGAGCCATTTGTCTGTGGAAATTGGGCCATTGAAGAGATGACCTTTTTGTTGTAAATCATGGGGACATTTGCAAACCAAGGGAGATTCCCGTCTTGCAGGATTGTGGTCTCTGCAAGTTAACTATTTGTTTTTCTTTTAACATCTGGTCCCTGTGGCTTCCTCAACTAACCACTCTGGTGGTATATGATTAAGTTGTTTTCTCAGGTTTTAGCTACTTTCTCCTATCTCAAGTCACATACACCCTGTGGGCTGGTTAGGGACGCTCAGTAAAATGGCTTCCCGGCCTTCAGGATGGCCATTCTTATGCTAACCCACTCTTACGCTGCAAGGTGCCAGCTTTTGCTTTGCCAAGATGGCTATACCTATGTCAGGGCTAGACTCGAGGTGGGTACAGCCTTGTTTTTGTTGACCTCCACACCTGGAGCTGGTTTCCGGGACTTGTTTTTAAGTCCCCTGGGGGAAGGGGAGCAGTGACAGTAAAATAGGTCCCTACAGGGGAATGTTTAGGGGCTTATCAGCATGGTTAATGAATGTTCAGAGGAAAGGAAGTTAGCCAGAAACCAGAAACAAGAGGGAACTGCCAGGGAAAGATGTAAGGAACAGAGTATCCCAGCAGGGTCCTGAGAGTCTGGGGTGTCAGGGTCCTCAGAAGACTGGGAGAGGTGCAATGACTACATGAGGCGCATTCCCTCCATCCCTCAACAATGGATCTGGAGGCTGTGGGTCCTGGGAAAGTGAGGGAGGGTCAAGGAACAAGTGTAAAAATAGGGCGAGGAGATAGACAGAATTGCCCACAGCAGATGGAGAAAGCCTTGTTCCTCTTACCCCACATAGCTCTATCTACATGCACCACCCCAGGCTACAGACCGGACCCTTCTTTTCTGTAGAAACTTGACAGCCCTGACTAAACACCTCTAAATTCTCTAATTTGGGAACCCTCACTGAAAATGATTGATTCCCCAGCCTAGGAGGAAACTTGATACCAGTCCTTTACTTCTAAATGAGTACAAAGAATCATCAAACATTTGAGAAAGTTTCTAACATGAAAACTAGAGCTCAAAGCAAATGGATATCCTCAAAGACACAGTCCACTTGTGAAAAAAATTATGGGATATCACAAAAAGTAAGAATCAAGAACAAGAAAGTGCTTTTGGAAATAAAAAGTATGATACAAATAAAAAATTCAATAAATAGGTAAAGTCAATAAATATCCTAGGAATTATTTATAGATTCAAGAAGACAAAAATGAAAATAGGAGGAAAAAAAAGAAGAAAAGCAGAGTATAAATGCACAAAGTAAAATACCTGACCAGTAAAGAAGGTATTGAAAAAAATGGAGAAGCATTTCGATAAAATAAGAATCAATAGACTTATCAAGGACATCCTCAAACTTCTAAACAACAGCATCGAAAGCCCTTAGAAAACTGGGGGGGGGGCAGGGAAGTGTCTTCAAGATTTCAAGGGAGGGGCACCTGGGTTGCTCAGTACCTAAGTGTCTGCCTTTGGATCAGATCATGATCCTGGGGTCCTGGGATCTAGTCCCGCATCAGGCTCCCTACTCAGCAGGAAGCCTGTTTCTCTCTATCTTCCACTCCCCCACTTATGTTCCCTCTCTTACTGTGTCTCTCTCTATCAAATACATAAAAATAAAATCTTTAAAAAATTTTTTTCAAGGGAAAATAGTTTCAACCTTGCATTTCATGTTCAAACAATTAATTATGAGTGAGAATAAAAGCATGTGACGAATTAAGCAATTTAACTTCTGTAAATCTTTGCTAGGAAGGTTAGTGGAAAGAATCCACCTCAAGTACAATGAATAAAAAAGAGACACTTGATCCAACAAAAGGAGAACAATGCCCAAGGTAGTCAAAGGGAAGCACTCTAGGGCAGTAAGGAAGGAAGGCTAAGAAGGCAGCCTTGCAGCCTGTGACTGCAGATGCTCTGGAAGGTTTGCCTCTAGGGAACACAATGAAACTGATGGCATGTTACATAGGGAAACAGACTCTGAAAAACAAAACAACAGCCCCTGACACCTGAACTTTACTAATTTCTATAACATAAAATATTCCATTATATTGATGTCAAACTTTCAACACATTAACAACCCACTTATCAAATTTCTGAATACTTACCAATTAACTCTTCCCAGCTGGTAGGAGCTGGTACCAGCACCCCAGTGAACTGATAAATCGCCTATGCATTTGCGAGGAAAAGGCATTGAGAGACACTTTATTATCCTGTAGGCTAAGACAGGATGAGTCTGGGATAGAGTTATTGCAAATGAAGTACAGGGAAAAATAAAAAAAAAATTAATTCCAAGAATTTTTAGAAAACATGTATAAAAGAAGAAATGTAATTAGCTCAGTAGTATATTGGCCTTGGTGTTAAAAATAAGATGTTATCAATGAAACGTGATTTAATAAAAGTGACAATAGATTGGAAGAATGGGGGAGGGAAGGCAAAAGGTGTGTAAATGCTAAGTATTATTTTCATATCAGACAGTCCTTGAATAATGTTTAACAGAATAAATTGATAGATAGCTGTGTAGGCATTTTTCTTTGAAATTTGGAAGATACAGTGCTGAAAGTGGTCACTTTCATGAAATCCAACCTGAAGTAGGGAGGGAGGTGCTGGGGATTGCCTTGTTAAATCTCATGTTTTTTGTACTCTGGCTTATTAATCCATGAACATGCATTCCTTAGGTAGATGCAAAGATTGGTAATTGAAGGCAAATCATACCTCAGGTGTGGGGAGGAGACATAGACGCAGTTGCTCAGAGGGTGGGCTATGACAGCTCCCTGCTCTGGGTAGGCACTGGGAAAAAGTGTTCACATACTCCCTCCATAGCTTTTCAAGGTTTGTAATCACTCTGATGACTTACACATCCTTTTTCTTTTTTCTTTTATGCATTTTTTTATCATGGTAAAATACATATAACACAAAATTTACCATTTTATATATTTTTATGTGCAAAGTTCAGTGGCATTAAATACAACTACATTGTTGTGCTACCAGCACCATCCATCTTCAGAACTTTGTTGCCATTCCCAACAGAAACTGTACCCATGAAACACTAACCCCCCATTCCTTTTCTCCCAGCCACTGGCCACCACCAGCCTACTCTATGAATCCTTCTCTATAAATTTGACCACTCTAGGGACCTCATATAAGTGGAATCATACACAATTTGTCCTTTGTGACTGCCTAATTTCACTTAGCATAATGTCTTCTAGTTTCATCCATATTGTAGCAGGAGTCAGAATTTCCTTCCTTTTCAAGGCTGAAAAAAATATTGCATTCTATTAGTCAGGGTTTTCCGGAGAAACAGAACCAGTGGGATACATATAGAACTATTTGAGAGGTGATTTATTATCAGAATTGACTCATGCAGTTATGGAGGCTGAGAAGTCCCACACCCTGTTGTCTGCAGCTGAAGAACGAGGAAATTCAGGCCAAGTCCAAAGGCCCCAAAACCAGGAACTCTGATGTCCTAGGGTAGAAGAAGATGAATGCCCCAACTCAAGAATAGAGAGAATTCATCCTTCTTTTAACTCTTTGTTCTCTTTAGGCCCTCAAGGGAGTGGATGATGCCCACCAACACTGGTGAGGGTGTATCTTTTTACTCAGTATATTGATGCAAATGTTAATCTCTTCCAGAAACACCCTCACAGATATAGCCAGAAATAGTGTTTTACCAGCTATTCTGGCATCCTGCAGCCCCATCAAGCTGACCCAATATTGACCATCATGTAGATTGTATCTGTATACCCCATGTTGTGTATCCATTCATCTGCTGATGGACATTAGGTTGTTTCCACCTTTTGGCACCTGTGACCCCAAGCTGCAAATAACAACACTAGAAGCAGTACTGGACCAGGGGAGGGTTGGAAATGCCTCACATGTGGCAAAATGACCATGTCCATCTGCCTTGGAAGCCTGATCTTGGGAATGCCATCAGCTGAGGAACAGAGCTAAGACTAATGTGAAACCAGAGGACAGGCTGGGCATGCCACATCCTAGTAGAAAAGTGTGTCATGGGTTTTTCTTTCCTTTACTTTTCTACAGTTTTACTGAAAATGTTCACCTAATACTTTAATTTTGTATAAGGTGTGGACACCACATTGTTTTTCCTCTAATGTTTCACAGGGTGTTTTAGAATAACATTCCATAACATATGGGGGCAGCAGGAGGGCAACCCAAGCTCAGGGATACTGCCCTCTGTGTTGGACAGCAGCCTGCCTCTCAGTACAGATGGACTCCCCTCAGCCAGGCTCCTGAGCCCTCAGACAGGCTCCCACCAGGCCTGGGACTCAGGAAGAGAAAATACCTCCACAGTACTATATTGTCAAAAATCCATGTATAAGTGGGCACACACAATTCAAACCCATGTTATTCAAGAATCAACTGCATACTTATTTTCTATTATCTCACATAGAGCTACTTAAAAAAAATTCTCATCTTGCTATTTCAGTATAATTGGCTTACTTTGCCATTAATGTATTTCTTTCAACAAGCTTAGAAACGTGAGTCTGGGGAGTCTGTGGTCTTCACCAGGCAGCCAAGGAGACCCATGGCATAAAGAGGTTGGAGTCCTAGCACTGTAGCACTCCCATCACCCCCCAGGAGACATGGGCCTGACAGCAGCTGCCATGTGGCCCTGGGGCTAAGACCACCATGTGGTCTGACAGCTGTGCAGTCAGACGGCCATGCTGACTGGCTGCCAAGTTCTGTCCAAACACAGAGACCCCAAAGCACAGGTCTGAGAGCCCTGAATGCAGTAGCTTATGCAAGCACAAGAGTCACAACGCACCAGCCAGGTGGGTCTGAGAAGGTCCACCATCCCCGATAGACCCCTCCTCCCAGAGCCAGAGTCACCCTGGAGGCTGGAGGTGGCAATGAGACTGAGGAATAAGCACCTATAAAGACTGAGAAGACCCCTAAAGGACTACTTTGATGGCACAGGATAAAAGTTAATTTGTTCCTGCTAACTGGTGGGTAGGAGAATAGATGGAGAGAAAGATCAGATTACTCTAGAAAAAAACAATTTCATTTGCTAAGCATATTTGTGCTATAGTGGTATATGTCCACTGTACATGTTGGGGGGTCCAGAATCCTGTGGCAAGCCATTGCCTCCACATCCAACCTGCCACACCCCTTCTTATTTCATTGTTCGGGGTCAAAGCTAGGAACTGCCTTCACCCAATGCCTCTGTCCACATGTGCACCTACCCTGGCTGAACTTTTGCCTGTCAGCCTGCCTCTTCCTGGCCTATTTAAACTCTTCCAGTCTGGCTCCTTCAAAACCCTTGGTGACATGGGTGACACATCCATCATCAGTCACATTCCTACCCCGATTCCTTGACACTTGGGGTAACACTCTAAACTTCTCTGAAACAGGGCTCAACAATGAAGCCATGTGATGACAGGGGAGCCCCAACCTGCCACATCTTCGATGCTCAGTGGACATTTGTTGAATGAGTGAATGAACGGATGAGGGAATTGAATTAAATAGTAGGTGTCACATGAAACTTAACTTAGAAATAATGTGTGCTCCAGCACAATTACATTTAAAGGACTGAAGCTATTTTAATTGACTTATTCAAAACTGAAAATGCAGTTGATTGGTATGTTTCTGTACAAGTAAAACTAATTTTCTTGACTTATATGTGGAAGATAATTTTTTTGAACTTTTCTGTCTTCAACTCAGACACCATGGTGTGAGTTAAGGCTCATATGCTAGCCTGCCTGTCTCAAATTTCAGTTCTACCACTTACTGCTGTGCAACCTGAACACAATAATTACTCTTGTTGGACCTCAGTTTTCCCCATCTGAAAAATGGAAAAAACAGAATATATCTCACAGGATTTTGTGAGGGGTAAGTGTGTCCATCACTTAGATGGAGATCTGATTCATAATGAGCATATTAAAAGATACTATCTCATTTAGTTTTGAAATGCACTGACACCACATTAAGGGACTAACCTAATGTTCCTGGGAGATTGGTTCCCTATCTCTTGCCCAATCCAGTTGGCTGACTCAATGCTTAAAGATGTAGATAGAGATGAAACAAAATGTATATAAAATATATTTTGTGGGGCACCTGGGTGGCTCAATGGGCTAAGCCTCTGCCTTTGGCTCTGGTCATGATCTCAGGGTATTGGGATCAAGACCTACATCGGGCTTTCTGCTCAGCAGGGAGCTTGCTTCCCCCTCTCTCTGCCTGCCTCTCTGCCTACTTGTGATCTCTCTCTCTGTCAAATAAATAAATAACATCTTTAAAAAAAATACGTTTAGGTTTGGGAATACAGTATGCTGCTCTCACTTACACCTAACTGTAAGAATCAAATTACCTCACAAACTATTGTGTCTCCGTTTCAAGAGAACCAAATTAATATCATTTCCATTTTAAATAACTTAATTAAAGCGACAGTATAGAGCACTTATTGTCGTGTGTGTGTGTGTGTGTGTGTGTGTGTGTGTGTGTGTGTTGGGGTGGAAGAGAGATAAAAACGTTTCCTCAGGGATTGCTTATATGTATCTTCTTCCCTGGAACAAACTTCTGCATCACTTTCCTGGAATATGCTTAATAATCTGCTGCACTTAATAAGAAGCCATGGACACACTTTTATAAAAGGTGATTATAATATCTGCAGCATCATATGTATATTCAGGAAAATATAGGACAATTTTGTTAAGGACTACATCCTCATTTAGAAATTTCTCTAGGGGCACCTGTGTAGCTCAGTCAGCTGAGCCTCTGACTCTTGATTTTGGCTCAGAGATCGAGCCCCAAGTTGGGCTGTGCTCTGGGTGTGGAGCCTGCTTAAGATTGTCTTTCTCCCTCTCCCCCTCCCCCCATCCCTACAAAAAATAAAAAGTTCTTTCTATAGCTGGGGTTGGGGTATCTGTGCTTGATCCCTGGTCCTGGCCAGGTTTGGGAATCCCTGTCGAGCAGAGGTAGGTAATGAGGGAAACCACCAGAGAGAAGGAGCAGGTTTTTCTGATTGCTTTCTGGCACAGAGCAACAGCAGATGCACGTGGCCAATCCACATGAGAAAACCAAGCTGAAAATAGTGCAGCCTCATGCTCAGGAAGGCACGATCTTTCATTCTGGGTCCTAAGTGGCCTTAAGAGGGCTCTGTGCACAGCACAGAAGAAATTGCAGACATAAGAGGCTTTGGTTTATTCTCATCAGCACACTGGAAAACATTGAATGCCTGGGGGTTTTTTGTTTTTGTTTTGCTTTTATCCAGTGCCCACTGACGCAATCCAGAGTCTGTGAGGAATGCTACGGTGTCCAAGGGGACCTCTCCCAAGATTCAAGGCTCTAAGGACCCCTCTACTAAGTCTGGGAAAGTAACCAGTCTCTGTATACACAGGAGCGTCTAAAGGGTCATGTCTTAGAATGTGTCACGTGGGCAGTCTTTTAAGGAACAACTATGCAGCAGCATTTTTAGGTGTAGCCAAGAATCACATTCCTTTTTCACACAGTGGGATGTAATATTATACTTCATTTAAAAAAAAATGTTATCTCCAGCAATAAAATCGCAAAATTGTATCGTTTGCTCCCAGGGTGTGATTCAGCTAGAAGAGATAAAAAAAAGGGAATTTGGGGGTAATTTCTAAAATCATTCCACGTGTTTAGAAAAGCTGGTGTTTTCAACATCAGGGAGGTGATGGAATTTGTGCATTTATTTCTAAAGAAAAGGTAAAAACTGGGAGGAACGTATGTATCTATGCTTCCTGGTATGAGAGGGAACTGATGTTACATATACAAAGATAAAAATGACATTGCCAATTATAAAAATTGTCTTCAATTAACTCTGAAAAATACTGCCGCATCTATCAGATAATTTCTGTCTCTCACTTCCCTCCCTTCTTGTCTTTCTCTTTATGTCCCCTCCCCTGCTTCCTCTCCTCCTCAGTCTCCCCACCCCCAATCTTTCTTTTCTGTATGGGATATTGGAAAAGGAAACTTCCTCCCTTGATGGGAAGGGCTGAGAAGGGGAAGGTACACAACAAACGAGTTAAAAGTTGGCAAAATAATGTCATAAGCTGATAATTGCTACAAAGGAAATAAAGTGTGTGTATGGCAGAGGATGTCTTGTTGGGGTTCTCAGACAGTCTCTTGAGGTGACCCCTTACAGAGGCTGGACCCCATGGGGGCTGTCCTGAAGGTGGGCAGAGCACTCTGCCAGGATTGCAGGCACATGTGGTTCCCTAAGCAGCTCTCCTCACAGTCTCTCAGTGGGCTGACACTCCTTTCCTCTGAGAGGAGGTGGAGTGGAAAATAGCAAAATGGCTCCACCTGGATTCCCCTGGCCAAGGTGTTTCCTGCCTCTGTGGGCCTCACCCAGTGCATCGTAGCAATTCACCACCACCTAGTTCCAACAAGTTATTTAGAGCTTCTGACTTAGAGGAGACATGCTTGCTGTCATGTTTCTTTATAAGCAGATGAACTCTCAAACCTTCTGACAATGATGAAGGGGGATTAGGCAGGCCCAGCTGCTGAGCCAGCAGGACAGCAAGCCAGTGGAGTCTTTCTGAACCCTGTCAGAATATCATGCTTCGGAACATTTTAATCTGAAATCGTATTTTCCAAGGTGCTCTTAACTGTGCTTACATTTTTTAGACTTATTTTTTATTGTGGCAAATGCACATAGCATAAAACTTAGCAGTTTAGTGGCCTTAAGTACATTTTTGTGCAACCATTACCACCATCCATCCACAGAACTTTTTCATTTTCCTGAACTAAAACTTTCCATCCATTAAATTATAACCATCCCTTCTCCCCTTCTCCCAGCCCCTGGCAACCACCATTCTACTTTCTGTTTCTATGAATCTGACTGCTCCAGGGGTCTGATATAAGTGGGATTATCCAGTATTTGTTCTTTTGTGACTGGCTCACTTCTCTTAGCTTAATGTCGTCAAAGTTTACCTATGTTGTAGAATATGCCAGAATTTTCTTCCTTTTTATGGTTGGATATATTTCATTGTATGTACATTCCACATTTTGTTTATCTATTCATCTGTCATGGACACTGGCTTGCTTCCACCTTTTGACTATTGTGAGTAACATTACCATGAATGTGCATATGCAAATACCTGTTTGAGTCCTTGTTTTCAATCCTTTGGGGTATATATTCAGAAGTGGAATTACTGGATCATATAATAATTCTATGTTTAGTTTTTTGGAGGAATCTTTAAACTGTTTCCCATAGCAGCTGCTCCATTTTACATTCCCACCGACAGCGCACAAGAATTCCAATTTCTCCACATCCTCACCAACACTTTCTTTCTGGTTTTGTTGTTATTGTTGTTGTTGACAATAGCTTTCTTAATGAATGGTAAGTGATTTTGATTTGCATTTTCCTAATGATTAGTGATGTTGAGCATGCCTTGAGTATTAACATTATAAAATTTGAATATGAGTGATTACTAAAACAATGAAAAGAATTCTCATAGGTTATGTTATGAAGTGTAGGGTGAGAATAAGGGAAGCCATGCTATTTAGGGGAGAGTAGTGGTCTCCAGGGCAGGACAAGATACCACTAGATGCTTTGTCCAGAGAGATAACTTGTCTAAAAACGAATCTATGATTATATGACCCCTGACACACAGGTATAGGAACACATGCTCAGTTATATCCCAATAATACCCATGGGCTGGAGAGAACAGATGGAGGGCCCACAAAGACAGTTGCCCTTAGCAAAACACAAGGCCCACATCCCAGACCTGCATGTATTTAGAGTAAGCTCTCTGTCACAGCAGTCAGCCACAAGAAGGACCCAGTAGTCCCAGTTCATGGAACATGAGTTGCTGAGGGACAGCCTGCTCCCCTGAGTGAGGTAGGTCCTGGCAATTATGCTGGGCAGCAGTGGGGGGCCAACCCCTCTACACATTTTACCAGGAACAAGAATGGAGGAGGGGTAGAGCTTTCTGAGTGTCTGTCTTGCCAGACTTCTACTCCTGGAACACCAGTGGGCCACAGCTAAACATCAGGAAGGAAAAAAATTCCTATCAGAATTGCCTTCCTTTGGTACTTGATGTGCTCTTTGGTTTCAAACAACTCAGATGTCTCCTCAGATCAGTAGGCACCAGGCTTTCAGAAATAGGCACTCATTGAACTCTGCATCTGGAGAATGACCATGCCTTCCTGGTGGGCAAATGTGGCTCCATAACAAGGTGGGACTTGCAAGTGGGTTTTCAAGAGCCTGCTTTGCCCTTTGTGACCATCAACAAAGAAGTCCCGGCATACCCTCCCTTGTCTTGGCTCATTTTTGAGGTTGCTACATTTAAAAGTCTCAAGAATAGTAAGTGCTTAAAATATTGAAATCTTTTCTCCTTGTATTTAAAGAAGGAAGGTGGGTGGTAATACGTCTCTGTATGTCCTTATATGAAAAGCACCCTTTCTGTTGGGATCCTCAGCCCTGCTTCATTTGAAGGAAGCCATCCTGAAGTCACCTGTATGCCAAGAATGTGATGGCCCACCAGGGCATCTTGAGCATTCACTTGATGGATATTTTGCAGCTCAGCAGCCCTGTTTTTTGTTTGTTTGTTTGTTTTTTGTTTCTCTTTGGCCTGGAAAGACACAAGAAGGAGGTCACGTGCCCCCAGATTGTCACTCTTAGACTGATGAAAAGAACATGATGAGAAATCTTTGCACGTATCCTTAGCCTAGGATACTCTCTGTTCAAGCTGCAGAGTTAGTGCATGTGGGCATGAGCCTCATGGTGCCCTGACCCACCAGCAGGACTGAAGGGAAAACCAGAGACTCACTCAGTGTCCTCTCAGGGCTGCTGGGGTCCAGAGACATTATACACCATGGCCAGATGCCATCCCTGACATGGAGTCAGGATGCCAGATCATTTTCCACAGAGAAGTCACTGAAGCTACTTACAGCCAAAAGCCCAGGAGTCACACAACCTCAGCTCAATGTACAAAGTGGAATTGGGGAAGAGAAAGAAGCTGGTAAAACATCTTTACTTATTTTGGTTGCACATACCAAGTATGGACATCTGTTTACATAAATGACTGATGAGCTCAGATTAGAGTAATATCAACCATAATCCTCTCCTATTTTATTAAGTTTCTGTGTCCCTGCACAGGTCTCCTTAAAATTCATCATTTCATCCCAAAGTGTAATAGATCAGCCATACTGCCCAAAACATTTTTGCATGTCTCTGTGGATTATTTGCTAGAGCCAATAATCAGTGTTTCATGTGTCATGTAATAATTTTTTATCATTTAGTTTTGAAAGGTAAGATGCAGAGTAAAAAAATCTCTAAAACCAAAAAGCAACCCCTTTAACATAATTAAATTACAAGCTAGGAAATATTAATTTATGTGGTAAAAATCTGATTTACCTGGGACGGCTCTGCTGAAAGTATGGGAAGCAAATGAGAATGACCAGCGGTTTTCTGAGCACAGCCCTTTCCTCACACTCCTCTTAGCCAGGGTTGACCCTACCCTCAAGCCAGAAAGGGTAGAAAATGGTGAGAACCAAAAAGGTGTTGAGTTCAGTGGACAATCTGGTGCTTGTTTGCTGATTTAAATAAGAACTAAGGATGAAAAATGATTCTTGACCTCAATTTACCTAAATTTTGAATTCAAGGACTTGAAATATAAGCATATACATGGGATGGCTGTGTAAGGCAAAAACAAACAAACAAACAAACAAGAACTGAAGAACCTGAACATCCTAATAACAAGGAAAACCCAAGAGTCAGCTGACATCCACCCTGAGCTGAAGTGGTGACTAAACTGTCAGAGCCCACAGTGTATGGCCTGGGCACACAGCTCAGGGAGCTTAAAGGAGTAGTGGATGGTCCTTCTGGTAGAGTAGGAAGATCACCATGTACCAGTCAGGACTGGAAGTGGTGAAGAGCTTTTCCTTGGTCTTAATTATGCCATCCAGTGTCTTTCCCATGGAGGTCTCCAGCTGTATTTTATTAATGAGGACAGGAGGGAAGGAATACTATTTTTAAGTATCTTGAAATCACTTTGTCACTATTTTTTTTCTGAAACACTTACTTGAAGTTAGATATAAGCTAAGTCCAAATTGTTCAAAGAATCTTTAGTACCCTTAAACAGAAAGAAAGAAACCAGGTTGTGATTGTGTTAAAACTGGCTAGGGTGAGATAAAAAAAGGAATAGAAAATGCAGATTCTTCTAGCAAAGACACTAGGACTTGTGTAATGGTACTTGTGACAGAGAGGCTGACTTTAGGTGGCACAGAGGTGGCCCTCTTGGAGATGGTTTCCATTCTAAGATCAAAGTACAAAGGTTTGGGGGAGGTGAGTTGGAACTGTTACCTTCTGCATGCCTTGCTCTGATGACCAAAATCCATCACTTCATTAAAGACACACAAAACCCCACATTGGGGAGGGTATGTGCTATGGTGAGTGCTGTAAAGTGTGTAAACCTGGCGATTCACACACCTGTACCCCTGGGGCTAATAATACAGTATATATTTATAAAAAAATAAAAATAAAATACAACCCCCCCCCAAAAAAAGAGACACACACACAAAAATAGCTAGTGGAGAAAAATTTTATTTCCTAATCCATGTATGGGCCCCAGTGTGAGAATCTGAGATTGAGAAGCCCTATCTTAAACATAGGATTTGTTGCAGTGGCAGGATGGATTTTCTTTTTAAAGAACATCTTTGTACCTTTGAGAACATGTCCAGATACAGAGATTATTCAGTACAGTTACCAAAAATACAGGATGAGGGTGAAAGTGAGTGGCAGAATTGGGGCCAGTACACTGTGCCAAACCCTTGGGTAAATGGCCCATGGAGCGCTCTCTCCTTGGTCATAGACAAAGGGGTGAGGGCAGGGCAGAACTAGGTATGTGGGGAGGGTCTGCCTCCCTAGCCAGTGAGAGTCAGGGGCCCCAGGACTTTGCAGTCACTCCTCTACCCATAGTCTCCTCCCTGCTTTTCTCTCTTCTCACTTTTTCCCCTCTGCCTACTCACCCTAAAAATCCTCCTTGGCCTTGCTTGGCCCACTCTGCTTTAAGCTGAAGTGAGGCACTCTGTCTTTAAGTCCTTTGGCCACTGCAGACTTAGAACTGGGCCTTTATTTTCCATTTATTTCACAGTCACAAATACAGACACAAGTTACTTATGATATCCTAGCTCCTACAACAATTTTTACACCCTCCCTATAAGTTCTATTCATTTCTGAGGAAGGACCAGGCTATATTTGTGATTTTTCTATTTCTCTTTTCTGGAAATTTTTGTTGCATGGATTTTTTAAAATTTATTTTTAAAAGATTTATTTATTTGAGAGAAAGAGAGCATGAGTGGGAGGGGCTGAGGGAGAGGGAGAGAGAATCTCAAGCAGAGTCCCCACAGAGTGCAGACCCCAGTGTGGGGTTCAATCTCATGACCACAAGATCATTACCTGAGCCCAGATCAACAGTCAGATACCCAATTGACCTAGCCACCTAGGTGCCCCTGTTGCATATATTTTAAAGCTGTTATTAGGTGCCCACCATTCAGGATTCTTACGTCCTCCTGAGAAACTGACTTTTTATCACTATGTGATGTCCAATTTTTTGTCTCAAAGTCTACTGTACCTGATAGTCATCTAATGACATCACCTTTCTTTTTTTTATTTCTTTGTTATCATATTGTACTTTCAACCTATCTTAGCCTTTATACTTCTTATACTGTGTTTTTTATCAAGTCTGAAAGTCTTTGTCTTTTAATTGAACTATTTAGTTCACTCACATTTATGTAATTACTGATATGGTTGGTTTAAGTCTATAATCTTGTTATTTGTTTTCTAATTGTTCATCTGTTCTTTGTTCCATCTTTTCCTCCTACCTTTGTATAGAGAGAGGTATAATCAAATAATTTTTAATTTTCCAATTATATTCTACTGTTTTTATTTTATTTTATTTTATTTTTTCAGTGTTCCAAGATTCATTGTTTATGCATCTTTTTTCATGCATTCATTGTTTATGCATTGTTTATGCACGGAGCACACCCAATGCTCCATGCAATATGTACCCTCTTTAATACCCACCACCAGGCTCACCCACCCTTATGCCCCTCCCCTCCAAAACGCTCAGTTTATTTCTCAGAGTCCACAGTCTCTCATGGTTCATCTCCCCTTCCAATTTCCCCCAATTCACTCTTCCTTTCCTTCTCCTAATGTCTTCCACATTATTCCTTATGCTTCACAAGTAAGTGAAACGATATGATAATTGACTTTTTCTGCTTGACTTATTTCACTTAGCATAAACTCCTCCAGTCCCATCCATGTTGATACAGAAGTTGGGTATTCATCCTTCCTGATGGCTGTGTAATATTCAACTGTATATATGGACCATATCTTCTTTATCCATTCATCGGTTGAATGGCATCTTGGACCCTTCCACAGTCTGGCAATTGTGACCATTGCTGCTATAAACATTGGGGCACATATAACCCTTTTCACTACATTTGTATTTTGGGGGTAAATACCCATTAGTGCCACTGTAGGGTCATAGGGTAGCTCCACTTTAAATTTTTTGAGGACTCTCCACACTGTTTTCCAAAGTGGCTGCACCAACTTGGATTACCACCAACAGTGTAAGAGGGTTCCCCTTTCTCCACGTCCTCTCCAACACTTGTTGCTTCCTGTCCTGTTAATTTTGGCCATTCTATCTGGTATAAGGTGGTATCTCAATGTGGTTTTGATTTGAATTTTCCTGATGGCTAATGGTGATGAACATTTTTTCATATGTCTGATAGCCATTTGTATGTCTTCTTTGGAGAACTGTCTGTTCATGTCTTTTGTCTATTTTTTGACATGATTACCTGTTTTTTGGGTGTTGAGTTTGAGGAGTTCTTTATAGATCTTGGATATCAGCCCTTTGTCTGGACTGTCCTTTGCGAATATCTTCTCCCATTCCATGGGCTGCCTCTTTGTTTTTTTGGCTGTTTCCTTTGCTGTGCAGAAGCTTTTGATCTTGAGGAAGTCCCAAAAGTTCATTTTCGCTTTTGTTTGCTTTGCCTTTGGAGATATGTCTTGAAAGATGTTGCTGTGGCCGATGTCGAAGAGGTTACTGCCTATGTTCTTCTCTAGGATTTTGATGGATTCCTGTCTCATGTTAAGATCTATCAGCCATTTTTGGTTTATCTTTGTGTATAGTTTAATAGAATGGTCAAGTTTCATTCTTCTATATATATAGCTGTCCAATTTTCCTAGCACCATTTTTTGAAGAGACTGTCTTTTTTCCACTGGATATTTTTTTCTACTTTGTCAAGGATTATTTGACCATATAGGTGTGGGTTCATATCTGGGCTCTCTACTGTGTTCCATTGATCTATGTGTCTGTATTTGTGTCAGTACCATGCTGTCTTAGCGATCACAGCTTTGTAATAAAGCTTGAAATCAAGGAACGTGATACCCCCAGCTTTGTTTTTCTCTTTCAACGTTTCTTGAGCAATTCGGGGTCTTTTCTGGTTCCATACAAATTTTAGGATTGCTTGTTCCAGCACTTTGAAAAATGTTGGTGGAATTTTGATCAGGATGGCAATGAAAGTATAGATCGCTCTGGGCAGTATAGACATTTTAACAATGTTTATTCTTCTGATCCATGAGCACGGAATGTTTTTCCATCTTTTTCTGTCTTCTTCAATTTCTTTCATGAGTGTTCTGTAGTTCCTCGAGTACAGATCCTTTACCTCTTTGATTAGGTTTATTCCAAGGTATCTTATGGTTCTTGGTGCTATAGGAAATGACCTAAATTCTCTAATTTCCCTTTCTATAGTTTCATTGTTAGTGTATAAGAAAGCAATTGATTTCTGTGCATTGATTTTGTATCCTGCCACATTACTGAATTGCTGGATGAGTTCTAGTAGTTTGGGGGTGGAGTCTTTTGGATTTTCCATATAAAGTATCATGTCATCTGTGAAGAGAGAGAGTTTGACTTCTTCTTTGCCAGTCTGAATACATATCATTTCTTTTTGTTGTCTGATTGCTGTTGCTAGGACTATGTTACTATGTTGAACAACAGTGGAGAGAGTGGACATCCTTGTCATGTTCCTGATCTCAGTGAGAAGGCTGTCAGCTTTTCCCCACTGAGAATAATATTTGCTGTGGGTTTTTCATAGATAGATTTTATGAAGTTGAGGAATGTTCCCTCTATCCCTATACTTTGAAGCGTTTTAATCAGGAATGGATGCTGGATTTTGTCAAATATTTTTTCTGCATCAATTGAGAGGACCATGTGGTTCTTCTCTCTTCTATTATTGATTTGTTCTATCACATTTGTTGATTTGCGAATATTGAACCACACTTGCATTCCAGAGATAAATCCCACCTGGTCATGGTGGATAATCTTTTTAATGTACTGTTGGATCCTATTAGCTAGGACCTTGTTGAGAATCTTGGCATCCATATTCATCAGGGATATGGGTCTGAAATTCTCCTTTTGGATGGTATCTTTGCCTGGTTTGGGGATCAAGGTAATACTGGCTTCATAGAAAGAGTCTGGAAATTTTCCTCCTATTTCTATTTTTTTTTGAAACATCTTCAGGAGAATAGGTATTATTTCTTCTTTGAATGTTTGGTATAATTCCCCAGAGAATCCTTCAGGTCCTGGACTATTGTGTTTTGAGAGGTTTTTGATCACTGCTTCAATCACATTACTAGATATTGGTCTATTCAGATTGTCAGTTTCTTCCTATTTCAGTCTTGGAAGTTTGTGTTTCCAGGAATACATCCATTTCTTCTCAGTTGCTTAACTTATTGGCATATAACTGTGGATAATACTTTCTGATGATTGTTTCTGTTTCCTTGGTGTTAGTCATGGTCTCTCCCGTTATTAATTTGGGTCCTCTCTCTTTTCTTTTGGATTAGTTTGGCCAGTGGTTTATCAATCTTATTAATTCTTTCAAAGAACCAGCTTCTAGTTTCATTGATGTGTTCTACTGTATCTCTAGTTTCTAACTCACTGATCTCTGCTCTAATCTTAATTATTTCCTTTCTTGTGCATGGGTTGTCTACTGTTTTTAAAGCTAAAATTCTTTGTATCTTAATTGTCTTATTTTTATTTTTTATAATGACTTTCTATATAATTCCCATTTCAAATATTGTGTTGTTCTAGGGACTGTCAAAGTAGAGAATGCTGACTTTTAGTTAGGTAAATATGGTCATTGTGCCAAGGAAGTCCAATATGAAGTGAATATAGAACTAGGGACTCCCATCTCCAAAGTAGAGACAGCAAGCTGTTGTAATGAGAGCTAGAGCACACCAGGGGGTCAAATAGAATTTACAAAGTAAAATTAGGAAGAGTGACCTTATTTTTCTAGTGATGCATGGCATGGACAGTTCAACTAATTCAGGACAAAGATGGTAATTATAGAACAAGTCACTCTGAAGAATTTGAGATGCTACCCTGAAGGAGCTAATAACCTTGGAAAGAAGATCCAGGCATTTATGGGAATGTTGGAGCACAGAGATGAAACTGTTGCAGATCATAAAGTGATCTTAGTGAGACTCTGGGTTTCTGGGAGTGAAAGAGGGGAGAGAGCACTTCTGGCTGAGACATCAGGAACAGCACCAGGAGAAGTGACATTGGCAGATATATGTCACTGATAATGGAGTGCTGCAAGTCCAGAAGCAACAATGTGTCCATTTGGGGGATTGGCCAGACCAAACTGCCAGTCTGTTTTCAAAAAATTACTAAGAGAAGGGGTGCCTGGGTGATTCAGCCAGCTGGACGTCCCACTTTTGGTTTCAGCCCTGGTTGTAATCTCACGAGTCATGAGATTGAGCCCCATGTCAGGCTTTGCTCTCAGCATGAAGTCTGCTTGAAGATTCTCTCCCTCTATCCCTCCCCCTACTTGTGCATAGTGCATGAGTGTACATGCTCCCTCTCTCTCTCTTAAAAAAATGAATAAATAAATAAATCTTTAAAAAATACTAAGAAAAACTTAGTTCTACTTATAGACAATAAATTCAAGACAATAAGGGACAATTATGATACAGAAGCATACTGAGACACCTGTTCTATTCAGGCAGCTATTTCTTAAAATAATAAGATTTCATATTAAACTCTTCCACTTTAGTTGTGATTTCATACAAATAGTTTGATGTTTATTTAAGAATGGCTTAGTAGCCTCTTTACATGAAAATTGGTTTCTAATTTGGGAACTATTTCAGTTACCTATCCTTTGAGACTGAGATTAGTGACAGGTCTCTTGGGTAATGCTCTCAGAGTGTGGGGCTGTGAAGGAAGCAGGACTGAGCAGAGGGAATCTATGAAGGGTGAAAAAATTGTAACAGGTCCTGGCTGGTCCCACAGTGAACTTTGGCACTGGGTTAGCTCTTCAAAGGCCTTCATGCATCCACATCAGCAAAGATGTGGGTTGAAACCAGGGAGAAATGTGAGCCTGGGAAAGTAGCCTCTTTAGCTGAGGGCATTTCCAGAAAGGTTCCAGAAGAGGGTGGCTGGAACCAACCTGCCAGGTACTGGGGAGTAAGTACTGCTGTCCAAAGAGAACCTGGAGGGTCCTGGCAGCACATCACATTATTTATCACAGCCTCTCAAATTGTTTTACCTTTTTTTTTTTTTTTTTGTAACCTGGTGACCTATCCTAAAAAATGTGGAATTATAGAATGAAAAAGACTTTATTAATTATTTACTTGGACTATGTTTCAACTAGGAAAAGGATTCCAAAGAGGAGATAACACTTGTGGTTTTACAGTTACTTTATGGCTCAGCTAAGGTCAAAATTCCAATTTTGTGACACTCTAGTTCCCAACTCTACATCATGATGTTTTTCAATGATTAGGATCAAAAAAAAAAAAAAAAATGGAAATGGACATATGAATCCAAAAGGTCCAATGGATCCAATAGACATGTCAAATTAAGTTAGAGTATCTTTCAGTATGGTTTTAATAGGACAACATACCCATTACCCCCAAAGCCCTGTGTATGCTGTGTGACAGGTTTGTGTTTTGGTTCAGCAAATATGTATTTAGAGTATAATATGTGCCAGGATTTTTTTTTAAGTATTTATTTATTTATTTGACAGAGATCACAAGTAGGCAGAGAGGCAGACAGAGAGAGAGGGGGAAGCAGACTCTCTGCTGAGCAGAGAGCCCGATGCGGGGCTCGAACCCAGGACCCTGAGACCATGACCTGAGCCGAAGGCAGAGGCTTAACCCACTGAGCCACCCAGGCGCCCTTGTGCCAGGGTTTTTAACCTCTGGAGAGGGTGGCCTGTGGGCACTTGGGGGAGGTCCTGAAGTCTTCCCCCAGCCTCTGCTTCCCATTGCCCCCAAGTCATGCCCTATACAGCTCCTTCCCCAACCCTCTTGGCTTCTCATTTGCCCATTTTAGATTTGTTCTATATTATTACCTGAAACTATCAACCTGGACTTTCTAGGATGCTGCTCCTACAAACTTCCCTTAGACTCACCATTGTTATTGTGACTTATAATAAATATATATTTGATCTTTGTTCCCATTCCTAGCACAGAGGTCCTAAAAACCTTGGAATTTCCTGGACTAAGAATGATAAATTTGTCTCAATAGTCATAACAAGCCCCTTTAAACCACTTCTGAGTTTATGTTAATGAGGTGGCTTTTGTAAAGCACCTACGAATGTGAACTGGTTGCCAGTGAAGCCAAGCATATGATGAGAAGGTTGGAATTTTTAGTTCCCATACCCTCTCCACCCCTGAACTATGAGGAGGTCAGATGGGATTGAGATTGAGTTCAATCACTAAAGGTCAATGATGTCATCAATTATGCCTATGTAAGGAAGCCTCCATAAAAACACAAAAAGATGAGCTTTAGAGAGATGTCAGATGGGTGAACCAATGGAGGTGCTGGGAGTGTGAGGTGCCTAGAGAAGCCATGGAAGCTCTGCATCCTTTTTCCTATACCTTACCCTACACAACTCTCTCCAGCTGTTCTTGAATTATATACTTTTATAACAAACTGGTAATCTAGTGAGCTCCTGAATTTTGTGAGCTGCAAACCTCTGATTTATAGCCGGTAAGTCAGAAGCACAGGCAATACCCCAGGCTTTTTATTGGCATCTGAAGTGAAGGACAGTCTTAACAGGATTTAAATCTGAGCCCTTAATATGCAGATAGATAATCTCTCAGTAGATAGTGTCAGAATTGAGTTGAATTGTAGGACACTCGGTGTCTTGAGAAATGCTTGGTGTTGTGGAAAAACCCACACATGGAATTGGTGTCAGAATCCTACTCACACACCAATGCTTCCATGGAGCATGAGAAGCCACGACTATGACCCCACTTAGTCGCTGAGACCTCAATAGTCAGTCCCAGAGCAGGGTTTTGTTTGTTTGTTTAGAAAATCTAACCAGAGGGATGGCATTCCCATAGACAAAACAATACTTAGTTTTCTAAGCTAGGAATGAGGCAGGTCTTCATAGTGAAGACTTTGGTTAATGTCTTCGTAAACTCTGGTAAATTGTCTTTATAACTTACAGAGATTATTCTTTGGCATTTGAATTTTTGTTAGTGTTGCTGTTATATTGGTAATTCTGCCATCATGCTTTATAGGAAAGCTACAGTTTGTTTTCCTCATAGTCAACTTACTGTTTCCTCTTATTAGCTCTGAGAACCTTTTAATTAATTCATTCGGATTTTTTAGGCATATAAACACAACATTTGTAAGTAATGATAATTTGGTTTCAAATTCCAATATTGATTATTTACTAAAATTCACATCTCATTGCATTAACCAGAAATTCCAGAAAATATAAAATAATAATGGGTTATAACAAGCAACTTTCTTTATCTCTGATTTTAACAAGAATGCCTTTAGTTTTCACTATTAACATTTATTCTTGGATCCATCATTTACTGAACACGTTCAAGAAGTAGGTTCTATACTAGTGCTGGGGATATAAAGAGGACAACAAGATCCGGGCTCCAAAAACATAACACTGATTAGGGGTTTGAAATAAAACATTCTGTATAAAGTCAAATAATTAATACTGCCATTTGTCACTAGGAGCAGAGGTAGCCCTAGAAACCCAACTTTCTTAATTATTTTACATTTGTAACTAGGATTGGGTAACATATATTACCCAGTGGTATTTTTTTTCCAAGTTACTGTTTAAATTCTACTTAACATACTGTGTAATATTGGCTTCAGGAGTAGAATTTAGTGATTCATCACTTACATATAACACCCAGTGATCAACACAAAAGGTGCCCTCCTTAATACCCATCATCTATTTAGCCCAAGCCCCTGCTCACTTCCCCTCTAGCAAACTTCAGTTTGTACACTCTAGCTTAGAGTCTCTCTCTCTCTTTTTTAAGATTTTATTTATTCATTTGGCAGAGAGAGAGATCACAGGTAGGCAGAGAGGCAGGCAGAGAGAGAGGGGGAAGCAGGCTCCCTGCTGAGCAGAAAGCCCAATGCAGGGCTCAATCCCAGGACCCCGAGATCATGATCTGAGCTGAAGGCAGAGGCTTTAACCCACTGAGCCACCCAGGCTCTCCTAGCTTAGAGTCTCTTGTGGTTTGTTTCCCTCTCTCTTTTTCCCTTTCCCATGTTCAAATGTTTTGTTTCTTAAATTCCATGTATGAGTGAAATTATATGATATTTGTCTAACTTGGAGTGACTCATTTCACTTAGCATAAGACACTCTAGCTCCATTCACATTGTTGCAAATGACAAGATTTCATTCTTTTTGATGGCTAAAATACTCCATGTGTATATTCCATGTTGAATATACATATATACTACATCTTATTTGTGCATTCATCAGATGATGGACATTTGGGCTCTTTCCAAAATTTGGCTATTGTTGATAATGCTGCTATAAACATCAGAGTGCACATGCCCCTTCAAAATAGTATTGTTGTATCCTTTGGGTAAATACCTACTAATGCAATTGCTGGGTCCTAGCATAGTTCTATTTTTTACTTTTTGAGGAACCTCCATACTGTTCTCCAGAGTGTCTGCACCAGTTTGCATCCCCAACAGTGCAAGAGGGTTCCCCTTTCTCTGCATCGTCACCAACATCTGTTGTTTCCTGTGTTGCTAATTTTAGCCATTCTGACTAGTGCAAGGTGGTATCTCATGGTTTTGATTTGTATTTCCCTGATGATGAATGATGTTGAGCATCTTTTCATGTGTATGTTAGCCATCTGGATGTCTTCTTTGGAAAAATGTCTGTTTCTGCCCATTTCTTAACTAGATTATTTATATTTTAGTTGTTGAGTTCTGTAAGTCTTTTTTATAGATTTTGGATACTAACCCTTTAACAGATATGTCATTTGCAAATATCTTCTCCCACTTTGTAGGCTGACTTTTGGTTTTGTTGATTGTTTTCTTCACTGTACAGAAGCATTTTATATTAAATATATATATGTATATATATATACATACACACACACACACATATATATACACATATACATATGTGTATATATATATATATCCTCTAGGATTTTGATGGTTTCCTGTCTCAAATTTAGGCCTTTGGGATACTTTGGTGGCTCAGATGGTTGGGTCTGCCATGGCTTGGGTCTTGATCCTTGGGTCCTGGGATCAAACCCCACCTAGGGCTCCCTGCTCAGTGGGAAGTCTGCTTCTTCCTCTGCCTCTCCCTCTGGCTTGTGCTCTCTCTTGCTCACTCTCTCTTTCAAATAAATAAAATCTTTTAAAGTTTAGGTCTTTCATCCATTTTGCGTTTGTGTGTATGGTGTAAAAAAGTGGTCCAGTTTCATTCTTCTGCATGTGGCTATCCACTTTTCCCAGGACAATTTGTTGAAGAGACTGTCTTTTTTCCATAGGATATTCTTTCCTGTTTTGTCAAAGATTAGTTGACCATAGAGTTGTGGGGCCATTTCTGAGTATTCTGTTCTGTTGCACTGATCTGTTTTCATGCCAGTAGCATACTGTCTTGATGACTATAGCTTTATAACAGAGCTTGAAGTCCAGAATTGTGACACCTCCAGCTTTCCTTTTCTTTTTCAAGATTGCTTAAGATTGCTTTGGCTATTGGGGTCTTTTGTGGTTCCATGCAAATTTTAGGAGTGCTTGTTCTAGCTCTGTGAAAAATATTGGTGGAATTTTGATAGGGATTGCATTAAATGTGTAGATTGCATTAAGTAGCATAAACATTTTAACACTATTTGTTCTTCCAATTCATGAGCATGGAATGTTTTTCCATTTCTTTGTGTCCTCTTCAATTTCTTTCATAAGCATTCTATAGCTTTCAGAGTACAGATCATTTATCTCTTTGGTTAGGTGTATTCCTAGGTAGCTTATCATTTCTGGTGCAATTGTAAGTGGGATTGATTCCTTGATTCCTTTTTCTGCTGCTTTATTATTGGTGTATAGAACTGCCATGGATTTCTATACAATGACTTTATATCCTGGGACTTTGCTGAATTCATGTATTAGTTCTAGGAATTTTTTGATGGGGTCTTTTGGGTTTTCTACATAGGGTATCATGTTTTCTGCAAATATGAAAGTTTGACTTCATTCTTGCCAATTTGGATGCCTTTTATTTCTTTGTTTTCTGATTGCAAAGGTTAGGTCTTCCATTACTATGTTGACTAACAATGATGAGAGTGGACATCCCTGTCTTGTTCCTGACTATAAGAAAAAGCTATCAGTTTTTCCTCATCAAGGATGATATTAGCTATGTGTGTTTGGGATATGGCCTTTATGATGTTGAGGTGTGTTCCTTCTGTCCCTACTTTCTTGAGGGTTTTTTTTTTAATCAAGAATGGATGCTGTATTTGTCAATGCATTTTCCTGCAACTATTGAGAGGATCATATGGTTCTTATCCTTTCTTTTATTAATGTGATGTATCACATCAATTTATTTGCAAACACTGAAGCACCCCTACGGCCCAGAAATAAATCCACTTGACCACGGTGAATCTTTCTTTTAATGTACTGTTGCATCCTATCAGCTAGGATTTTGGTGAGAATTTTTGCATCTATGTTCATCAGGAAAATTGGTCTGTAATTCTTCTTTTTAGTGAGGTCTTTGGTTTGGGAATCAAGGTGTTGCTGGTCCCACAGAATGACTTTGGAAGTATTCCTTCCATTTCCATTTTTTTTTTAAAGATTTTATTTATTTATTAGTCAGAGAGAGAGGGGGAGAGTGAGCATAGGCAGACAGAGTGGCAGGCAGAGGCAGAGAGAGAAGCAGGCTCCCTGCCGAGCAAGGAGCGCGATGTGGGACTCGATCCCAGGATGCTAGGATCATGACCTGAGGCGAAGGCAGTCACTTAACCAACTGAGCCACCTAGGCATCCCCATTTCCATTTTTTTTTTTTTTTAAGAATAGTTTTAAAATGATAGGTATTTACTATTCTTTAAATATTTGGTAGAATTCCCCTGCAAGGTCATCTGGCCCTGGACTTTTGTTTGTTGGGAGATTTTTGTTACTGATTCAATTTCTTTGCTGGTTATGGGTCAGTTCAAACATGATTTCTTCCTGTTATAGTTCTGGTAGTTTGTATGTTTATAGGAATTTGTCCATTTCTTTCAGATTGTCTGATTTGTTCACATATAATTTTTCATAATATTTTCTTATAATTGTTTGTATTTCTGTGGTATTTGTTATGATCTTTCCTATTTCATTCATGATTTTATTTGTTTGGGTCCTTTCTCTTTTCTTTTTCAGAAGTCTGGCAATTGATTTATCAATTTTGCTAATTCCTTCAAAGAACCAGCTGCTAGCTTTCTTGATCTGTTCTATTGGGGGGTTTTGTTTGTTTCTATGCCATTGATTTCTGCTCTAATCTTTATTATTCCCCAGCTTCTGCTGGCTTTACACTTTATTTACTTTCCTTTTCTTGTTCCTTTAAGTGTAAGGTTAGGTTGTATATTTGAGACTTCTCTTGCTTCTTGAGGTAGGCCTGAGTTGCAGTGTATTTCCCTCTTAGGACTGTTTTTGCTGCATCCCAAAGGATTTGGACTGTCATGTTATCATTTTTATTTGCTTCCATGTCTTTAAAAAACTATTCTTTAATTTCCTGGTTTGTTAGAGAACAGGAGCAGAGGAAGGGGCAGAGGGAAGGGAGAAGCAGACTCCCTGCTGAGCAAGGAGCCCAAGGTGGGGCTGGATCCCAGAACCCCAGGATTATGACCTCAGCTGAAGGTAGACACTTAACAGACTGAGCGACCCAGGTACCACTAACTTCCTGGTTTAACCATTCATTCTCTAGTAGGATGTTACTTAACTTCCATGAATTTGTGATCTTTCCAAATTTTTTCTTGTGGTGGACTTCACATTTCATAGCAGTGTGGTCAGAAAAGATGCATCTTTTTGTACTTCCTGAGGGCTGATTTGTGACCCAGTATGTGATCTATTCAAGTAAATGTTCCCTGTGCACTTGAAAAAGAATGTGTATTCTGCTTTAGGCATATTAGATCACTAGCCATGACCTCATCTTTTTCTTTCTTTTGAGGTGAATTCCTCTGTCTTGGAAATTTGTCTAGATCACTGTGTGTATGTGTGTGTGTGTGTGTGTGTGTGTGTGTGTGTGTGTGTGTTAGGAAAGCCTATTATATTTCCTGCTCCTGAGATTAATGACTATATGAAGAAGAGAACCCATACGGATCAAGGCCTGGTGCTCCAGGAAGTGTTTCAGAATGTGGAGTCTGCTCTTGTGTTTTGGCTGCTCTTCCCTCAGGTCAGTCCTCTGCAGTTTCTCCTTGCCTGCAGTGGGGAGTGTTTGGACCTTATCTGGTGTGTGGTGTTTTAACTAGGTATGCTTTTGTTTCCTTTCTTGTGCTATGGTGAGGAGAAAAAAAAAAAAAAAAAAAAAAACCTGAACTTATTTCCACTGGACCTGAATTTTTTTTTTTTAATTTCTTTTCAGTGTAACAGAATTTATAGTTAATACACCACACCCAGTGCTCCATGCAATACATGCCCTCCCTAATAGCCACCACCTGGTTCCCCCAACCTCCCAACCCCCACACCTTCAAAACCCTCAGGTTGTTTTTCAGAGTTGTTTTTCACCTCCCCTTCCACTTTCCCTCAACATCCTTCTCCTCTCCATCTCCCCATGTCCTCCATGTTATTTGTTATGCTCCACAAATAAGTGAAACCATATGATAATTGACTCTCTCTGCTTGTCTTATTTCACTCAGCATAATCTCTTCCAGTCCCATCTATGTTGATACAAAAGTTGGGTATTCATCCTTTCTGATGGAGGCAAAATACTCCATAGTGTATATGGACCACATTTTCCTTATCCATTCGTCCGTTAAAGGGCATCTTGGTTCTTTCCACAGTTTGGCAACCGTGGCCATTGCTACTATAAACATTGGGGTACAGATGGCCCTTCTTTTCACTACATCTGTATCTTTGGGGTAAATACCCAGTAGTGCAATTGCAGGGTCACGGGGAAGCTCTATTTTTAATTTCTTGAGGAATCTCCACACCGTTCTCCAAAGTGGCTGCACCAACTTGCATTCCCACCAACAGTGTAAGAGGGTTCCCCTTTCTCCACATCCTCCACATCCACATCTCCACATCCGTTGTTTCCTGTCTTGCTATTTTGGCCATTCTAACTGGTGTAAGGTGGTATCTCAATGTGTTTTTTATTTGAATCTCCCTGATGGTTAGTGATGATGAACATTTTTTCATGTGTCTGATAGCCATTTGTATGTCTTCACTGGAGCCATTTGTATGTGTTCATGTCTTCTGCCCATTTTTTGACATGATTATCTGTTTTTTGGTTGTTGAGTTTGAGGAGTTCTTTATAGATCCTGGATATCAGCCTTTTGTCTGTCCTGTCATTTGCAAATATCTTCTCCCATTCTGTGGGTTGCCTCTTTGTTTTGTTGACTGTTTCCTTTGCTGTGCAGAAGCTTTTGATCTTGACAAAGTCCCAAAAGTTCATTTTCACTTTTGTTTCCTTTGCCTTTTTGGAGACATATCTTGAAAGAAGTTGCTGTGCCTGAAATCGAAGAGGTTCTGCTCTTATGCCTATGTATAATATGTATATATTATGTATATTAAGCCTATGTTCTCTTCTAGGATTCTGGTGGATTCCTGTCTCACGTTGAGGTCTTTTATCCATTTTGAGTTTATCTTTGTGTATGGTGTAAGAGAATGGTTGAGTTTCATTCTTCTACATATAGCTGTCCAGTTTTCCCAGCAGCATTTATTGAAGAGACTGTCTTTTTTCCACTGTACATTTTTTCCTGCTTTGTCGAAGATTATTTGACCATAGAGTTGAGGGTCCATATCTGGGATCTCTACTCTGTTCCACTGGTCTGTGTGTCTATTTTTATGCCAGTACCGTACTGTCTTGGTGATCACAGCTTTGTAGTAAAGCTTGAAATTAGTAACATGATGCCCCCAGCTTTGTTTTTCTTTTTCAACATTTCCTTAGCAATTCAGGGTCTTTTCTGATTCCATACAAATTTTAGGATTATTTGCTCCAGCTCTTTGAAAAATGCTGGTGGAATTTTGATCAGAATGGCATTAAAAGTATAGATTGCTCTAGGCAGTATAGACATTTTAACAATGTTTATTCTTCTGATCCAAGAGCATGGAATGGTCTTCCATCTTTTTGTGTCTTCAATTTTTTTCATGAGTGTTCTGTAGTTCCTCAAGTACAGATCCTTTACCTCTTTGGTAAGGTTTATTCACAGGTATCTTATGGTTCTTTGTGCTATAGTAAATGGAATCGATTCTCTAATTTCTCTTTCTGTATTTTCATTAATGAATAAGAAAGCAACTGATTTCTGTACATTGACTTTGTAACCTGCTACATTACTGAATCTCTGTATGAGTTCTAGTAGTTTGGGGGTGGAGTCTTTTGGGTATCATGTCATCTGTGAAGAGAGAGAGTTTGACTTCTTCATTGCCAATTTGGATACCTTTTATTTCTCTTTGTTGTCTGATTGTTGTTGCTAGGACTTTTAATTTTGCAGCACTCTGTGATCAAGTAGAGTTTGTGCATGTGAAAGGTGTGTGCTGGTCTTTTGCGGGAGGTGCCTGCTGCACTGGTTCTCAGGCAGATTTGCTCTAGTAAAGATGCACCTGGGTGCAGGGGGGCAGGGCTCCATTAAGTGGCTCCAGCCTCCACTAGGAGCACTGTGTTGTTCACTGAAGTCAGTCGGTGCTGATGGGCAAGGGAAAATGGCTTCACCCAACTCTCTTGTTCCCAGAGTGGGGAGTTTGCACCTGTCACTGTTTAGAAAACCCTCACAGAAGAGCAAATAATTTCATTTTGTGTCCCAGGTTTCTGTCTGATCCCTGCCATCACCCTGTCTGTGTCCAAGCTGTTTGCCCACCCTGCAGTTCAGTGTTCCTCTGTTTTATCTCAGGCATGCAGCTGGGTTTCAAAACTTCAAATTTTAGGGACCCAGTGTAGTATGGTCCTGCACTGATCCTCTGGGGAAGGGTATCACCATGTTGTTGCTGGTGTCAGTTTGTCCCAGAAAAGCAGTTGCACATTGTGCAGGGGCTTAGAGTTTGTGTGTAAACACAGCAAAAGCCAGCACCAAGGTTTGCTGCCCTTGGCAGATGTCTCTCTTCCTATGCTAATGAATGGGGCAGCACACTGGCACCTTCCAGCTCTTTTGTCCCCTGAGAGGCAGTGCCACCTTCCCCCAAAAGCACGTCAAGATGGGGGACTGTCTCTCCCATTGCAACCCAGTGGATCCTCAGGTACCATTCAGTCTGCTCCCAGGCCTCAGTCCCCCTTCCAAACAGAAGCACCAGTATGCCCATCAGGCTTTACTTGGTGATGGTGCAGGCTTCCAAAACTTCCAACTTTGAACTCTATTGCTGGTAAAAACTTATAATTATCAGTTTCTATAGTTTTGCTAGTCAGTGACTTTGAGGATGTGTTTTTCTTATATAATCCCCTGCACACTTCTCTCCCCCATATCAAGGTTCCCTCTGCTCTGTAGCACCAGAGATTCCTTTCTGCCCTGAATCACATCTCTGTACCTCTTAGTTTCCACTGTGGGGCCTCTTGTATCCCTCTAGTTCTGCAGTTTGTTCTCTCAGCTTTTTCTTTGGGTGGGCGTGGTGTTGTGAATGATTAGATATTTATGTAGCTGTGTTTGAGGGACAAGGCAAGTATAGGGTTCCCCTACTGCACTGCCATCTTTTTTTTTTTTTTTAAGATTTTATTTATTTGACAGAGAGAGATACAGCACGAGAGGAAACACTGTTGCAGAAAATCTGAAGGGACCAAGGAAACTCAAGTGGCCCATGGAAATCTGGGAGAATACAGCTTTATTTTCACCCGAGGGCTCAGCGGGATCATTTCCCAAAGGTTGAGCACCCGACAGGGTTAGGGGTGAGTTTTTATGGTTATGGGTGATGGGGGATGGTAACAGGATGTTTTTCATGGTCTCTCAGGGCCAACTGGCCCCCCTTTATGCGGAAGTTTAATCTAAACAGCTGCATCTTAAGAGAGTGCTAAAATATCCTGTGGAACTTGTTTTCTTTTCTTAACCAAGCAGGATAGCCATTTGGTCTTTTCTTCCACCTCAGCAGGACCAATGGAGAGCAGTGGACAGGAGGGGGCTGGGGCTGGGGGAGCCTCTATCCTCCGCAACACAAGCAAGGACAGAGGGAGAGGGAGAAGCAGCCTTCCCGCTGAGCAGGGGGTCCCATGTGGGCCTCAATCCCAGGACCCCCAGATCATGAACTGAGTCGAAGGCAGACGCTTAAGGACTGAACCACCCAGATGCCCTGCACTGCCATCTTAACTCAAATCCTTCCCAGTGCTTTTCTGAGATAATGATCAAGTTCATCTCTGTACCACATTCATTTTGAGATCACACTCACTGGCTTGTGATTGATTACTGTTGCAGGCTTCTATGACTATTTGTCACCCTACATAACAGTTGACAATGCCCTTTATGATGTTTATTTCTCTGAAATAGCTTTGGTATGCATATTCCTAAAGCCATTTCTTGGATAATACTGTTTTTCTAAGAAGACATATCTAGAGAGAAGAGAAATCTTTGGGAAAGAAACGTAATTGTGAATGCAAGAAAATCTGGAAGCTGGAGCACACTGAGCTCTGATGCTCAGGGAAATACACATATAGATTTTTTGGTACTTTGTGCTAACAAGCATTATATTAACTCAGGAAAGCAGGCTGTGTATCTTCCCAAGTAAGTTCTTTTTGTACTTGTTGCTCCAAGGAGAGAAGGCATGCAGGGAGAGAGTTGGGACAGCATCACCTCTGCTGGTCACTGCTTACTGCTGAAGTCCCTTCCACTCCTCCTTCTTTTTCCTTGCTTTAACAGGGCCCAGGTAGTCCTGAGAGTCCACTCATGCAACTCAAGTACTTGGAGGGAAGCTGACCCCTCTTCCAGTTCTAGCCAGAAGCTCCAGTTAGGACATTCCCCTCAATTTGCCAGCAACTGCAACCTGTGCTGTTTGAGGTGAAGGAAGCCAGAACTCTGCTTCTGGATGGAGAGGAAAGCCCTCTCCTCTGGACAGTGGGACCTGTCTCTGGCCATGTATCACGAATCACAAAGCAAGTCTTAGGACAAAACTGACCCTAGAGAACTGAGGGAGAAAAGGGTAAAGCCTCAGCTCTGAGTTGCTGAGTTCAATGGCCCCAAAGCCTACCTTATCTCTGGCTTTGTAGATGGTGAGACCTGCCTTCTCTTTCTAACCAGTTGGGGTGCATCTTTTGTTGCTCAATGACCCACCACGCTGGATAACCAGCCATTCTTCCTGATGTGCTGTGCTCAGGAACTGCTTCTCCTGAGGTCCTCCACCCTCTGTACCTTGCTTTTCTTGGGGACAAACAGCCACAAGACCCCTAAGTTGGGAGCACATGCCGCTCACTTCACATTCTAAAGCTGAGTAGAGCAATTGAGTGACAGCTGTTAGCAAAGTGCAAAGACAGGGTGGAGGAGTTAAGATGGTGAAGGAGTATGGCGACTTAAGTTTGGATCATCCTTGGAGTACAGCTATATAGTTATCAAGTCATTTGGAACACCTGAGAAACCAGAGATCTGAGAAAAGAAATGCTGCAAGTCTAGAAGTTTGGAAGGTAGTTTGGAAGAAAAGAAATGCTGCAAGTCTAGAAGTTTGGAAGTTTGGAAGTATGACTCTGATGTGATATTGCTGAAAATATGGCAAAGAGGAGGGAGCCTGCTTAAGGCAGTTACTGCGCAGTATTTTAAGCAGTGGAGTGCAAAATCAGAACTTTTAGAAGTCTGGTATAGTGTCTTGGGGAGGGTTGTGCCTGGCTTAAATATGTTCAGGTGGTGAAGTAGGGTGGAATTTCAGGTGACAGGATGGTCTCAAGATCCCAGGTCACAAGAAGAATGGGTTGTGCCTGAGTGCAGCAGGGTTCCCAGGCACAGGAGCAGGGAAGCTGGCTGAGAACAGGGAGTCTTGGTACTGGTTTTCTGCTCTGTGTTGCCATAAACTGAAAATGTCTGCATGGTTGACTGCTTTCCCAGGAGAGGGTCCAGCAAAAGGCAGAGGTGTAGCAAGACCCTCCACCTGCCCCCATCCCACCCCCCAACACCTGGGAGGAACAGCAGGGGTCCACACCACAGGAGTCTGTAAAATTTGGAGTTTTGAGATAAAACACTGAGATAACTGAGATAAAAATACTTGGTCACAGCCTGGGTGAACACAGAATTCTCACAGAAACTGGTAGATAAGAGAGATTGATTGCTATTTCTGTGAGGGCTCACTGAAGAGTGGTGTGTGTGTGTGTGTGTGTGTGTGTGTGTGTGTGTGTGAGAATTTTCAGCTCTGGGGCTAGAGAGGGGTACAGCCATATTCATCCTGCCCATCAGTGCTGAGCACCTTCAGGGAGCAAAACAGTGCCACCTAGTGGAGTCTGGAGCAACTTACACAGAGCCTGACTGCAAGGGAGGGGCATTTGCACTAGGGCAACTCCACCTGAGAATCATCACAATAGACCAGTAAAACTTGCTCACACCAAGTATACTGATCATAGAGGGCTACAAAGCTTCAGCTCTTGGGGAAAACAGTAGATACTATCCTTAAAAAATTCTTTCTTAGTATTTATTTTTACATATAATTTATATATTTTAATTTTTTATTTCCTTTCATTTTATCTTTATGTGTGTGTGTGTATTTTTTTTTTTCTTTCTTTCTTATTTTGGGATCTAGTTTCTTTTAACAAGCAGAACAAAGCACACCCAGGACCAAGTTTTTTGGGGTTTTTTTTCTTCTGTTTGTTGTTATTGTTACTGTTGTTTTAGGTTTTTTTTTTGTTTGTTTGTTTGTTTGTTTTTTTTAATATTCTTTTCTGGACAAAATGACAAGATGGAGAGATTCACCCCAAAAGAAAGAACAGGAGGCAGTACCCACTGCCAGGGAATTAAATTACTGAGATGCAGTCCCAACTGGAGGCCATAAAAATGAGGATGAATGAAGCAGAAGAGTGAATCAGTGATACAGAAGATAAAATGGTGGAAAATAAGGAAGCAGAAAAGAAGAGGGGAAAAAAATCTATTAGATCATGAAGGTAAACTAAGGGAACTCAGTGATTCCATAAGTAAAATTATATCCAGATAACAGAGGTTCCAGAGGATGAAGAGCAGGAGAGAGGGACAGAAGGTTTATTTGAACAAATTAGAGTTCTCATTAATTTTGAGAACAAATTAAGCTAGAATTTGAATAAATTCTAGCTTATTCTTTAACCTGGGTAAGGAAGCAGGCATTCAAATCCAGAAGGCACAGAGAACCCCCTTCAAAATCAATAAAAATAGGTCAACACCTCAACCTATAAGACTGTAAATTTCAAAGATAAAGAGAAAATCCTGAAAGCAACTCAAAGGGCAAAAGGTTTTTAACATACAAGTGTATCAACATAAGGCTGACAGCAGCCCTGTCCACAGAGACCTGGCAGGTCAGAAAGGACTGACATGATATATTCAACAAGCTAAATGGGAAAAATATGTAGCCAAGAAAACTTTATCCATCAAGGATGTCATCAGAACAGAAGGAGAGATAAAGAGTTTCCATGACAAAAACTAAAGGAATTTGTGAACACTAAACTAGTGCTACAAGAAATATGAAAGGGGATCTTTTGAGTGGGAAAGAAAGACTGAAACAATGATTAGAAAGGAACAGAGAAACTCCAAAAACAGTGACATTACAGGGAATAAAATGGCACTGAATTCATATCTTTCAACAATTACTCTGAATACCAATACCAAATACTCCAATCAAAAGACATAGGGCATCAGAATGGATAAAAACAAAACAAAACAAAACAAAATCCATCAATATGCTGCTTACAAGAGACTCAGTGCAGACTTAAAGACACCTCCAGTTGAACGGATGGAGAACAATCTATCATGTTAATGGACATCAAAAGAAAGCCAGAGTAGCCATCCTTATACAGGCAAATTAGATTTTAAACCAAAGATTGTAATAAGAGATGAAGAAGGGTGCTATATCATAATAAAGAGGTCTATCCAACAAGATCATCTAACAATTGTAAATATTTATCCCCCTAATTTGGGAGCACACAAATATAACACCAATCAATAGCAAACATAAGGAATCTCATTGATAATAATGCAATAATAGTAGGGGACTTTAAACCCCACTCACAGCAACAGACAGATCATCTAAGCAGAAAATCAACAAGGAAACAATGGCTTTGAATGACACACTGAACCAAATGGACTTAACAGATATATTCAGAGCATTTCATCCTAAAGCAGCAGAATACACATTCTTTTCAAGTGCACAGGGGACATTCTCCAGAATAGATCACATGCTGGGTCATAGATAAGCCCTCAGGAAGTACAAAAAGACTGAGTTCATACCATGAATCTTTTCTGACCACACTGCTATGAAACGTGAAGACCACCACAAGAAAATATTTGGAAAGATCACAAATACATAGAGAATGAACAGTTAAATCATTCCAGAAAAACTGGAATCAAATGAAAATGGTAACATGACAGTCCAAATACTTTGGGATGTAGAAAAGGCAGTCCTAAGAGAGAACTATACTGCAATACAGGCCTACCTCAAGAATCAAGAAAAGTCTCAAATATACCACCTAAACTTACACCTAAAGGAGCTGGGGAGAAAACAGCAAATAGAGCCTAAGTCCAGCAGGAGAAGAGAAATAATAAAGATTAGAGCAGAAATAAATAATACAGAAATTAAAAAACAACAACAACAACAAAACAATCAGTAGAACAGATCAACAAAACTAGGAGCTGGTTCTTTGAGATAATTAATAAGATTTATAACCCCCTAACCAGATTTATCAAAAAGAAGAGAAAGAACCCAAATAAATAAAATCATGAATGAAAGAGGAGACATCAAAACAAACACCACAAAAATGTAAAAAACTGTAGAGAATATTATGAAAAATTACATGCCAACAAATTAGTCAATCTTGAAATAGGTAAATTCCTAGAAACATATGAACCACCAAAACTGTAAAGGGAAGAAATTGAAAGCTTGAATAGAGCCATAGTCAGCAAAGAAATTGAATCAGTAATCAAGAATCTCCCAATAAACAAAAGTCCAGGGTTGGATGGCTTTCCAGGAGGAATTCTACCAAACATTTAAAGAAGAATTAATACCCATTGTTCTGAAAATATTCCAAAAAATAGAAATTGAAGGAACATTTCCAAAGTCATTCTATGAGACCAGTATCACCTTGATTCCAAAACCAAAGACCCTACTAAAAAGGAGAATTACAGACCAATATTCCTGATGACCATTGATGCAAAAATTCTCACCGAGATACTAGCCTACAGGATGCAACAGTACATTAAAAAGATTATTCACCAGGACCAAGTGGGATTTTTTCCTGGGCTGTGGGGGTGGTTCACCATCCACAAATCAATCAATGTGATATACCACATTAATAAAAGAAAGGATAAGAACCATATGATCCTCTCAATAGATGCAGAAAAAACATTTGACAGAATACAACATCCTTTCTTGATAAAAACCTTCCACCATGTAGGAATAGAGGGAACATACCTCAACATCATAAAAGTCATATACAGAAGACACACAGCTAATATCAAACTCAACAGGGAAGAATTGAGAGCTTTTTTGCTCTCAGTGTTGTCTGCTCTTACCATTGTTATTCAACATAGTACTGGAAGGCCTAGATTCACCAATGAGAACAAAAAGAAATAAAATTGGCAAAGAAGTCAAATTTTCACCCTTTGCAGATGGCATGATGATATGTTATGTAGAAAACCGAAAAGACTCCATCAAAAAATTGCTAGATTTCATACAAGAATTCAGCAAAGTTTCAGGATATAAACTCAACACACAGAAGTGAGTTGCATTTCTGTACACTGACAATGAAGCATCAGAAAGAGACATCAAGGATTTGATCCCATTTGCAGTTGGACTAAAAACCATAGGATGCCTAGGAATAAACCTAACCAAAGAGGAAAAGGATCTGTATTCTGAAAACTATAGAACACTTATGAAAGAAATTGAAGAGGACACAAAGAAATGGTAAAACATTCTAGTCCCACGCCCATGGACTGGAAGAACTAATACTTTTAAACTATCCATGCTATGCAAAGGAATCTACACATTTAATGCAATCCCTACCAAAATACCACCAGCATTTTTTCAGAGAGCTAGAACAAACAATCCTAAAATTTGTATGGAACCACAAAAGACCCCAAATAGGCAAGGTAATGTTGAAAAAGAAAACCAAAGCTGGAGGTATCACAATTCTAGACTTCAAGCTCTATTACAATGCTGTAATCATAAAGACAGTATGGTACTGGCACAAAAACAGATACATAGGTCAATGGAACAGAATAGAGAACCCAGAAATGGACCCTCAACTCTATGATCAATTAACCTTTGACAAAGCAGGAAAGGATAGCCAGTGGAAAAAAGACAGCCTCTTCAACAAATGGTGTAGGGAAAACTGGACAGCCAAAAGCAGAAGAATGAAACTGGACCATTCTCTTACATTATACACAAAAATAAACTCAAAAGGGATGAATGACCTAAACATGAGACAGGAATCCATCAAAATTCCAGAGGAAAACACGGGCAGCAACTTCTTCAACCTTGGCCACAGCAACTTCTTGCTAGATACATCTTCAAAGACAAGGGAAACAAAAGCAAAAATGAACTATTGGGGCTTCATCAGGATAAAAGACTTCCGTATAGCAAAGGGAAGAGTCAACGAAACCAAAAGTCAACCTTGGTTTCAACGGAATGGGAGAAGATATTCACACATGTCAGATAAAAAGCCAGTATCTAAAATCTATAAAGAATTTATCAAACTCCAACACCCAAAAAACAAAAAATCCCATCCATGGACAGAAGACATGAACAGACATTTCTCCACTGAAGACATACAAATGGATAATAGACACATGAAAAAATGCTCAACATCACTTATCGTCAGGGAAGTACAAATCAAAACAAGAATTAGATACCACCTTACACCAGTCAGAATGGCTAAAATTAATAACTCAGATGTGGGTGAGGAGAAAAGGAAATCCTCTTATAATGTTGGTGGGAAAGTAAACTGCTGCAGCCTCTCAGAAAAAAAGTTATGGAGGTTCCTCAAAAAGTTGAAAATAGAACTACCCTAGGACCCAGTAATTGCACTACTGGGTATTTATCCAAAAGGTACAAAAATAAAGATTCAAAGGGGTTTATGCACCCTAATGTCCACAATATTCAAAATATGGGAAAAAGCCCAGATATCCATTGACAGATGAATGGATAAAGATGATGTGTGTACACACACACACACACACACACACCCATATACAATGGAATATTACTCAACCATCAAAAGGAATGAAATCTTGCCATTTCCAATGATGTGGATGGAACTAGAGGGTATTATGCAAGGTAAAATAAGTCAGAGAAAGACAAATATGATATGATTTCACTCATATGTGGAACTTAAGAAATAAAACAGATGAACATAGGGGAGGGGAAGGAAAAATAAGATAAAAACAGAGGGAAGCAAACCATAAGAGACTCTTAACTATAGGAAACAAACTGAGGGTTGCTGGAGGGAAGTGGGTGAGGGGATGGAGTAATTGCATGATGGGCATTAAAGAGGGCACTTGGTGTAATGAGCACTGGGTTTTATATGCAGCTGATGAATCACTAAATTTTATCCCTGAAACTAATAATACACTATATGTTAACTAAGTTGAGTTTAAATTAAAAAAAAAAAGTTTTAAGTGCAAAAAGAGGTCTCTGCAGAGGGAATGCTATATAATTAACTGCCTTGGATATTTCAATTCTTTTCTCCCCTTTCCCTCTGTTTAGAGGAACAGAAATAATGACTCATAAGACAAATGTCTAAAGATACACCCTTAAAAAGCCTAGCCTCTTGACAGGAAGAGTCTTGTGGGGCTGGTAGCCTAGTGTATGGAGCCATGATGTAACCGGTGGTCATAGCATCACGGTGTGGGGCACCCAGCTGTATTCTTCACTGTGTTTAAAAGGACTTGCCATGAGGAAGTGCCCTGTGGTACTCAGAACATGCTGTAGGTCACATATTAATAACTTCACACAATAGTGGCAACAGGACCCATTCTCTTTGTAAAGTGAAGGTTTTTTATTGCTTGTTATGATTTTGACAGGCAAGACCCTACATAGGGACCGTAATACCTACAAGGCGATCTTTATAGAATGCCTGCATAGATTTCAACATTGGGATGAACTCCTTGCATGCATTCCTTCCTTCCCTTTTCTGGGTGAAACAGAGCCAAGCTCTCCCAGGCTGGTGGAGGCAGTGTGGGGGAACAGGGGACAAGGACGGAGAAGTTGCATTCTTGCCCTGTCATCTCCCCTCACTACTCTCCACACCCACTGGGATTCACTGAGCTCATATACACATTTTCACATGGGGAAAGCAAAGGTCATTCATGTTGGAGAATATCAATCATATTGCATTTTCTTAAAAAATGAGATGAAAAAATAAATCTAAACACACTTTTCAAGTGTTACTCTTCTTTAAAATTTTATAAATGTTAAAGCTCTTATTTTTCTTTTCAATATATTCTACTTAGAACTTTTAAAAAATAAACTTTCTTTTTTGGTACCTTTCATTTCCTGTGTTAGCCTTGGAAACATAAAATACATCTCACTAGAACTCTTCTGTGCAAATAATAAACATAAATAATATAACATCTAAGTTATAAAAAAAAAAGAGGCCATTTCAAGGTTTTCACTGCTACAGACATCCACTGCAGTCCCTGGAAGATGTTCCTAGAAGTAGTCAGTGGTCTGCCTGCTTAAGCCACACAGATCCTGGTCTGGCTGAGGTGGGCTGGGCAAGAACTCGCTGTCCTGTTTGTCCATCTGTAAACTACTTCGAGAGAACTGTAAGACACTTCCCAGCCCACTGACCAGTGAGAGGGAGGAAATCCAGTTGAGGGAGCTGAAGTTGGGCAGGTTGAAAATGGATGACAGGGGGGCTGCCCTGCTGGTATGGGTGGGTTTCATCTTGGAGTCCCCAGGACATCCTTCCAGGATAGGCTCCCTTGGCATGGAGGACCCTGGGGCCTGACTGCTCAGTCCCTCCAGCAGAATGTCTTCCCTTAAAGGTACATTCATGTCCACCACATTGGGCTCCCCACTAGCCTCTGGGGAGCAGGCTGGTTGTTGTATGTGCCATGACGCCTGTGAGGTGCAATCCTGGGAGAGGGGTCCAGAGGTACTGATGCTCTTCTGTTCTGATAACTCAGTTCTGGGTTCTTCTGGAGGGTATCCCTGAGCAAAGTTCTCTTTGGGAGCAATGAGTTTCTTGGGGGACCTCTTGGCCAGTTGGCGCCCCCGTTGAAGTTGGGTGGGGAAAAGACTCCCCTGCACGGCTTTGAAAAACAATCTGGAAAGAGCATATAAAAAACAGTCATCTGTGGGTGGTGACTTTGAGTCTTCTGAGACTTTCACTGTATAAAAACACGGGTCTGAGAATGCTCTCAGAGCTCGTTTAGGACTTGAGGGACACTGTCCCCGATACCCACCTGGGAAGCAGTGCAGCAACAGGTGCTATGAGACAAGTCAAATAGAACACGGGGTCGCCCAGTAATGTCTGCATAGTCCAATAAGAGTTGGAAGGAGGATAACACGTCGCACAAGAAGCATTGTAAATCAAAGCCACAGTGAAAAACAGAAGGATACTGAAGCCGCAAGCTATCCAGTTGAGCCAGGTCTAAGGGGGAAAGAGAAAGGGCATTTACTTAAACAGAGTTGCACTGGTTATCCATCAGTGCATAGCTGTTCTCAGGGCTTAGTGAAAACATGGGTCTGTGGCACAGGCAGCTGGGAGGGTCTGATGAAGCCTTTGGCATCAGTGAACCACCCGGGCATAGTCAAGGAGACAGAAGTCAGGCATAGGAAGGAAAGACAGAGGGAAAGGGCGGCATGAGGCGGAGGAGAAGAGGAGAGCGGGCAGGAAGGAGCAAAGTGCTGCTCAGGTCAAGACACTAGTCAGAATGTGGCAGATCCCACACCATGGAGCTCCAATACACATGTGGCAGGCCCATGTACTTGTTTCCCTTCTCCACAGTGAAGTTGGCTTTGAAGTCACCTGTCTGCTCAGAAATCTTCTAGATGTCATGGAATCTGCCTGGGAGTGTGGGGCCCACAGCATCAGCACTCCCTGGGATCATGCCCACAGCTCTTACCCAGGTCTTGGTTTCAATACCCAGGTGCAGAAGGAAGGTGAACAGCGCGATGGCCGTGATGGGGGTTCCCCAGGTAAATACATCTGTGTCTGAGTCATAGTAGGCCTGAAAAACAGCAGTGTCCTAAGTCTGTAGGTTGCTGGATGAAGCTGGTGAGAAAGGCTGTTCCAGGTGCCAACTTACCAGGTAAGGAATGAAAAAGCAAACCAGGCTCTGGAAGGCAGCATCAGCCATGTTTAACCAGAATGTGCGTGGCCGATACTCCTTAGACACAAAAACAAGCACAGAAATTACAGAGAAGTAAGAATCTCTTCAAATGATGTCTTCCAGTAGCACAGGACCATTAATGCACAAGATAACACCCCAGGGGAACTTGCTAATTCAAGACTTTGGCGAGTTGGGGTCAGGTCCCAGAGGGACTACACGAACGTCTGCAGAGGCATCATCTGCAGCTGGATCAATCATTCAGAGCATCTGTCCACAAGACCAGCTTCTCTAGATCTAGGTCAACAGCAGGAACATAAAACCACTTCCTAAATCCTAAGAGGGAGCATTTTTTTAAAGCAAGATTTATTTATTTGAGAGAGAGAGAGCAGGGGGAGGGGCAGAGGGAGAGAATCTCAAGCAGACTCCCCAGTGATGATGGAGCCCAACATGGGGCTCGATCTCATCACCCTGATATCATGACCTAAGCCAAAATCACAAGTTGGACGCTTAGCTGACTGAGCCACTCGTGTGTCCCCAAGGGAGCATTTCTCTACAATAGGAAACAGCACCTCAAATTCTGCATGTCCTGCTCCAGTCTGAGTTCTTCTGCTCCTACTGTGCATGATGTTGCTGCCCTTTGTTGTTGGGTCCCCTAGAATGTTTCTTAAAAGTGAGTCTTTTTTAAAAAATGGATCATGGAAGTGTTTAATGTTAAAATAAAAAAGCTGTACACTGAGGGCAAAATGACCTTGATATGGACTGATCAAGACTTCATTTCCTGGGCAACTACATTTGTATTTGACTCTGAGCTCCTAAGCAGCTGGGGCTGGTACTGGCCTACAGGAAATGTAGATTGGACTGAATGAGAACTTACTGAGCACTTAAGAAAGTGCTGGCTAGGCCTCTCCTTCAGTCCTCTATCTCCACAGGACAAACTTCTTGTGCCTTGTTCCCTTGGCCAGCCCCAGCCCCTGGCCAAGGACAGGAGGACAAGCTGAGTATAGCCATTCCTCCAGTGAAAGGTATCAAGCAGAGGTCCTCCTCATCTGCTTGACCCTCAGTTGTTCCCACTCCACAGCCCCACCCCTGCTGCCTACCTTGAGGGAACCCAGTGTCAATGAAGGTGACCAGGGGAAGTCAAGTCAAAAGTAAACAAATTCTAAATCACATACTGTTGCAAGACATAGGGAGCTCCATTCCCTTTGCACACATACAATAATTCCAACTAGCAAAGAGAAGCACTTAGAGGGCCAACTTTAAATGCTGGTAGGAATAGCTAGTAATTAGCATGTCAATCTATGTGTTGTGTTGATGTAAACATATACTTATATCTGCTTGTATTCACTTATTCTTTCAATGGATTCTCCATGGGTTTATCTGCTGGTTAATTCCCATTCAAAATAAATCACATTTTGAGGGGATTGTTTTAGAAAAATCCCTGTGCAGGAGGCAGCAATCCACATGACCCTGACTTCGATTCCAAGTGGACTTTCCTTAGGCTCCTGGAGACTGTTGGTATAGAGAATTTTCATGTCATTATTTTTTTTTTTTCTATTAACCTCCCTCTTTTTTTTTTTTTTTTAAACTGAGGTACATTGGTACACAAAAACTGCACACATTTAATGTATACATCTTGATGAGTTTGGACATATGCATATACCAGGATACCATCACTCCAACCATTAACCTCACTCTACTTAATACACAGCTCCTACACAATCAAGTAGATTGAATCCATTTTTTACCTCCTGCTGGTCATTTTCCAAAATTTTAACAATTTCTCCCAGGGTGTCCATTTAAAGGGAGGTGTAGAGACTTTCACTCTCTATAGGTGAATGTGGAGAGCAATAGGAGATGGGGGCAGGAAAGGAGCCTCACCTCCATGTTCTGGCCACTCTTGTAGAGCTGTGGTTCAGTCAGCAGCACTTCAGCTGGCACGTCCTTGTCCAGCACCCCAGTCACGAGCTGGGGAAGTGACGAGAAGAGCAGATTAAAGAAGATCAGATACCACTGGTCAATCATGGCAGATGCAGAGAAGCCACAGTAAAACTGGAACCAAAACAGGAGGCCCACGAACATCTGAAATCAAGAAAGGAAGAATGGGGACAAGGAATTCTTAGCTGTCCTTGCAGATTCATATCCAAGGTATCTAAGGGTTTTGTAGAATTTGACTATAAAGATTAAATTTAGAGGCAGAAATTTCCTTCAAACAAAGCTTTCATCTTATAGCACGTTCTCGTGCTCTCTCTCTCTCTCTCTCTCTCCTCATTTCCTTCAGCATGAAGGACTGGCAATGGGAGATGAAAATTCCAAGGATAGCCCACAGAGAGAAGATGCTGATAACAGCCCACAGGAAATGCAGATCAAATGGAACAGCATTTATTGAGCACCTATGAAAGTGCTGGCTAGGTCCTTCCTGACAGTCTCTTAACTTCACAGGACAAACTCTTTGTATCTTGTTGCCACAGCCAGGTGAAGAGCTAAGGTCCAGTTGAGTATAGAAGTTCCCCATAAAGGTACAGCAGGGACCTTCCCTAATAGCTGTCCTCTGTGATCCTAAACCAAACCTATCTATTCTACATCTCAGATCTTGCTTCTCTCTTTAGTTACATTCTCTTTCTGATGAGGAACAGTGGGCAATTATTGACTCCCATGGCAGGGGGAAACACACACATGCACAGCAACAAAGTCAATGATGATACCAGCGTTGCTGCTGTGACCAAGCCCAGATATCCACTGGGCACTCTAATGGCAGATGAGGTTTAGGTATAATCACTGGCTCTCATAGTTACCCCTGCCTTGCTGAACAGGAAAGTGAGAGTCAGGAAGAATGAGCAACTTCTTCAAGTCCATGCTCAGTGGGAGGAGTTGAGGGGATCTCTTCCCCTTATTACTTGATCACTGAACATCAGCGGCTTGAGTGCGTTTACATGGGGTATGGCAATTTAGCAATGGTAAAGCATTTAACCTATTAGCTATATATTTTGGCATAGATCATTTGACCCTTTTCTGCCTCGGGTGTCCTTGTCCTTGAAATGGGCACTCCCTAACAGTACTTAGCTTTGGGCTGTTGTGAGGATTAATGAACTAATGCATTTAAAGTGCTCACAAAGTCTCCTCGTACATTGTGATTTATTGTTGTTTCAGTTAGCAGTACAGCTATTTCCTATGAGGCTCAAGCAGGGTAGTGTGCTTACTCGATTCAGAGAAAAGGAATCTCAGGTCCAAGATGCTGAATGACTTGACTATGGCCATTGTGTGAGTAATAAAAGCTGACCTGTTCAAACCACTTGTGGGTCTTGGCTTGGAGGGTGGACACCCCCAGATGGAGAACATTCTCTGCAGGGCACCTCAGGTAATGGCCTGGGTTTTGGTTCTGAAGTTGCCACTATCTCTCTTTCTGACCTTGACTCAGTCACTTACCTTCTCTGAGCTTTGGTTTCTGGACCTGCAAATGGCTTGGTCTGAAGATCAGGAAGCAATGACACATATCCTCCAAGTCTTGTTTCAATCTATGACTTACTGCAACTTACCCTTCCACACCAAAAACTGACAGACTTGGGTTTTTCATTGATTTTCTTCCCTTCTCACTCCCACGACTGACTTTCTCTCACCCACCCCCACAGGCTCAGCCTAATGACTCATCAGTGAACAAACTGGAGTCAAGAGAAAGAGGAGGAAAAGTACTTAGTTAATTGACATTTTTTTTTCTTATAGTACCAAAAAGCCTTCTTTCCAAACTACTGTTGCTATGGAAACTTTTCTTCTCTGTTTTTTATTGGAAGCGAAGTCTAACTTACTCCTAAAACTAATGAATTTCTCACTTTTGGAGGTAGGGTAATTATCCTTGCACTTCTCAACTAGATTGAGTGCTTGTTAACAGAGGCCTTGCATCTTATATGGGATAAAGACAGACATCCCCTTCTCCTTCCCATCCCCTCTATGAGGACAGATTCATCATGCCAGACAGAAGGCTGTGCCCATTCAGGTGGTCACTCTGGCACTTATTTGCAACTGAAATGCTGAACTCCCTGCCCTCAGTCTGAGAAATTTTCATGAGGAATTATGGAGAAACAGAGCTCAACTCTCATGCTTTGTTTTCAAATAAAGGAAACAAAATCCCTAGAAAGCTAGTAACTTGCTCAAGATTGCACAAAAATTAATGACAGAAACAGAGCTGGGGTTCTACCTGCCCAGCCTCACTCATCTATACTCAAGCATCCCTCCACCTCTTTGGGAACTGGGAAATTCTAGGCTTGCAAGTATATGGATGGGGCCTCAGCTCTGGGGATACAATGCCAGGTGGTTGAGAGAAAGCAGGGAGTAACTGGCCAAGGCCAAGGGAAGCATGGCACAGGCTTCCTTGGACAGAATCCCAGGCAGAACTTAATCAGAATTAATTTCCAGGACCCAACTGATCAAATTAGACATGATGTGATTGATCCTAGGTATTTGTATTCATTTATTAGAAGACATTTTGAAAAATGGGTGAGAGTAAGGGGAGCAAGAGTGTTGGGAAAAGTAGATAGGTTTAATCTCCAGAACAAATAGGAAGATGAACAAGAGTTACACCGATGGCAGTTTAGGGTTAGCATGGAGATCTTTTCATGGAAAGAGGAAAAAAATCTCTTTCTCTCTCTATATATATATACACACACATATGTCTATATATAGACAGATAGCTATCTTTTAATTTATTGTATTTTGTTCTTTTTTAGGAGAGTATAGGATGATCCTGACACTGGAATTGTGGCATCCAATGTGGCAGAATTGTGGAACTACCCTGAAAGATCACTTACTCCAAGAGTTTATTTATTTTGTCTCCTTGTTTGTACATTCAGCCACAAGGTTTTAGAGACAAGAGCAACAAGCAGCAACTCAGCAACTTCTTAGCAGAATGTCAACCCATTACCTATGAGTAGATCAGGATTCTAAAACGGCCATGGCATCCACACTAGAGAACTATGGAGAAGGACACCTGTCTGCCAAGGGCTTAGTAATAAAGGATCTAAGAGTTAAACATTAGGATCAACATGAAATGGAACATGGCCCTGGAAGAGAGTCTCTGGAGAGACAGAATTGTAATCAGTCAGCCAGGCCTGAGCATGACCTAACTGGATGGTCCGTTATAGAAAGAGCTGGCCAGAAGGGGGCACGTCTGCCCTGATAGCAAGGGAGAAAGTGTGGCAAGGACCTGCTGGTGGCCCTGTTCCTGGGGCCCTACACCTGTGTCCTGACCAGGGGACTCACACACCTGGCCCAGTGTGGTTATGTTTCCACAGAGGCCATTCAGTATTGGGATCACAGCATGACCAAGTGTTCTCATTCTGACTCCAGCACTGCCACTGCACTCCTGCTTATCCCCAGATTTCCCTGTCTGCTCTAGAAAGAGCACTGATTAGAGGATTCCTGTCTATGGATACCTTAGCAGTCTGCTCCCAGGAAACACATTAACAGAGTGGCCAAGAGTTGGGAGTCCAATGAGCTGGGTTAAATGCAGCCTTGACTACTCCCTAACTGTGTGACCTTGTCCAGACCAATGCAACTCATGATTCCCCCACTTCTTATTATAAAGCACTAAGTGAACATTCTTGTTTGATCTATTTTCACAACTTTCTCCTTTAGAGGTGCAGCTACCTTCACGACCCTGTGAGCTAGACTTCTTAAGCCCACAGGGGGAAAGGCCAGGCTAGGCCTGGGGTAAGTTCACAGAGGCCAAGGAGGATGGAACCAACAGGAAGCTCTGGGATGCCCAGATGGTCACATTCAGGGGATGGTCTGATAAACCTCAGCTCAGGCTTTTTGATGTAAAAACTCTAGAAACCAAAAAACAAAACAAAACAAACTAACAAAAAACACTCTAGAAACCAGAAGTATCAAACACCTACTGTATTTTTGTAGAAGAAATACAGCACCATGTTGGCAAGTCGGGAATAGCACCAATGTCCGTGAACAATTAAGAGTCTCTCGAGGTATCGGAATCTTGGCACTGCAAAGTCACTGGCCATCACTGCCTTGAAAGGGAACAAAGTCCTTGTTATTGGTGACACCTTACTCCATCTAAGGTCTGGTCTTATCTCCCCCAAATACAAGGAATGGAGAAATCCAGTTTCAAACACAATGTGCACGTGATTGGTCAGAGCTTACTTTATCCCCATTTCCCTTATTATCTCTTTTAATTAAAAAAAAATAAATCAATCTCATCAAGCATTCTTGTTCAGAGGTATCATTTTATAGTACTCATTTAAGATTTTGAATATATGTAATTGATTTTTAAAAGTTTTTGTTTTCCCATGCCCCTCCCCTTTTTATAAAAGATTTTATTTATTTAAGAGACAGAGATAGTGAGAGACAGAGATCCCAGAGGACCCTGGGATCATGATATGAGCTGAAGGCAGATGCCTAACCAACTGAACCACCTGGGTGCCCCATTGTTTTCCCATGTTTTCTTTAACAAGCAAAAAACAAAAATAAAACCCCAGAGATGCAGTTTCCCTACTCTTCTCCACCCCCTGATATTTTATTCATATTGGGATCTCAACCCAAAGACGAACCAAAGCTGACCCTTTTCTATGAATCAGAGACAGGCAGTTGGCCATCTTGGGAGGTGTGTTTTGGACCCTTCTTCTTAGCAGTCACAGGTGACAAGCAAGGCCAAGCCCATGGCTCTGCTGGCCTTCACATAACCCGGTTCTAGGAAGCTGCAAAAAGGCAACAGGTGTCCACTCTACCCAGAAGGGAGTGAGGACAGCAGGTTTCCTCCATGGAAAGGAAAGATGACTGGGGTTGAAAGTGTCCCTCCCTTCACTGAGTATCATCCTCTACACAATTAAACTAAGTGGGGTAGACAAATGCCATCAAAATGACACCTTTTGTACCCAGAATATCTTAGAATCTACCATATAATGAACTTCTCTGTTGAAAAAAAAAATCTCAAAGAAATTGTCAGGAAAAGATAGATTTCTACTTATTTTTGGAGGTTTATTCTACACAAAAATATAAGTCTTCTTTTAAAATTCAACTGATTTCCCTCTAGTCAAATAACTCCTTGAAAAGAGTTAGATCACAGTTGATGTGGTCCCTTAGGTGAAACAGAATAATGTCATTATACATGACATAAAGAGTGAAGCCTTCAAATGTCTGCTTTCTAAACCCAAAGTTAAGGATTTCAAAGCAAATACTGTTTCTATACCTTTTCCTATGAACACTGGGGTTTGAGGGCTTTATGTACTCATCTCCAGGCTTCTGCCACTCCTTTCCACCTCCAAATTTAGGCCCTGTTTGTCCCTCTGTCAAGGCAGCCTTACAAAATGCTCCCAGCTAGGTTAAATCTTCCTGTGAAATACTCAACACCAAAACCAGTGTTTCTCTTTATATCATTTTATAAGAGTTGTGACTATTTATGTACATTTAAAATAAGTATCTGTCTCCCCAACTTTTCTGGACATTCCATAAGAGCCAGGAGAATAGATGTGATCACCATGTACCTTAAGTTCCCAGTCAGTGCTGGTGCTCAATAAACACGGTGGACCAGATGACCCCATGAACACCAAGCTTCTCAGAGATGCAGGATCTCCTTTGCCCAGCTGGGATAAGCTTCTCACTTTGGCTAAGCAGAAGAGCTCCAACACCCTCACTCATTCTTGATGACTCTGCTCAGATGCCTAGTGTTTGTGTTACCAAAGTGTCCCACAAAGTTCATCTTCCAAAGAGCTCACCTTTGCTTATTGGACCGACTAAAACGCAAGCAGGGAAAATATTCCCTGGGAACCTGAGCACTTGGAATATTAAGAAAAGGTATCAGGCCTTGCCGTCATCTTACATAATGTATCCTCAATAGGAAGTGTAGCTTCAAATAAATGCAGAAGCATCCAACAACGTCTTACCTAGAAGTTATTCCCACTCAAAGCTTCACCTTGGTATGTGCCTTGTCATTTGGCTGTTCCCATCATTCCTCACATGGCTTGAAGTATATATCTGCACTGGCCCCTGACTTGAGGAAGTGAACAGTGGTGGTAGCTCAGTCTCCTCCCCATCCACAAACGTGAGAGTGTTTCATACAAAATGTGTTTACTTGGTGCATTTCTCCGCACATGCTATTTACAGGCACTTCCCTGGTCAGCTTTTCACTACAGGAAACAGGTGCAATGGAGATGATAATGAAAACATCAGAATGAACAAACAATTTTGTTCATCCATTCACTCCCCTGTACATGGCATTAAAAGGCAGAGATGAGGTACCCTGGGTGGCTCAATCACTTAAGTGTCAGCCTTTGGCTCAGGTCATGATCTCAGGGTCCTGGGATGGAGTCCCGCGTTGAACTCTTTTTCAGTGGGGGGCCTGCTTCTCCCTCTCCCTCTGCCTGCCCCTCTGCCTACTTGTGCTCTCTCTACTCTCTCTCTCTCTCTGTCAAATAAATAAATAAAATCTTAAAAAAAAAAAAAAGGCAGGGTTGAGTCCAACCTTGGGCTGCACTTTCATTTCATGGAAGAATTAAAACCATGCAAATAACATAACACAGTGACTCAGGTCAGATGAAGGCAGGAAGAGAGTAAGGTACATGCTAAGGATGGGCCAAGAGGAACTACTGGGTTTCTAGCTTGGGACTTTCCATCTTACTGTTATTTTAATGTCAGGTAAGAAAATTAGTGAGTTCTGCAAAGGCCTGGCACATACAAGTGTTCACTGAATAAATACTGACTGCATCAGTGAATAAATCAACCAATGACTAAATGGTGACCAGCATCTGGAATTTTTAGAAGGAAACTGGAAACATTATTTTCTAAAGTCTTCATCAACTTAAAAAAATGTCATGATTCAAAATTAATCAAATGTTGGAAACTGTTGTGATCTTACATCCAGGAGAAAGTTAATTTTAATTAACTCAGGTGTTCAGCATCTGAATCACATATTAAGAACCGACATAGTAGCAAATGAAAAAGGCAGAAGTAAATTTTCATGTGAGTCAAGATGGCTACATTCCATTTTTATAGCGATACCAGGTTCCAACAGTCCAACAGCAGAGTATTTTTTCAAATGGAACAGTAAAACATGCTTTCTTCCAAGGATGAGCCATAAATAGTCAGAGAGAAGGTGATGACTCACCTTGCCTAACTCTGTTCCACTTATTTCACAAAAATATACTTAGAGACCTAGGAAAAGCTATTTACTGCTTCATAAACATGAAGAACTAGCCACCTCTACCTTATCTTCTACGGCTAAGTAGAAGGTGAGCATCACATTGCACTGAAGGCCAACCCTTTAGCTTTGTTGGACAAAGCCTATGACAAGGTACGACAGTGGGCCAATTGGTCACATAGGACAGCCCTGATTGGTCTTTACCTGCATGCCCTCCTGGCCCGAGATTCCCACACCCACATCTGCCACCTGGATCATGCTGACATCATTGGCTCCATCTCCTAGAAACAGCATAGGCAGGAAGAATCGTTTGAGTTGAGATGCACAGAATCAAATGGCTTGATGGATCTTCATGGGGTCCCTACTGGGCTGAGTCCTGTGAAAGGGTCATGGGGATGAGTAAGGAAGAAGCAGTGCAGAGTCTGCCCTGGGAAAATTGAGTTAAGCAGTCAGAACAAACATGGTGTGAGGTTTGGAATTGCCAGTCACATCAAGAGATGTTTCAGAAAGCAGGCTAGCATGGTCACCATTTTGCTTAATATTCACTCTACATTATTGGCTCATATACCTAGAGACAGAGTCCTTAACACGGTGTCTGGTGCAATAAAGATGCTATCACCATCATCGTTACTATTTACCAAGCTCTAGCCTTTATCACATGTAGAGCATATCAGTAAAGGCTATTCTAATTCATGCTTACATGAGTGGTTTTCTAAACTGAAAAAAGGAAATTAAGTTCTGCCTAGCAAACTGTAGAGCTCTTTCTGTACACTGATTACCAGCTAGCTTATTAGCTATTGTGCTTACCTTTGGGCCCTCTCAAGATGTGATAAAGAAGAACTCCTATTTATTCAGTCAAGCTGCTGACAGAAAATGGTTAGGAACAGAGGACAAAGGTCAGAGATCTCATCACCTTTGGGGAAAAGCAAGCAGAGATTTAAAGTCACTGTCACTCAGGAATAGGGCAGCAGAAGGACCCAATCACAGAGTATCTCCCAAGTTTCAAATATGCAAAAAGTGCAGATATACAAGTCAGAGTGATTCATAACATGGTTACAGGATGTCTCAGTCCTATGATTTTTCTGTACTCTTTTGGCACTGGCCTAACATGAGTGATCAGTCAATACTCGTGAAATTGAAATTCTGTGAAGTCATTAACAATCCCTGCAGCTTTTCCCAGAATGTCCCAAACAAAGTGAGATATGGCAGGCAACAATGTTCTCTACATTATTAACCACTGGACACCTGGGACTAGGTGCCATCAATACTTTCATTTATGGTCAAAGAAATGAGCTAAAGTTCTGATGGGCCATTACTTTCCCTTTCCCTTTTGAGATTCTATTTTGTTTTTTCTTTCTTTCTAACCAACTAAGACTTTACTTCCATTTTTTTTTTTTTTTATGAATACCATACACCAGTGATTCCATGGCTGACCCAGGCACTGACTAGGCTGTGAAAATGTAATTTATTCATTCATGTGTTACACCAGCCTTACCGAGGGCATGGTCCTCATGCCACCATGGAGAGGACCTCAGAGAAGCCTGCACCTAGCCTGAACATTTCTCAGCACCAACCTACATCACTTGCTAAAGGAGCTCTGAAGGCCACTCCAGATCCACGAGGGCAAACGTGGACTGAAACAGCCTCCCCTGGAAGAGGGCCACAGCTGGGGCCTTCCTATAGCCTGGACCACGGACTCAGAGTAAACATGTGTTCACATCTACGGTCATCTCCCTACCCTTAGTGATTACCAAAGCCCTGAAGATGTACAGGGCTGTCTCCATAACAACCACACTAAGGCTATCCCACCTCAGACCCAAGCTCCACCAGCTTCAACTCTGTCCTGATGAAGTGTCCTGTCTGAGAGAGTAGCAATCCCCACATCAGGAAACTGTCAAAGACACTTCGCAGAAAACACTGTAATTATTATTGACTGGCGAGGATCTTTTATTTCAGAACCAGATCTCACGTAGGTATAGATTCTATATTCAGGGAGACCAAACTTTTTTGGTATCTGGGGATCAGGGGATCACCCCTCTCCCAGCGCTATCTGCAGTCTTTCCCAGCCCTCACCAGCAGATGGTGCTGCTGAGTCCCCAAACGTGGCTGCAGAAGGCACCCCAGCCAGAGTGGGTGGGGATGATGCCCTGGGAAGAGGTAGGTGAGGACTGGGTAGCACTGGAGAGGACCCTAGAAGGCTCTCCAGGCCAAAAGTCTGCAAGGAGAAGCCACCATTAGATGCACAGTCCTTAAGGAAATACTGTAAGGTTTAGCAACTACTCACATGGATTCATTTAATTACATGCTTGTCTTGGAACAATCAGTAAAGTTCAAAGGTTAAGAGGCAACAGGGATTCGAATCACCATCAGATCTCTGGGTTCTTGTAGTATTATGGAGTTTTGCACTCCAGTTGGGTCATGGTGACCAGAAGCCCCTGCAGAGGGCCTTCTTTTTAAGGTGTTCTGAAACAATACTTAGTGTGCAGGGCTCTGCTTTGGCAGAGGCTGCCTGGGACAGCAAATGTCTAGTCTCCTGTCTCCCAAGAAACGGTGTCAGCTTTGTCTTCTTAAACCTCCACTGTATAACTATATACAGCTATATATACAAGCTATAACTGTTGTACCACATTTTGTGGTTTTCAAATCCATGTTTTATATTTCAAACATGCTGCTTATTTTCTTGCATTGGGTGTGACTTTATAAACAGAAAAAAGAGAAAGGAAGTGTTTTCCCATCTTACAGTATAGCACCGACAGGGTGGAAACTCCAGGATGCATCCACAGAAAGCAGCTGCATAAGACGGAGGCTACTCATTTACATAGGGTCCAGCCTGGCTGGCCTGGATACTTGCCTATTGCTAGGGTCATGGCCTTGAGCTTGCTTCTGACCAGTTTCACCACCATACTCTTCTGCAGAGGTGTCGAGCGACAGCAAAGGACTGACCGGCACTGCTTAGCGAGAAAGAGAAATTTGTCTTCTAGGTTTTTCTCAAGGGCATAGGCCAGACTTCTCCCATCGATCACGAGGCTCAGGCTGGGGCCAGAGGTGGTGGACGTGGAGGGTGGGCAGAGAGGGGAGAACCCCACGCTCACGTTGCCTGCAGTCTTCTCAGGGGTGCTGCAGGGGATCCTGGACTGCACGTAGTGTAGACACTGGTCTAGCAAGGCCGCACAGGCCTCCTGAAATGGACATGAGAGGAAGCTCTGTTCACTCAGCTATACCACGCATTCTGTTACCTTCCTCGACTCTGATAGTCTGATCATCTCAAGGGCACCAGGCTGCAGGCTCTGCCCAGAAGGGAAGTTCACTGAAGATGATAACTGTCCACATGAAGAGGATGAGCTTGTCTAGGGTTTTGATAAGACTCCACTTCACTGCCCATTACACTCGGTGGACGTTAGATGAGAATGTCTTCAGTTTGCAAAAACCGACAGTACTATGGCTAAACTGCTGGCTGGTTAGGCTGAGGGAGTCTAACATGCACCCCTCCATACTTCTCTGAGGGCTTTACTCAGCCATTTTTGCTTGCTTGTGAGATACGAAACCTTTTAGAAGTCTTTATTATGATTATCCTCTAAAGAAGTATAATTATCAGGGTTTCCCTAAGCTCTCCAGTTGGCCAGGGAAATAATGTTTTTAAAAAGCATAATTTTTGAGGCTTTTATTGGCAATAAAACTGTACCTGAGTTCCAAAACTGTACCTGAGTTCCAGAAAGAATAGGAAAACTTAGAGAAGGCCAAGGGGTCAGGGGACATAAGAGAGGTGACAATTTCCAGGAGTAAACACACTCCAGAGAAGGCAAGTAGTTCTTGGACCTCTGTGGACAGTGAGCCCACTGGGTAAGCAACCAATTTTCTGCAACGCACCCTGGAAATCCAGCTGTGATCAGTAAGTGCTTATTGAGGGCCTTTTGTATTTAGAAAAGTGAGACAAGAAAAAGGAAGACTGAGAAGACACAGTTATTAGCTCTTGAACAAATGGCAGCAGCTGAACATACAATCACAGGAAGTCACAGATTAGGATGTGCAAAAGCATTACAGGCTATGAAGAGGGAGAGATTTGCTTCTGGGGTGGGGTTGGGAATGGTAGTAACTGAGGTGGGGCTGGAAGAAGATGTGAAATCTCATTCTACAAACACTCTGGGTTCCCTTGTGCTAGCACCAAGCACTGCTAAGGTAAATTGGAGTAAGCACAACCACCCTGGCTCCCCCACTGAAGGCAGCTATGGCAGCAGAACAGAGAAGTCATAGGGCAACTGTTTGAGGACTTTGAAAATAAACAGAAGCTGTTGCATTGGGGAGGAAGACTAGTGTTCTAAGTACACTGGACAGGTGGGTGAGTTTTCCATTTTCCCTCTGGTCTGTACCCAAGCATCATAAAATCTAGAAGTAGGAGCCAAGGCAGGGACAGAGAGAGCTCCAGGAGAAACCCCAACCTCTACCCCCTATCCCTGCCCCCGCTGGAGGAGTGGAAAAGAGAACTCCCAATGCACAGAGAAGATAGGGGAAATCCCAGTTTTATTTATCTTTTTCTCTATTCTCTGGATTCCAGCCCCAGGTAATATTGCTATCATGGCAGCAGAACGATCTGTTGCCAAAAACTTTATTAGAGAAGATATGGTCCAGAGGTTGTAAGATAACTTCTGCCTTTTCCTCTCTGTCCTACCACCACTTGGTCTTGGATGGAGGTATTGGGGCAGAAGTACAAAGTAGAGCAAGGTAACTCAAACCCAGCTTTCTGGCCAGAGGACTGGAAAGGGGAGTCCTAGAGAACCAGAAAGTACTAAAAAAAAAAAAAAAATGGTGAAGAGGGAAGAGCTTGGCCAGCTGACCCTATAACATGGCTTATTAATTCCTGAACTCACCCACAAACCATGCACACATAGACATAATCTTAAATGGCATAACAAAGACTTTTGAGAATTGAACTAGGGATAGACTGCCACCCAAGTTCTCAACTTTTATTAAGGGGTGGGAAAAATGTGAGACAGAGTCTAACAGCTTGGTAAAGGCTACACAAAACTGACATCAAAACCACCACCCAGAGGCTGTTCAGAGCTTGGAGCCTGAATCTAAGAGGGCTGATTACCTGCCTTGAATATATCCACATTCTTCACAGAATTTTAAAATAACCAGTGTCATTCAAAATGCCTACAATACAACCCCAAATTCATCAGCATGCAAAGAAACAGGAAATTCTCAATGCATGTGAAAAAAGACAGTCAACAAAAGCAAAAGCGAAGATGTCACAGATACCAGAATTATTTGAGAAACACTATGAAACATCTATTATAAAAATACTCTATCTATTAAGAGTGGACATTCTAGAAATGAATAGAAAGAAAGTCTCACAAAAAAGACAAGATATAAAGAAGAACCAATAGAAATTTTAGAACCCTCCCCAAACAAAACAAAACAAAACCCTAAAAATGTCTTAACCAAAATAAGAAGCTCACTGGTTTCTAAGTAATTTATGTAGATATTCTGTCCTCAAGGAGGGGAAATAGAACTCCACACTCTTGAGTGTGAACTGTGCATAGTCCCTTCCTTCCAACGAGTACAATATGGAAAGGAGTAAAAATAATTGGCTTACAGTGGAGAAACCTGACAAACATAAAACCAACAGTGGTAAATCATGTTGATAGAATGTACCTTTTAATATGATGTTATAAAATGATGAAAATGGCACGTTAGGCACTTGTAGAAAAACACTAGACCAATCCCCATATAAGGGTATTCTTTAAAATAACTGATTAGTACTCTCAAGTCATCAAAAAGAGAAAATTTAAGAAACTGTTATAGCTAGTAAGAGCCCAAGGAAACATGATAGTTAAATATAATGTGACATTCTGTATGAGATCCTGGAACACAAAAAAGACATTAGGTAAAAATTAAGACAATCTGAATATAGCATAGATTTTATTTTATTTATTATTATTATTATTTAGAAGTGGAGGAAGTATTATTACTATTATTATTATTATCTCAAGCAGGCTCCATGCCCAGCACAGAGCCCAATGTGGGGCTCAATCCCACATCCCTGAGATCATGACCTGAGCCAAAATCAAGAGTCGGATGCTTAATCTTGGACCACCCAGGCACCCCAAGTATAGATTTTATTTTATTTTTTTTTTAAGATTTTATTTATTTACTTGACAGACAGAGATCAGAAGTAGGCAGAGAGGTAGGCAGAGAGAGGGGAGGAAGCAGGCTCCCTGGTGAGCAGGGAGCCTGATGTGGGGCTCAATCCCAGGACCCTGGATCATGACCCAAGCCAAAGGCAGAAGCCTTAACCCACTGAGCCACCCAGGCGCTCCCCAAGTATAGATTTTAGTAAGTAATAACATGTCAATATTGGTTCATTGATTACTGTTAAAGATGTTAATAACAGGAAAGTTTTGGTGTGGATTATTTGGGAACTTTCAATACTATCTTTCTAATTTTTCTATAAATTTAAATTTATTTTTTTAAAACATCACTAAATACCCCAACAGCAGAAAGGAGATAACAGAAGAAAAAGTCAGTGAACTCAAAGATCAATAGAAATTAACCAATTTTACCAAGAGAAAAGGAAAAATTAAAAAAAATGAAGACAGCCTCAGGGAGCCTTGAGACAAACCAGAAGAACTGATGTTCATGTCATCAGTCTTCCAGAAGAAGAGGAGCAATTGCAGTGTAGAAAAAAATGTCTGAAGAAATAAAAAATGGCTAAAAACTTGCCAAATTTAGTGAAAGACATAATCCCACAGATTCAAGTAGCTCAGCAAATCCCAGAGTATCAATCTGAAGAACTCTGTGCCCAAACACACCATAAACAAACTGCTTAGAGGCAAAATCAATCAATCAATCAATCAATTAAAACATCCAGATAAAAATGGTGCATTAGCTATAGAGCAACAATGATTTGGATGACTGTTGATTTCACCTAGAAACCATGGTGAAATAAACACATTCTCTGAACAAAGGAAAGTAAGAGAATCTGTTGGCAAGTAGACCTTCTTTAAAGGAATTGCTGAAGGAAGTTTTTCAGACAAGAGGAAAAAAAATGCCACAAGGATGCTTTTAACCCTGGAGATGAAATAAGTGTGACAGAAGTTGTCAATATTCACATAAATAAAATGGGCTATTCTTTCCCTTTTGACATCTTTAAAGTATGCTTTTTGATTGAAAGCAAAAATTATCTGAAGGATTTCCATGTCTGTAGCTATCATATAGAAGATGCCTACAAAGTAAAGAGGTAAAGGGACACATGGTGTGACAAGACTTCATTCTACTTGAAGTAGCAAAATACTGATTGTACTGATGACTTAAGAATGCATATTGTATTCTCTAAGAAAAAAAAAAGAAGCTAAAAACCCAAGTAAAGTGATGTTATCAAAGAAATGAGATATATTAAAATGGAATACTAAAAAATGTTTTAAGTAACCCAAAGCAAGGCAGGAAAGGGAATGGAGGAACTGAAAACAGAAAGAATAATCAGGAAAAAAAAAAAAAAGAAAGAAAACTACCATATTAAGACTTCTATACTGGTGAAGGGACAGACACGCAGGTCAGTGCAACAGAATAGAATGTCCAGAAATAGATCTTAAAAAACATGACCAACTGATTTTCAACAAGGGTGTAAAGATGATTTAGTGGAAAAAAAAAGGCTTTTCAACAAATGGTGCTGGATTAGTGAGCTATATGCAGAAGAATGAAGTTTGACCTGAACCTTATACAAAATTCCACATAAAATGGAATATGTCTAAAGGTACAGTAATAAACTACAAAGCTTTTCGAAGAATACATAGGAATAATCTTTGTGGCTAGACACGTCTTAACTGTAACAGCTAAATGATAATCCATAAAAGAAAAAGAAAAAGAAAAAAAGAATCAGACCTCATCATACAGTTCAAAAAGATGTTTCAAGTGGGAGGTCACTCAAGGAATCAGAGCCCAGGCCAGGTTTATGCGAAGTAGATACTCCCTACATACTTGGAAATTTAAATAGATAAATGTGACTGGATGAAAAGTCTAGGTGCCCAGTGAAGCGTCCGCAAGACGACCTATCCCATCCTCAGTATATCAGTGCTGAACGGACTGGTATGCTGCCTTGTGTGACTCATGAAACAATTCTCCAATATTGTTGACATGAATATGTCAGGGAAAATCAGATTTAACTTTGCATTAATAAAGTCCAGAGATGCATCCCTTAGAAATTAAGAAATCCCATCAAATCCCACATCCTTCTAGGCAATGGTAAGAAACATGCAAGGAACCCAACACAGATGTAAACACAGAGGTAGAGGGCAAAGAAATGGAAGGCATTCCTGTTGCCATGAGGCTAGGTGGGTATGAAGCTGCGCCAGGCAGAGCATGGCTTCCTGGAACCTACATACCTGGGACTCAGCATTCAGGGTGATGACTTCCTCATCGTGGTCCAGCAGTTTGCAGGCGTATGCGATGTTAATGGCTGTTTCTTGTTTGTCACCAGTGAGAACCCAAATCTGCAGGCCTGCTTGACGCAATTTAGCAATGGTTTCTGGGACTCCATCTTGCAGGCGATCTTCAATCCCAGTGGCACCTGGTCAAATGTGCAGGTGTAGGTGAGCCCCCTCCGCACATGCCCTCAGACCCTGATGGGGCACGGATGCCACTGCCAACATACCAGTGATGCTAGCATGACCCCACAGACTGGGACCTGCTTGGTGCCTTTCTCATGTGGATGATGACTCATTTCCAGACCCTTGCGAACACTTTCAGTATCTCCCTTGATTGACATGCACACAGTCAAGAATGAGTCAGAATAGCTGTGAGGCACCGAACATAATTCTCTATACTTACGATAAAGCACTTCCAATGCTTCCTAACAGGCAGCTAATTTTTAACGTAATAGATAACTTGGAAACAAAGCTTGTGGGGAGATGGTAGGAATGACCATATTCTGAAGGATGAAAAAGTTTTAAAAATTATCCATGACATCCACAAGCTATGCTCTCAGCAGTGTTTACTGTGAGCTGCCTAAGCAGACCACACAAGCCCATTATTTCTCAAAAGCAACATTACCCAGAATATACCTTTTCCACAAACATAATTAATAAGCAGTGGGTCTCCCTACACAGTCTTCTGTACATTGGGACACATTTTCTACCCAGTGTAGAAAGGTGCTCTCCAGGTCACCCTCAGTTTTTTTCCTATTGCCAACTTAATGAGATGGTCTCTATCTTCCCTCTGGAAGTACAGCACTGACCGAGGACACCTCACTGGCCCTGCCCTTCTCTTTTATGTCACACTGTTCCCTGTGCTGAGAGGCTGATACAGGCTGAATGTGTCCCCTTACCCCCATAATTCATAGATTGAAGCCCTAACCCTCACTGTGATGGCATCAGGTGGGAAGGTGGAATACTCATGAATGAGGTTAATGCCCTTAAAATAAGGGACATAAGAGATATGATCTCCCTCCACCATTCAAGGATACAGAAGGAAGACAGCCATCTGCAAGCCAGGAAGAGAGTCCTTTAATGAACCGAACTGGCTGCCACTTTGATATGGAACTTCCAGCCTCCATAACTGTGAGAAATCAATGTCTGTTGTTTAAGCTGTCCAGTCTGTGGTACTTTGCTATGACAGCCTGAATGACTAAAATAGACACCACTTTCCTTTCTCCTCCTAGAACAGATGAGTAGGCAGGTGTAGGGAGGGTGGAGTCATGTACATGTGCATGAATATAATACATGTACAAAAAGCATGCATTTCTTAAGTATATCCTATAATGCACTTTCACAAATCACATGCCTGTTGGACCAGCTCTGCAGAAGCCCCCTCAAGGGTAAGTGGCAGTCTTCTCTCTTACATCTCATACAGCCTGTGCAGTGTGTTGGACCTGGGTCTACCTTTTATTTGAATGCACCAGAAGGCTAAGTGGGAACAGAAGGCTAAGGGCCCAGAAAAGGAGGACGAGATATTGCACCCAAGCTGCCCTCAGCTCTGAATCACAGAGTCCTCAAGGGAAGGACGAGGCAGGGGTGTAGGGCTCAAAGTCTGCTTAGGAATAAAACCATGTTGTGCTCCATGTTCATTGTGAGCATATTTTTGATAACCCAGGCACTGGAAGGCCATCTGGTCTTGGCCCTTCTCCCATCCCCCAGACCCCTGGTTCTAGGACGGGAAGAAAGGGTATGCTCTAGGTCTCTGGCTCCCTATTTTCACCATCCAACAGAGCTGATATCTACGAAGGGATCCTAAGTATCACTTATGTTGTGGCACATTCCCGGATATCCAAGGAAAGGGGGAGGGATGATCACGTCTGCCTCCATGTACTCAAAATGTCTTATTCAGGGGCACCTGGGTGGTATAGTTGGTTAAGCATCCAACTCTTGGTTTTGGCTCAGGTCATGAACTCAGAGATCAAGCCCCGCATCATTGGGCCCCTGTGCTCAGCACGGAGCCTCATTAGAGTTTGTCTCTCTATCTGCCCCTCCCCCTGTGTGTGCTCTCTCTCTCTCTCTCTAAAAAAAAAAATCTTGTTCATACTTAATAACAACAATGGTTATGGAATAATCATAATGATGGCTAACCCTGATGAATTATTAAATGCCAGGCAAAAGTTTCTGCAACATCCCTAACATGTGAGTACTACAATTATCCCCACCATACAGATGTGGGAAGCAAAGGTGAGAGAGATTAGTTAGCAATGCAAGGGCTACAGTATTCCATACACAGTATGTCTCATGCTCCAAACCTCTGACCTGTACAGCTGCTCTAGGAGAACCTCAACTGCGGAACACAGCTTTGTGTGTAATTCAGCCAGTTACCTACCCTTCACTAGACAGCAACTTCCTAGAGGGGCCTTGTAACTCCCCTTGTAACCTTTGTATACTGGCTGCTCAGCCAGAGCTCCTTGATAAATGTCCTCTGAGGAAAAAAAAAAAAAAAAAAAGCAGGGACAGACTCAGAGATAAATTCAGTCCTTCGGGGAAAACCTAACACCTTGAAAATAAAGCACCTTCATTTCAGGAGCTAACTGGCCAAACTAATGGGCCCTGACTGGGTTGCTGATCCTAACCTCTATGTGCAGCTTCGAATCAAACATAGAATATTATTGAACTCAGAAAGAGAATTATGTAAAGTACGTCTATCTCAGCATGAAATATGGCTGGGGATAAAGAGTATCTGAGGATAAAGTATTTGAGCTGAGGATAAAGATAAATCTCAGGGAACAGTCCTTTAAAAATTACCTGGAAGCACAGTGGTCTTTCTTCAGCTCTTTAAGGTAGCTTTTTAGCAATAGAATCTACATGACTTAGAGTAAATGCCACCTCTCTACAGCCTGAGCCTCGGGAGGGCCTGGCATTTTGAGTGTTATAACAGGGTAGGTAGTAGGGTTGAAGCTAGTGCCACCATGTTTCACTGTGAACAAATGTCAGGTGGCCTTTCATGTGAGGGGAGTTCCAGATGACATCTGGAAAAACAAACAGGAACGCCAGGGAAAGGGAACAGAATGTTGTCCTTTGAATTAAGGTTCTTGGCCAGAACAGTATGGAAAAGGAAATTTCAAGCACACAGTATAAGTGGTGACCCTTCTTTTGTAGTTCTCTGATGTTATTTAATATAAGAACCTAAATGAAAATATTTAGAAGCAGTATTTGGCTGTGGGCTTATTAAAAATATAAATGGCTTGGGGTGCCTGGGTGGCTCAGTGGGTTAAGCTTCTGCCTTCGGCTCAGGTCATGATCTCAGGGTCCTGGGATCGAGCCCTGCATTGGGCTCTCTGCTCAGTGGGGAGCTTGCTTCCTTCTCTCTCTGTCAAATAAATAAATAACATCTTTAAAATATATGTATATAAATGGCTTACTTTACATTTCTTAAAAATGAATCAGAGGAGTTGGAGCACAGTGTCTGTGGATAAAGCTGTGGTGAACACTAAGGTAGTGGCTCTCCTATTCTCCAGCTCAGGCTGGCTCATCATCTGAACCGTAAATAGCCCAGGCTGCAGGAGATGCTAAGTGTTTAACAACCAGCTAGCAGGAGGGAAGCTGATTTGTTGCATTTTCCCATTTCTGTAGTACAAATACACCCACTTTGGCTGATGTCAAACTACCAACAGCATCAAAAAGCTATGCAAAAATTCCTGAAAATTATGCGAAACAACAAAAGGTGACTGCAAAATTACTGAAAATGTATGGAGAGGCTCTCCCCAGCAGGCATCACCAGACTCCAGCACACTGATGGTGCCCACTGTGGGCACTCCAGTAGTTCCTTCACTGACTCACCTCAGAGCCATCTGACACACCCCCGGAGATAAGCATCCACTCAGGATGACAGCAGAATGTGGCTGAATCAAGATTCTGAAAAATTCTATTATCTCAGCCCCAACAGAAAAAAAAACTGGAACAGGGATAAGTAAAAAACCTTACTTTTAGATGCTTACATAGTTGCCCAAGCAAAAATATCAGAATCCAAGCTAGAAAGAAATTCCCCATATGTGAAGGCAGTAACCTCAGACTCATGACCATGTGCTGCTGAATACTAGACCCTGTGCTTGGACCTCATTAGTGCTTCACTTGGCACCCCCTTTGTTCATCCCCGCAGGATTATTACCCGGCAGCCAAGGAGACTGGGATGCCAAAAAGACAGTGTCACTTGCCCAGGGTCTTATGGTCACTAGGGGACAGAGCCAGAACTGGACAACCAAGCCAAGGCTTGTAGACTCTGAAAGAAGGAAAAGTAGGGGGTGCCTAAAAACATAGGTGGAGAGCATAGGGACTCACAGCCAAGTCCTCAAACAGTTAAGGTCTCACCCTGTGGAAAAGGGAAGAGATTCCATCTGCCTTGCTCCACAGAGTGGGACCAGTGCCCACTGGAAGAAAGGACTGGGGAAGCAAATTTTACTCCATTCAAGAGTCAGAGCTCTCCAGGGAGAGTGCCCTGCAGTGAAGGGACAGAGAAGTAAGACAGGTACAACGTGTCTATGGGCCAGGAAGACCAGCAGGAACCCCTGCCTATCCCACAGGTATGATCAACAGTGTCTTCTGGAGAAGTATGTTCTAGATATGAATAGACCTAGTGCAGTAAATCAAAACCTGGCAGGCTAGAAAAAGCACAGCTGTCTTCCAAGTGTTTCATTTAATCACCCCCTGCGCTCCCCACCCAGGAATACTGCTCATGAGGTCTCTGAGCATCTAGATCTTGGGGCTTTTTTGAGCAGTGCATGCCTGCCTATAAGACAGCAGAGGCAAAAAAGAATATTATATGAAATGTGTCTGTTATGCTATGGAACATATTAATCATTGTATTAGATATGCATATACAGATATATAGGTAGCCCAACTCCTTCATCCTGGGAGTGAGACCAAATGAATTACAGCCTTTCTGTATTAAATGAAGAAGGATGAACTCCAGGTTCTCCATACCCCAGATATACCATCTGACTACTAGAACCACGGGATGGGCTGTACTGATCACAATCCATTCCTGGTGTGGTCACAGAGAGCACATATACAAAGACTCAGCTAATTTAGTACAAACTTAATATTAAATATTTTAAATATTAAAATAAATATTCTTATATATACTAATATGACCACAGTGGCAAATAGGCACATTTTAGCAAAAATGAGCTCATTTTCTTTTCATCCAAGTTGAATCTATGAAACATTCATAAGATGTAAAGTGCAGCCATTTCTGGAGTCCAACAGTTTCTTTTTGTGTCAGGGATAGGAGGTGGAGTGAGCTCTCCTCTCTATTTTTGGTGGGAAAGCAAGGTGTAGGGGGAGGCAAGTCAGGTGTTACTGGGTGCCTGGTGGGACACATGGAATATCACAGAGACAGGCTGTGGTGTGAATGTTCTATCAGGGGTGGCTGGGCCTGGGGGCCATGCTAGCATCAGACCAGGCAGCTCCTGAACCACGCCCAGCAGGTGCAGAGCTGCCAGGACTACAGCCATGTCAGGACCCCATCCAGGACTGTCTCTGCAAATTCCACACTGCTTGGTGCAACTCTTGCCCATGTGCATAATTACCCAACAGATGCAAATTCGTTTCCAGGCGAATGGCAGACTGGAAAAGCAGCTCCTCGCGGTTGTCCAGGGAAGATTCTGCTTCTAAGTGGCTTTGCAACCAACAGGCATACTCTTCTTCACTCAGAACCTACGTGAGACACACTGGTGAGTGCCACGCAGGCGCCAAGCACCGTGAGGGTGGTGGTCAGCACCCGTGCTCCTGTGGCGGTGGTGCCCACTCACCCTCTTGGCGATGCACAAGGTGCGCAGGCCTTCCACGGCATACAGGTTGAGGTAATTCTGAGTCTTGCTTCGGATTTTCTTTTGATGCCTTCCTCTGGCGTCATCTAGGTTGGGGTAGAAGCAGAAACACAGGTAAGTACGAACAACAGAATCCAGCGGTTGGTGGACCGCTCCACAAACCTCAGGCAGCTTTGCATGGTGTTGAAACAACTTTGCACGTGCAGCCCACAAGAGAGGCCAGCACCACCCCAGAGGCTCCAGCCCGGAAGCTCCTCTCCCCTAGCTTCCGGCTAGCTTTCCATGAAAACAGCCATGTTTTGGAGGCCTGAAAGTAGTTATACTCACAGACACGGAAAGCAGAACAGGGGTGCCAGGGGTGGAGGCAGGGGGAGACAAGAGGAATTGTCGAGTGGGTAAAGAGTTTGCTTTGCAAGGTAAAGTTCTGGAGATCTGTTGACCAGCTGTGTGAATCCACTTAACAATACTGTATTGAGATGTTAAATTTTAGGTCATGTGAGTTTTTTTTGTTTTTTTTGTTTTTTGTTTTTTGTTTTTTTTTTACCGCAATTACAAAGAAAAAGCTAAGTCCACTAGTAAGAGTTCTCTAAACACACACCCCTTTCTGCTTCCTGTAGACACAGCTGAGTAGACTTACTGCTTACTTAAAAAACTTCAGAAGTGCTGACTCAGAGCCTCACCCGACTGTGGCATCCACGACAAGCTGACACACACTTTCCCAAGTCGACCATTTCCATGGGTCGCCAATTATGTGTGGAAAGGCATAACGCACTTTGGTTTGTGCATGATGAAAGTATATGATGCCTGGGTCTCAGGGCCAGTGCTCTAGCTGGCTGCATTTAGAATTGCATTTTGTTGCGGTGCCTTAAGCAGGAATGTCACAAGAGCATTCTTCCCCTGTGACTGACTCCCACAACCTCCAGTAAGAGACACGTGTGGAGCCCTCCACACCACTAGATTCACCCCGGGTCTATGTCATCACGTGTAAGTAGTATACACGTTTCACATAAAATTTAAAGGAAAGCTATTATTTTAAAAAGAACCACATCATATTTCTGACTGTTATTAATGACATTTGTTGAAATGAGACGCTCATATAAACAAAGAATTATTTGAGATTTTATTTACTTGTCAGACAGAGAAAGAGAGAGAGAGAGCACAAGCAGGGGGAGTGGCAGGCTCCCTGATGAGCAAGGAGCCTCACACAGGACTCAATCCCAAAACCCTGGGATCATGACCTGAGCAGAAGGCAAATGCTTAACTGGCTGAGCCACCCAGGTGTCCCTAAACAAAGCTTTATTAGGAGTGATCCGGTGGTGTCCATTGGCCCAGGAGGTGGATGTAAACAAAGGTACATACTCTTCCGGTTTGTGAAAAATTGTCCTTTAATAGAAAGTGCGGTTTCTATCCCCAGAACACCAGTAGTATTACCAGACAGAATATAAAATGTGCAAATATCACATAAGACATACTTTTACTAAAAATATTATGCGTTTCATCTGAAATTCAAATTTTACTCGGCATTCAATATATTTTGTTTGCTAAATCTGGCATCTCTACTTCCACCCTGGTCTAAGACAGGCTGTCTACAACCTGAGTCAGGTCCTGGGCAAACTGGATCTGGGAGAAACACTTTCACCTCTCAGAATGTGTTCTTCATAGAGAAGATAGCACCCCCAAGGGCCTAAAACATTGGTTCTGGGGCCAAAAAAAAAAAAAAAAAAAGCCCAGAAATAATTTTAATTATATACCTAAAACATACTTAGGCACAGATATATAGACAGAACATAAACAAATATACAGCATATCTGTGGCATTAAAGTGTCACAGGGAGATAATTTAAAAATGTCTAAAAAGGCTCCTTAAAGGAGCATTAATGAAAAAAAAAAGGGGGGAAACACTGCCCTTGATTGCTTTGCTTTAGGAATTTAAATTTCCTGAAAAAATGACACTCAAAAGATGACATCTTAATTTTGACTACCATTTTACTCCTGATATTGTAGTAACAATTCTCAGAAGGGGATAATAACAGTATTCCAGATGTTGACTATTATTCGAGCAAAGACGCATCTATCTGAGGGCCTTTGGAATTAGAATAATAACAATATGGTACTTTGGTTCTCCAGAGAGGGGAGGGGAAGACTGCACTCTAGGAAAGCAGCAGCATGCAGGGGCTGAGACTGAACACTTGGTCAAAACAAACCTGATGAGCTAGAGGAAGCAGGCCAGGCAGCTCAGCATGCTGGGTGCCCTGGATGAGTTGTGTGATCCCACAGGCAGCAATGCAGAGCTGCTCTGTACAGGGCCACTCACAGCAGAGCCTGGGTCAGAGCCCACCCTGGCCTTCAGGGAGAGAAGCAGCGACTGCCCTGCCTCATCCCCTCACTCCTCCAGACTTGCAGACACAACCTGCTCTGCCACTTGAGGTAAGAGCTTGTTTCTGATTCTTACTTGACCTCTCCCTTGTAGTTTCCCACCACACCAGTGATTGCACAGTCACTGGGAAGAGCCAATGTTAGGGTTTGTAGGATTGGTTCTTTGTGAATGCTGGGATATGTCTATATTCTGATGGAGGGGCCAAGATGGTAGAAAGAACTCAAGCTCAAAGTGGATGAGCACCGAGGAGCTGGGGGCACCTGCAAAGAGTGTATTGGGCAATGTCCTAGAAAGCAAACCCATGGACCCCGAGAGTTATGTGGTCAGCCTGGCTCTTCTGCACTCATCTCAGACTACAGGCATCCTAACAGTCCCATTGTATTTTAAGTGATACTCACGCAATATCAGCCTCTTTTTTCTGATATTCTACAAGCAACGCAGATCCCAAGGGCTTTTCTATTTAAGGTAGTAGGAAGAATTCTGAGTCTGCAGCACAGCTGCCTGGGTCATGAGCAACATCATGGGCAGAAGTGGAACCAATGCTACCCAGAGCCTTCCGATGGGTGGTGGCAGCCTGAGGAGCCCACGGAGAAGGTCCCTGCAGCCACATCTGGGTGCTGGTTGGGGAAGGATTGGGAAGGTATGCAAAGTGTCAAACAGTAACAGCTCCCATCCGTCTTTAAAGATGACTCCCACGTCACTGACCTCAAAATGCAGAAGGAGTGAAAGGAAGCCTACTCTGGCTCTGGCTGAGCAGTACAGTTGGACTGCAGCAGAGTCCCTACCAGAGCATGCCTGGCAATGCTCTGAGGACATTCTCAGAGGAAAATGGCCACTCTGACTCATGATTTTGACATGTGGTCTAAAATGCTCAAAGTGGTATTTCCATTTCTTCTATACTTGAGTCAAATTTATTTCTCTTATAGGGAGATTCATCTTGGCCAGGTGGTAGAACAAGAAGGTGAATTCCCTTCCTTGTTCATGCATGCATTTACTGATTTACTCAATAGCAGGAGTGTGTGAAGCCCATGCTAGGTGGTGGGCTACTCTCCGTAGTCTGGAGTCCAGAGTCCGGAGTATGGAGCAGTCTGGGTGTTTGTGTTTTAAACAGCACACCACATGGCAACTGGACCACACCTCAAGCAAGTGAATCTTAAGGGGAAGGAACCAGAAAAAAGGGAAAGGGACCTAAACTTGTACTCTGTACTTAACATCAGACCAGACACTGTGCTAGGGGCTTGGACAGGGGCTTCCTATGAGGTCCGCATCCTAATTTCCTTTGTGTGGAGGGGAAACAGAGGCAAACAACGTTAAGTGACTTAGTCAGGGTCATTCTAGCCCGTAAATGTAGACCTGGGATTTGAACAGATGTCTGTAGGTACCGGGGTGGGGTGGAGTCTCTGCTTTCTACCTGATCCCACACAATGTCCAAGACACAGTCTCGTCCTAAGAACATAACACACTCTAACACAGTCACATCCAAAATCAGCATAGTCTCCGCTCTCTTTTTTTGGTAAAAGTGTTAAATCTCTTTGAAAAAAGGTCTTAAAGATCTGAAGGAATCCGGAGGATAATACTTGTGTGCCTACCTCATTTTAAGACCAGCACACAGGCACAGCAGCTTGGCTAAATGGCTCTGGTGAAGTGCTCTGCAAGTCTGCTCCTCTCCACACCCAACCACCCCACAGAGTAGAAGTTGAATAGTTCCAGGGTGTCACCAGTGGATATCTTCAACGTGACCTCCCAAGGTGACAGCTCCTCTCTTGAGAACCCAATGGGGTCTTGGAACCTCCTGAATCTTAAGTTGCTGGATGTCTACATGTAGCTCTTCCCCGTCCCAACCTATCTGACCTGCACACTGCTAGGAAATTCCCAGAGTAAGGTGGAGAGCTACACAAACGGTTTATTTTTAATTTGTCCCTCTCAATACCATGGTTTGAGCAATGTGTAACTAGAGCAATGTAATCCTTTTAAGTGTCTCTTTCATGGTGGAAAAGATAGAAGGCTTTGCTTCTTAGCTATAGTTATCTAGATATGGGTAATACTTTCTTTCCAGAGACCTGCAGGAGATGGATAGTAGCAGAGGAGGTGAGCACAAGAGCAAAGCTACATTGGGGATGCAGGATTAGGTGGAAGAGGCTACGAGGCTCACCAGCCTGCATAGAGTCTCCCAGCAAACAAACCCCCCACCCTGACCTTGAAGTTGACTATAAGTGATAGGAGTTGTTTATTTGCACTTTGTCTAGAAATTTGAGGCTGTTTCCTCATTTAAAAGAGTGATCTGCCAGCAAAGTACAAGTGTGGTGATTGCTGCAGCTTTCTTGGTTGCTCTTTTGTCCCTTGCACAGCTCAGTACAGTCTCTGGTCCTCTCTGTATGGGGGGTGCTACTTGCCACCCTGTCCCACCATCCTACCCTTGTTTGCTTGTGCTTCTCCAAGCCTTTTACCTTATACATGACTTGGTGTATGTGGTAAAATCTGAAATACAGTGGCCCATTAAATTATCTTTCATGAAAGGCTGTGGAATAGCACAATGATTTTTTTTAACAGTAGAATTAAATCTGCACAGATAATTGCCATAGCTGTTTTTCTTTTGTGCAGATACCAAATCAGATTTCAGAATAAAGGAGGCTTGTAAAATGTATTTGGAAGCTTTCCTTCCTCTTCTCTTTTTTAGAACAGTTTGAGAATAGGTATTACATCTCCTGCAAAGGTTAGGCAGAATTCACCTATGAATCCATCTGGTCCTGGACTTTTATTTTTCCATAGTTTTTTTGATTACCAATTCAAATTTGCTACTATTAGTCTGTTCAGATTTTCTATTTCTTCTTGAAATAGAAACTTTTCTATTTCTATTTTCTATAGAAAATCTTTCTATTTCTTCTTCAATTTAAGAAGATTGTACGTTGCTAGAATTTCATCTATTTCTTCTACGTTGTCCAATTTGTTGGCATATAATTTTTTCGTATTTCTGTGGTATTAGTTTTTACTTCTCCTTTCTTGTTTCTGGTTTTGTTTATTTGGGTTCTTTATTTTTTTATTGATGAACCTGGCTAAGGGTTTTATCAATTTTGTTCATCTTTTTCAAAAGAACAAGCTCTTTGTTTCAAATATTTTTTTTCCACTGTTTTTTTGTTTGTTTGTTTTGTTTTGTTTTGGTCTATATGTCATTTATTTTTGCTATGGTCTTTATTATTTCCTTCCTTCTACTCCTCTTGGTCTTTGTTCTTCTTTTACTAATTCCTTTAAGTGTAAGGTTACATTGTTGGAGCTTTTTCTTGTTTTTTTGAGGTAGGCCTCCATTGCTATGTATTTCCCTCTTATTATTCCCTTTGCTGCATCCCATAGGTTTTGGACCACTGTATGTTCATTTTCTTTCTTTCTTTTTTTTTTTTTTTTTTTTTTTTTTTTAAAATATTTTTTTTATTTATTTGACAGAGATCACAAGCAGATGGAGAGGCAGGCAGAGAGAGAGAGAGAGAGAGAGAGAGAGAGAGAGGGAAGCAGGCTCCCCGCTGAGCAGAGAGCCCCATGCGGGACTCGATCCCAGGACCCTGAGACCACGACCCGAGCCGAAGGCAGCGGCTCAACCCACTGAGCCACCCAGGCGCCCTCTTTCTTTTTTTTTTTTTGTATTTTCATTTTCATTTGTCTCCGTGTACTTTCTGGTTTCTTCTTAGGTTGCTTAGCATCATATTGTTTAGCGTCCACGTGTTTGTGTTTTCCTTCATTGTCTTTTTTTTTTTCCCCTCAGTAAATGGTGGGAAAATTGGACAGCCACATGCAGAAGAATGAAACTGGACTATCTTACATCATATACACAAATAAACTCAAAATGGATTAAAGACTTAAAATGGAGACCTGAAACCATAAAAATTCTAGAAGAGAACATAGGCAGTGATTTCTCTGACATTGGCCATAGCAACATTTTTCTAGCTATGTCTCCAGAAATAAAAACCCAAAACAAACAAACAAAAAAACAAAACAAACAAACAAGAACCCAAAACAAACAAAAAACCAAAACAAACAAAAAAACAACCAAAAAAACTACTGGGATTACATTAAAATAAAACCCTTCTGCACAGCAAAGGAAACAATCAACGAAAGTAAAAGGCAACCTACAGAAAGACACAATGAGGAAAACTCTTGGAATGCAAAATCAGCCTATGAATCGGATTCTATGTCCACTCTAACATGGAACCCCTGGGGTGGAAAGGCAAATCCTGCCCTCTGGTAGGTTATCACCATGAAAAGCTGTCCAAACTGTTTTCAGAGACATGTTTACAAACTGGGAGGCAACAGCTCTGCCAAGGGAAAAGGATTTCTTCTGCAGCGATCCTCCAGGACACTTTCTCACAAGGAAGTGGGGCTGCACTTGGGAGCCAGGAGTCCTGTTCTGAGGCACTGAGATTACAGTGAAAGGATTATGGACGTAAAGTATTCTCTAGCTCCATCCCCAGAGTGCTGGAAAGGTTGTACCCCGCGGATAGGGCTTCACAGCAGGCCGTGCCTAGAGATATTTCCAGGATACAACAGACAGGGAGACTGTGGAGGTCAGGCAGCAGAGCCATCTTCCAGCAGCATCCTCACCGCCATCCCACCTCTCCCCCCTGGAGGTCAGATATGTAAGGCTTCACCCTCCAAATAGAGAGGAAGGGTGACCAGGTTTGGAAATGGGAACCTAGGCCATTGTAAGGCCCAGAAGCATGTGTATCTAGAAGGAGGTTCAAGCAAGCCCTTCTGGATAAATTTCCACTAACACCAGTGGTTTTCAAATTCCTCTTTTTTAATACAGAAGTTATATGGAACTCTGGTACACAAAAGAAACTGAGAGGGAGCTGCTCTGTGCGAAGGTGGGACAGACGGCAGTAGCTAAGCGGCCAGCAGCCTCCACCACCTAGGCTCTCACTGTGGCCAGAGGCAGCTCCACAACTGGGCTATAAACCATGACCTGGCTTCACAGCCGCCCTGATCCAGGCAATCACAGAGTAGGAAAGAACACTCTGGAACATCTCGTCTAAAAGTTCTTAACTTTCATTGTCCAGATTTAAAATGATGCTAGGCCTCACCCCGAGTGACCCCCGACCCCACTGTTCTAAGGTGAGTTCAGGCACTGAAGCCCTCCATCCCCCACCCCTAGTGCATTCTAGTCCAAACTCCTCAAAGGAGGAAAGGTTGATCCAGAGAGGCAAATCTCTGATGGGCATTGCTTTAGAAAAAGCTTAATAAAAATCACTTTACCCATGAGAAGGGACTGAGGGACTGAGGGAAGGGGCTAATTTCTTGGGACTTCCACCTGGACCTGGGGGGTTTCTGCCCAGTGGAGGGGAGCTAGATACCTGAGGAGCAGGGGAGCAAGAGGTCCATGACCACTGAGTCAGCTCCTTTGGTGTAGACATTGATCTCATCGGTGAGTGGATGCCGGATCACCACTGACATTCTCTTACGGATGGAGTCGAAGCCCAGTGTGTGCAGGAGCTCAAAGGTGAGCCTGCCCAGGTGGGGCAGTTCCACGGATACCTGGTCATGCAGCCGGTCCACCAGCGCGCAGTTGTAGGCCCGGGCAGCATACACAAGTGCTGCCTCGTCGGGGCTCTCTGCCTCATAGCGCAGCTCCCGTTCCTGCTCCTGCTCCAGCTCCAGCTTCTGCTCCTGGGCAGTGTGCTGTGGGGCCCAGCTTGCAGCCCCGCTGCTATAGCCATTGCTGGCGATGGCCGCAGCTGGCTGGCCTAGCCTCTCCTCCAGCTTGAACAGTGTGCTGTCATTGGGTAGGGTGGACAGAAAGTTGGACCCTGACTTGTGGGCGGCTTTGCTGGTGGCCAGGTTCCCGATGCTGCTGCAGCCTGAGGTCAGGCGGCTCGGTGAGAACCTCCGTAGGAAGTCTTCTATCGTCTTCACAGGGGACTTCACCTCAAATCTCACCCTCACCTGCAAGAGAAGCAGTTAGAAGACACATGAGGTATATCCAGAGGCCTCACCCAAACTGCCACAGGGCACTCCCCCACTTTCCCAGTGGGGGCTCAGAGCACAGAGTTCCCATTTCCCAGATTTTGGAGCATAGGCTAGAAACTGCAACTAGAGCCAGCATTTCTTCCTTGAGACCATTCTTTGGCCTCTTCCATTTCACTTAAAAATTAGCAATATACATTCTTTTAGAATGATATCACCTGGGTAGCCAGATAGAGGCCTGGGACTGACTCAGGGAGTGTGTGGCTAGCGGTACCTGCAGGCTTTGAGACGATCCCCTCTTCTACCTGTCCCCACACTGCAGTGTCCCACTGCTTTGCAGAAAAGGTTCAGAAGAGCATACTTGTCACTACTGCCTGGCACAAAACCCAGCTTCTCCACCCCACCCAATCACAAAAAGCATTGACAAAAGACCAGCTTATACAGTCCTTTGAACTGTGTCCATATAAAATTTAAATAACACTCCCAAACCCAGAAGAAATTTCATAAACAAATTAAATGCTTGGACAAATTCAGGATTCAAATCATTTAGCACATTTTTTTAAAGCCACAATAAATCACATATCTTCTAACAAGAAATGAAAACAACAAAATGACAGTTATATACATTTGCTAACATTCCAAAAAGCTCACTGATGGAGCAACAGCAATACTTTATTTAAACGAGTACTGTTTACTAATGCTGGTATAATATGCCTATTTTAAACTTTCTACTAGAAGATGGATCTAGAGCAAATGTTGCAACAGGCAAAACACTGAATTATAGTTAGCTTTTAATTTTCATCCTTTTCCCCATGTGTCCAAAGTTATAAGTTATGTAATAGCCTGCAGAAAAGTCAGGCATTTGGTAAAGCAGGGAACATGGGACCAATTTTGATAAAGGTGTTTCTTCTTTGTTCCCATTATGACTTTAAATGTGCTATATATTCAAGGGGCAGTTTCAAGCAGTCACACTGGAGTTCCTGCAGGCTCCAAATACCCTGGGAGATAACATTGACAGGTATGTGGCAAGAGGAATGCATCCAGAGACCTACTCGTCTTCAGTCAGAGGGTGGGGGATTAAATATTCTGCTCCCTATGTGGAAGGCACTGTGTATGTGACCATCAACACATGCCTCAGTTACATTGGGGTCTCCCTCACTTATTCAGTAGTTGCAACAATGCTGGAGTCTCAGACAGGTATAACTAGAAACCAGACACTTCTCCAGGGATGCAAGCCAGCGGGACTGAATACAGGGTGGTGGAAGAACCCAAAGGCCAGATAAGGGATGCTGGGCAGCTAAGAGGTGAGCTGCACCAGGAAATCCTCTCGCCTAAGGCAGATGGCGCAATCCTGTGGTTCCAGGTGGTGGGACCTTGTCCGCTCTGAATTCACCAGGCCCCCTGGGGCTTTTGCAGGCCAATGTGGCAGGAGTAGGAGCATGGGGGCAGGGGGCTGTGTTACTGCCAGATCTGCTGCTGTGAAGAGGGTGGGGACCATTGGTTTACCCCCCATCACACACCAATGGCTCCATCAGTGCAGCCTGCTAGAAGGGTTGACTTAGGGGGAGGAAAAGGGGTCTGGGAGGGTGGGGGGTTGGGGGCAGGCCTATGGCATGCATCTAGCCCCACAGTATCTTTATTTTTACCCATTTAAAGTTGCTTAGCTTCATTATCCACATCCCTCCTTAGGTGCACCCCCTCCCCTCCACCACACACTCCTCCCAGTAAGTACAGGACTTTCTGAGAACCACCAGGATTATAGAGGACATGTTTGCACATGAACTTTACTCTCTTCACAGAAAACCTTATAATTAACCCCCCAAAAAACCAACTTGGGTATTGCTGTTACCACCACCTTAAGTAACTTCTGATTGATTCTTGACACTTTTCCTTGAAAGACAATGTTAAAGACCCTTTTTACATCAAATACATTTATTGTGTGCTAATACCTTCTCTGAGCCCTTCCTCTAAACTCTCACCACTGCCCCCCATGTCACAGATAAGGTGCCTAAGGTATAGGAGGGGAATGGCTTGCCCAAAGCCACTCAGCCGGTTGGTAAAGTCAGGATTCAAGTCCAGGAGATTTGTCTGGGCCCTGAGCCTGTCCTGTTCACTCTCTTGAGAATTGGGAACACTGAACTTTTTTTGTAGATTATGCAGGGCAGCCCCACTCCAGGCCAGGTTGTTATATGCCCCACCCATCATGGGCTCAGAAGTTTTTCCTCTCCACTTGGCCCCAATCCCCGTACCTGCCCACCGTTGCCCAGGGACAGCACCACAGAACCAGTGAGCTGGCTTGCCCTCCATGAAGCCAGCTGCTAACCTCCCATTAAACCTGAAAGGTGCTGAGCAGTCTTGCTGGAAAGGTTAGACTGACAACAGTGGGCCCACACTGAAGGTCAAAGTCTCGGCTTCACAGAGATACCCCAGAACCTACCTTTTGTCGTGGCTGATCCGGGGATGTGACTACTACTGTATTGCAGATGGTGAGTGCAATGAAGAAATCGAACACGTCAGAGAGCTCTGGCGACAGGTGGGCCAGCGGGTGTTCCTGGTGCCTTGCAACGGCCAGGCACCTGTCACATTCACTCACCTTCTCAAACAGCTTTGGATCAGGGGTAATGTCTTTCTCCTGGAAGAAGACAGAGAATGAGGGGTGAGTATAACCCAGTGAAAACCTCTTAGTGCTTGACTGTTTAAGGCACTCTGATTTTATTATAAGCTGTAAAGACACCTCCATCTGACTCACGTACATATGCCATTTTATAGTGATGAATAATGTATAATTGGTAGAAGAATATATGACCTACATATGAAATGAAAAGCATATGTTCTTATATATACCACATGTTCTCATTATAAAGTAATACAGCTAAGAATATATTATTCTAACATATCTGACTCAGAGAGACTTGAAAAAGACAAAGAGGAAAATTTAACAAATCTGTATCACACCACCTCACAGTAATACATACTTTTTGAAACACATACTTCTTTGTCTCCTTCCAGTCTTTTTTCTATACGTTTACATTTAACTTCATCGAATATTTTATATATTTCTTTTTGACATAAACCCAGAAGTGGAATTTCTGAACCATATAGTATTTCTATTTTTAAGTTTTTGAGGAACCTCCATACTGTTTTCTGCAGTGGATGCACCAGTTTGCATTCCCATCAACAGCGTAAGAGGGTCCCTTTTCCCCATAACCTTGTCAACACTTCTTATCTCTTGGGTTTTTGATGACAGCCATTCTAAAAATGTGTGAAGTGATATCTCATTATACTTCTGATTTGCATTCCCACCTTAAAATTATACAATGTTGTATGTCAATTATATCTTAATAAAACATTTATACATAAATTGGCAGTGTCCATTTTCCCCAAAACACTATATACAGTTGATCCTTGAACAATGCAGGTATTGGAGCACTGACCCATGTGGAGGCAAAAAGTCTATATAACTTTTGACACTCCTAAAATTAGCCTACTACTTACTGGAGGCCTTATTGATAACACAAACAGTTGACTACATACAAACAGTTGACTACATAACAAACAAAGCTTTGTTTGTTATGTGTATTATGTACTATATTCTTATAATTATGTAAGCTAGAGAAAATAAAATATTATTATGAAGGGGCATCTGGGTGGCTCAGTTGGTTAAGTGTCTGCCTTTGGCTCAGGTCATGATCCCAGGCTCCTGGAACCGAGCTCCATGTCGGGCTCCCTGCTCAACGAGGAGCCTGTTTTTCCCTCTACCTCTGCCCCTCCTCCCCATTCATATTCTCTCTCCTGCTCTCAAAATAAATAAACACAATCTCTAAAAAATTTCTTTAAAAGTAAATATTATTATAAAAATCATAAAGAAAGTACAGTACTGGATTTATTTTTAAAGACAGTCTCTTCAGTAAATGGTGCTAGGAAAATTGGAGATATATATATAGAAGAATGAAAGTTGACCATTCTCCTACACCGTACACAAAGATAAACTCTAAATGGATGAAAGACCTCAGTGTGGGACAGGGATCCATCAAAATCCTAGAGGAAAACATAGGCAGTAACCTCTTCAACAACGGCCATAGCAATTTCTTTCAAGACATGTCTCCAAAGGCAATGGAAACAAAAGTGAAAATGACCTTTGGGACTTCATTAAGATAAAAAGCTTCTGCACAGCAAAAGGAACAGCCAACAAAACACAGAGGCAACCCACAGAATGGGAGAAGATATTTGTAAATGACACTACAGATAAATGGGTGATATCCAAGATCTATAAAGAACTTCTCAAATTCAATACCCAAAAAACAAATAATCAAGTCAAAAAATGGGCAGAAGACATGAACAGACACTTCTCCAAAGAAAACATACAAATGGCTAACAGACACATTAAAAATGTTCATCATCATTAGCCATCAGGGAAATTCAAATCAAAACCACATTGAGATAATACCTTATACCAGATTGAGTGGCAAAAACTGACAAGACAAGAAACAAAAAATGTTGAAGAAGCTGTGGAGAAAGGGGAATCCTCTTACACTGTTGGTGGGAAGGCAAGTTGGTACAACCACTCTGGAAAACAGTAGGGAGGTTCCACAAAAATTTAAAAATAGAGCTACTCTATGACCTGGCAATTGTACTTATTACTCAGCCATCAGAAAGGATGAATACCCAACTTTTGTACCAACATGAATGGAACTGGAGGAGATTATGGTGAGTGAAATAAGTCAAGAAGAGAAAATCAATTGTCATATGGTTTCACTTATTTGTGGAACATAAGGAATAACATGGAGGACATTAGGAAAATGAAGCAGAGGGAGGAATCAGAGAGAGAGACAAACCATGAGAGACTATGGACTCCAGGAGACAAACTAAGGGTTTTAGAGGGGAGGAGGGTTGGGAGATGAGTTACTCTGGTGACGGGTATTAAGAAGGGCACGGATTACATGGAGCACTGGTTATTATATGCAAACAATGAATCATGGAACACTACATCAAAAACTAATGATGTAATGAATGGGGAAAACATAACACAATGAAAAAAAATATAACAAAAAAATAAAAATAAAAATAAAAATCTGTGTAAATGGCCTTGCACAGTTCAGACCTGTGCTGTTCCAGGGTCAACTGCAGTCTGAACTTTCCCAGGCTTTTTTTTTTTTTTTTTAAAGATATTATTTATTTATTTGACAGAGAGAGAGAGATCACAAGTAGGAAGAGAGGCAGGCAGAGAGAGAGTGGGGAAGCAGGCTCCCTGCTGAGCAGAGAGCCCTGAGCAGGGCTTGATTCCAGGACCCTGAGATCATGACCTGAGCTGAAGGCAGACACTTAACCCTGAGCCACCCAGGCCCCCTAGGCTTTTAGGGATCATTTGAAACTATAACTTTGAACAACTTCAAAACAGACATACAATGATTCATTTGGCCATTCTTTTATCACTGAATACATTGTTTTTTCCCACTGATAAACTGCTTTGCACAGAAAACTGGCTGAATCAGTAAATTCCGAGGTCAGAAAGTTTGAATATTTTAAATACTCCTGGAACCATATTGCTAGATCAATGTCAGGAAAGCTTTGTTCCAACACAGTCCCCCTCCTGTCAGGCATGAGAGCCCTCCTCCCAGGTGCCCCTGTGTAAACCCACCAACCAGCAACCGCAGTGTAATGGCAGCCTCTATATGGGTTTCTAAGGACAGAAGAGACTCAGGCCACCACAGAGTGATCAAAATGGATTCTCCCTCTCTGCTCTTAAAACATTTCAGAAGTGAAAGGATTTTTTAGAGAACCTCACTCACTCACTTCTGGAAATTTTCCTGCCTGACCAGAATGGTCCATAAATGTTTAGGAGCTGGCAAGGCAAGGGAGAAAGTTTATTGGATTTGGGCTCCTCTAATTAAAACTTTTTTTTCCCCCTACTTGGCTTTACTTTCTCACAGTTGTCATCTTGCTCTGATGTTTTATTCATTCCATTTGGCAGGACGGACTTCCTCTCTGGCACCCATCTGGATAGTTCACTGGCAATCCCCCATCCTTAGGGCCCAAGGCCAAGGGGCCATGTCAGTGTTTTAGGGGGAAGGTATTGGCCACAAAAGTTCTATTAACTGAGCAGAGCTAGGCCCCCCAACAACAGCTGATTCATACTGTTACATGTAGACACTTTGGAGGAATGGAGGGAAGCAGCAAGGCCAGGAAAGGTGATGCTGCCCCAGCATTGGCAGCTGCCATGCTCTAAGTGGGACTCACCATGGGGCTGCTGAAGGCTGTGTGCTTGGACAGCATGCTGGCCCGCTTGGCCTCAGCCCGGCTGCCTGTGCGCCGATGGGACTTGGTGCTCTGGCTCCTGTGCATGACTCGGACGCTCTGGTGGCTCCCTACGCTGCCACGCTGGGGCAGTGAGCCCCCTCTGGGCACTGCCTCTTCCTCTTCTGAGTCTGCTTCCTGGTACCTGGCCAGACGCTGGGCTGTGGGCAGAGGGAATGGGGTGACACATCATAAGGAGGCTAGGAAAATGAAAATGATTCAGAGCACTCGCCACCCTCACTTGCTTAAAGGTAAGGCTACATCTAATGAGAGTTTCCACTGAGAGGTGGAGGCCACTCTCATTTTATCTGGACCTATAGTCAGCCTGGTGAGACTGACATTCTCAGCCCACTGCACAGATAAGCACACTGAGTCATAGAGAACATAAGGAACTTGCTAATAAGCACACAGGACTCATCCAGGTCAAGGTGATGCCAAAGCTCAGGTCCAGTGCCTTTTGGTACAGTAGCCATCCCAGTCCACAAACAAGTAAAGAGTAGACAGAGATAGGTTCACATACAGCCCCTCCATTCGGGCGGACCCTAGGTGTGATGAATGGGGTTTGGGCAGCAGACGACAGGGACAAAGGAGGGGAAGATGATGAAGGTGTAGCCCACAGAATAGCCTGGCTCCAGCATTTGCCCTTTAACCTGGGGTCATGGAACCACCTGGCTCACTGGGGCTGTCAGGACAGGTCACAAGTTGAATCTCTACCCTGTACTCACACAGAAGTAATGGTTCTCAAGCTGTGCTGATGGTGCTTTCCTATGAGAAATCCTTGTTCAAGGCCAGGTAGGTGGTAGGTACTGCCTGCATTTACCCTGTATGGATGAAGCCTTACCCAACAGGGAAGCTCAGAGTCCTTGTGGGTTGCACAGGGTGGACAAATACTGCCAGGATAGAGACCCAGCAGGCAAGGCTCCACTGAAGACGACCTTGACTGCATTGTTATGCTTGATCCCTCAAGGGGGCACTTCCCAGAAAAAGTCCCTGTGGTCCTGTGGCCACTCAGTGAATTACAAGGTCCTTCTGCACTGCTTCTTGCTAATGGATGGCTCTGAACACATTTTTCTGGCTTTGACCAGTTAGTTCGGCTTGTTTCATTATGGATGAGCAAGGAGACTGACTATTCATGAAGATTACTCATTCAAAACAACCAATTACTAGGAACTCCAAGAGCATGTCAAGTGCTGGGTGTGAGCACAAGGTATCTTAGCACATGGTCTGCCTGAGGGGCTAAGAAGGGCCCTCCAATCTGGGCATGCCTGTGGCGTTGGTCTGTCCTATGAGCCAGGCCTTATATTCAACATCTTTCTTTAGGAAGACTTTTCTTTAGGGATGGGAAAAACAGAAAAAACAGAGATAAGGAAAGGTAAGTCATCCATGGTCACAAGGCCAAATAATTGGCAACACCAGGATTCAACTCAGAGAGTCTCTTACCCCAGAAGTAAATCTCCTCCTGCCCATCCCACCCACACCTGGCTGATGGATGTCCCAGTTTGGTGGTAAATGAACAAAAAGGAAGAACAAAACCCAGATGCAGTGCTGTCAAGCTTCTGGGCTTGTGCATTAGGAGCCTGGTGTCAACCTCTCGAAGGATGCACCAGCTTGTGCCACGCTCTTGCAGCACTAGTTGGATATTAGTCTAAAAGAAGCAATTCCTCAGACCACTGCTGATGTGTCTGTGGTCTACAATGATACAACGAAGTGGCCCCTCAGTGACACCCTCAGTGTTGCTGGGGAAGACGGAGGCAAGAAGCAGGTCATGCCTTATTCTAGGCACACAACGTCACCAGGACAAGAGGTCAGAGATGGCCCAACCCACTGTCTTGATATATGTGAACTGGGCTCATTGTACAAAGTCAAAGTCATCTTAATTCATTTTACTAATAAGATCTAAGAGGTCAGGCGCCTGGGTGGCTCAGTGGGTTGAGCCGCTGCCTTCGGCTCAGGTCATGATCTCAGGGTCCTGGGGTCGAGTCCCGCATCGGGCTCTCTGCTCAGCAGGGAGCCTGCTTCCCTCTCTCTCTCTCTCTCTGCCTGCCTCTCTGTCTACTTGTGATCTCTGTCTGTCAAATAAATAAATAAAATCTTTAAAAAAAAAAAAAAGATCTAAGAGGTCAGGTCATGGGCAGTAACAGCTGAAGTTGCTCTTGGCCTCAGGTGCATGTCAATGACTGATGACAGCACTTCTTTCAAACATGCAGCAGAGAGGCCTGCTTGTTTTGGTCTTCACTAGAAATGCTTTCCTGTGTCTTCTAGGGGCAATGCAATCCTTTGATTTTATGATAAGCATCTGACAACTGTCAAAATTTTTCTGTAATCTTAGTTGGGATTCTGCCCATGGAGCCTCAGGTCCAGCTTTCAAAGGCTGCTTCTGACCCAACTTCAGACCTGGGTCTCTGGCTCCTTTACAGTTAGGCTAAGCTCTGCTTTTAGGCAAATGGACTCTTCTGCACAAGGCTGAGGAGTTATGGAAGGGAGAGTGTGAGGGGGACAGATGGACAGTTGACTGACCATGTATTTTGGGTGGCAAATATAACAATAAACATAGTGGATAAGTTCCTATGACTTCTGTTTAATATGATTAATTTTACATAAAGGGCCTTACTGGATATCATAATTCTCAGTCTCATGAAACTCACAAAAACCCCATGCCTCTTACAGATCTTTCCCGCCACATCCCCCTAAAGATCAACTTCCTAATGATGTCCATGTACTGATTCCTGTTCTTTATTTGCTTCTGTTCCCATGGCAAGACTTCCTTCACATTTCAGATGCTGTTGCAGGAAGAAAAGGGAGTCCTAGCTGCAGAGCTTGTTTACCTCTCAAAGGTACCATGGCACCACAAAACACTACTGTGGCACCAAGACCCTTATCATGGTGCCCTCTCCTATCTCTGATGGGTGTTTAGTCATACCCTCCACTTATGAAGTGGATGTCTCCTGTAGAGGTTCAGGGAGGACAGAGGCAGCAAAGGATAAGGAAAGGAGAGGTGGGAGGAGTAACCACCATAAAATTCAAATGGGTGTGATATTTCATTCCAGTTTTCACGAACAACATTTTCTAAGGCAAAGAATACAGCATGAAATGCCCAATGCCTTTCTGAGACTTTCAGCTAACAACAAGAGGACTGACAGGTGACAACAAAAACACCTCTTCATTTCTTGGTGTGGTAAAGAGACTGGGTGCCTCAGAAGTGAGTTTCTCAAGAATGCCCTCCTTGGTTCTCTTGTCTGGCAGAAAATGAGTGTTTTAAGCAGATGCCCACCACACTGAGATACTGCAGTGTCGCTATCAGCAACGTGGAATTCTGTATTTGTTTCTATAAATGCTGCCACGCTTCAGTCTCCTGAGTTGCTCCAACAGCCTTTCCATGTTTTATTCTCGCTCAAAAATCAGCAATCTCTAAAGTTTGTATGTGTGTGTATATGTGTGTGTGTGTGTGTGTGTGTGCGCGCGCGCATGTATGTGTGCCCAGGCATGTGTGCATGTAGCTTTGACAGAGCAGCTCTCTGTCCAGCCCAGACTGGGAGTCCCCACCCCCAGACTCACCATTTGCATCATGGGAATATTCTATGCCAGACACAGTGCATCTTCGGAAAACCATTTTATTCTCAGTTAAAGTGCCAGTTTTATCTGAGAAGATATACTGTATCTGCCCTAAGTCTTCCGTGATGTTCAGAGCTCGACACTGCAGCTGCGAGTCCGTTTCTTCATCATACAACTCTGTATCCTGATGAATGAAGTACACTTGGCATACTTTAACAATTTCAATGGAAACATATAAGGAAATTGGGATCAAAACCTAGAAGACATAAGGCATACACATGAATACTTAGGAGGACTAGGCAGCTGCAGAAGTAGTCCAAACTACTCAAAGGACCAATGACTACAACCACAAGTAAGTAGGGACTATACTGTACCTTTAAGAGCTTAACCAGGTTGGTTTAGAGTCAGTATTGGAAAAGTATGAGGATATTGGCAAAAAGTTTAAACTAGGACAGCCTATGGTGTCACTGCAGAGCAGAAATCCACTATCGTGTCTGGAAGAATGGTAACCATGGCTTGGACAGAAGCAAGCATTTTCGTATTACTAAGTTGTGCTTGAGAGAAGCTAGGAAAGGAAAGAGGAGAAAGAAAGAGAAAAAAACACATGGCACAGTCAGAGTCCTCATAAGCAAAGTCACCTCGCACCACAGCGGCACTTGGCCCCCAGGCTCTCCCAGGGTTCCCAGCAACAAGAGCTTCCCATCCCGCAGACACAACCCCACGGTTCAGAAGAGATAGTCTTTCCAGAGGCTGGTTGTGTTGAAGGACAGTTTCTGGGATCTTGCACAATACAGAGCAAAGGGAAGAAGGCTTTGGGAAGAATATTTACAGTTATACTTTGACAATTTAAGAATAATCTTCGTGAAGTCAGTGTTTAAATTCTTTTAAATAACAGTATTGAATTGATGTTCATGGGCTCAGAAAATCATATCCAGACAGACTAACTGGGTTCTCCTGGTAACTTAATGTTAATGCAACATCTACCACACTACCACATTACTCTAGTGATACTACTACTACAAAGCTAGAATGAAATTTGCATTCATAAAAAAACTAATTTGGAAAGTTCCTGTTGTATGAAACAAATGTGATAAAAGACAACAGATCTCCCCTCATAGATAAAGGCTAAGCAGAGGTCCTCTGTGCACTTTGTGTTCCTAAGATGACACTCACTGCCCCTTCCCTACTCTTAAACAAGACTTTTGGGCATAGATTCTCACTTAGTGATGGGGAATTGCTCATGAGGCATGTGAACTAATAATACTAATGATAATAATAATAAAAATAAAAACCAATGCTGCAAAATGCAATGTGATAGCCTGAATTCAATCTTGGAACAGATAAAGCACATTACTGTAAAGACTAGTAGAAGCCAAATGACATCTAGAATTTATGGCAAAGTACCAAAGTTGGTTTCTTGGTTTCAACAATTTACCATAGTAATGTAGTTAAGTTCACATTAGGGGACTCTGGGTAAGGGACATACTGGCACTCTCTGCACTATTTTTTGTAACTTATCTGTAAATATTAAAGTTATCCCAAAATAAAATTTAGGGTCTTTTTAAAGAAGTAATTGAATAGAAAAATAAAACACAATTACCCAAAAACCAACTTTGCAAGGCCTAAGAATCCTAGGAAAATGTTAACTTGAAAAGCACCCAAAGAAGACCCTATAGATAAATTAGGTAGAAAAGTAAGAAGCAGCACATTAGGTAGATGTATCTGTGCTCCTCCCAGATACAGAATTTATAGGACATTCTTAGCAGAGTATGATAACTTTAAGTTCTTACCAGAAAATTAAGCAATTATCAAATGGTACTTAATACTGTTACCTGCAGAACTATTATCATTGTCAAAAACGAGTAGACGGCAGCCGTGACTGGGGATAAAGAACTGCCGTCAGACTCAGGGACATCAAATAATGATTTCTTCTCCTGATATCGCCGTACCCACAGTCCGTGTCCTACAGCAACATTCAAAAAGAAACATCATTCATCCAATGGGAAAAATAAGACACCACTAGTGCAAATTAAAGCAAAATTTTAAGACTATGGACACAGGCACACTGGGTCCCATTAGCCTGCCCTGCCATGTAAGAAAGAAAAAGGGCATGGCAGGGACTGTTGGCACCCACAATCGGATTGCTGGAAGGCACTGGTTCTGGGACTCTCCCTTGCATCAGGCATTTCCCATTACTGGCAATGAAAAGCATACCGGTCATGTGGCAGAAACTGGGTATGGGCTGGCAGCTACCAATGGGAAATCCCAGAAAAGGAATTTCCCAGCATGTGCCTCACAGAACACGTCTTGTCAGTAGGCCCCAGATACTGCCTGTTATTGACCCTTGCTATAGATTCAAATCGCACATGTCATGGACTCTCAGAAGCCAGTGGAAATGCACATTATTTCATCTACTGGGTCCTATGCCTACCTGATAACAGAAGCCCTTTTCATGATCCATATACCTGTGTCTTTCACCACTGAGCTCTAAGACCACATCACACCTGTCTGCTTCATGATGGTAGCTGGACAGGGGATGATCATTTACACAGAGGCTCAACACAGTTCCCTGCAAGGCACTCCCAAGGCAGCATGCCGGGTCTGGAGCCCATCAAAGGCTGGACAGTACCAGAGTCCATGTGCAAGCTAACTGCTAGCCCTTTCTTAGGACACAAATGCTTTTTTTTCCTTTTTCTCACAGAGTTCTGATTAGGAGCATTTGTACTTCTCTTCCTCTGTTATTCTCAGTTTATCACCAGGTGACTAATACTACTTCTGCTGAAATCATTATAACTGCTGTGATTAAACCATTCTTCCATCCAAGAAGTTTCAAATTTGAAAAATAACATTACCTTGTAAAGCTCATTCATCTAGGCCTCTCTAACACGGCCTGTACTGATGCAACCAGCCCTTGAGTCTCAGTGGATGACAAACGCGTGTTTTAACTTGAGAGCGCTGGGTCAGAATGAGTGGTCGGCAGCCCACTGGGCTCACCTGGAGGCTGTCCGGCAGTGCCCTTTCATCTGTGACCCATGAAGGAGACTTACCGACCGCAGAAAACAGGGACATACAGATGAGGAGGAGGACACACCAGAGCACATCGCAGTTCATCTGCCTCTCAAGCTGGCTGCGTTTGTAACGGGGCCCGCTGTTGTTCAGCAGAGCCTTGGTTTCATGTCCTGTGCAGGGAGCAAGAGGGATGTGGTACATTGATACCCAGCAACGGAGCGACCACACGCCCCGACTCACGGACTGAAGCACAGTGCTGCCGTCCGTTCATACTTACAGGACAGGCTCAGTCAAAAACACAGGGTATGAAATGAATCCCAAATACGTAACCACCATGGAGAAACAATGGGAAGAAATAAGTTAAAATGCTAGGAGAGAACACTTTTGGTAGAGATACTATTAGAAATTTTTCTTCTGTTTTCCGGGCTTTCTAATTTTTTACAATGTCTACGTGCTACTTTTGTAATCGAAAAAAAAAAAAAAAAGGACAAGGAGCAATGTTCAAGGACACCCAGCACAGGTGGCAAGCCAGCAGCATCACAGACCGCATGTGCCATGGCTATGCCTACCTGCATAGATGACGATGCCAACAACAGCTTCCGTGTTTCTGATGGTACATCCTCGCAGCAGCAGGTTTTCTTTATACAGCCCGGCCTTTCTTCCATTGTCATGTATCCTGTCGAGGAAAAGGTGGCATGCATCAGAGATGTTCTCAAGCACCTTGCATCTCAAGGAGCACTGCCTGGGGAAAGGAAGATCTGGATGCTGGGAAGAGAAATAGGGAACTCCTGGAGTGGGTGGCTTGTCTCCGTGGATCTCTGCAAGAGCTGAGAGGGAGCTGGTGCTCACTAGTAACTGGGCTTCTAGAAGTATCTCAACAGCTGGCTGTTTGTTTATTTTGTCCATGGGCTTTGTGAAATAGTAAGATAGATATATCTGTACCCCCTGTTCCTGACACAGGGCTCCTAAAAACCCTGCTACCAGGATCTTTTGTTCTAATACTTAGTCTTTGACTCCAGTTCCCAGCAAAGGACTCCTAAAACTCCTGTAATTTTCCAGTGATAAGAGCACTAGGAACATCTCTGAACCCAGTTTTTCCTGACATAGGATACTATATCCTTTTTAATTTCCTGGGAGACAAGAGTATTAGGTTTTGATCTTATGAAGACACTCTGGGTGGACTCCTGGTTGTGGTTTAGTCACCAGAAAGACCAAGGCAGGACTAGAAACTCAAGAGTTTTCAGCCTCACCTTCCATTCTCTAGAGAGTGCAGAGGGGCTGGAAATTAAATTAATCATCGATTGTGCCTATATGATGAAACCTCCATAAAATCCCGATACCAAGGGGTTCAGAGAACTTCTGGGTTGGTGAACACGTGGCGGTGCTGGAAGAGTGATATGCTCAGAGAAGGCACGGAAGCTCTGCACCCCTTCCTACATTCTTTGCTCGTGCATCTCTTCCATTTGGCTGTTCACCTGTATCCTTTATCATATCTTTTTATAATAAACGTAAACAGTAAGCAAATTGTTTTCTGAGTACTATGAGATGCTCTAGAAAATTAATCAAACCTGAGAAGGGGACTGTGGGAACCTCGGATTTATAACAGATCAGTCAGAAGGACAGGTGACAGCGTGGACTTGCGGTTGGCATTTGGAACGAGGAAGTCTTGTGGGACTGAGTCTTGTGGGACTGAGCCTTAACCTGGAGGATCTGACACTGTCTGCAGGGAGTGTCAGAATTGAGTTAAATTATAGGACACCCAGCTGCTGTAACAGAATTGCTTGATATGTAGGAAAAACCTACATGGACAAATTGCTGTCAGCATCACAGGCTTTTCTTCATCACAGGGACAGACCGCAGCTGGAGTGAGTAGACCTGGGAACTGTAAGACTGAGTGAGAAGTTGGCCAGGGAGGGTTGCTCTGTGGTCTTGTGCCTGTTTCCTGCTCATTGTGGAGAACACTGCTCCTCATTATTACCTTGTATTGTCACAAATAGACAAATTTTTCTTTTTCTTAAAGCTTTTATTTAAATTCTAGTTAGTTAACATACAGTGTAATATTATTTTCAAGTCTACAATACACTTTCGAGTCTGCAATATACTACAATATAATACCCGGTGCTCATCACAAGTGCCCTCCTTAATCCCCATCGACAATTTACCTCATTCTTCCTCCAACTTTCCCTCTCGTAACCAGCAGTCTGCCTATAGTTAAGAGTCTGTTTCTTAGTTTGCCCCCCTTTTTCTCCTCTATACTTACTTGTTTTGTTTCTTAAATTCCGTACATGAGTCAAACCATACGGTATTTGTCTTTCTCTGACTGATTCATTTTGCTTAGCATAATACACTCTAGCTCCAACCACATCATTAGAAAATGGCAAGATTTCATTCTTCTTATGGCTGAGTAATATTCCTGTGTGTGTGTGTGTGTGTGTGTGTGTGTGTCTGTCTGTATTTCTTCTTTATCCATCAACTGATGGACATTTGGGCTCTTTCCATTATTTGGCTATAGTAGATATTGCTGCCATAAACATTGGGTACATTATCCCTTTGAATTAGGACTTTTGCATTCTTTGAGTAAGTACCTACTAGTGCAATTGCTGGATCCTAGGGTAGTGCTATTTTTGACTTTTTGAAGAACTTCCATACTGCTTTCCAGAGTGGCTGCACCAGTTTGCATTCCCACCAACAGAACAGGAATATCCCTCTTTCCCCACATCCTCTCCAACACTTGCTTCTAGTGTTGATTTTAGCCATTCTGACATGTGTGAAATGATATCACACTGTAGTTTTGACATGTATTTCCCAGATGATGAGTAATGTTGAGCATCTTTCCATGTGTCTGTTGGCCAACTGCATGTCTTCTTTGGAAAAAAGTCTATTGTGTCTTCTGGCTATTTTTAAATTGGATTATTGGTTTTTGGGGTGTTGAATTTGGTAAGATATTCATAGATTTTAGATATTAACCCTCATTATGTGAGATCATAGATTTCTGTTGTTCCAGTTGCCTGGTCTACAGTGAGCCTGAGCAAACTGAGGCATCCTTTAACATTTCATCTGAGCCTCTGAGAAGAGCTTCTCTAGTTCAAGTCTCCTGGCTTCCTGACTCATCACAACCAATCTCTTCTAAATCAAAACTGTCCCAAAGTCCAAGTGTGATGAGAGCTGTTTGGCAAGACTGTTCTGTGCACTGGGAAGGGTCACAACCTGGCTCCTTGGGAAACTGTGGAGTTCAGCTAATAAGTATTCTGCATAGCTATTCTTCCTCAGAAGATGTCATGTCTCCCTAATCAGCACTTGCTGTTGGTAATGGGTTTTCCACAACAAGGCTCGTTCCTCCAGGGACCAGCAACCGGGCAGCAATCCATCAGTTCAAACACAGAGGTGCGAGATGTGCTTGTTGCTGCCCAGTTGTCCCCAGGACCAGAGGCAGTAGGGTGAGAGTTCAGGGACCTTGGAGATCAGCCAGCTGCTCTTTCCTTCCCCTGGTCACATCACCTCCAGCACCTGGGCCCTCCTGTCTTCTCCACCCCAGAGAGTGGTCCACCCTCACACACCCTGACCAGCACTCTGACCACATCAAGAGGGCCCTTCTTGACCACTCCTTCCTCATTTTTACATCTACTCAAATGTCAGTCCTTAATTTTACCCTCTTCCCTGATTATTTCTTGAATCCACCTCCTTCTCCCTCCCTCTGTGCATCACTGACCTAATTCAGGCTTCCAAGATTTCTCTGTTCAGAGACTGCAACATACCCCTTGCTGGCCTGGATGCCACCAGCCTTGGTCCCTCCTGTCCATTTCTCACACAGTCACCAGAGCAACCTTTCAGTGTGTGCACCTGAATGCTGCATTCCCCTGGGAGATTCTGTGTGATCTCCTTACTTCTTCAGGCTTCACACACATGGCCCAGCTGATTCTGCAGCATCTTTGTGGGCTCTTCCTGTGCAGGCTTTGGGCTCCAGCCACCTCACACTGCACATCCTTCTACCCATGCTGCCTCTCATCGCAGTGCAGCCAGTTAGCCTAGAGGAGCCTAGCCTGCTAGCCTGGGGGTCACATTTTATAAACTTCAGGAAGGTTCTCTGGGTTAAGCTCCCCAGACCTTCCAGCCAGGAAACTCTACAGTATTCTTTGATGCCTCTTTGTTTGTGTCCACTTCTAAATATGAGCTCCTCAAATCTTATTCTGTTTGGCACCCCTGATATCTATTTCTAAGCCTGGAAAATGCTGAAGGTTGCATTGCCCTCAGCTTTAGGTTGGGTCCATCCAATGGTTATGTCATAAGGACAGGGGTGTGAACACAGGCAAGGGAGGATGACGAGCTCATTCCCTGGCTCCTTTTGGGGAGTGAGTATTGGGCTGGGTGTGTCCTTAGACTAGGGCTATGAGCCTCCCCAGGTGACTCCCTTGACATGAGTCCAGGTGGCCATTCCTGTCCTGGGGCCACTGGACCTCACAGTGGTGACAGCTCAGCTGCTACTAACTCTTGTGGCTCCATCCACTCCTGTTTCAATGGACCTTAGCCAAAAGACCCCTCTCCACATATGTGAATCTGAGTGCCAGATCTGTTGCCTGAGGGAACTCTGAGTGACACGTAGGGAGAAAGAAATCATAGAAGAATTTTCTTTAAGTTAATAGTTGATCAAGTTTTTGTTTATCTAATGTAAGTGCAGAAATAACCCAATTGTGTGTTTTGTGTCAATGATGGATTTTCTTGAGATATAAATGTCAATTAAAGGTGTCAAGGTAAAATAAATTTTTCTAGTTTTAATGAGTCCAGTTGGTACAGTTCATCTTAATGCCTGGTCATTGGTAGTGAGTACATCTCGGACATAAACCCATAGTTCCATCCAGACACTGGGCTGGGGGGTGGTAAGGACCCATGAGGGCTCTTGTGCTGCTGTCTCTTACAGGTGACAGTGGTGTTGGAGCGTGTCATCTGTAGGGCAGGGAGACTACCCCAACAAGCATGAACAAGTTTGCAATGGCAGGTTCCCAGCCCTAGGTGGTCCTATAAGGCTCTGTAGCATGCAGGGAGGGAGCTCAGGACTTACTCTGTCGAAGACTTTGGGATCAGAAATAGAACCTGTATGTACAATTTGAAATGGAATTTTATTTCAGACTAAACCAACCAACCTCTCTGCTTTATTCCTAAAGGTAAACGAAAATGTTTGATTGACTGGTGGCTTCAGAAACCACCCACCATATGCCATGAGGTTGGCTGAGCACAGCTGAGCTGGGTGCTCTGAGCTGCTGGGGCACTCAGCCACTGAGCTGGTCTCCATTCACAGGGGCCTCTTTGGGCTGCAATGCCTTGGTTCAGGGAGAAGGAGCCCACAGGGGTGGAGAACAGGATTTCGTTAGTGCTTAACTGTGGGATTGTATTAAACAACGGTGAGCATTAAGGTGCCCTTGAATAATGACGGTCCTAACACTTTTTTTTTTTAATTTTAACAGCTTGAGATACATTTTGCATACCATAAAATTCACCTGTTTAAAGTGTACAGTTGAGCATTTTGTTCTGTTTTTTTTTTTTTTTTTTGTATATTCACACAGTTGTGCAGCTATCATTACCAGGTAATTTTAGAGCATATTTACCACCCCAAAAGGAATCCCCATAACCACTGGCAGTCACTCCCCATTCCCCTTCCACTCCCACAAACCCTGAAAATCACTAACCTGCTTTCTATCTATAAAGACATTCCTATTGAAGACATTTCATCCCAATGGAATCACATACCATGGCTAATACCACTCTCTTGCCTAACATGTTATAATACACCTCCACAGACAGTTAAAGGATTATTTCTGTTGTTGCCTTGCACATGAATTTCTTCCTTTCTTAATTTCTAAATACATGATCTTACTTTTTCTTGGAATATTTCAAGCCTATCTTAGAATTTCTGTATTTTCTTACCCATATACTAAAACAATAAAAAAAAGGAAATAATTCACCTAATTCTTCACCCAAATTCTTTTCCTTCATTCTCATGTCAGCCACTGTTACTTCCAATATTAGGAGGAAGTCATGTTAGGAAATGTAGAATAATTTGCCTAGTGAGTGGGCAAAGCTAGAATTCAGACTTGGGTCTTCTTGCTATAAACCCAAGCTTTGGTCTCTCTAAGTGCAAATGGCTAAAGTTTTGAGTTCAGATTGGCTGGTCCAAATATGAGTGAAACTGGTATTGCTGGTATAAAGGGCAGCTGGGCTTGGCCTGGGCTCCCTGGCTGGAGTGAGGTCACAGGACAGCAGCTGAGTCAAGGCTGAAGGGAGGCCATCCTCAGCAGATAATGAAATCCAGCAAACCAGCCTACGAGGGAACTGGCTGCTGATCTGCTCCCTGGGTCTAAACTGCAGATCTACCTCCCAAGTTACCCCCACCCCTGAGCATAAGGACCAGTATGGGAACTTGGCCTCCCTTCTCTCAGGGGAGGAACAGGTGCCCCCCTGCCCAACACTCCACTTACCTGCCCCCACTCCCCTCACTCTTCCTGGAGCACTTCAGCCTGGCTAGGGAGTAGAGCTGCTCATGCTGGCTGCAGCACAGCACCAAAGGGAGAAACTTTAACACACAGTCACCTCCTCCTGAGACCCTGCCTCAGTTGGCCTGAGAGAGGCCCATCGGCACCTTGACCTTCCAGTGGCCAATCCAAAACACCTGGCTTGGTGGAAATGGTAAATCACAACTAAACCAGAGTCCAAGTATGCAAAGACCTGAACTGGCAGCCTGGCAGCATCTAGACTAGCAGGATTTGGGACCAGGCTTGGAGGTGAGTCTCACTGCAGGACGACAGGTTGGAGAAAGTATGGCAAAACTAGGGAGCACAGTGCGGAAAGATTCATGCAGCAGGCAATTGTCCTTCTTGCCTTTCTTTCTCAGGAGACAGACCAGTGAGGTCACTCATGTTAAAAATGTTTGTTGGAGACATCTGCTGCAGAAGCTGAGTAAGCCTGGCTGGCTGGGGGGCAAAATGACATCCACTCAAGCAGCTATCTGCCAGAGAATGCAGAGGCTGGAGGTGCTAAGTCAGCTAAGGGCTTGGTGTGGAGGTGGTGCAGGCACTGGGGGTAAGCAAGGAAACAGGGGACGCTACCTCTCATTGATCACCACCTCCCCACACCTGAAAGTCAGCATTGCCTACATGGAGATCTCCACCAGTCTGGCTTTTTGTTATCTTCTCTTTTCCTAATAAGAGTCCTTCCCCTTTCTTTGAGGCTTTCGTCTCTGGCCCTGTTTCTCCTTTTTAGGCCACATTTCTAGAAAAAGCAGAGGAAAAATATAATTCCTCTTCTACCTCCTGCAATCTGGACTCTGACCGTCTGGGTCTCTACTCTGATGGTGTGGCCTTCCCGTTCCTTAGGCTGCCCCTGGAGTGTGGCAGGCAGATTTTTCTCCTGAATGTCCCTGCTCTGCCTCCATCGTTGGACATTGCCCTTGGAACCAGACCCCTATCACACCTAAGGATGCTTGCTCCTGACTGTGGGGTTATTCTATTTATTCCTTTCCTTTCTTCCCTAGCCCTTTGTCCCATGTTCCCAGGCCTGTTCCCTGACTTCATACATGACCTCTGGGGCAGAGGGTCCTCAAATCTTTACCTTTAGGTCCTACTCCCCTGAAGTTCTGTCCACATTGACTCCATCTGAGGCACTTCCCAGGTCCTCAAGTTCAGGAAATCTCAAAACCCCATTACCTTCCTTCCATGGCTTCTCCTAATACACACACTGAAGACAAATCACCCTCCCTTTCCAACAGCAACTCTTCCCCTGGACACATTCATGTTCTCTTATACCTCTCTCCTGATCCTTTTATCTCCCTGCTCTATGGTATTATCTGTAACAGTAATAATATTAACAATAGTAGCAATCCCCATAATAGCGGTAAATATTTATTAAGCACCCTTCTGAAAGCTTTCTGGTATTAAATTGATTAAACTTTGCTCCAAGGACTTGAGGGGGCTCCCATGATTCTCCCCATTATACAGATGAATAAAGTTAAATAGATCGTCTAAGGTCATCTAGCTAAAAGTGTGGGCTCCAGAGCCTGCCAGTCTCAGTACTAAGCTGGACTTGTTTAATATCCCTTTGACAAGCATAGTTCCTGGAGGGCAGGACCAAGAGCTGCTGACTTAGGGTTGAATCCCTTTCAGTGTTAATCCAACTCAAGAGCAGGCAACAAAAGTGTGAGAATAGAGGGAGGAGTCAAGATGGCGGAGAAGTGCGGGCTGAGACTACTTCAGGTAGCGGGAGATCAGCTAGATAGCTTATCTAAAGATTGCAAACACCTACAAATCCAAGGGGAGATCGAAGAGAAGAAGAACAGCAATTCTAGAAACAGAAAATCAACCACTTTCTGAAAGGTAGGACTGGCGGAGACGTGAATCCAAAGCGACGGGAAGATACATCGCGGGGGGAGGGGCCGGCTCCCGGCAAGTGGTGGAGCAACGGACCACAACATCAGGACTTTTAAAAGTCTGTTCCGCTGAGGGACATCGCTCCAGAGGCTTAACCGGGGTGAAGCCCACGCGGGGTCAGCGTGGCCTCGGGTCCCGCAGGGTCACAGAAGGATCGGGGGTGTCTGAGTGTCGCAGAGCTTACAGGTATTAGAACGGGGAAGCTGGCTACAGAGACAGAGCCGATGAGTGAGCTCTAAGCTCCGGGTTACCTTGAACCGGTCGCAGGCTCGGTCAGCTCGGAGCGTGGCCGGAGGCAGGGTGACGGGAGTAGTTGGGCGCTGTTTTCTGAGGGCGCACTGAGGAGTGGGGCCACGGGCTCTCGGCTCCTCCGGGCCGGAGACTAGGAGGCTGCCATCTTCATTCCCGTCCTCCGGAACTCTACGGAAATCGCTCAGGGAACAAGGGTTCCGGAAAGCAAACCCGAGCGGATTACTCAGCCCGGCCCCTGGTAAGGGCGGTGCAACTCCGCCTGGGGCAAAGACACTTGAGAATCACTACAACAGGCCCCTCCCCCAGAAGATCAACAAGAAACCCAGCCAGGACCAAGTTCACCTACCAAGGAGTACAGTTTCCATACCAAGGAGAGCAGCAGAATTTCAGAGGAGGAGAAAGCAAAGCACGGAACTCATGGCTTTCTCCCCATGTTTAGCCATGCAGTTAATTTAATTTTTTTTTTCAATTTTTTTTTCTCTTCTTCTGCTAAATTTTTTTAACTTTTACCCTTTTCTTTTTTAACATTTTTAAACTAGTTTATCTAATATATATATGTATATATATTTTTTCCTTTTTATATTTTTTCTTTATTGGTTTTCTTTTTCTAATTGTTTCTTTTCTTTTTTCTTTTTTCTTTCTGAACATTTTTATCCCCTTTCTCCCCCCTCACAATTTGGGATCTCTTCTGATTTGGCTAAAGCATATTTTCCTGGGGTTGTTGCCACCCTTTTAGTATTTTACTTGCTCCTTCATATACTCTTATCTGGACAAAATGACAAGGCGAAAAAATTCACCACAAAAAAAAGAACAAGAGGCAGTACCAAAGGCTAGGGACCTAATCAATACAGACATTGGTAATATGTCAGATCTAGAGTTCAGAATGACGATTCTCAAGGTTCTAGCCGGGCTTGAAAAAGGCATGGAAGATATTAGAGAAATCCTCTAAGGAGATACAAAAGCCCTTTCTGGAGAAATAAAAGAACTAAAATCTAACCAAGTTGAAATCAAAAAAGCTATTAATGAGGTGCAATCAAAAATGGAGGCTCTCTCTGCTAGGATAAATGAGGCAGAAGAAAGAATTAGCGATATAGAAGACCAAATGACAGAGAATAAAGAAGCTGAGCAAAAGAGGGACAAACAGCTACTGGACCATGAGGGGAGAATTTGAGAGATAAGTGACACCATAAGACGAAACAACATTAGAATAATTGGGATTCCAGAAGAAGAAGAAAGAGAGAGGGGAGCAGAAGGTATATTGGAGAGAATTATTGGAAAGAATTTCCCCAATATGGCAAAGGGAACAAGCATCAAAATCCAGGAGGTTCAGAGAACCCCCCTCAAGATCAATAAGAATAGGTCCACACCCCATCACCTAATAGTAAAATTTACAAGTCTTAGTGACAAAGAGAAAATCCTGAAAGCAGCCCGGGAAAAGAAGTCTGTAACATACAATGGTAAAAATATTAGATTGGCAGCAGACTTATCCACAGAGACCTGGCAGACCAGAAAGAGCTAGCATGATATATTCAGAGCACTAAATGAGAAAAACATGCAGCCAAGAATACTATATCCAGCTAGGCTATCATTGAAAATAGAAGGAGAGATTAAAAGCTTCCAGGACAAACAAAAACTGAAAGAATTTGTAAACACCAAACCAGCTCTACAGGAAATATTGAAAGGGGTCCTCTAAGCAAAGAGAGACCCTAAAAGTAGTAGATCAGAAAGGAACAGAGACAATATACAGTAACAGTCACCTTACAGGCAATACAATGGCACTAAATTCATATCTCTCAATAGTTACCCTGAATGTTAATGGGCTAAATGCCCCAATCAAAAGACACAGGGTATCAGAATGGATAAAAAAACAAAACCCATCTATATGTTGCCTACAAGAAACTCATTTTAAACCCGAAGACACCTCCAGATTTAAAGTGAGGGGGTGGAAAAGAATTTACCATGCTAATGGACATCAGAAGAAAGCAGGAGTGGCAATCCTTATATCAGATCAATTAGATTTTAAGCCAAAGACTATAATAAGAGATGAGGAATGACACTCTATCATACTCAAAGGATCTGTCCAACAAGAAGATCTAACAATTTTAAATATCTATGCCCCTAACGTGGGAGCAGCCAACTATATAAACCAATTAATAAAAAAATCAAAGAAACACATCAACAATCATACAATAATAGTAGGGGACTTTAACACTCCCCTCACTGAAATGGACAGATCATCCAAGCAAAAGATCAACAAGGAAATAAAGGCCTTAAATGACACACTGGACCAGATGGACATCACAGATATATTCGGAACATTTCATCCCAAAGCAACAGAGTACACATTCTTCTCTGGTGCACGTGGAATATTCTCCAGAATAGATCACATCCTCGGTCCTAAATCAGGTCTCAACCGGTATCAAAAGATTGGGATCATTCCCTGCATATTTTCAGACCACAGTGCTCTGAAGCTAGAACTCAATCACAAGAGGAAATTTGGAAAGAACCCAAATACATGGAGACTAAACAGCATCCTTCTAAAGAATGAATGGGTCAACCAGGAAATTAAAGAAGAATTGAAAAAATTCATGGAAACAAATGATGATGAAAACACAACGGTTCAAAATCTGTGGGACACAACAAAGGCAGTCCTGAGAGGAAAATATATAGCGGTACAAGCCTTTCTCAAGAAACAAGAAAGGTCTCAGGTACACAACCTAACCCTACACCTCAAGGAGCTGGAGAAAGAACAAGAAAGAAACCCTAAACCCAGCAGGAGAAGAGAAATCATAAAGATCAGAGCAGAAATCAATGAAATAGAAACCAAAAAAAAAAAAACAATAGAACAAATCAACGAAACTAGGAGCTGGTTCTTTGAAAGAATTAATAAGATTGATAAACCCCTAGCCAGACTTCTCAAAAAGAAAAGAGAAAGGACCCCAATAAATAAAATCATGAATGAAAGAGGAGAGATCACAACTAACACCAAAGAAATACAGACCATTATAAGAACATACTATGAGCAACTCTAGGCCAACAAATTTGACAATCTGGAAGAAATGGATGCATTCCTAGAGACATATAAACTACCACAACTGAACCAGGAAGAAATAGAAAGCCTGAACAGACCCATATCCAGTAAGGAGATTGGAACAGTCATCAAAAATCTCCAAACAAAAAAAAGCCCAGGGCCAGATGGCTTCCCGGGGGAATTCTACCAAACATTTAAAGAAGAACTAATTCCTATTGTCCTGAAACTGTTCCAAAAAATAGAAATGGAAGGAAAACTTCCAAACTCATTTTATGAGGCCAGCATCACCTTGATCCCCAAACCAGACAAGGATCCCATCAAAAAAGAGAACTACAGACCAATATCCTTGATGAACACAGATGCAAAAATTCTCACCAAAATACTAGCCAATAGGATTCAACAGTACATTAAAAGGATTATTCACCACGACCAAGTGGGATTTATTCCAGGGCGGCAAGGTTGGTTCAACATCCGCAAATCAATCAATGTGATACAAGACATTAATAAAAGAAAGAACAAGAACCATATGATACTCTCAATAGATGCTGTAAAAGCATTTGACAAAGTACAGCATCCCTTCCTCATCAAAACTCTTCAAAGAGTACAGATAGAGGGTACATACCTCAATATTATCAAAGCCATCTATGAAAAACCCACCGCAAATATCATTCTCAATGGAGAAAAACTGAAAGCTTTTCCGCTAAGGTCAGGAACACGGCAGGGATGTCCGTTATCACCACTGCTATTCAACATAGTACTAGAAGTCCTAGCCTCAGCAATCAGACAACAAAAGGAAATTAAAGGCATTCAAATCGGCAAAGAAGAAGTCAAACTATCACTCTTTGCAGATGATATGATACTATATGTGGAAAACCCAAAAGACTCCACTCCAAAACTGCTAGAACTTGTACAGGAATTCAGTAAAGTGTCAGGATATAAAATCAATGCACAGAAATCAGTTGCATTTCTCTACACCAACAACAAGACAGAAGAAAGAGAAATTAAGGAGTCAATCCCATTTACAATTGCACCCAAAACTATAAGATACCTAGGAATAAACCTAACCAAAGAGACTAAGAATCTATACACAGAAAACTATAAAGTACTCATGAAAGAAATTGAGGAAGACACAAAGAAATGGAAAAATGTTCCATGCTCCTGGATTGGAAGAATAAATATTGTGAAAATGTCTATGCTACCTAAAGCAATCTACACGTTTAATGCAATTCCTATCAAAGTACCATCCATTTTTTTTTTCAAAGAAATGGAACAAATAATCCTAAAATTTATATGGAACCAGAAAAGACCGCGAATAGCCAAAGGAATATTGAAAAAGAAAGCCAAAGTTGGTGGCATCACAATTCTAGACTTCAAGCTCTATTACAAAGCTGTCATCATCAAGACAGCATGGTACTGGCACACAAACAGACACATAGATCAATGGAACAGAATAAAGAGCCCAGAAATAGACCCTCAACTCTATGGTCAACTCATCTTCGACAAAGCAGGAAAGAATGTCCAATGGAAAAAAGACAGCCTCTTCAATAAATGGTGTTGGGAAAATTGGACAGCCACATGCAGAAAAATGAAATTGGATCATTTCCTTATACCACACACGAAAATAGACTCAAAATGGATGAAGGACCTCAATGTGAGAAAGGAATCCATCAAAATCCTTGAGGAGAACACAGGCAGCAACCTCTTCGACCTCAGCCACAGCAACATCTTCCTAGGAACATCGCCAAAGGCAAGGGAAGCAAGGGCAAAAGTGAACTATTGGGATTTTATCAAGATCAAAAGCTTTTGCACAGCAAAGGAAACAGTTAACAAAACCAAAAGACAACTGACAGAATGGGAGAAGATATTTGCAAACGACATATCAGATAAAGGGCTAGTGTCCAAAATCTATAAAGAACTTAGCAAACTCAACACCCAAAGAACAAATAATCCAATCAAGAAATGGGCAGAAGACATGAACAGACATTTCCGCAAAGAAGACATCCAGATGGCCAACAGACACATGAAAAAGTGCTCCATATCACTCGGCATCAGGGAAATACAAATCAAAACCACAATGAGATATCACCTCACACCAGTCAGAATGGCTAAAATTAACAAGTCAGGAAATGACAGATGCTGGCGAGGATGCAGAGAAAGGGGAACCCTCCTACACTGTTGGTGGGAATGCAAGCTGGTGCAACCACTCTGGAAAACAGCATGGAGGTTCCTCAAAATGTTGAAAATAGAACTACCCTATGACCCAGCAATTGCACTGTTGGGTATTTACCCTAAAGATACAAACATAGTGATCTGAAGGGGCACGTGCACCCGAATGTTTATAGCAGCAATGTCAACAATAGCCAAACTATGGAAAGAACCTAGATGTCCATCAACAGACAAATGGATAAAGAAGATGTGGTATATATACACAATGGAATACTATGCAGCCATCAAAAGAAATGAAATCTTGCCATTTGCGACGACGTGGATGGAACTAGAGGGTATCATGTTTAGCGAAATAAGTCAATCGGAGAGAGACAACTATCATATGATCTCCCTGATATGAGGGAGAGGAGATGCAACATGGGGGGTTTAGGGGGTAGGAGAGGAGTAAATGAAACAAGATGGGATTGGGAGGAAGACAAACCATAAGTGACAATCTCACAAAACAAACTGAGGGTTGATCGGGGGAGGGGGGTTAGGGGGGTGGGGTTATGGACATTGGGGAGGGTATGTGCTATGGTGAGTGCTGTGAAGTGTGTAAACCTGGCGATTCACAGACCTGTACCCCTGGGGATAAAAATATATTATATGTTTATAAAAAACAAAATTAAAAAAAAAGTGTGAGAATAGTCATCAGAGCACAGGAGCACTGCATCTTTCAGAAGTTTGGAGGAACCCCTATAGAAGAGAAGACAGACCATAAGAGAGGAGTACAGTCTTTGGTGAAGGATGTCTACCTTTTTTCTTTGGTAGAGTTGGCCTCACAAAATTACCCTAACAGCAAGAATGTGCATAGAATATTCCCCCTAGAAGATGCTTTCACCAACCTTCAAGATGGTTATTTTAGTGTCTTTGGAAACCCAGCATCTGTTCCATTTAGCTGATGTGGCCCTGGAGATTCACAGTGGTGCTGAGAATGGTGCCATGGGTGAAGTCTGGGGGACAGTGCATCAGTGGGCCTACAGAAGATGGTCCAGGCGGCCATGGGAGGGTGAAAGATCCATGGCAGACAAGTTACCTATGAGTAGTTGAGTATTCTCCCTCTACATTCTACATACTACATTTTAACATTTTTCTTAATGAGTTTTATCCTCTTTTAATTGGCTCCTTAAGGGATGACCTAACACTTTCCAAATTCTGACCTTCAAGCATGGACCAGCAATTTTGATGGGTAACTGGGTCCCCTCTTGGCAGCACACACATTTCACCATTTACTATTAACGCTTTTCATTCACTGCTCAGCCCGTAGCAGGATAAGAAGTCTACAGTGTGGGGGGCACATGCAACAGTGCTGGGTGTGCCAGTGAGCCCGAAGATTCAAACATACACTGAGAGGTCCTGGAAATGGAGCCTATTTCCAGAAGCAGAGTATCCTGCCTCACCCCCACATGTCTGTGGGGGCTGCTACGTGCCTAGACCACAAAGCAGTTAGACCGGTCAGTTTGTACCTCAAGCAAGAAAGCTGGCAGAGAGAAGGCCCCAAATTCTCCACACAGGAGAACTAAGCCTGGGAGAGCAGACTAAGGTTCCAAGAGGTCAAGCAGTGAGTCAAGGCAGGTCAGACCTACAGTCCTTCATGTTCTTGCACACACATCCCATTCATTCCCTGTGAGGCTGCCCCCAACAGCTTTGGCATCCAACTCAGCAACTCCATGCTGATGCTCCCTCTTCAGTCCCATTGTTTTCCCCAAGTCAAAGGACTAAACACACACACACACACACACACACACACACACACACTCAGTATGACTGTTATTTCTGAATGAATATGAAAGTAGAGAGACTAGCATATATGTCCCACGTATGCATAGCCCAGCTTCTGCAAGTACACCACATGCCAAGCCTGTGTCATTTATCCACCTTTTTTGTCTTCCCATTTCGGAGCAAGGGACTGAACTACTTGACACATTATAGACTGTACTTATTTTTTTGTTCATTTATTGTCTCTCTTTTCCCCTAACTAGAATGAAATAAACATGAAGGCAATAATTTTTTTTTTTTTTTTTTGTAACTATTCAGTTCACTGCATTATTCTCAGAGCCCTCAACAGGGCCTATCATGCAGCGGAGTCTCAACAAATACTCAGTGACTGAGTACCTAAGTGAATGAATGAATGAGATTCTACCCAGACTCCTCCTGGGTAGCCCCCATGCTTCCATTTAATGGGGCCATGTGTAGTCAGTCAACCATACTTCTCTTGTTCCCCTCATCCAACCTGGGCCAGCTGGAGGAAGAACAAGCTGTATTTATTCATCACAGGCAGTGTGGGCAAGTTTCTACTGCAGATAGGATCTTACAAACCAGTCCCATAAGCAACTAAGAAGGCTCAGCAATGGGCAACTTTCCTAAAAGGCTACACATGTGGCAAAGAATACTAAATGCTTATTTTTGAACTGTGTGTGTGTGTGTGTGTGTGTGTGTGTGTGTATCAAACAGAAGATCAAGCTCAAACATATGTACAATACTCACATGCAACCACGAAACCTAGTCAGGTCGTTGTTTGGCTTCTCACACTCGATTACACTGGTGAACGTCAAAGGATTGAATTCGGAGACCTAAAACAACAGCATGCATACATTAGAGAAATCTGGGCTCAGACCGTTCCATTCTAAAAGGCACTTGTTCTTCGGTCTCATATCCACATGGGGCAGGGATATTTCATGGACCGAGTCTGCCCGGAAACCTCTGCAGAATGCCAATGGGCACACAGCACTTAGCTCATGCTTTCTCGTCTTTATACTGAATGATAACTGATCATTGTAGAATGAATAGCAATTAATAGAACAGTACTGGTGAGTAAGTGAGCTTATAATCCGAAAGGATTATAGCTCTAATGAAAATAAAAGACTAAGAGATAACGGCAAAGGAAGCCACTAATGATTGAAAGGGATGAATGAATTTTTTGAAACAGACCAGCACCTTCCAATTTCCTATACAGATTAGAGAAGCAAATTCCATCTGGAAAATAGGAACTTATAATAAAATGACATTTCCTCAATGTGCACTAAAATTTTTGCACATATATTTAATGGCATACATTTAATAATAATTTCTGTTTTATTCTACTTGATGAAAAATGGCAGCTCACCACAAAGTCTCTCATTGAGAATTTTGCCACTGAGAGATATAACACCGCCATAAACCATATGACCAGATTAGGAGTAGAGAGAAGGAAGGGAGAAGGAAGGAGAATGGGAGGAAGTAAAATGGGAAGGAAATGCAGGGAATAGGCCTTTAATATATATAACTATCATTAATGGATTTTTTAAAAAATTAGCTCTCATTGCTCAGACTTGTCATTCCCTTTTATCTACCAAGTGTCACAACATGATGAAAAGTTGAATTGTCTTTGCTCACACAAGTAAATCATCACATAAAAAGTGCAAGTGGTTAAAAATCATAGCAATGGCATAAATATTGTTAACATCACCCCAGGTGATTATGACTCTACCACAACAACATAGTTTCCTGCACAGAATACAGCCATAAAGGTAATTACTCAAACGTCAGTTCTTACTGTTTCTCAGTGCATCCTATATATTAAAAAGAGAACTCACTGGATCATAGTAGCTCAATTCAATAGCTGAAATTAAAATGCCATTTTAAAAAGCTCTTCTTGAGGTTTAATTAGCCATCAGCCTTGTTCCCCTTGGACTGAAATGGCCTCTGGCTCTATTTCTAGAGTGAGGCTATGTGTCAGGCTGCCTTGAGTTCATTTAAAGCCATCTGAAGTATCTTGAAGCCAGCTGGTTGCCTTTTCCAAGGCAGACATTTGCAGATGCAGCATCCAGGATAGCCATGAAGGGACTGAGTTCCATAGCACACCAGGATTATTCTTGGCAGGCAAGAAGGGTGCACTTAAAATACTCTGTCTGTTTGTTATTCTTTCTCTCTAAGAAAAATGTAATGTGAATGGCTCAGAAATGGTAGGACATTCCGTCTCTGGACTCCAGTGCTGCATTCTGAACGTTCTATCAATAACCATGTGCCTTGAGGAATGTGCACGTCCAAGGCTCAGGTTGCCTGGTTTCATCTGCTTCATCTGGAGTTGGGGAGAATTTTGAGGATTTTTAGAATTGGAGGGATCTTCAGAGACTGTTATAATTCAACTGTGTAACCACTACCATCCTCACCCCATATCCCAGAATTTATATGTTGAAGTCCTAAACCCCACAACCTCATGATGTGCCCACACAGGACCTTTAAAGAGATAATTAAGTTAAAATAAGTCATTAAGGTGAGGCCTAATACAATGTGACTGGTATCCTTCTAAGAGGAAATTTGGATGCAGACACATACTGAAGGACAATCATAAAAAGAAAAAGGGAAGAGATGGCTTCCCAAAGAAGGGTTCTCAGAAGAAACCAATCCTGTGGACAAACTGGTCTGGACTTCCAGCTTCCAGAACTGTGAGAAAGTGAATTTCTCTTGTTTAAGTAGCTAGACTGTGGTATTTTGTTATGGCAGCCCTAGCAAACCAATACAGAGACCATCTATTAGTTTCTCATTTAAAAAAGTTTCACATGCAGAGCACATTTTTGGGGTAGGAAAATTCTACTTATATTGATTGTTTCTAAGTAAACTGATGATATAATAGTACCCCATTTAAGAAATATATTTATTTATTTCTCACTCATCTACCTACCGATCTGTTTCATTCCAAACTGGCTTCAAGGTCATGCTCTAGACACCATCATCTGCCAAACTTTTGTCAACACTGCCCCCTGGAGCATGGACAGAGTTAGAGGATTAAAGGATCTGAGCTTGTTAAATCCATTAAAAAACAAACAAAAAACACTTCCTCTTGAGGAAGATGAAAAAATTCTGGAGGTAAGTGGTAATAATGGTTACACAACAATGTGAATAAAATTAATGTCACAGAACTGCGCACTTAAAAATGGTCAAAATGGTAAATTGTGTGTTATATGTATATTTTTACCACAACAAAAAGAAAGTTTAAAAAAAAGCATATGTACATACATTTAGAATCGATTGTGAAGAAAGGAATTACTCCTCAAGTATAACATAGCCCAGAAAACCAAGGATTTCAATATAAATATGGCAATATAAATACACCATGCATGCATAAGTAATTTTGGGGGCTCAACTCTATTGCATCACCAGCATCACTGTCACCAATTTCAGTTTTTTGATAGCTTGTTAAATGTCAGACCCCGTGCTACAAGCTACTCACCACCTTTTATGGCAGGGTTCATTTTCATGCTACCTTTAATTTAGGGTGATTAGGGACCACGCCTAAGGTCATACCCAAGGTCAAGAGGCCTCTGAGTAACTGATGGCCGTTCCTTGGCCTTTCAGACATCCAGCTCAGCTGCTGACTCTTAGGCTATCCTGCTTTAACAGGCAAAGATGACATTATGTTTAATAAGCCAGAAAGTGTGTAATCCTAAAGAAAATTTCAAATATATTTAAACAAGTCTTTAAGTTTTAATGTTTTAAAAAAGATGCTTCCTATTAAATATATCTTGGTCTGATTGTTGATATCCACCTCCTTCCCATCTTCAGCAATGTCTGTGCATGTGGAGTTAGCAGAGTTCACCCAAAAATAGAGTTAAAAAAAAAAAAATCAGGAGATTTGAGATTTAGTCCTAGTTCTTCAGTTTAATAAATGTGAGACTGTTAGCAAGTCAAGAGAGACCTTTTAGACTTGGATTTCTGAGGTCTCCAGAGCTCTATAAATCCACCAATCCACAGAATGCAGAGGTGATTTTAATTCACACCCATGCTGTGACAATGTCAGTAATGGGAGTTGCTGCAGAAGCATCATTGCCTATGAGAGCATTCTCGTACATGCAGGCCCTCTGACTGAAGCTACTGGCCCTCTGCAGCACCACCCAGCATGCCAAGCACCTTGGGCCAAGCATAGCTGATGACATCACTCAGTGCAGAGCAGGCATGTCCAAATGAGTACCTCACTGGCAATATTTTCTGCTGCTATACTCTGAGTATTTCTCCAGCTTCTTTGGACAAAGTGATTCAATCTTACTTCATGAAAAGGAAGAGGCTGGGCTGGGACACAGGAGAGAGCTCTGCCCTTGAACTTGAATTTTTGTTAGAAACTGCAGCAGCCAAGGGCCTAATGAGCCAAGTCACTCCAGCAGATGGTCCCTCCTTCAGAGGCCCAATGCTGATCACTCCTCATGCTCAGTACCTCTTCCAGGTGCTGATGCAGATACTTCCAGGTGTCTATGCAGGTGCATGTCCCCTGTTCAGTCACATGGGGGAGGCATGATGTCTAATTGAGCAGTACCCAGACTGTTCACTGAATGAAGTCTTGATTTACAGGGAAGAGTCTGTTACCAGTCTTATATTTCACATTTTGGGTTAAATGAATTACTAATAACTGTTTAGGAAAAGTGAAAGTGCACTTCCTTCAACCTAAAACAAAACAGTGATACCTAAAAGGACATTTTCAGTCCATCAAAGAAGACACCGCTATTTTTTATCATGAGAAGAATGAAGTGAACCAGTTTACACTGCTTTGAAAATGGAATAAGCACATGCTTCCAGAGACCCCATCAGCTCTCCATGTAGAGATTTCAGAGTGAGGCTGTCTGTCCTGGTCTCTGGATGACATGGTCCAGAGAAGCCTGGTGAGAGAATGTACCAAGCCCAGCAACCAGCGACAAGACACAGAAAACACACATGATCCTTCTGTCCTCTGCACCTGGGACCCTGTCCTGAAACTGTCCTTTGTGTCACTCATCATGATGCAACTGGTCACAAGGGACTGAGGGTTTCCTCTCCACTTCCAGCCTCAACATCACCACCCCACATAGGGATGCCTGCAGGCACCTGCGTGGCTCAGTTGGTTGAGTGTCCAACTCTTAATTTCAGCTCAGGTCAGGATCTCAGAGTTGTGAGATGGGGCCCCAATTTGGGCTCCATGCTCAGGGGGGAGTCTGCTGCTTTCCTTTTCCCTCTGCCCCTCCACACAGCTAGCATACACTCACACACTCTCTCTATATATATAAAATAAATGAATCCTTAAAAAATTTTTTTTACAAAAGCTGATTACCCTGTATTAGCTGCTACCATAGAGGATGAGATTCACATCCCAGTGTAGCAGCCAGGCTCTGACGGGGTTGGATGCCACCCCTCCCACTTCCTATTCCTGCCACTTGCGATATTAGGCTCAGACCTTTTTGCATGGATTCCTTTGCCCTCCCACACTACTCCACCTGGCTAACTGCCTCTTGTATTTCAAGAAGTGATAGCTCCTTGCCCTAGGCAGGACAGACAGGTGCCACTGCTGTGAGCTTGCTGGCTTCATTCATGCTTCACAGACTTTAGGTTCCCTGAGAACAGGAGCTCTATGCCCCTGAGACCAGCACAGAACCTTATGCACGCATGGACCAGGGTGACGGGTGCTTATTTTGCAAGGATCTCATATATCACAAGCTTCCAAACAGACCTAGAGTTCCGTGCTGGGCTCCTGAGGCCTATAACCTCTGCCTGCCAGGTGTTCCCTCACCTGATGCTGAGACAAATAGGACTGTCAAGGGGGCTGGTAGGGCTTCTCTGTGCTTCAGAAACTCAGTCCCTCTTTGGTACAAGTGCATTTGACTTAGTAGCAACATAAAAGAATTTCTTCACAGCTTCTAATCTAGCTGCTTATTTATTAACAAAGGGTGCTCAATATCTGAATTAACTTAGGCAAAGCATTTTAACCTAAATTAATGGAAAAATTACGGTAACCCTTTTGTTCTGTATTTTTAATCCAATTTATGTTTACCACATGACTTTTTAGTACCTTGGGAATTAAAGGAGGGCAGAAAGCCCAATACTGCATGAACAAATGAATGAATAAATTTACTTATTTACTGCAAAGATTGCATCGCCAAATCAATATTTTCAAATAATTAACCTGAAATGGGAAAGAAATAGTCTGTCTTGTCCACCAGTGTGTCCCCTGGCACATAGTCAGTACTCAATCCATCAAAAAATAAAAACGTGAATGAAACTGTAGGCATTCTGGCACTGGTAGCAGGAAATGTCAAACATAAAAGAACCTTAATTCAAAGTAATCTTTTTCTAATCACTTTCATAGATTCCGTGTTACACTAGGAATTTACGCCCTGATACAAATGATCACGAAACACATTTAAATAACCATTTACTCTACAGTTGCAATAGATGCGACTATATTATCCAATGTGTCCTAAGTATGTTAGTGGTTACGTAGGTTGGTTCTGCAGCCCATGAAGAAGCAGTGGGAGGCATGTAGTACAGCTCATGACGGTTTCTGTGAGTGTCACACTCCCTCCTGATGCCATTGTCATCTCCAGGGAAACAAAGCTGGCCAGCACCATGGGAAGGGCATAAGGGCCTCAGCAAGCCTTCAAAGAGTCTTCTGGAACCTCAAAGCCTTTGACAGCTCATAGAAACAATGACCAAGGGGTATCAATTTGCTTTCTTTTTCTAATTGCAAATTTTCCTGTCCTGAGTACAAGGATCACGTGGACCTCTCTTTGAAAGTGGAAAGCCAGCCTTGCCCTCATTGAAACAGGAGAGGCAACCCCTCCCTTCCTTTCCTTGCCTTTTTATTCTTTCTTCTCTAGCCTCCTTGCTGTCTTATACTCAAAAGCCTCAAAGCGGTAGTTTAGATGGTGGCAAAATTCAAAGGCCCAGAGTGCCGGGTTTGAGCCTAAATTCTCAAAATCAAAAGCCTTTCTTTCCCTCATAGCTATGACTGCTTCGTGCTGCCTTCATGGGCTGTGATTGACAGTAGAGCTCCTCCACTTTTTCTTTTATAAATATGTTAAGAGTATCTAAGGACAGGCTATGCAACCGGACAGCAAGCAAAAGGAGTTGCTTTATAGAAAACCAACTTCAAAACCTAAAGGAGAACTGTATATTAAAATTGCCTTCTTAAAAGAATCTTTACTTAATCCAACAAGGTGCCACCATATGAAACACGTCTACAGCAATGCTGCTTAGCTAATGTGCACTGCCAGGTTACGAGTCAGCCTGTCTGTCTCACAGCCATGAACCTCTTTGCCCCTCTTCCATCATTATCGGTGGGCATGATGGAGTGAGCAAAGACAGGGCTTGTAGGTATAGACCCATCGAGTTCTGGGGATCACTAGACAGATATCCCAACTGGAGATAAGGTGCTCTCCTCTCACCAGTCAGCAAAGAGACATCTATAATGAAGTGACCTCTGAGGGCAGGTCCCAGTGGTAACCATGTAGGAAAAAAGTCATACTGCTCATGTTAGAATAAAATCAGGATGGGGGACTTAAAAAGAAGAGGTCAGTGAAGAAAGTCTTGCATCACCCCAGGAAGTGACCCTGAGACCAAAATGGCGCAAGACTGTGAACGCTAATGCACAATCAGGTGAGCTCAGTCCTCAGATTCAAAAGGAAGACCATCCAGCATTAAGGACTGACAACTGGGACCAAACATCATATTTAGGGCAAAAAGAAACACAGGGGAAATATTAGAAACACTTGAACAACGATACCAGAGATTTAACCAGAAGATAAAGAATAGTCAAACCACCCTCTAATAAGGAAAAAAAGTCCAGAGAGTTGAGACTGGTCTTGGGGGCCTCTTTCCTCTCATAGGAATCTACAGTTTCTGAAGGAGGTAGTTGGGAAACTGAGCAAAATTAGACGAACCAATGTTGGAGTTTAGAACCTGAATTAGTTTCCTATTGTTGCCATAACAGACCATAAACTTGGTGGCTTAAAATGACATAAATGTGTTTTATTATAGTTCTGGAGGTCAAAGGTTGGAAATAGGTCTCACTGGGCCTAAAACAAAGTGTAGCAGGTCTGCATTCCTCCTGAAGTTTCCAGGACAGAATCCATTGCCTTGCTTTTTCCAGCTTCTGGAGACTCCCCTTATTCCTGCCTTATGGCTTCCATCTGTTTCTAAAGTTAACATCAGGGAAACCAAGTCTTTCTCCCACTGCATCACTGTGTACTCTTTCTCCTGCTTCCTCTTTCAGTTATAAAGCCTCAATAATTCAGGATAATTAAGAATAATCTATCTCAAGGACAGCTAATTAACTACTTTAATTATATTTCCCTTTGTCGTGTAACATTACCTATTCTCAGATTTAGGGAATTAAGACACAGCCATCTTTGAAGGGTTATTATTCTGCCTCCCACTGAACTCACCAATAGCCTGATAAACAGCTATGTCTTTTTAGGGGACCATGAACAACTGAACCACAAAGAAAGAGTGAACTGGAAGAGTGAGCCTTTGTGGAAAGTGCCACCCAGCTTAAACCCAGACTATCTCAACTCCTAAAATATGGAATTTGATTGATAGAACCTCCAGATACTGAACAAGACAAACTAAAGTCCTTTCTTTAATTTATTCTTTAAAGATTTTATTTACTTATTTGACAGAGAGAGAGACAGCAAGAGAGGGAACAAAGCAGGGGGAATGGGAGAGGAAGAAGCAGGCTTCCCGCCTAGCAGGGAGCCTGATGCAGGGCTCGATCCTAGGACCCTAGGATCTGGCATCATGACTTGAGTGGAAGGCAGACCCTCAACAACTGACCCACCCAGAAGCCCCACTAAAGTCCTTTCTTAATGGAAAAAAAAAAAAGTGGGTCACCTGAGTGGCTCAGTCAGCCTATTAATCATCTGCTTTCTGCTCAGGTCATGATCCCAGGTTCCTGGGATGGAGTCCCACACCGGGCCCCTTGCTTATTGGGGAGCCTGCTTCCCCTTCTGCCTGCCGCTCCTCCACCCTGACTGCGCTGCCCCTGCTTGTGTGTGCTCTCTCTTTCTCTCTCAGAAATAAATAAATAAGATCTTTAAAAAAAAATGAAAAAAGAGTCATAATTCTAGCCTTCAAATTTTTATAAAAAATTAAGTTCTGGAGTGCCTGGGTGGCAAGCCTACAACTCTTGGTTTTGGCTCAAGTCATGACCTCATGGGTCATGGGATCAAGCCCCGCATGAGCTCTATGCTCAGTGGGGAGTCTGCTTGAAGATTATTCTCTCCATCAGCCCCCTCCACTGACTTGTGCTCTCCCATGCTCTCTCTCAAATAAATAAAGAAATCTTTAAAAAAAAATTTCCAAGTATAATTCCATACACATACTCAAAGATAAGCAGGCACAAGAGGAGATTAGACATCATCCATAAAGAACCAACAGAAACAAGAGTAGGAATAGGCTCACAGGGACTTTAAGTTACCAAGCTTGCCTTCATCAAGAAGTTAAAGACATTTTGGAAGAGCTAGAAACCTTAAAATGCAACCTAAGAAATTTGAAAACAACAAAAACAAAAGAACACAGACAAACAAAAAAAAAAAATCAGACCTAAAAAAAAAAAAAATACACTGAAAGCTCAATGAATGGTTTAACAGCAGATTTGGTAACCTGAAGAAAAAAAATAGTAACCTAAAAGAAAGGTCAGAAAAAGTTTTTAGAATAAAACACAGGGACCAAAAGGCAGGAAACACAGCAGAGGGATAAGAGACAGAGAAGATAGAAAGGAAGGGTTGGCATATATATATTTCTGGAACCCAAGATGAAGAAGAGAAAGAATTACACAGGAGCAATATTTGAAGAAGTCATAGCTGAGAATTTAGTAAATCTGACTAAAAAGCACCTACCCACAGATCCAAAAATCTAAAATAGGATAAATAGAGGGAAGTTATACCTGAGCACATGGCATGAAAATGCTCAAAACCAAAGAAAATAAAGTCTTAAAAGGAAATTGAGAGCACTTGATACTGGCAGAACAGAACTAAATACTAAAAACAAAGACTTAAAAAAAAATAAAAACAAAAGACTTCTCCAAAGAGAAGGGAAAATGGCCCTGATGAAAGGGTAAGAAGCAGAAAAGAATAAAGAGCAACAAAAATGGCCAATATAACAGTAAAAAAGAATGTGTGCTAACTGTATTAAATAATGATGATGTCTTAAGGGTTTCATAAACAGCTTTAATTATAACACATATTAGGTTAGGAGGGAATGAAAAGAAGCTTAAAAAAGAAGTTCTTGGAAATTGTCCAGGAAAATAATTAAAAATCAATGCATATTAGATACTGGTAAGTCAAAGATGCATGTTATAATCTCTAATGTAACAACTATAGTGAGAGTAAAGGAGTGTGTAACTGGTGTAACTGCCAAACCAAGTGATAAAAGAATAATAAATCTCTTGTTCTAAAAGAAGGCAAAAAATATAAAGGCAAAAAAGGCAAAAAAAAAAAAATAAAAAGCAGAAAGAAAAAAAGGCAGATGTGGAGAGAAAAAGGAAAACAAACCAGGCAGAACAAACAAAAATGAAAGAAGAAAACCTTCATACTCAAATATACCAATATTAACATTAAAGGTAAATCAAGTAAAATCATTTATCAAAAATAAAAAAATTGTCAGAATTTAAAAAAACCCTCAACAATATGATGTTTATAAGAAATACATCTAAAAACATACAGATACCAGAGAACAATGTGAAAAGACAAAAAGGGCTTATCTGACAAAGATTAACAAAAAGAAAGCTAGTATACCTGTATTAATATTAGCCAAAGAACTTTTAAATCAAAAAGCATATCTGTATATAAAAGGGTCAATATGAAATGACAACAGGTTTGATTCACTAGGAAAATAAATCAACATCATAAAGGCAATCTATAAAAGACCCACAGCTACTATCATCCTCAATGGGGAAAAACAGAGAGCCTTTCCCCTGCGGTCAGCAACACAGCAGGGATGTCCACTCTCACCACTGTCGTTCAACGCAGTACTGGAAGACCTAGCCATAGCAATCAGAAAATAAAAAGAAATAAAAGGCACCCAAATTGGCAAAGAAGAAGTCAATCTTTCACTATTTGCAGACGACAAGACACTCTGTAGAAAACCTGAAAGATTCCACCAAAAAATTACCAGAACTAATTCATGAATTTAGCAAAGTCACAGGATATAAAATCAATGTACAGAAATCTGTTGCATTTCTATACTCCAATAATGAAACAGCAGAAAAGGAAATCAAGGAATTGATCCCATTTGCAATTATATCAAAAACAGTAAGATACCTAGGAATAAACCTCAATTAAGAGGTAAAAGATCTCTACTCTGAAAACTACAGAACACTCATGAAAGAAATTGAAGTGGACACAAAGAGATGGAAAAGCATTTCAAGTTCATAGGTTGGAAGCATAAACATTATTTAAATGTCTATATTATCCAAATCAATCTACACATTTAATGCAATCCCTATCAAAACACCACCAACATATTTCAAAGAGCTGGAAAAAATAATCCTAATATTTGTATGGAATCACAAAAAAATGTGAATAGCCAAAGTGATCCTGAAAAAGAAAAACAAAGCTGGAGGCATCACAATTCTGGCTTCAAGCTCTATTACAAAGCTGTAATCATTAAGACAGTATGGTACTGGCACAAAAATAGACACAGAGATCAATGGAATAGAATAGAAAACCCAGAATTAGATCCACAACTCAGTCAACTAATCTTTGACAAAACAGGAAAGACTATCCAATGGAAAAAAGACAGTCTGTTCAACAAATCGTGTTGGGAGAATTGGACAGCCACATCCAGAAGAATGAAACTGGACCACTTTCTTACATCATAGGTAAAAATAAACTCATAATGCATGAAAGACCTAAATCTGAGACAGGAAACCATCAAAACCCTAGAGGAGAACACAGGCAGCAACCTCTTTGACCTCAGCCATAGCAACTTACTAGATACATTGCCAAAGGCAAAGGAATCTATTGGGACTTCATCAAGATGAAAAGCTTCTGCACAGCAAAGGAAACAAAACTAAAGTTTTAGTTTTGTTAGTCAACAAAACTAAAAGGCAGCCTACAGAATGGGAGAAGATATTTGCAAACAACATATCAGTTAAAGGGTTAGTATCCAAAATATAAAGAAGTTGGGAAACTTAACACCCCCCAAAACCAAATAATCCAGTTAAGAAATGGGCAGAAGACATGAATAGATACTTTTCCCAAGAAGACACCCAGGTGGCTAACAGACACAGGAAAGGTGTTCAACAATGTTCCTCAACAGGGTAATATAAATGCGATGAGATACCACCTCACACCTGCCACAATAGCTAAAATTAACACAAGAAACAACAGTGTTGGTGAGGATGTGGAGGAAAAGGAACTCTCTAACACTGTTGATGGGAATGTAAACTAGTGTAGCCACTCTGGAAAAAAGTATGGAGGTTCTTCAAAATATTAAAAATAGAACTACCCTATGACCCAGCCATTGCACTACTAGGTATCCCCCCACAGGATACAAACATACAGATTTGAAGGGGTACGTGCACCTTTATCTTTATGGCAACATTATAAAAAATAGCCAAACCACAGAGAGAGTCCAAATTTCCATCAACTGACAAATGGATAAATAAGAACACATACAACACACACACACACACACACAGCAATATTACTCAGCCATCAGAAAGAGTGAAACCTTGCTATTTGCAACAACATGGATAGATCTAGAGAGTTTTATGCTAAGTGAAATAAGTCAGTCAGAGAAAGACAAATACCATATGACCTCACTCACATATGGAATTTAAGAAACAAAACAGATGTACATATGGGAAGGGGAGGAAACGGAGCAAGGGAAATAAACCATAAGAGACTCTTAACAATAGAGAACAAACTAAGGTTTGATGGAGGGAGGTGGGCAGGGGCAGGATAGCTGGGTGAAGGTTAGTAAGAAGGGCAATTTTTTGATGAGCACTGGGTGTCGTGCATAACTGATGAATCAATTAATTCTATCCAGAAACCAATATTGCACTATATGTTAACTAAGTAAAATTTAAATTAAAAATAAAGGAAAATAAAAATAATTCTAAGTTTACATATTTCTAATTAAAATAAGTTAAAATTATAGCTTATAAAAATTAATAGAAACATCGGTGACATAAAAAAATCCACAATCTTGATCAGGGGTCAAATACCCTTTCTTGGTATTTGATAGAACAAACAGTCAAGAAAACTAGGAAGGTACAAAAAATTGGAACATCATTATTAACAAATTTACTCTAATGGACATAAATAAAAACTGCACTCAACAACTATATGATGCATAGTCTTTTCTTTTTTTTAATTTAATTTAATTTAATTTAATTTAATTTTCAGCATAACAGTATTCCTTGTTTTTTGCACCACACCCAGTGCTCCATGCAATCAGTGCCCTCTCTAATACCCACCACCTGGTTCCCCCAACCTTCCACCCCCCGCCGCTTCAAACCCCTCAGATTGTTTTTCAGAGTCCATAGTCTCTCATGGTTCACCTCCCCTTCCAATTTCCCCCAACTCCCTGGTTTCACTTATTTGTGGAGCATAACAAATAGCATGGAGGACAAGGGGAGTTAGAGAGGAGAAGGGATGCATAGTCTTTTCAAGGGCAGTCACAACATTTAAAAATATTGATCGTATTCTGTGCCATAAAGCAAATAACAAATTTCAAAAACATATTTAGTATAGAATTTAATTAAAGCAAAATCAAAAATAAGAAGAAAATTCTTCAAAAAATTTGCTCTGAAATTATGGGATACAATTCGAAATGGTCAAAGAAAAAAGTGACAAGAGAAATTGGGACATATATTTATGAAAATTATATTAAATATAATATGTATCAAAATTTGTGGGATATTGCTTGCTTTTAAGAAAATTAAGATCTATTTGCATATATTAAAATATTAAAAGATAAATTTAACAAGGTAGGCATCCATTTTAAAAATTAGACAACAGTAAATGAAATCTAAGAAAGGTTAAAGGAATAGTAAAACAAAACAAAAACAAAAACAAAAAAATCTGAATGTAATAACTAATCAACCCTAGAAAGGCAGAGCTTTAAAAAAATGAGTACAAACGATGTGTGACTGGAATAAAAAAGAGGACATCACTACAGATCCTACCTATTAAGTTAAAAGTATTATATGAATAATTACATGGCAATAAGTTTGAAAATTTAAAGGAAAAGGACAGATTACTAGAAAAATGCAAATTACTACAATTTATAGTAGAAAAAATACATTATAGTTATTTAGCCATAAATAAATTGAGAGATCATTTAAATCTTTCCACAAAAAAAAAAAATTTTGAATTCAGATGGTTTTACCAATGAATTTTACTAAATATGTCAGGAAGAAATAACACTCATAAAACTCTTCCTGTGATAAGAATGCTTCCCAACCTATTTTATGAAGTCACTATGAGCCTGATACCAAAATTCAAAACACATTATAAAAACAGAAAATTATAAGCCTATCTTATTTATGAAAGTATTCTTAATAAAGCACTGGCAAACTAAGCCTAAATACATATTAAAAGATAGTACAGGGGCGCCTGGGTGGTTCAGTGGGCTAAAGCCTCTGCCTTTGGCTCAGGTCATGATCCCAGGGTCCTGGGATCGAGCCCCGCATCAGGCTCTCTGCTCAGCAGGGAGCCTGCTTGCTTCTCTTCCTCTCTCTGCCTGCCTCTCAGCCTACTTGTGATCTGTCAAATAAATAAATAAAATCTTTAAAAAAAAAAAAGATAGTACATTAGGAAAGTGGATAGAGTTCAGGAATTCGAAGTTGGTAATAGCATTTAAAAAATCAGTGTAATCAGTCACATTAGCCCAAAGGGAAAAAAGCAAATAATTTGACCACCTCAACTGAAGCAGAAAACCCATCTGATGCAATTCACCATCAGTTCATAATAATGCTTCCTAGAGGAGAAGAAAAAAGAAAAAAAAAATGATCATCTTTAATCCCTTAATCTATAAAATGTTTTCAGCTAGAGCCTAAAGAAATATTTCATATAATGGTAAAATGCTCAAATTTTACCCTTTAAGACTGGTATCAGGGGGTGCTTAGGTGGCTTAGTTAAGAATCCAACTCGATTTGGGCTCAGGTCATGATCTCAGGGTCATGAGACTGAGCCCCACGTCAGGCTCTGTGCTGGGTGTGGAGCCTATTTAAGATTCTCTCTCTCCCTCTGTCCCTCCCTCCACTAAAAAAAAAAAAAAAAAAAAAGACTGGTATCAGGGACAGAATATCTGATATCACCATTTCTATTAACATTGAATTGGAGTTCCTTGCCATTACAACTGGGTAAGAAAAAGAACCAAAATTATGAATAACTAAAAATGTAGGAATAATGCCATCATCATTTGGAAACAAAATGATTATATGTATAGAAAATCTAAAATAATCTTCAGAAAACTCGTTAGAATTAATATGTGGGTTTAGATTTCTGGATATAAGATCATCCATCGTATTTCTACAGACTGCATATGCAAACATACATACATATATACATACGTGTGTGTGTTGTGTATTGCATTTACTACTTTGAAAAATGAACATACATATTGCATTTATGCACACATTATAACAAGCTTACAAAATCATTTTTTAGGAATAAATCTAACAAGAACGTGCAAGTTCTTCATGTTGAAATTACAGAGCATTATTGAGAAAGATTAAAGGAAATATAAGGGGATATATATAGATAGATAGATATGTACATATCTATATATATATGAGTTAGAGGACTCAAAACTATAACTACCAACTACTTTGTCTCCAAACTTATCTATATATTCAATGTAATCACAATAAAATACCCAACATCTTTGGGAACTAGAGTTGGGAACAAGTTTAGTTTAAAAAAAAATGGAAAGGTAAATGGCCATGAAGAGCAGATACTCTTAGAAGAACAAAGTGAGAGGAGGATCTCTACCAGGTATTAGGCCTTTATTAGAAAGCCACAGTAGTTAAAACTGTAGTACTGGTGTAAGGTTAGAGAAATAAACAGAACAGAACAGGAGTTCTCCAAACAGGGCCGTGAATATATATGGTTATCTGATTTATGATAAGGTGGCATTACTCTAGGAAAAGGATATCTTTTCAGTAAATGATTTTGGGATAATTGAGCATCCATATGGGAAAAGGAAGTGAAACTTGATCCAACCTCTCATCTGCAAAAATCAGATCTAGGTGGACTGTGGTCCTAACTGTGAAAGGTAAAACAAGAAAGCTCTTAGAAAATTACAGAATATCTTCATAATATCAGAATAAGGGAAAATTTATTAAACAGACCTCCAGAGGAATTAGTCATAAAGAAAAAGACCAATAAATTGTTTTATAGGAATACTAATAACTTACTTTAATCAAAAGACACCATAACAAGGGTGGAGAGACAAGCCATAGAATGGAAGAAATATTTTCACAGGACTTTGATAAGAGAGTATATAATTAACTCCTAGAAAATAATTACAAAAAGACAGCTAACCTAGTAGAAAATTAGAGGACTTGAATAGGGATGTTACAAAGGCAGCATCTATGTGAGATAAAAATCAAAAGGTGTTCAATATCCTTGGTAAATAGAAAAATACAAATTAAACTACAAGGAGATACCTCTACATACCCATTAGATGACTGCAATAAAAAGTACTGAGTACTAACGAGGAACTGGTGCAAAGTGAACTCTCACACACTGCTATTGAGTTCAACTGCTTTGGATGACTGGCACCATCTATTGAAATTAAAAACGTGTGGAAGTAGAATGGCCCCTCTCCTTATGAATCCCAGGGGCCATCATGGGGAGTTAGTGTTTCTGGTCCCTTCACCTTTAAGTTATGGTGGACTAGAAGTCCTGGTTCCAGGAGGAGGAAAATGGAGTTGGAGTGAAATAATTTTCCACCAGGAATTCTGTGACAGGTAACAGCCACAGGCTTCTCATGCCAGAACACCAACAGCAAAAGAATGTTCCTAAAGATCATGAGTAGAGAGGGCTGCTGCTACATCACTGGGGCAGGGACAAGCATGTTTGAAATTTAGAGAATGTGCTAGGCCATCCCTGGGGCTTCCATAATGGGTGACAATGAATGCTCAATTGTGGCAACCATTGCCAACAACAGCACAGTGACCAAGAGCTCATTGGGAACAAAGGTCACCCTACCAAGCAGACCTAGACCAGCAGATAAGCTGGCTAAGGTAATGGGAGTATGAAATAGGTGGCAGAGGAGAGTGATCATGTATATTAATTATGACCCCAGGACCAACAATTGTCTTATTTTAATTGTTAAAAAGAAATTGTAATGGCAGCCGCTCAGAACTACTGACTGCATACAGTCAAATCCTTTCCTTAGTGTGCGTTTCAAGACCACAAGATGAATGACAGAAGTTCAAAAAGAAAGCTTAATAAGAGGGAAGAAGAGATAGCATCTGAAATAGACTTCTGTTTCCTTACTTTTATTCTCTTTGCATTCCTCATTCCTGTCATACCCTATTTCTAAGTTAATTTCAGAACACAGGGCTTCTAACATTTGGTCCCATGCTTCCCTCAATGGCTCCGGCTTCTTAAGAAATGGGGTATAAATGTCTCTACTTGTCATTCATTGCTTTGACAAAATGGTCCCCAACTGACCTTTTCTCCAGAATTTGTGCCCACTACCATCTTCCATCTATATGCTAATCCACCTGGAGAACTCACTCTTTTCTAAACACATCCAAGGCTTTCTTGATACCTTATCCTTATTCAAGCTGTATCCTATGCCAGGGGAGGTTCTTTCAAGCATTCCAAAGCCCATATATCTCCTTAAGAGAAATAGTGAGTATGAAACTCTGCCAATTGTAAAGTGTTACTCAAATGGGAAGTTTTCCTACACTAATGAAAGTATAGAGTCAACCAAAGAGTCATTCTTCAAGACTCTTAAATGTCCTCTTCTGTAGAAATGATTTTCTTCCATCCTTAACTTCTGAGTTCCCTTCCATCAAGTTGCTAAGAGTCTTACTGACCCCTGCTTAGATGAAAGCAGTCCACGTACTTGTCTTAGCACTCCCCTGTGACTTACCCTTGTGAAGGCAAGGCCATCCTCGCCATGGGCATTCTCCTTGCAGAACTAAGTGTCTTATTCAGGAGAAGAGATTGAGCATGCATAACTGAGTGAATTGAAAGACAAGCACAATATTTATGGGAAAAGCACCCTCAACAAGGAGGGAGATTTTAAAACGTAAAGTTCGTGACTATAGCTACTGGTAAAGACTTAGCAGCAGAGATTGGCTTAATCTACAGTCAGAAATAACAACAACAACAACAAAAAAAACCAGACAAAATATATAGAACAAGCACATTTAAGACACTGAACATTTGGACAGTAATACCTGAGAGGGAAAGCAAAGGATGTGAGCTGCTATATTCACCCATTCACCCCAGATTACTGCTTTTGAAAGGCTGTACAGGCCATGACAGAGGGCATGGGAACCCAGCTGGTTGATGTCTTCCATGGAGGAGCTGGATCCAATAGTAGAGACCAAGAGCTAGAGCTCTCAGTGTAGAGTACCAGGGAAGACAGAAGTGCACAGAGAACCCTGGGAACCTGAGGACAGTCCCCCTCGGGAATCCATCAAAGACGACAGACACACGCATGTGAAAGAGCCACTGCAGCTGGGAAAGAACAAACTAAGGTTTGGAGGGAGCGGTGTTCTGGATTCACACACATCCCACAACAGTGCCTGTCCCCAGCACGCAGACTAGAAAAAGTCAAAATCTACGGGCACTGATAGAAGACTCAGGAGTGGAGAATAATTAGCTCTAGAGGCCTACTGCTTCAATTACAGCCAACAAACCAAACTATTTTTAGCTACGTAACTGAAGCTCAAGCTTAAGAATATTTATAGAAACATGAAAAGAGGCAGCACCCAGTAAAGTGAACTCCAAATATCTGGCAGGAAAATAAGACCTATCGTGAGAAAAATGAACACATCAGTTGAAACCATCTTATTTCAATAATAAGACAGTTATTTATTTACTAATATATTTACTTATAGTTATTTATTTACTTACTATATTTATTCAATAAATAAGACAAGATAGACTAAAATTCACAAGAGACACAGATGTTAGAATTAGCAGGAAAGGACACTAAAACAGTAATTATAACTAGAATTCCTATGATCTAAATATAAATAAGGGACATCGAAGTTAAAAAAAAGGCCCAAACTGAATTTCTAGATATGAAAACTACAATGTTGGAGATGAAAAATAAATAAGATTAGAAATTGTAAAAGAAAAGATAGAGAACTTGAAGTTTTTTAGTTTTTGTTTTTTGTTTTTTGTTTTTTTATTTTACAGAGAGAGCTCACACATGTGCACACACAAGTTGTGGGGAGGGGCAGAGGGAAAACCTCTTCAAGTGGACTCCCCACAGAGGGTAGAGCCAGGGAAGGCCTCAATCTCACAACCTATGAGATCATGACCTGAGCTAAAACCAAGAGGCAGACATTTAACTGACCATGTAGGTGTCCCAAAAAGATAGTGAACTTGAAAGATATCAACAGAAATGATTCAAAGTGAAATCAAAAAGAACAAAGAACCGGGCTCCTGGGTGGCTCAGTGGGTTAAGCCTCTGCTTTATGCTCAGGTCATGATCCCAGGGTCCTGGAATGGAGCTCCACATCAGACTCTCTGCTCAGCAGGGAGCCTGCTTCCCCCTCTCTCTCTGTCTGTTGTTCTGCCTACTTGTGGTCTCTCTCTCTCTGTCAAATAAATAAATAAAAGATTTTTTTTAAATTCCTTTAAAAAAAAAAGAGAATTAAGAACCAAAGAGAAAAGAACATCAATGATTTATGGGACAACTTCAAAAGGCATCTTAATACTTAAGTATTTGGAGTCCTCAGAGGAATGAGAAGATATTAAAAAAAAAAAAAAAAAAACCAACTTTGATAGTAATGGCTGAAAAGTTCCAAACTTGATGAAAACCATAAACCTGCAGACTCAAGAATTTCAAGGCCCAAAATGACAAAGAAAATTATAATGTTACACCTTAATCAATTTATCCAAAATCCACAATTTTAAAAATAATCTTAAGAGCACCTGAGTGGCTCGGTCAGTTAAGTCTCTGACTTTTGATTTCAGCTCAAGGTCCCAGGATTGAGCCCTGTGTCAGGCTCTGTGCTCAGCATGGAGTCTGCTTCAGATTCTCTCCCTCTGCCCCTTTTCCCTCACTCTTTCTTTCTCTTTAAAAGAAATAAACCTCTTTTTAAAAAAGGGCAGTTGTGTTATACACAAAGATACAAAAATAAGAATAATGGCAGACTTCTCATTGGAAATAATATAAGCAAAAAGACAGGTGAGCAACATCTTCGAAGCACTGAAAGACAAGATACTGTCAACCTAGAATCTATAACCAATATAGATACAGTTCAAAAAGAAAAACAAAGGTGTTTTTGTAGAGACAAAAGCTGAAAAAAAATCATCACTGACAGAACTACACTACCAGGAAATGTTAAAGTCCTTTGGGCAGAAGGAAAATGATATCATTTGGAAATCTAGACAAAATACTGAGGTGCACAGAAAATGTTAACTACATGGGTGAGAATATAAGTTTTTTTTTTTAATTTTATGAATCTCTTTAATATATGTATAAATACAAAAAATAACAAGGTATTGTGTATTTAACACACATGTAAAATAGTACAAAGACTGCAAGGCTGCCAGAAAAGAAATAGAAGTATACCACTGCAAAGTCCTTTTATTATTTGTGAAGTGGAATAATATCACTTGAAATAGACTAAAGATGTATCCTATAAACTCTGAAGTAACTACAGAAACAGTAAAACAAAGAGTTATAGCTAATTAGACAAAGAGGAAAAAAGAAATAGAAAAAGAGAACAAAGATGAGAAAGCAAATATCAATATTATAGAATGAAACTTAACTATGTCAGTAATCACATTAAATACAAAACCTTTAAACATCCCAATTAAAAGGAAGAGATTATAAAAAAGGATTTAAAAAAAGGCAAAACCCAACTGTATGTTGCTTATAAACAATGGACTTCAAAAACAAAGTCACACAGGTTAAAAATAAAAGGTGGGCATGTTAAAGCTACTCAAAAGAAACCTAGAGCAGACAGAGTAAGTTCCAGCCCAAAGGATATTGCCAGGGATGAGGAAGGTCACTTCATAGTGATAAAAGAGTCAAAATGCCCCAAACAATGAAGCTTCAAAATAAATGAAACAAAATTTGTAGATCTGCAAAGAGAAACAGACAAATCCACAATTATACTCAGAGGTTTCAATAGCCCTTTTCAATAATTCATAGAACAAATAGGCATAAAGTTAGCAAGGACACAGAAGAATTGAACAATATCACCAACCAGAATGACCTACTTGACATTTATAGAACATTCCACTCAACAAAAGCAAAATTCACACTATTCTTAAAAGAGCACATAAAGAGAGACCATATTCTAGGTAATAAAATAAGTATGAATAAATTTAACATAGTTCTCTCTCACCACTATGGAATTAAGTTAGAAATCAATAACAAAGATCTCTGGGAAAATGCCCAAATATTTGGAAACAAAATAACACATTTCTAAATAACCTGGGGTCAAAAAACGCTAAAAAAGGAAATCAGTAAGTGTTTTGCACTGAATGAAAATGAGAACACAGATATGTAGGATTCCATTAATATATGGGGACATTTATAGCACTAAATTCATGCATTAGAAATGAAGAATGGTCCCAAGTCAATGACCTCAAATTTTTTTAAAAATGTTTTTAATTTTTTATTTTTTATAAACATATAATATATTTTTATCCCCAGGGGTACAGGTCTGTGAATCACCAGGTTTACACACTTCACAGCACTCACCTTAGCACATACCCTCCCCAATGTCCATAACCCCACCCCCCTTTCCCAACCCCCCTCCCCCCAGGAACCCTCAGTTTGTTTTGTGAGATTAAGTGACCTCAGATTTAACCTTAATTAGAAAAGAAGAGTAAACTAAATTCAAAGTGAGCAAAACAATGTGATGAAGATCAAACTGGAAATCAATGACACAGAAAACAGAAAAGTAATAGTCATTGAAATCAAAAGATTTTTCTTTGAGAACATCAGTAAAACTGATAAACCTCTAACCAGACAGATAAAGAAAAAGAAGAGAGAGAAAAGGCTCTAATTACTGATATTAGGACTGAGTATGAACAAACATTGCCAATAAATTCAGTGAATTAGATGAAAAAGGAAAAACTCTTTAAAAGACATGACTACCAATGCTTACTGAAGAAAAAAAGAGATAACCTGATCAACCCTATATTTACTAAGAAATTGACATTAGAAATTGCAATTTGATATATTCCTATATATAGAAAGTCTCAAGGAATCCTGAAGAAAGGTACTATAGCTAATAATTTCAGCAAAGTTTCAGGGTACAAGAGTAACACACAAAAATGAGATGTTTCAACCTATTAAAACCAAACATTCTGGAAAGGAAATTAATAAAGCTATTCTGTTTACAATAGTATCTAGAAAGGGAAAATATCTGGTAATAATTTTAGGAGGTAGAAGACTTATATCTGAAAACCATAAAATATGGCTGAAAATTAATAAATAAATGAAAAGACAACCTCTGTTCATGAATTGGCATACTTAAAATTGTTAAGACATCAGAACCACCCAAAGTGATCTACAGCTACAATTCAATCTCTGTCAAAAATCACAACAGCCTTTTTTTGCAGAAATGGAAGACAATCCTCAAATTCATGAAATAGAAGTTGGAAGACTCATATGTCCTAATTTCAAAACTTATCACAAAGGTACAGCAATCAAAACAGTGTAGAACTCACATAAAGGTAAACATATAGAACAACAGAATAGGAAGCCCAGAAATAAACTCTCACGCGTAAAGTCAAATGTTTTTTGAAGACCACTCAATGAGGAAAAAAAACAGCCTTTTCAATAGATGTGTTGAGACAACTGGATATTCCCATGCCAAAGAACAAAGTTGGAGCCCTACCTCATATCGGGTATAAAAATTAACTCAAAATGATCTAAATATAAGGACTCAGCCATAACATTTCTATTTATTTATTTATTTATTTATTTATTATTTATTTGAGAGAGAGAGAGACAGAGATAGCAAGAGAGAGCTGGGAGGAGAGGAAGAACCTGCTCCCCGCTGAGCAGGCACCTGGGATCATGACCTGAGCCAAAGGCAGACGCTTAACCAACTGAGTCACCCAGGTGACCCAGCCATAAAATTCTTAAAAGAAAACATGAGGGTAAATCTTTCTGACCTTGGATTAGGCAAGAGTCTTAGATATGATAACAAAAGCACAAGCAATAAAAGGAAAAAAACTGTTAAAATGAACTTCATGAAAATTAAATTTTTTTTGCAAATGAAAGGACATCATGATTAAAGTGAAAAGATAACCTAGTGAATGAAAGAAAGTATCTGCAATCATATGTCTAATAAAGGTTTAATATCCAGAATATATAAAGAATTCTTACAAATCAAAACCAAAAGACAATCACCTATTTAAAAAATGAGTGAAGAACTTGAACAGAGAATCTATCCAAGGAATATATACAAATATATAAAAAGATGCCTAGTATCACCAGTCATTAAGAAAATGGAAACCAGGGCGCCTGGGTGGCTCAGTGGGTTGGGCCTCTGCCTTCAGCTCAGGTCATGATCTCAGGGTCCTGGGATCAAGCCCCATATCAAGCTCTCTGCTCAGCAGGGAGCCTGCTTCCCCCTCTCTCTCTGCCTGCCTCTCTGCCTACTTGTGATCTCTCTCTCTGTCAAATAAATAAATAAAATCTTTTAAAAAGAAAAGAAAATGGAAGCCAAAATCACAATGAAATACCACTTCATACCTACTAGGATGGTTTTCTTTAAAAAACAAACCAAAAAAAAAAAAAAAGGAAAATTAACAAACATTGATAAGGACCTGGAGAAACTGCAAGACTCATACATAGATGGTAGGAATGTAAAATGTGCAGCCACTGTGGAAAAGAGTCTGGTGGTTCCTCCAACCTTATGACCCAGCAATTTCACCTCTAAGTATAAACCCCAAAAAACTGAAAACAGAGGCTCAAAGAGATACTTCTACACCAATGTGCACTGTAGAATCATTCAGAATAGCCCAAAGTGGAAACAATCCAAGTGTCCGTCAAGAGATGAATGGATATTGCACGCCACACTGTGGCAGATGATGAACACTGTCTGACACAAATTGAGCTTGCTATCACAAGAAAGTCTGACCTGTCTTAGTGTTCTCCTCCATGAGACCAACTGTTACATAGACTTCAACAATGTTCCTGCTCTGGGCTTAAGTGCAGTTGAGATGTGTTCTTGTTCAGGTGCAGGGGGGACGAAAGGGTCAGGAGTGCCAACCTTCACTAACCACCTAGTCTTCTGAGACATCACCACTTCATCTTAATCTTACTGAACAGTTAATGCCTCTACTTATTCTGGAACATTTCCGAATGTTTACATAGGAGTTTTTTTTTTTTTTTTTTTTTTTTTTCCCCATAGGAAATGACAGTGGATGAATTTGGTCTGTGAATCCTCTTAGAATTACAAGTAGCATTGTGTTTGTGTATGATGATCTGAGGGAAGGTTCCAAAGCAAATGGGGGCAAGGGTTTTAAATGTGCATGAGAGTCAGTGAGGTATAATATAAACTAGAGTATTAAGAGTTTACTCCTTTTTTTTGTTCTGCCCCCTCCCAAAAAAAAGAGAGAGACAGAGATGAATGGATAAAATATGGTATATAAATTCAATGGAGTATTTTTTTCTCATTTTTTAAATTTAATTTCTTTTCAGTGTAACAGAATTCATTGTTTATGCACCACACCCAGTGCTCCATGCAATACATGTCCTCCATAATACCCACCACCAGGCTCCCCCAACCTCCCATCCCCCACCCCTTCAAAACCCTCAGATTGTTTTTCAGAGTCCATAGTCTCTCATGGTTCATCTCCCCCTCCAATTTCCCTCAACTTCCTTCTCCTCTCCATCTCCCCATGTCCTCCGTGTTATTTGTTATGCTCCACAAATAAGTGAAACCATATGATAATTGACTCTCTCTGCTTGACTTACTTCACTCAGCATAATCTCTTCTAGTCCCGTCCATGTTGACACAAAAGTTGGGTATTCATCCTTTCTGATGGAGGAATAATACTCCATAGTGTATATGGACCGCATCTTCCTTATCTATTCGTCTGCTGAAGGGCATCTTGGTTCTTTCCACAGTTTGGCGACCATGGCCATTGCTGCTATGAACACTGGGGTACAGATGGCCCTTCTTTTCACTATATCTGTATCTTTGTGGTAAATACCCAGTAGTGCAATTGCAGGGTCATAGGGAAGCTCTATTTTTAATTTATTAAGGAATCTCCACACTGTTCTCCAAAGTGGCTGCACCAACTTGCATTCTCTCAATGGAATATTATTAGGCCAGAAAAGTAATAAAGTTCTGATTCATGTTACAACATGGATGAAACCTGAAACGTAATGGTAAGTGAATTAAATGACACAAAAGGGCAAATATCAAATTATTCCATTACATGAAATTTCTAGAAAAGGCAAATTCACAGAGAGAGGAAGTAGATAAAAGGTTGCCAAGGGCTGGAGGTATAGGTATAGCTTAATGGTTAGAGAGTTCTGTGTTTTCAAAAATGAAAATTTTTGAAAATAGTGGCAATGGTTGTACAATAATGTGAATGAAATTCATGCTGTCAAATTATACATTTAAAATGGTAAAAAAAAAAAGCGCTAATTTTACATTAAACATATTTTACCACAACTAAAAGAAAAATACTGGTTGACCACTCACCACACTAAATATTGTTGAGGGTGTGGAAGAACTGGAACTTTCATACATGCTAGTGGGAATGCAAAATTATGCGGCCAATTTGGAAAGCAGTTGGTAGTTCTTAGAAAGCTAACCTACCATACAATACAGCTATCCCACTCCTGGGTATTTTATTTATCTAAGAGAAATTAAAGTCTATTTCCATACAAAGATCTACATATGAATTTTCACAGCACTCTTATTTGTAACAGCCAAAAACTATAGGTAATCCAAATGCCTACCAATAGGTTAATGTATTGAGATATACGATTGAGATACAGTTACATAAAGGGATATCACTAGCAATGAAAAGAAACAAATTACTAACACACAACACCTTAGATGAATCTCAAAGTGTATCAATAGGAAAAGACCATATGACAAAAGTACATACTATAAACCTCTGGAAAATCCAAAATAATCTACGGGGACTAAAAGATCAATGGTTACCCACGGGCTCAGGGAAAGTGTGAAAGAGGCTTTACAAACTTTTTGGGGTGAGAGACATGTTAACTAACTTGGTTGCAGTGACAGTTACCCTAGTGTACACTTATGTTAAAACTCATCAAATTGTCCATTTTAAATATATGCAGCTTACTGTATGTCAGTTGTATCTCAATGGAGCAGTATTATAAATGAAAGGACAGATGAAGTTCACAACTGATAATTAACTAGTAAAAGTCTTCCCCCTCCCAGTGGTACATTAATTTTCCCTAACTTTTGATTTTTTTGATGGGTCTTACAGAGAAGCTAAAAAAAAACAAAAACTGCTTAATAAATTGCCTATCCTTTAGGAACTACATTGTCACCTGACTTCTCCAAAGCTATTTTCACCTCAGGAAAAGAGGCACTTTCCCAGTTCCTTCTTCCCTTCCTTCATTCCTTCCTTCCTTCCTTCCTCATTCAACAAATATTTATTCAGCAGTTAGTAATTATCAGGCATTATTCTAGACAATGGGAATAAAGACATAGACAATATAAAAAGTTCTTGCTCAAATGGAGCTTATATTTGAAGGGGAGAAGACAGACAATGAAAAAAATTAATTACAATATGTGGTATGTTGCTCGAGAAGAATTATTATGGGGAATAAATAAGGCAGAAAATGGCCAATAAGGCAAAGCCTGGCCAAGGAACAGGTATGAGTAAAGGCTGCTTTTCATGAGGAAGTCACAGAAATAATCATGGAGAAGACAACATTTAAGCAAAGACCTACAGGGGGTGAGGGGTCAGCCATGCAGATAGCTGGGGAATGAACATTGTAGACAGAACTAGCAAGTACAAAGCCTCTGAGGCAGAACCATGCCAGCTTCTGGGGAAAGAGCAAGAAGGACACTGTGGACTGGTGAGACGTAAGAAAGGAGGAGAGTAATAACAGATTATGTCAGAGATGATAGGGGAGGATCATATAGAGCTGGTGAGCCATTATCAATTTTGACTGAGTGAGATAGGAAGCCATCGGAGGACTGAAGAGGAGACTGGGTACAGTAACCCAAGCAAAAGACAATGGCTTGGTCCGGGGGTAGAAAAAGACTAGCTTACAGTCATGTGTAAAATAGGAAGAAGAGGGGAGTCAGGACTTTTGGCAGGAATAACCTGAAGGATGAAGTGGCCATTAACTGAAATGTGGAAAATTGCGATGCAATATTTTTGAGGGGAAAGATCAAGTTCGATTTTACATGGATTGTGTTGAGGTACCTGTAAAATAAGTCCTTTAATAGAGAGGGGACTCATCTGAAAGTGAAATGAGGTCAAGAGTGATCCCTGTTAAAAGAGAAAATGACTAGGATTAGGTGATCCAAACAGAAGATCGTGCAGGTGAAGCCCTTAGGTCACTGATACAGAGAGGCCAACAAAAGGCACCAAGACACACGGAGCTCCATTGTGTAAGAGGAGTGAATCTCTGGGATTCACATAAGAGCATTCTAGCTCAATGGAGGCCTCTGGCTACAAAGATGAAGAAGGGTAGGTAGATTTAGATACATTTAGGAGGTAAAAATTAACAACACTTGGTTCAATGCTATGAGCAAACAAATCTAGGATAAAATACTAAGGTAAAACTCAGAAATAGTTACAGTGCCAGATTTTATACAAAAAGCAAAAATAGGAAATGCAATTAATTCTTGATAATTCTAATGAATATTTCTTTCAAATCCAGACACATGGTGCAGTATTTCAAATGGCATGTTTAGTAATGCCAAAACACCTAAATAGAAAGGGCAGCATTTAGAAATTATTACATTCATGCACATATGTGTGTATGTACATACTAGGGCATCAGAAATATCAGGAAGGAGATACTACCAAATATTTAGAGTGGTTATCTCTGGATGGTAGAATTCCTGGTGACTCTCCTTTGTTTTTTTTTTTCTTTCTCTTTACTAAGTTTTAATTATCATGTTTTCTTTGACAACTTAAAAACAGAGTATTAGTTTTGTCCCTCTAGAGAGAAAATCAAAGAGGCAACAGGCTATGAGTGACTTATGGTTCATCAAGTTCTTGCGAGATTCCTGGCTCATTTTTAAGCTCTGAGATATCAGAAGCTATTACCATGAAGATTCCAAGTTGGGTAAAAAAAATGATATTAAAAAATTGAAGTCTTTAAAATTCACAAATAAAAAATACAAGTTCTTTTTGCTGTGCTGATTAACTAAGGCAGGATCTAGAATATGATACTCATCTTTTTAAGTGCTGTTTGTCAATATTGGGAAGAAGCAAGAAAGGGAAAGGATAACCACCTGTTGAAGCACGTGAAATGTGAGATCAACAATAATTTGGGACCTGGGAAGCCCATCTTTTTTCTTTGATTTGCATTTGGATTGATGGTGTCTCTAACCTAGAATAATAAAATTCATCGCTTTGTTTTCTTGGTCTCAGTGAAGCTATCCAAAATCCTACATATTTCTCTTTTGTAATTATGTTTATTTTTAAAACCTAGGCTCACGTAATTCTTCTATATGCTGAATGTTAACACTTTGCTGATGGCATAAGACCATCTCTGCTCCTGCACTTATTTATTTTTTATTGAAGTATAACTGACAATACCTTAGTGATTTGATATTTTTATACATTCTGAAATGATCACCACTTTAAGTCTAGTCTGTTACCAAAGTTATTACAATATTACTGACTGTATTTCTAGTGCTGTATATGGCACATTTCTTTATAACCGTAAGTGTGTACCTCTCAATCCCCTTTACCTATTCCACCTGCTCCCAACTCCTCCCCCCACTGTAACCAAAAGTCCCTGTGTAAACTGAGTGTCTGGCAGCTTTGTCAGGCCAGCTGGGGCAGGCACAGGGCAGTTTGCTTTGGTGAGATGGCTGGATCAGATGCAGTTCAAGCTCCGGTCTCAGTACATGCGACATAGGAGCCAGCATGGCGAGACGGTGGCTAGAGTGGGCACAAGCCAGGAGTGTCCTGGAGCACACCACATTGGGCTGTTCTAGCAGGTTGGAGCTGGAGCAACTGTGGAAGGAGGAACATTCCTAGGGCATACCATATTGGGACTGCCTCTTAGCAGGATGGCTGCGCTGGGCACAGGTCACAGGGGTCCATGAGTTCATCAGTGTACCATGGCCCCCTTGACCCAATGGCTGGAGCTGAGGTAGATGCTGGCTAGGGATGCCCAGGGTGTGCAGTATTGGGGTCACCTTAGGGAGAAAGCTGGAATTGGTATAACCTAGGGGTCTGGGCATGCTGAGGTGGCCCTAGCAGTCTGGCTAGAATCCCTGGAAACTGCACCCACTGGGTTTATCAAGATTGAGTGTAAACATTAAAAAACAAAAAACAAACAAACAAACAAAAAACCCTGTTTCTCACTGGCACCTTCAACCCAGCAGTTTCCTGCCCATTTGGTAGAGGCTCTAGGGTTAATAAGTAGATTCCCTTTACTGACAGTCTAGTTGCCATTTATGTATTAATTTAGTTGAGGGAGAGAGTGAGCGAGAGAGAGCTCAAGCCAGGGGATGGGCAGAGGGAGAGGGAGGAGCAGACTTCCTGCTGAACAGGAAGCCTGATGAGGGACTCCATCCCAGGACCGTGGGATCATGACCTGAGCTGAAGGCAGATCCTAACCAACTTAGCCACCCAGGCACCTGACCTTATTTATTTATTTATATTTAAATGTAAATTCTAGTTAGTTAACATACATGGCAATATCAGTTTCTGGAGTAGAATTCAATGACCTACAACACCCAGTGATCATCATGATAAGTGCCCTCCTGAATACCCACCACCCATCTAGCCCATCTCCCATCTACCGCCCTAGTTGCCCTTTAAACTGCTGTTTTTTCACTGTGTTTCAGGGCAGCCAAGTCTGTATATGGGCCTCCTTGTACTATCTCTCCCTATTGCAGATAGTGCCTTGGGAGTGGGGTCCTAGTATCACTGTGTCTCCATGTCTCTGGCTTTGCTCTATGGGTTCCCTCTCTCCTTGCTGCGCAGAAGCTATTCAACCACCCTTCAGTTCATCTTCAGGAGGAATCGCTCTATATGCAGGTATAGGTTCTGTGTGTCCTGAGAGGGAGTGGGTTCAGGGTCTTCCTACACCACTGTCTTGGACTGCCCTCCTGCTGAGAAATTTAATTTCTGTAAGAAAAGAATTGCTTTTCCACCTGTGCTCAGTTACTCCTCCAGCAAAAGTAACCTGCCCAGAGCAAGGGCTTTAGTTTTAGAAGTCTAAGTTGCTTGCACATGGAATTCTTGAAATAAATTATTTTCATTGTGACTTGGCATACGTTTAATTTTAGATCATTAATTTAACATCTGCTTATTTGTTTGTCTCTTGACTGTTAGCAAATAGTAAGTCCAACTCATCCTGAATGACAGCAGATGGTCAGGCTTCTGCTTGTGGCAACTCATTTGCACTGGGTCCCCCTCTTTTCTAAACCTTCTGATCACCCTAGGCTCCACATGGCTCCCACTCACAACCCCTCTGACCCCCAGCCCTGAGAACATCTACAGTATACCTGATCCTGTGCAGACCCACGTAGGAACAAAATACAGCACTATCTTTTACTGGGGGCATGCCATGGGCCAGGAGCCATGTCTTAATTTGTGTCCAAACCTTACACCAGCACTACAAGGAAAGTATTTTCTTATACACTTGGCACAAATAAAGAAACTAGAATCCAGAGGGCACATAACTGGTTCCAAACAGAGTTAAGCAAGAAGCCTAAGCCCTCTGAGACATCCATCCTCTTCCTGACATTCCTTTGTGCCCTCAGGGTCACTGTCCAGCTTGGTGGGGATGGAGGAAGGGGGCTCCTGCTCAGGGAGAGCCACTGTGCTATGTGTGTTGCTCTCATGCATGCCTCTCTTGCTCCTCTGCCATTAGCACTGCTATGTCAACACCTGCCCGCTTTGCACTGCCAAGCTGATCAACAGTAGTGGCCCCTGTTGCTTAAGTGACTCAGAACGATGCTCTAAATCCCATGCATAACTGGCTAGCAATACTCATTCTCCTGACCAAATCCCTAATCCTTATGAGGATTAAAAGTCTGAACAAATAAAAGGATCCCCTTTGTTATCCAATGATACAAAGTCAGACAGCAATTCTCCTCCTGGCCAAACAGCCCTGCCTCCCTGCTCCCTCTCCACCCTTCAGTGCACTTCCCCTTGGAGGCAGCTGGGACAGCTGTGGTTCTGTCCTCCCAGGACGTGCTCCTGCTAGACAGAGAGTTAATGGTGGTGCAGTTTACCTAATCCCTGCCAGGGTCACTCTAACATGCTCTTTGGGAACTGTCCTGGTTCATCCAGAAAAAAAAAAAAAAAACAGTGGAAAAGTAAGGAATAAAAAGAACACAGAGAGGGATGCTCTGGCTCTTTGTCTCTAAGGCTCCCACTGCACTGTGACAAATATCCATCTCTTCCAGGGAGGAAAAGCAGTTTTGATCACTCCCCTTGTTACACACACATATAATCCACTTGTGACAAGTGGACACAAATGCCCACACAGCCACTCTACCCATACTGGCCTCTGACAAGATCAACCACGCAGAAGCCAGTTACCACAGGACTTCTACTGATACTCATTTTTAACCTCATCCTGATATGTTTCTTTCCTATAAAATATTTTATAAGGTAGTGGAAGTATTAGTTTAGTAGTAACCTGACCCACGACAGTAGTCATGGTTCAACCTAATGCACAGAATTTAATTTATAATAAATAAGCATACATCACAGGGAAGATACATGTGCTTGGGCACTCATTATCAGTTAGGGTGTATGAATGAGTTTGGGAACTGGAAACCTCACTGGGAGAACAAAAGGCATGGGCAAAGTCAGGCAAATCCAAAAGGAAATTCCAGGTCTCCCACGTGCCTCCCAGTAAACTGCTACATCTTGCTGGGATTCTGATTGCCACACATAAAGTAGGGATGACAATGATCCTGTTCAATGGGGTGAGGATTAACAAGACCCCGGAAAGGGTGCTAGTGAAGATTAGCCTCTTGTGGAGGGTTCAGCCCAGGCAGGTGCCCAAACTGGTGATATCCAGTCATTCTCTGGAGCACAGACCCTCTGGCCACCAGGGCCCTCTCTGTTAAATATTATCCAAGCCCCTCCTCCTTCTGCTAATGAATATATCTCTCATTTTATAGCCACTTGCTGACAACGGTGCAGCAGAGCCTGGAGTGTCCTCCCCAAACCGAGGCCATGCTGCAGGGAATTCTGTCCCCCTGCCCTCTCCCACACAGGTTAGTACACATAATTTTCTTAACAGGAGAGTCTGGCCCCACATCTAATTTAAATCTTTGCTGCCCAAGTCTGTCTTCCTCTCTTCTATTCTTGACAAAGCTGGACCACTTCTGCAGCATAACAAGGCAGATGAGAGCAGGCCTCCACTGAAAGCCTGAGTCCAGCACTGCTTGCCATGCTTCTTATCTGGGAAGCAGATTGCACATCCCTGTGTCCCAGCTGCCACACGGGGCCTGGCATGCAGCGCCCACAGTGGGCACTGTGGCTGGATGCTATGACATCACGGGCACAGCTGTTTAGCTCTGCCATCTCACTACCCCTCTGCCATGTCCTTGCCCTTTTCCATAAAAGGCAGTCACAGAGCAGAGACGGGAGACCTTAAGATCCAACAACATCCGTTCCCAGATAGGGAACAATCCTGGGCTATGGGAGGAGTGACGTGGTCAAGGTCCCATGGCCATGTCATGGCCGGTCTCTCATCTCTCTGCCCAGCCTAAAACTGCTCACCACAGCTCCATTCCATTCCCCTCTGCTCCTTCAGAAGTCCCCAGGATCACATTGTCCCTCTGAAGCCATTCGTCAGGACCAGAGGCAGAATAGTCCATGCTCAAAAGACGGTCAGGGCCTAAGCCAAAGTGCTAGATCTGCCTCTCCTACTTTTTACTTCTCAAATTCTCTCCAAGGAAAACCCCACAAGATGCCAAGTAAACAGATGCGATGGTTAATTTTATGTGTCACTTTGACTGGCCAAGGAGCTTGCCCAGATTAAACAGTTTCTGGGTGTGTGTGTGTATGAGGGTGTTTCCAGATTAGATTGGCATTTGAATCTGTGGACTCAGTAAAATACATGGTCCTCCCCAACATGGGTGGGCATTGTCCGAGGCACTGGGGACCTGAAGAGAACAGGAGATGGAGGAAAGAGAAATCTGTTCTTTTTTCCTGCCTCACTGACTAAGCAGGGATATCTTATCTTGTCTTTTGCCCTCAGTCTGAGATTTACATCATTGGCTCCTCTGGTTCTCTGGCTTTCAGTCTGAGACTGAATTACACCAACAGCTTTGCTGGTCTCCAGCTTGCAGTCGGAGATCGTGAGACTTCTCACCTTCCATAAACCCATGAGCCAATTTCTGTAACAAATCTCTCTAGACATACAGATCCTCCCCCACAAACATCTATAGGTCTGTATCTCTCCAGAAATAAACATCTACAGATAGATTTATTGTAGACATTGGCATATAGATACTGACACAGAGAGAGAACTCTCTTTCTCTCCTCTTGGTTGTTTTTATGGAGAACTCTAATACCCAATAACCTTTTAGAGTTTGTTACCTTTTCTGAATACTCCAAGAGACCTAACTAAGCAAGGCCTCTTCCCAAAATAGCCTGAAGGCCCTAAGATCAGTTGATATGAAACAGGCAGAGGTTGGAAGAACAGTTTCTGTAAATGGTTGCATCCTTGGTGATTTCTGCCAAAGACTGCCTCCTGAGTTTCAGCTGCCCAACGTGGTAAAAAACATGGCTCTTAGGGCAGAGAGCTCCCCATGGAAAAACTGCACATGTACCTCTATGTACCAATCTACACACACACACACACGAACACTCACGTCAGTCAATGAGTGTTACCCTTACTTTTTAAACTTTAAAAACAAAGAATATTTTTATATATTTTAATCTTCTGTTGCAAGTTTTCTGGAGGTCTTGGAGGATCGGAAGTGGTATCTGGAATTTAAAAAAAAAAAAAAAAACAGGCAGTGACCTGAAAAGAGGCCAGGCTCCAGGAACAGAGGAAATCCCCAAGGTTGCCCAAGTTCACACCTGGACTGAAGCCTGGGATATCAAGAGAAGGAGGTCTGGGGCATGCTGTGGATGATATTCCAAACTGCTAGTGTCTCCTAAAAGTGTGTCCACTATGGGAGGTGTGGACTGAGAGAATTTCAGAAAGGCAGGGTGGGTGCAGACTGTGAAAGACCAGCCAACGGTATGAAACAGCAAAGTTCAGATGTGGAATGGCATTTTGTGGTAGGGGGCAGGGGAGCTTCATTAGGAGTCCAGTTGCCAGTGATTCTCATTAAGAAAAGCTGGTGGGAACAGAGGCTGCTAGTTCAACGAAGTCGGGGACACAGCACCAGCTGTAAAAGGATTCACCCCAGGAAAACCTGTTCCTAATTAACTACTACACAGATTAGAGCCAGCCAACACAAGCTCCTCCCATGTGGGTCAATCTACCAGTAATACAAATAAAGCATCCCTGAAATTACATCTATGAAAGAATATCACTCAATTATATTTTATCCAGAGGTTTTCAAAAGTGCATCTTTTGTAGGTGATTGATGTCTGTCACTTTTTTTTTTTTAAAGAAGTGCCTTAATTAGGGAATTACAGAAATAACAGCTTCGTCAAGAGGGCAAGAGAACATAAAGACTGATGATTGTCCCATGCATGTTTAGAAAACAGGAAGTAATTACAGAAAAATAAGTATTTACATCCAGGTGTAAATCCTGTACTGCATGGCTTCTCAAATTTGAAGGGACTCAAATATCAATTCCCCACGGATCTTATCAAAATGCAAGATCCTGTCTCTGTGGGTCTGGGTGGTACCTGGGACCTCTGCATCTCTCACCAGCCCCAGGTGAGGCACTGCTGAGCGCTATACCCATCAACCTCTTGAGCAGAGACCAGGGATCATGTGCAAACAGTTAATCAAAGATCCATGATGCAGTATGGGTTTCCAGGACCAAGCATGTTCCCTTACTGGTGAGCTCAGCCACCTTTAACTTATCTCCATGAAACAGGATTATCAATCACCACAGCCACTCCACCTGTGGTACTACAAATCATACAGGCTCTGCACTCAGATTTAAGGTGCTAAGAGCCAAAGTCTCCTCTAGTTGCAGAGGGTAATTCTGTAGTGTGCCTGGTAAACACTTATGAGGAGGCAGGAGAAACACTGGACACAAATTAAGGCTTGCTTCTGGATTATTTTTCCTTTGTAAGCTTGGCTTTTACAACTGTTGTAAAAGCCAACAGTCCTCCAGCTTGAGGTGGAGCATCTCTGAGCCCTGGTGGCCACATGGACCCTCTAATGAAGTTGGCACTGCACTGTGCTGGGAGACACTGTGTCTGCTGAGCTCAGCACTGCAGTCCAAGTTGCTAGGCTGCCAGGGTAGATCTGTCTAACAGCTGCTGGCACATCAAGCCAATATCCTCCCTTTCTCTGTGAATATCTGCCAAGAACTGCAGGATGTGACAAAAGAATTCCCTCTAAAAATCACAACTTTCCTTTAGAAGCATGGCCCCTGCCCCTTCCCCTGCCCCTGCAGCTGAGTCTGTTAGAAGCCCCCCAGAGTGCTGGTTCTGCCATGCTGTTCCCATGTTCTTACACCAGGGAAGCTCAAGTTACAGCTGCAGACCTGGCATCCCACAGCCCAGTGGCTGGCACTCTGCCATGGAGAGCTTGGTCTTACTGCAGTATTAAAGCTGCCCTGCTCTCGGGCACAGGCAGGCAAGGACTCCCACAGCCCTGGGCAAGGGGGTCAATGATGCAGCCTCCTCCTTCCCAGAACTCTAGACAATTTTCAACTCAACCCTTTATAAGCTCCCAGCCTCTCCATTATTTCTGTGGACTTATGGAGCTCAAGGCAGGCCTCCCACTTGAGACAGATCTGCTGTGTTTATGATTACGCTCCTTTGCACAGTGAAGTGAACCCTTCTCCCTAAAACTAGGCCCAAACAGGTTGCTCTCACTCTCCCTCCAGAAGCCCTGTGAGGACAACAGCAGGAGCAGGAGAAGAGCTGGTGATAAGAATGGCCACCCTCACTGATCATGCACCTGTCAGGAAAGAAAGATCTCTGACACTATTCCCATTTTGCAGTTGTTGAGAGTGAAGTCCAAATAAGTCATATGACTTCCAGGTCACAAGCTAGCAGCTGCAGGACCAAAACCTGCTCTCCATGTAGTTCTGTCCCCAGCCCCCAACTTCAAGGGGGACCAAGCCTGCCCAAACTACTTCTCAGACCGCCAACCCTAGCATCTTTCTTGTCAGGCCCTTGCAGTGCATTGTGCCCTCAGAAAATGGGGATTTCCTCTGATCCAGCAATAAGGGGTGAGAAGAGCTGGCGGCCACCACAGCAGGTTGGGAAGCCGAGAAAGCAGGAAGTTGCAGATCACTTTACAGGCCAAGAAGGCACAACTTTATTTCTTCTTCGCATTAACTGGTGGGCACAGCAATTAGTTTTTTAACATTTAGCATTTCCCATTTCTGCTCACCTATACTATTAATGGATTTTTCTTCTAGAAATTCTTGGAGGGAATGGGATGCACGGCATCCACAAGCACTGAGGAGCCACATAGCCAGGCATCCTTCTCCTCCCTTAGCAAGCAACGGGCAGCCTAGGAAGCTTGGTCCAATCCTTGCCGGCTGCTACAGGCGGCCTTCAGTGTGAATCCAGCTATGCTCCACTCAACCAGTCAGATTACTTCACCAGTGCCTCCTTGAGAGAAGGGATTTTTTGTTTTAATTACAGTGCTTGGCACACATGTGCTTAATACATCTGTGAACAATGTCTCACAGAAAGACGGTGAATGAGTCTTTCAGAACCTCTTGTGTCCTCATCTGCACAACCTGGATACTACCATCCTCTGAAGGACAAGGCCCCATCCGCAATGCTGTCTCCCTGCCTCTACTCCGACTGCTTCTCGGGGCCCAAGCCAGGTCTTTCTATCGCAGAACCCCAGAGCTCAGTGTCTGTGCTCAACGCCAAGAGCACCCATCATGCCTCAGCAAAGCCTCCTGGACAGAAGCCATGGACCAAACCCAAAGCCTGGAAAGGCACAGTCAGAATGCACCCTAGAAATCATCTAGTCAGGGTTCTGTCAACACTTCAAATGGACGGAACTCTCTTATCAAACAAAATCTTAAGTGAAACTCATACACGTGCATGTCTGGCTGTGACATCTGTGTGCATATATGTACCTATATATGTGTGTACACATACATTATAGAGACCTATAGAAACACACATGTACACCTGCATTTTGCCCTCACGTGTTTCTTGGCATCAGCAGTTTCTCTAGACGAAGCAGTTCTGCGACATAGCCCATTGCAGTCAGAGTTTTGGACAGTAAACCATTTGCTTTCTGTCTGTTCTGGACTAGGGAGCTTCTCCTCAGCTTCAACACAGTGCCAACAACCCCCGCAGGCTTCTAAGCAGGAGAGTGCCCAGAAGAGCTCTTCGATCCGTGTGGATGACTCTGACAGTTGCTGCAGAAAGTGGGGGGCAGACTGTGGTGAGAAACACCACACGGACACTACATGGCACCCCAGAGAAGGTGTGAGGAGGACCCAGGTCAGGCTGCTGGTGGGGAGTAGTGAAGGACAGATGCCAGCACCTCTGAAGGGTGCCTTCCATGAGCTGGAGCAAGCCAGGGGGCAGGAGGTGGGGCACCGTGAGAATGGGCTCTGCAGCCCGGATACCTGGCAGTGGCCCCTCCCCTGAGTAGCTGCAGGATTTTAGGCAAGGGGCCTACCGTCTTGGACCTGGGCTACTTTATATGTAAATTAGGGAAGTGACTATATTGTCTTGGGATAGTGGTACACAGCCCCGGGAGCCTGGAACACCCCAGTGTCGACCCATCCCACACCAAGGGAGCCAGAGTGCTGGTGGGCTAGGCCCTCAGGGATGTCTAAAGCCCCCAAGGGGGTCCTATGCACCCACCATGGTGGGTTTAGATCAAACATACTAATAACATGCTAAGTGGTAAGCACTGGCAAATGTTAACTATGGATAGACCACAGGCGAGCCACCAGGCAGCTTTCAAAGATCTGAAGAACTCTCCTGTGGAGGGGAAATTATATGTCCTCCATGTGGTCCTAAGGGGGGATCCTTTTAAAGTTCTATATCTGAGGCAAATCTGAAGGGCTCACCTGGACAAAGGGAATGGGCCTGTATGTGTCTGACTGAGGTGACAACTGTGAGGGCAGGGCCAAGGAGGGCTGTCTTCCCAACGCCACTCATCCCTTGAGTCTGATTCCTAGGCATTGCCCTGATAGCATCTAGAGGGCTGGGAACTGGTTGTCTGTACTCAGTGAGGCAGGGTCAGGATAGTGGTAACTCCAGCTGCTGGGCTGGGGTGGCTGGAAAATGACCAGACCATTACAGGATGAAGTGAAAGGAGCAGCCATAATAAAAGGAATGGTTAGGTCCGTGGGACCTCCTCAACTATGGGGTGGGTGGTAAACAGGAGAGCCCAGACCACCTGCTCCACAACAACCCAATACCATTAACTGTGGACTTTTTAGTGAAAAGTACAATGAGTGGGAAAAAGACTTCACCAGCTTAGAATAAAAGCAAATGTTTCCTACTCCCATCATATCATGGCTGTGGAAAGATAAAGCACAAATTCTGAGCTGGCCAGGAAGCCCACCAGGGCCAGGTGTGGTGGTGCTGGCCACAGAGACTTGGACATTCACTTTGTCTGCTCCCCAGATCCAGGCCTTGTTTCTCCAAACTGACTCTCAGAAGAGTGCTCCTTCTGTACCGGTGTTTAGTGTGTCCTGAGACTCCTTTTATAATGTCAAATGAATAGGTGAATAGGAAACACACAAGATGAACTGTCAATGGAAAAGACATCTTCCTTGAAGGAAACTCTAAAATCAAGACCCTAGTCAAAGAGTTGGTTAAACATCGGACCCTTGGTTTTGCCTCAGGGCATGATCTCAGGGTCATGGGATCAAGCCCTCAGCACAGAATCTACTTGGGATTCCTTATCTCCCTCTTCCTCTGCCCCTCCCCCTACTCACGTGATCTCTCTCTCTCTCTCTCTCTCTCTCTCAAATAAATAAAAAAATCTTTTAAAAAGAAAGAAAAGACTTTAGTCAAGAGTTGAAAAGTTTGCCCTCCCTATTTCTAAGACAAATTACTTACGAGGGAGGGTTTGTGTCTTGACATGGTGTGAACTACACACACACATACATAAACGCATACACACACACACACACACACACACACACACAAATATTTAAAAGAACTCTAACCAAATTTTTGAAATCTTCCTAATAGTACAGTTCTTATTCTTTTTGTTCCACTGTCATTCATGGAGTTTTTAATATCTAACATACATATATTAATGTTCAGTCTCTCGGCAGGTACAGCCTGCCAGAGAAAGCCATTCTGCCTCAGTCTTTGGCAACTGTACCACAGTCCCTCCAGTATCTTTCCAGTTCCAGTAACCCACAGACAACCACAGTCCAGAAGATCAATAGCAGCCTAACACTGCATCACAATGCCTACCTCATTCACTTCACTTGGTCTCTCATTCGTCTCACAGGCCTTTGATCATCTCACATCATCACAAGAAGTGTGACTACAGTAAGATATTTTGAGAGAGAAACCACATTCACATAACTTTTATTACAGCATACTGTTATAATTGTTTTATCTTACTATTAGTTATTATAAATCTATTACTGTGCTTAATATGTAAATTAAACTTTATCACAGGTATGTATGTATGCATAGGAAAAAACATCGTATACCTAGCATTCAGTACTATCTGTGGTTTCAGGCATCTACTGGGGGTCTTAGAATGTACCCCCCATGGATAAACTAGGGCTCAAGTTTCCAGCAAGAAATTCATCAAAAGAAGGCATTTTCCTCCTGGCAGTGGAAGACAAGGGATGTGGAATGCAATAGTGGGTTGATCTGAGGTAATTAGCATGCTAATGGTACCTGCAAAAATAGCACAGCTTTCCCCCTGACATGCCACTCTTATGGATGGAGTTGTGTCCTCTCCCCAGATTCCTATGTTAGAGTGCTAACTGCCAGCACCTCAGAACGTAGAGATGGGGTCTTGAGGTAATTGAGGTAATTGAAGTAAAACATTAGGGTGGGTCCTAATCCAATCTCACTGGTGTCCTGAAAAGAAGAGATGAGGACACGGGCACAGAAGGAAGATCATGTGAGAACACAGGGAGAAGATGGCCATCTACAAACCAAACAGAGAAGTCTCTGAAGAGAGAAGCCCTGTGACACCTTGATCTGGGGCATCCAGCCTCCAGAACTATGAGACAAGAAATTTTGGTTATTTAAGCTACTCAGTCTGTGGGACTTTGTTGTGGCACCTTTAGCAAATGAATACACGCACATTTAAAACATAATCTGCACAGAAACTGAGAATTATCCCCATTGGAGCCTTGAGTCATCGCCGCCTGAGATTTCAGGAGACCTCCCCATCCCAGAGCTTGACGTTGACAGGGGGGCTGGTGTGTACACTCACTGACTCCTGCAGACGAACGCTGAAAGAGCAAGAACCACCAAGCAGCACTGGGCCCCGAGGTCTCAGAGCTGGGGTTTGAGAGCTGGAGCATTACAAAGCTGATGCCAGGCGCTCCTCTCTTCCTGCTTCCAGCCCTGACATAACCTGCATTTCTTCCCCTTTCTTCAGGAGGACTCCTCATGGAGGCCAGGGAGAGCACACTGAGCACTCACTCTGGGACAGCATGGCCAGCACCTGGCCTGTGCTGTAGGGGGTGGGGGAAGGGTCCTCAGGGCCTGTGGTTTCAGGGAACTGGTACACCCAGGCTTGACCACAGCAGCAAGGGGGTACCTGGTGAGTGCCAACATGCCGTCACCACAGGTGTGTGTGTCCTTACTGGAGGAGAGGCAGATCTTTCCTGTGATCTAAGTACAACAGGAACTTAGTAATCCCATCCCATTCCCCCAGCATGGGCAGTCAGTGAGCACATGGTGGTGACCAACCACTGCCTTTAGATAGTAGCTTTTCAAACTGACCTACCCATGCAGCTGCTCCAGTGTCACAAGTGCCCAAGTCCTTGTTTTGGGAGCATCCAAAGCTACTGTTAACTGCAAGCATTATTAAAATTTTGATTTGCAGAAATCAAAATTTCTACTGGGGGTCTTGGAATGCATCCCCCATGGATGCGTTCCAAGAAAATTAGAAGAAGCAGTGTCATAGAAAGACTCAGAAGAGGGCCTGACACACAGTGGGCACTGAATGAGTATGAACTGGGACCATTATTCAGGATGGGGGTGGGGGCGGAAAGTCTCATTATTCTTACCACAAGGGTTACAAGCTTTCTGAACACGGACACAGAGCTCCCACCAATTTCAGGGTCTAGGTGGCACTAGCTCCTGGATCTTTTGTCAACAAGAGATTTACAAGCAGATTGTCAGAAAGACCCAGTCTCCCAAGGATGCATGAGGTGCAGAAACACTCCAAACAGGCAGGAGCAAGCTACTAATCCAAGTGTCCCCAAGCCTTTGGACTTTAATGCTTGAGATGAACAGTCCAGTCCCAGCAACTGAATCCAGCCCTACATGCACCACCTTTCTCTGCCCACTGTTAGCTTTGAAAGGCCAACACTCAGAATACCAGAGATGTATTTCCAAGGCCAACACCAGCTCTGATGGGCCAAGGTGAGGACATCAACCTTACAAGTCTGTCCTGAACAAAATTTCCTGACTGATGGTCAAGGCTCCAGAACTCCTGATAAAGGGCAGATAAGCAAACCAACTATTTGAAGTCACATCCAAAACAAACCCAAATCCATATGCTTTGAAGTTGGTCTTTTTTAACCAACCAAACAAAAGGGCTCATTTTTGGACTACAGCAGGTATTACCGCAAAAAGTGAGCCATTACAGGTGAGTGAGAACTATGTTTTTTCCCTCTCACTCAAAGACAGAAGACAAGCATGTAGACATTTTTGTTTGGGAAAGTTGTGTGCACGTGTGTGTGTGTGTGTGTGTGAGCGCGTGCGCATGTGTGTGTGTTTTATGAAAAAAAAATGATTTTAAGCTTTGGCCCAATTCTTAACTTATAAAACCCCATCCAGATATACCTAAATGCTTGCTCTCTGTAACTGGAGAGGAAATCTTTTGTCACTGGCAATGACATGCTTTTTATAATGGGAGGTGAGCATACGGCCTTCTGACAGATACACTACTGAAAAACAGCCTCAGGGAAAACCAACAAACTAAAAAAGCTTGCTTTAGGTCTGCTCTCAGCTTGGTTAAAATTCTCATTGGGGTCTGCTAAGTCACATCATTGTGTACCTTTCACAACATGGATTATTCATTAACAACCTTAAAAAAGCCCTGAATGTATTTCATTACAGTTGAAACCCAATTTAGATGTTAGAAAATACAGTTTCATCTACACACAAGTAGGTAATTATATCTTCTGAAGTATAGTTCTTACTTAAAACAGGATTCTTATAAGCTGTGGTTTATGTTAATATCATCATGAGGGTACAAATGTGTGTACTGATATTTCTGTGTATACATATGCATATATGGTATGTCTCACTTATGAAGAAGAGAAATCCTAAGAAGCACTAATATCAAAATGAGAACCAAAGTGCTGCCTTTCACTGCAGGAACACATGCAAATTAAAAGCATTACATAACTTCCCCAGTAATTCTTGGTGAAATGGGAAAATAGACTCTGACAAATTCAGAAACATAATTAGAATAACTCAAAGAAATAAAATGCTGTGCAGTCAGGGTGTGGTGACTGGTTTCATGTTATGGAAACAGAGATTTTCCTCTCACTGGGGGCTCTGCTCACAAAACAAGTGGAAGAGATATGACACCAAGTATAAGGATCCCCTCAAAGGGCAAAGTGTTTCCCAGTCCACTAAGTGAAGACTGGACTGTCCCAACACCACCCCTCCCACATCTAATACACACAGTGCTCTGCAGGTACTCAAAAACCAGGATGACAATTCCAGATTCTCCAGGAATGTTGCTTTTACTGGTCAATCTGCTTTAAGAACATCATATGTTAGCCCAGGAAAGAACATTTATCCTCTCCTAGAAGATAACAGGAAATGATAAGGCAGGCCCTTTTATTTCGTTTTGCTTTCTTCTTTGGAACATACACAGCCACACCTGCACACACATACACATGTCTTGCACACTTGCATACACTCATAAGTGTGTGAGCACAAACACACTCATCCATTTGTATGCTCACGTGTGTACACACATGTGTACAAACACACTCACATGTGCACACACACATGCTCACACACTCGCACTTAAACATACATATCCATTCCCACTTACAGAGTATCAATTGGGCAGATCTCACATTGTCAGCCCTTCCCACTGGTAAAGGAATTTCTAGCTCAGAAACACACACACACAACTCAAACTCTTTGCAATTGTGAACGCAATTCAGCTACATTTAGGAAAGTTGGAATTTGATTAAATTCCTTCTTTTTTTACAGTGAAAATATAATCAAAGAGAAAGACAGCATTTCAAATCACATATCACATAAATAGAACAAAACCTATTAATGCTTTGGTTGTCTTTTTCCTGGAATAAAAAATGTGGGGTCCCTGGGTGGCTCAGTGGGTTAAGCCTCTCCTTCAGCTCAGGTCATGATCTCAGGTTCCTGGGATCGAGCCCCGTATTGGGCCCTCTGCTTAGCGGGGAGTCTGCTTACCCCTCTCCCTCTGCCTGCCTCTCTGCCTACTTGTGATCTCTGTCTGCCAAATAAATAAGTAAAATCTTAAAAAAAAAAATGCCCACTTCCTATGACACGAAAACATGAAATTAAACATACACAGAGAATGTTCAAGTTTCCATATGTAGTAAGATATTTTTGGATTAATATATCAGGTTAGCCTAGTATTATCAACTTCATGGCATTTAACTGTCCTCATTAAGATCACAGCGCTTCACTCTCTACATGCACTGATATGCTAGACCACAGGTTCAAGGCAAAGAATCTGCAGCAAAGTTATGAAGATGAGAAACAAATAAAAATCTTATATAACCAAATTTCTATTTCCCATTAAGAAAACAGTTGATATTATAAAACATGGTATATCTCAGATAATTATAATACCTACCTAACCAAATGGCTTTGAATATCCACAGAATTGAAACTTTAGTCTAAATACAATTGTGTTTTCAAAGTAATTTTCTTCCTTCCTTTTCTTCCTGTTACATATTTCATATCCTTCAACTGAAGTATCTGATTGTTAAGTTCAGGAATGAAAATGCCCCACGTTTTTAAGTTATGAGCTTAGTGTATGTAAAAGAAAACCATGAATCTTTTCGTAAAGGCTTGATATTGACCTTTCCAATTAACAAGTCCAGCTAGCTGTCTTTGTTTTCCACTTAGATGATAGACTGTTTCCTCTTTCATTCCACAGCAGAGCATGTAACTAATTTAGTTAAAGACTAACAACCTGAAAATCTTAAGGAAAAAACAGCTTTGGTGTGAGATTTTGCAAACAGTCCTTTTTCTAAACCTCTAGTCTTCCTGTGGTAGAGATAATTTTGAGAGCATGTGTAGGTAGAAACAACAAACAACATAATAATTTTGTCTCCTACATAAATAGAATGTAAAGTGATTTTCTCTAAGTTCCCTGAATTCTGTCTGGTAATTCAGGGGAGGCCTAACTCTCCCTTATAAAGGAAACTCTGTGCTTTATCACTGCCTAAGAGTTCCTGGCATCCAAGAATGTTCCTGGGAATTTAGTAAAAATTTATGTGCAAAATGGAGGTAAAGCCACATCACTGTCTTAGAATCTGTACAAGTCTAGACCATTAGGTACATCTTTTAGACTCGTGCTTCACAGACTCCCCCAGCCTAGGAAAGTTTCCATACTAGTTTCATCTGTCTTGCTCATGGGGAGCATGCAGCAGGCACACATGCACACGCCTGTGCACACACCCCCACACACCTGAGAAGAACTAGCTATTCCAGGCTTGTGATTTCAGCTCTTCCTGAAAACCTCATAATCGCTGCTCTAAACAGCCTGAAGCAGATGGCCCTGTGGGTGTAGCCAGGGTTGTGGGTAATAATCCCACAGGTCTACCCAAGAGATAAACTGTAAGAACATTTTTTTTCTCAGTAAATCCACCAACATAGAAGTCAGTCCCTGAAGGCTCCTCCCTGATACTAACATAGCTTGTTCAGCAGCAAGATCTCAGGTCTGGACTCTCCCACTGTCTTCAGGGAGGCCTGCCCTGCTCTGCCCAGTTCCCATCTGAAATTCCAACACCCACCTGACATTTCACGTCCCTCTTCCTGCTTTATCATTTACTCCTCAGTGCATATCACTATTAGCAAAGGTCACGTAAACATTGACAGGAAAGATGTTTGCCTCTTTTGATCAACAGACTGCCTAGAAGCATCCATTTGAAGCATTTGAAGCATAGTATGTGTTTAATAATGAAAAATCACAAAAACAAGTCTCTAAGAATATTTTTATATAAAGTTATCAGCCTAAGGAACTCCCATTTTTGCAGAAATCACTGTGCAAATGTTACAGACAAACTAGACGCTTCTATCTGTGTAGAGGCTAACTGCATGCAGACTCATGGGCAGGGCTGTGGGTCAGAATGAGTGTTTGTGTGTGTGTGTGTGTGTGTGTGTGTGTGTGTGTGAGAGAGAGAGAGAGAGAGAGAGGAGCAACAGCAAATGCCCAGTGCAAAAGGGAAGGACTGGATGCTGGAGAATCCCCCCATCCATGCCAACTCAGAAGGTGACAGAACCCAGGACTGCCTCCAGCTCTACCCTGATTCAGGAAGCCACAGCAGGCAGAGCCTTGCGAGAACCTCCTGTCTTCACATTTTCTGTTTTTGGTCTATAAAAGGGTGTGATAATCATTACCTCATAAGATTTATATTTTAAAATATGTGAAGTTGTTTTTAAAATGTCTGTGCTACTACAAATGTGAGAAGCATGATGAGGTCTGACACCAAGGGATCCTGAACAAATTTGAGTTGTTATCCCAAGAGCTTCGTGTGAAACACTGGGGTTCTCTATGACTTCTGGGATAATGCCAATTTGGCTCCCCCTTGAAAATTGTATGTTTATTTTGCAGTCCCATGATCTCTTGTTTCTTTTGCCTGAGGCCAGATGGCTAGGTGGTTCAAGGTCCTGGGGTCATTGTCCAGTGTCTGAGGGCTGGATCCTCAGATTCAAGGGTATGGGCCAGCCGTGCATGCTGCCTTCCTGCTTCTAGTGCATGAATCCTGGACAATTTCTGCACTGGGAGTCTGCTGGTAAACAAGCCTGAGTCCTCTAGGTATTAGTCCCATTGCCTTAAATTGTTAGACCCTGCAGCACATGGACCGAGTCCCTCTTTTCTTTCTTTCTTTTTTTTTTTTTTTTGGCTCATGGACCAATCTAAGTTATTTATTTAAAACATCTCCTTCCATAAGCAAAGGGTATACTTTTCTGGTCTATGTGCAGAGTCATGGTCCCACCCAGTTCTGTGGTCCCCACTGGGTATAGTACTCCAGGTTCTCCTTATTCATCTTCATAGCTGGTGAGAAGCAGACTCCCCTGAGAGTTATGAAACAGAGTATGATCATCATCTCCCCAGGGAAAGGGCTTGGACCCGATGGGCTTGGACCTGATGTGGAGATGGAGTAGGTGACACACTGAGGTCTCTTGTGCTTTCTGTGACTCGACTTCAGGAAGACAGCATGCTCACTCCCTTGCCAGGGAGTACTACAAAGTAGGTGAAGGTCTTCCACGTGCCAGCTGAGCCATCTGCACCCTGGGTGCCACATGGACTGCCCCAGCTGTGCCCTGGACTGGGAAGCCTGGGACTCAGCCCCTACTGCCACTTTGGACCTGAACAGCCTCAATGCCGCCCACTTCCCCCTTTCTTAGCATCCTTCCCTAAGCAAATAAGCCCTTCAGTAAAGGCTTTTAGAAACAGAGCTACTTTTTTTGCCTTGTCAGTAGAGGGCGCTGGAGGGATGCTGCAGGAGAAGGGGCTGGCCTTCAGGTGGAAGGGTGCATGGATTTATTCACTTCCCAGCACACCCTCCAGGGGTCTCCAAGGCAAGAAACTTGTGGTATGTTTATGTCCAGGACTAGATCTGCAACATCCTTTTTCAGCTTTTAGCTCAAGGTAACCAGAGACCCCAAGGGTATGGACTCTGACCCCAAGGGGGGCTACATCTCCTTGCACCATCTCCTGTTCCCTTTGCATGTACAGATCTGGTCTCTACAGGCTGGTTGTCTAAAGAGCCACCACTCAGCCTTTGTCCACTGCAGCAGCTGGAACCACAAGAAGAAGGCAGCATTCTTAGAGCCCAGCTAGTGCAGAGTGGTCAGCAGCTGCCCCTGGCACTTCCCAAGTTTCCTGGCTCAGCATTTTTCTGTGGATGGCTGACTTCTGGCTGGCACAGCCCCTCAGAAGCTTTTCTACCATCATGTGAGCAATGGCTGTGCTCCCAGCCATGAAGACAAGACTCAACTTGGGGTGTCTCTTCCGTGGGTAGTATCTAGGTAGGCCCCAGGGCCAGTGACTGCTCTTATCAGCGAGGTCTGCATTCCTGCAAGTCTTTGTTCTCACTTCACAACCCCCATTGGAATTCTTTCCATCAAACTTGCCCTGATTGAATCCTGTGCAATTTCTGCCTCCTCACCAGACCCTCATGTGTACACAGAGTCCCTGTCACATTTCTTCACCACGGTTTTGCAAATTGCTTCTAATTTAGGTTTTCCTAGGGACCGCCACTTACAACTGACTACTCATCAAAACGGCAGCATAGCGCTTTGTATTGGACAGGACCCAGTTCCTCACGTGTCTGAGATACACTAGCTAACTCCATTCTATGAAAACCCACTTAAATACTGAGAACTAGAATGTTCTTGGCATTGTAATGCTGTAGTCAGAACTCTGGTTTTCCAGCTGTCAGGCTTTTACTTTTTTTTTTTTAATTTTTAAACATTTTAAATTTTTATTTCATATTAACTAATTAATTTTAATTCTACCACAATTAACATATGTGCGATATTAGTTTTCCAATTGTCAGGCTTTTAAATGCCAGAAATTTCCTACCTTTATTCTCTGTGGGGCAGTTCTTACATTTCAGAATAATAATGTCTGAATGGGAATTCAGCTACCAGAAAAATATTTTCAGACATTTAGAGAAAATGGGAAAGAAAAGAAAAAAGTGAAAAAAAAATTCCACTAATAGGGACAATATGCATGCTTACTGAAGAATTTGGGTGCTGATAAAGAAACTTTTATTTCAAATCAGAATTCTTTTGGTTGTTAATTTTGGCTATTTAGACTAAATTATGGCTCAACTCCATTTACTTCCTCAGGCATTCATGGGGCATGAAGAAGGGTGACATAGGATGTGTCTGCCTGTAGCCATCCTTAAATAAACATCCAATTTACAAACAGCTCTCTTAGATAAAGCACTACTGAGCTGTTCCAGTTGTTGTTTGGGAAAAAAGTAGGTGGAGGAGGTTTTTAGCTATTACTGGGTTTAGCAACTGAATAAAATTAGAAGATGTGAAACATGGAAGTTACTCTTGAGTAACTCAGGAGCTAGGAGCTACACCTAGGCTTTCTCCATTCCACCACCCCAAACATGTACACTCTGCTCTCCAGTTTTCAAATTTTCACCCACTAAAGATACATAAGTATTCACGCATGTTACAATCATCTTCCAAGCACCCTGGCCACTCTACCAGGAGGGTAACGTTCTAGCCTGTGTAGCCACTGCCTCCTTATAACCCAGTATGTGCTCAGATGACAAGAAATGAGCCCGCAGTGCAGCTGCCATACTGATTTCAGGCTTAATTCACACACTGATCTGTACCTGGAATTCTGGGCTCTAGTCTAGGAGACTGAGCAGGCCTGGTTGAGAAAGCCTTGAAGTAAAACCATCCTTAGGAGAACAGGGGACAGGGGGTGGCAGTAGAAGGTGAGCCCCCATTTATTGCCAAACCCTGGAGCACAATCAATGCAGAAGTCAGAAACCTCCAGCACTGGGCCTCAAGAGGCCCCTAAATTCCACCAGCGATCCTGATCTGGGATGATGACAGCACCCCATTTTTAAAAATTGCTATTTTTAATATTTATGTCAGCTCTGTGTCATTCCAAGAAAGATTTGAGGCAGCTCACAAAAAAACACTTCGCACAAAAGAAGGCTTGAAAAAGAAAAAAGGTAAATGAGTAGTGGCTATAGTTAACAATATTGCACTGTATATTTGGAAGTTGCTAAGTGAGTAAATCTTGAAAGTTCTCATCACAAAAAAAGAAAATTATAGCTGTGTGTGCTGATGGATGTTAACTAGACTTATTGTGGTGATCATTTCGCAATATAAACAAATACTGAATCTTTATGTTGTACACCTGAAACTAATATAATACTGTATTCCATTATATCTCAACTTTTTAAAAAGAGTGAAAGAGGAACTTGTGGAAATAAGTGGGAGCAGATGCTGGTAATGATGTCCCAGTGCACTGTAGGTTGGAGGGATGTCAGGCTCAGAAGTCCCTATCAGCTGAAGCAAGGTGGGGAGCTTCCAAGGTGGGGAGCTTCAGCTTGTGGAATTCTGTCTACAAGTGTGGAGAGGCATCTTTGGTTGTCACAGTGACCAAGGGGGATTACATGTTCACTCATGAGTGGGAGGCAAGGATGCCAGCCCCAAAAGGATCCTGTCTAATAAACATCCCACCCAAAATACTGACAGTGCTCATGATGAGATCCATAAGCGTAAAACAAGCCAACCTTTCCAAAGAAGCCTGTCTGGTCTTGAGTCCAGGGCTGCTGCTTCTATGGGAGCTCATGGAGAGATCTCAGTGACAAAGGAAGAAAATCTCCAATGTATGACATTGATTAACACATATGTGACAGAGGAAGAGACTCCCCAGCAGTATCCTTTCTGAAATTCAGGATCTCATTTCCTTGGGCACTATTTAAATCTCCTTCAGTACAGGCCAACAGCAAGACTCCCAGGCATGACTGAAATAGGCAGCCTAGGACAGAGGTGGTGTTAGGAGAATAGGGCTCAGGCTAGCCCAGCTCCCCTCCGGACACTTCTGATCTCTGACAACTCATGCTACTTTCATTACACCTAGATTTGGACCCCTGCATCCTTTATACAAACTGCAGGAGTGAGAGTGAACAGAAGGTTAGAAACCCCTGACAGGGTTTGAATTTTCTGGCCATAAGGCTGTTGGTGAGTGCCAGCAGTCAGACACCACACTTCCTTTCCTACTTCTTACTCCACATCAACTGTATATTCTTTTGAGCCGTGGCTGAGGCTCTCTAAAGAAGAATTCAGATACAGAAGATCTGATGCCAAACTCAGAAACACCCTTGAGGAGAAAACATTCCAGAGCTACACTCTCAGAATAGGGCATTGCTTCTGCTGTGTAGCCATTTAGCAAACTAGAACAACAACTAAATAAATGTCAAGAGTCAGCTGGTCATAAATATTCTTTGTAATTTTAAATACTGTTTTGAGAAACTCAGAAATGTACAGTGGAAATCAGAGTTATAAAATTGAGTCCTGTTCCCCACAGTCATAGGCTGGTCATGGGCTCAGGTGGGTCAGGGGTCCTCTCAGACCCTCAGTTCCACACCTATCGACCAGGAAAAGTGGCCTGGTCTGATGAACTGATGGAGGCGGTGAGGCACAGGGGGCAGAGGGCAGGTGCTCTGACACCTGGAAGTCCAGCATGGGAGGTACCTTATGGACATGGTGCCCAGGATACCCTGGGAGTATCAGGTCACTTACGAGCTCTGAGAAGCCACGGACCACCTGCCTTCGCTTCAGGTTGGTCTCTCCATCCAGGTTGGCAGTCTCAATGTGGCACAGTCCATCAGGGTCACTGGAGGAGAGCAGCAGAATGTCTGCAGGGATGATCTCATTGCAGCGGAGACGCACAAAATCTCCCACTCGGATTTCTTTCCAGAATCGATTCACATATTGCTTTTCCTCCCTGGTAAAGAAACTGCCATTAACAAGACTGGCAGAAGGTCGATCACACCTGAATCTGTGTGATTGGCACATGCAACTCATTTAAAAAAATTTCTATTTTTCCAGTATGTTAAAAATTTCCATAATAAAAAGTATTTAAGAAGGATATTCATAAGGACCCCATATAGTATGACTCCATTTACATGAAACACAGTATAGGTAAATCCATGGACATAGAAGGTAGATCAGTGGTTGCCAGTGACGAGGAGGAAAGGAAATGGGGAGAAACTATTTATTGGGTACAGGTTTCCATTTGATTGAAATGTTCTGGGACTAGGTAGTGGTGGTGGCTGCACAACATTGTAAAAGCACTAAATGGCTCTGAATTATACACTTTCAAATGGTTAAAATGTCCACGCCTAGATATCTACCCCAAAGAATTAAAAGCAAGGACTGATAAAGAGTTTTGTACATCCGTCTTCATAGAAGCACTAGTCATCATAGCCAAATGAGGGAAACAACAACAAATGAGCCGATAAGTAAAATGTCATATAAAGCTATCCTGGGAATATTATTCAGCTGTGAAAAGAAAGGGAATTCTCACACGTGCTACAACATGGATGAATCTTGAAGACATTTTGCTAAGTAGAATATTGTATGAATGCACCGTTATGAAGTAGCTACAACAGCCAAATTCAGAAACAGTAGAACCTGCCTACATCTCACATCCAACAGTTACTACTAACGAATACTTAGATGAAAACAGTATTTGTAGATTTCTTCTTTAGATTTTTTCTACTCTAAAAATATAGGCCAATTAATCCTACAAAGGGTATTTTAAGAGTTCCTTCAAGGCAGTTTTGTCCATTTTTACAAGTAAGTACAGAAACATGACTATCTCAACATGATATGCTATAAAGAAATTTCAGCAAGAAATCCTTTGGGTTATAGTGTTAAGGGGGAAACAAAACAACACCAAAACACATTTCACTTTAACAATTGCCTACTCTTTCCTGCCCAATAAAATGCCTCTCATTGCTTGAGCTCCCAGAGAATCTGAATTCAGACATCAAGTCCAGATCTCAAGGTGGACCAAGGCAGTCACATCTAAATGACTTCTGAACTTTGGAAGAAGTATTGAGAGTTTTACAAATCTATTTAATTCCACACTGTGGATTTGAGGAAACCCAAGGCAAACGTCCAGGAACTCCTAGCCATCAGTTGCCCCAGATGGGAAGAAACAAGTACCCCCTTCCATTTTAAGCCTCTGCTTTCTTGTTCTAATTCAAGACCACCAAACCAATGACATGCAATGCACAGCTTGGCCACCATAAAATAAGACCAACAAAGACAAATCAGGTATAGCTCTGTACTCAAAAATAATACAAGGCAAGACCAAAACACTGGATAGCAACCTTTGGGGACGGTAGAATCAAGCCCTCAAAGTGAGCAAAAATATTCTTCCTGGGCCAACACAACACTCCCCACAAGGCCAGGGTGTTCTTCAAGACTTCTTCAAGAGTTGTGATAAGGTCCCATCAGCCTCCAACTCGAAGTCAGCTGGCCCTGAGATAAGGCACAGAACTGTCAGTCACCTGAGCTTCCTGCTGGCTCAACACCAGTCTGACCTCTTCCCTGTGGACAGATAGCCTTGCTGTGTGACACATGAAACAACATTTAAAAATGTTCCCGTTTCCTTTTCTAAAGGTCAAATCTTGACTTTATGATCACTGCAAGCATCAGCTGCTTAGCCCCTCTTCCTTATCATGACCATTTGTTGAGTCCCACAGAAAGTGTGGAGAAATCTGAAAGAGTCCATCCTCTTCCAGAAGAAAGTTTCCAAAAGCTCAGTCACCATGTAGTCAATAAAGAGAGTAGCATGCACTCAGAGTGGGCGGACAGCCTTCGTTTGTGACAGGAGTTGCCAGGAGACGGTGGTCCCAGACTTGCCCTGGGACAGGCACAGGAAGGTGAGGACAAGGAGAAGAGCAGAGCTGCCTGTGTCCAGTTTATCTTAACTACATTCCATTTATAGAACTCATCGAACATGAAATCAGTTTCCTTCTGCCTTGGAATCTTAAAACATTAGCTTGCCCACTCCATCGGAGCGCTGTTTTTAAAAAGTAACTTACTTTGATGGTGGCCTTGAGCCCCACGGCACCCCTTACAGCCGGCAGTGAGCCTACAGACTGCAAGCACTGGGTCAGGAGATCCCTGCTGACAGTCCGGGTGAGAGGACCCACGTGAGCCATGGGAAGCAAAGGAAGCAGGAGCTCAGTGGCTCCAGGATGCCTGAGTGCTGGCTTCTGTGAAAAGGCCCTGCAGCTCGCAGGAATTCCAGCAGCAGTATGGGTCCTTGAAAACTCAAACCTGGGAGTCATCTGTGAAAGGAGAGCCACATGATGGAACCCCTTCGACACATCAACAGACCAAAGATTCTCCATCATAGACCCACAGTCCCATAGACAATTTCCAGCTGGAACAACCTAGCTGAGTCTGGACCCAACACCAACCCCTGCAATGTCCCTGCTACTTTTCTCTTATCTTTATCATATAATATTATATGTTAAATATATCATCTATACTATACATATACTGTATTATACATTCACATATATATGTATATGTATTACATATTACATATGACACATATGTTATATATGAGAGGCCCTTTTTCTCATGAGGAGGGTATAACACTTATTTTTTCCCAGCAAATGTATTTGGATACAGGGTCTTAAGTTGAAATGAGGTCACAAGGCATGGTGCTAATCCAGTATGACTGATGACCTTTTTTTTTTTTTTTTAAGATTTTATTTTTATTTATTTGTCAGAGAGAGAGAGAACAAGCAGGGGGAGCAGCAGGCAGAGGGAGAAGCAGTCTCCCTGCCAAGTAAGGAGACCAATGCAGGACTCGGATCATGACCTGAGCTGAAGGCAGCCGCTTAACAGACTGAGCCACCCAGGCATTCCTACTGATGCCCTTAGAAGAAGAGGAGACACCAGGGATGCGTGCACAGAGAAGAAAGGCTATGTGTGGTCACAGAGAGAAGACAACCATCTGCAAGCCAAAGAGAAAGGCCTCAAGAGAAACTAATCCTGCCAGCATCATGATCTGGGACTTGCAGACTCCAAAACTGAGAGACAATCGACTTGTTTAAGCCACTTGGTCTGTGGTGCTTTGTTATGGCTGCCTGAGCAGACCCACATCTAGTAACTGCAATTCCCATGACTCTTGCTGGAAGGACCAGCTCCCAGGCCACCATGACAGAGAAGGAGGGGGAGCAGAGGAAGCAGGTAGTGGAGGACATTGCGCCAAGGGATTTATCCATAGGCATGTGTCCCATGCTTCCCCACACATCTGTGCACAGGAAAACACTGCAGAGAAGACAGAAATAAATCTCTCTGACACAATTCTATGTAACACTCACCTCCTAATCACACTCTTCTTCAGGCTTTTCTACACAGCAGGTAAACGATTTAGAACTGCCTTCTATTTCCTCAGGTCAGTATGGACACAGCTCAGGGTGGATAGAATGTGTGACCTCTCCCTCTCCATGGCAAAAATCTCAGGAGTGCACAGTGCCCTGTGGTCTTCCTGCCAACTCCAACCCCAACCAGGCCGAGGCCGGCCTCCTCCAGGAACCTAGTACTCTCCTGAGATACATGGCTTATATTTTTTTACAGTGGCAAGGTTTGACATCTCTAAGTCCTCAATACTCTTGATTCCTTCACAGCAATTAGGAAGTAGTACTATTTAATTTTTTTCCACAGAATGTTTCTCCTAAGGACAGGTGCCAGCCATCCCATGCGCCAATAGGATTCTGAGATGGCCCCAATATCCCCAGCTCAGTCCTGGTGTACACACCCCTGCCAGTCCCCCTGAGTGACGCAGGGACTGTGAATGTGGTGGAAATCATTCCTGCTGATGTAACTAGGGTGACCAATCAGCAGACTGTGAGCCAGTCAACAGAGAGACCATCTGGGTGGATCTGACAGAGCCACAGGACTCCCATAAGTCTCACCCTAAGGCCAGAGACAGGAAGTCAGATGCTGAAAGTGGCCACATGGCCAGGCTGAGAGCACATGGTCTCAGTCCTACCTACTGGAGCTGAATTATACCAAGATCCTACAAGAGCCTGGAAGAGGACCCAAGCCTCAGACAAGACCACAGCCCCAGCCTACACCTCAACTGTAGCCTGGTGAGACTTTGGGCAGAGGACCCAGCCAACCCAGGCCTGCACCCCTGACGCCCAGCAACTAAGTTAATACATCTGCATTCCTCTTTTTGACAAACAAAATCCCATTAGTTTCACATGTATATCATGGTGATTCAATATTTTTATACATTACAAAATGATCCCCATGATATGTGTAATTACCATCTGTCACCACAGAAAGTTATTACAGTATTATTGACTATATTCCCTATGCTGTACATTACATACCCACGACCTATTTCTTTTATAACAGGAAGTTTGTACCTTTTAATCCTCTTCACTGATTTCTCCTGCCACCCAACCCCGCCCCACTCTGGTAACCAATGGTTTATTCTCTGTAACTATGAATCTGTTTCTGGTTTCTGTTTTGTTTTGTTTGTTCATTTGTTTTGTTCTTTAGATTCCACATTTAAGTGAGATCATACAGTATTTGTCTTTCTCTGACTTGTTAACTTAGCATAATACCCTCTAGGTCCATCCACGTTGTTGTAACATTGTTTTTAATTGCTGAGATTGCAAGGATTTGTTGCATAGCAATAAAGAATTAATATGAACAATTTCCATCTTCCACACAGCAGGCACTAGACGCTTCTCCTCCTGGCAGCTCAATCTTCTACAGTGTAACAAACTAAAGATTCTACCTGCAGTTACGCAGTTTTATAACCTGCATACTTAAGGAAAAAACTACTTCACAAGAAAGGAATGCGGAGCAAGACTGGTTAAAATCCAAACGCCCACAAAGTGGAAGCCCATCAGAGGGTATGAGTAACATATTAAAATGTGGGGAAACCCTGGGGCGCCTGGGTGGCTCAGCTGGTTGAGCATCTGATTCTTGATTTTGGCTCAGGTCATAATCTCTGTTCTCAGACGGATCAAGCCCCTAGAATCTCTGTTCTCAAATGGATCAAGCCCACATCAGGCTGCGCACTCAGCGGGGAATCAGCCTGAGGTTCTCTCTCTCTTTCTGCCCCTTCCCCCACTCACCCGTTTTCTCTCTCTCTAAAATAAATCAGTAAAATCTTTAAAATGTGGGGAAACCCTGAAAATGTGCAGTCTTGAAATAGTGGCTATAAATAATTACAAACATGGCACATGATTGCACCACAGGAATGACAACTGGCTCTTCTAATTAGCTGCAAATCCCTGCTCATAATTCCTGAAAGGTCTGAACTCAGATGGCTGAACGAAGATTTCAAAGGTCATAAGTGAAAAAAGTATGATTCTTTTGAAATGAGGGCAAAAAGGGGGAGGTAGATTGATAAAGATGTCTTATATTTAAAAGAACCACATAAGAAGCCATAGACAAAAGAGAGTCTTAAAAAAGTCCTGGCACTGTTTTTGATTTTTGTTTTTGTTTGTTTTCTGTTTTTGTTTTGTTTTGTTTTGTTTTCTGCACCGACCACCTCACTTTGGGGCCTGCTGTTTCCTCAGCTAAACAGTGAGAATGGTACATAGATGATTTTGAAAATCTGTTCTGAGGTTAATGTGAGCCTTTTGAGTATAATAGAGCTCCTCTTCTGGGAAAATCTATTACTAACATTTCATAATTAGTCGTGCTGAGCTTTGCAATTCTCATCTGACCCTTTTTTTTTTTTGGTTCAAAACAACACAATGAGGGGTGAAAGAATAAGGAAACATGAGGATGACGAGTGACCAATTTTATTTAAAGACAAGCAGTCTTTGTTTTAATAAAATTAGAATAAAATTTTAAGATCCCTTAATTGATCATTTTTGGTTATTTAATGTTTAGGCCGAGTTAAACTATTTATTTGTACAAGTTAGGTTTTTAAGGTTCTTTAGTAAATAACTCCTTAAAAGGAGGTAGTTGACTTACAGAATTTACAGGAATTACTTTGAATAGTTGAAAGCATGTTTTCCCTGGAGATCTCTACTACTTTTACAGAGCTCTTCTTCATGAATACGGGTTCAGGATATACTGTTTAAAACACCTTGTTAAGGTTTTATTTTTTGAAAGCATCAGAATCTTCACCCATTGCAGCCTCACTGACCCCTGACCCCTCCAGTGTTTAAGGTGTCTCTGCCATGGTTCAGGGTTTTCAATGATGTATTTATAAATCTCTCCAATGTAGTAAAGGCGGCTCTATTTCATAAAACCAAACAAACTTTGATCAAGTTAAAAAAAAAAGGCTTTGCAAAAAATGAAGGAATCATACTTTCACCTTTAATATGTTGTTTTCCAGGAGATTTTCATTTAGGTTACTGGCTATAATTTTCCCTAACAGTAACAGAGTTTTTTTTGTTTGTTTGTTTGTTTGTTTGTTTGTTTTTAGGTGACAACAGATTCTGAATTTGCCACAACCAGTCAACATCCTTGGTGACCCACGGCCACTCCTTATACAAGGACAGTCACAACAATAATTGGATTATCACTGATCTCCAACCTAGTCTCTGAATTTATGAACGAACTCATTCTGTTTTATTTAAGAGTTCTCCCAGGCTGCAGAAAGAGGCAAACTCACTGCTGGTTCCACACACAAGTTACTCCTCATGTCATGTAATACGACATGATCATTCAAGTTCTGTGACACTGTAATCAACACAGAGTAGCAGTGGCTGTTCAGGACCATGCTGCCCACAGAACACGGGGCCACATGCCTGGAGCTGCCACCTGCCAGCTTCCAGGGCATCTTATAGTTGGGGATGCTTGCCTCTTCTATTTTTGGTATTTGACAAGCTGGATGAAAAGTTCAAAATGCCTGTAACATGTGTAAACATTCGATTTTCTTACCCTTACATTATCTAACAACTTCCTATGGCCATATATTATTGTATACGTTCCCATGTTGTAAAAATGTCAGTTTTAATTCATTGGCAAATTATTTTCACAACAACATATGGGAACCCCACTCCTGCCCTCCCACCATTCACCCCACCCACAACCTGCTCGCCTACTGGAATGTGGGTGGACAGGGTAACAGAGGCACATCTCACTTGCCTCTCATGCTTTCTCTTCTCCTTTAAAAGTGTCTCTCCTCTAACAAGACTAATCCACAAAGGAATACTTTGGGTAGGGATGAGCAAGAAAGAAAGAAAGAAAGAGAAGAGATGCAAGGTTGTGGGTTTTTTTGTTTGTTTGTTTTTAAGGTTTGAGCACTACAGTTTTCAAGTACAATTTAATGCCGAAAGGAAGAACACTTGTTTTGGTTAGGGAATTGGGGGCTGATTCCTAGACAAGGGGATATCTGGATTTAGATCCTCGAGGATGAAAAGAATCTTCTTCCTTTTTTTTTTTTTCTTCTTTTTTAAGTTTTTGAAACTTGAGAGAGAGTACAAATTGGGGGGACAGGCAGAGGGACAAGCAGACTCCCTGCTGAGTGTAGAACACGACATGGGACTGATAGCTGGGCTGGATCCCAGAACCCTGAGATCATGACCTGAGCCAAAGTCAGACACTTAACTGACTGAGCCATTCAGGTACCCCAGGGATGAACAGAATCTTAGCCTAAGCCATACCCCATCCTACCTCAAGAGAACTACTTACACAAAAGGGTGGAATTTAGGCAGAGACTAGAAAGGCAGTACCCAAATCAAAGATAAGGCAGAGTTGAATCAAAAGATGGATCAAAAGAGATCATAAGGGAAGCCTGGGTGGCTCAGTGGGTTAAGCAACTGCCTTTGGCTCAGGTCATGATCTCAGGATTCTGGAATTGAGCCCCACATTGGTCTCTCCGCTAAGCAGGAGTCTGCTTCTCCCTATCACTCTCCCTATCACTCTCCCTATGTGCTCTCTCTCTCTCTCTCTCTCACTATCTCTCTCTCAAATAAATAAGTAAAAATCTTCAGAAAAAAGAAAGAGATCATGAGATTCAGATGGGCATGGAAGTTTGACTATATAATCAATGTGACTGGACACCCACCGTGAATGATTAGATGAAAATGGGCATGTGATAAACAGACATTTCTCCAAAGAAGAAATAAAATGACCAACAGACACATGAAAAAATGTCCAACATCACTCAGCATCAGGGAAATACAAATCAAAACCACAATGAGATACCACCTCACACCAGTGAGAATGACTAAAATTAACAAGTCAGAAAACAACAAATATTGGCAAGGATGCAGAGAAATGAGTTGCAACCACTCTGGAAAACAGTATGAGTTTCCTCAAAAAGTTGAAAATAGATACACTACCAGCAATTTGCACTACTGGGTATTTACCCCAAAGATACAAATGCAGTGATCCAAAGCCATAAAATATGGCTATGCTCTAAACACCCCAATGTTTAGAGCAGCAATGTCCACAATAGCCAAACTATGGAAAGAGTCCAGATGTCAGCCCTCCCACAGATAAAGGGATAAAGAAGATCTGGCATATATATACACAATGGTATATTACTCAGCCATCAAAAAAATGAAACCTTGCCATTTGTAACAACATGGATGGAACCAGAGGTTGTCATGCTAAGCAAAATAAGTCAGAGAAAGACAAACATGATAAGATTTCACTCATATGTGGAATTTAAGAAACAAAACAGATGAACATAGGGGAAGGGAGGGAAAAATAAAATAAGACAAAATCAAAGAGGAGGACAAACCATAAAAGTCTCTTAATCATAGGAAACAAATTAAGGGTTCCTGGAGAGGTGGTGGTGAGGGGACGGAATAACTGGGTGACGGACATTAAGGAAGGCACGTGATGTAATGAGCTCTGAGTATTATATAAGACTGATGAATCACCGAGCTCTACCTCTGAAACTAATAATAAGCTATATGTTAATTGAATATAAATGAATGAATGAATTGGCATGTGTAGCTAGAATGTGGATGTTACTGACCTTAGCCAGAAGTGGGTCCACTGTGGGAAGGAACAGAGTCCAATTGTGATCTCTTTGACAGCTTCAAAGACAAAGGCAAATAAAGATAGGAACTTGGAGTTCATGGCATGGAGGTGACCAGTCCCCTACTGTAGATACCATCACTGAGATTACCAGAGATATCACCTTCTATTATCTTTTTTTCTTTTTTACACCTTCTACTATCTTTATAGAAGGAAATAGTGATGAGGGTTGAAAATGGGGACCATGAGGGGTAGGTAAGCGATGAGTTAGGGAAGCCAGAATGGTAGCTGGACAGGAATCCAGAGTGCCATGCCTTCCATTGCCATATTTTCATTTTTTTTAAAAGGCAACATTTTGGCACAGACCTGAAATGGCATATCCACTAAGATCAAAGGTCGCCTTTCCAAACAGTCCTGGTACTTTGTCACCGTTCAGACTTATTCACCACTGGAGCCCATTTCATGCGAAGTTCAAGTGAGAGTTCAGTCTTTGGAAAGACTAAGAGATGTTGTCTAGAAATGGACCTCCTGTCTTAGGACAAGGCTTTCAGCTAACGCCAGTTAGAGTTCTAGACACCAAACCCTGTCAGTTTTGAGCCATCATTATCTTAATAATAACAAAAGAACAATAAATACAACTTCCCTCAACATCACTCATTATGAACCAGGAAATGTGTAGAGCGTTTTATATCCTTTATCTCAGTGAGTCCTCACATAATCCTAACATTATATTCCCATTTACAGATATAGAAACAGAGGTGGAATGACCTACCCAAAGTCACAAGCCAGGAAAACAGACAAAGGACCAGGGACCATGAATCCTCCCAGACACCTGGTTTTGAAAGTACATCTGATCTGGTGGCTTAAAAGAGGAACAACTAAAACTCCTAAAGGAGTTGACTGGTGAAAACTTTGCAAAATTCCAAGCCAAAAACCTGTATTTTTTCCTTTTAAATTATGCAGCCCAGATACCAATGTGGTCTGAAAATAAAATACAGCTAGGCTTGAATAAGAGTGGAAAGGCAGACAGTTCCAGGCCCATGCAGTATTTGACACAGACACAGAATAACAAATCTCCGTCCATTGCCTAAACACCTGCCTATTTGCAAACAACCAGAACAGCAATGGTTAGAAGTCACAAAATTGTGGTCTCTGCTACAAACTGGGAAGTGCACCCTTAAATGGGCCTTGGAAGATTGAGAGATGAGCTTGTCACTAACTGAGACCACTTGTGGCCAAGAGCCTCTGAGCTTTGGCACCCTGAAGGACACCACCCACCTTGGGCCTCTGACTGGGGAGACCCCTCTGGGACTGAAGGGCAGTCGGTGGGTTGTCACTGAGGCAGGAGAACAGTTTTTTCACATGGCGTCAGAATGACCTGATGGCTTTGACAAGTGCTCCCAACTTGGGTTGGGCACATGTGGCCCTGTGGGAGACAAGGCTCAGACCAAACTGCTCATCTTCAAATACAGCAGCTCCCCTGGCACAGGCATCTTACAGGTCACTTCTGTGCAAAGCTGCCCCACCCTTTCCTGAAAACTCCCTCCCCCAGAGAATATTTATAAACAATCTAAGCAGCTAGCTCTGGAATGATCAATAAAGACAGATGATGTCTCACATCTGGCCAGTGCTCCCACTGAGGGTTAGAAGCCCCAGCACAGGGACTTTCTTGCCAAATTAATGACTCACCTTCTACTAAGAGGTGCAGGGGAAAGAGAGGGCTTGGGGTTCTGGAGCCTGAACTTTAGCACCTCAGGTTCCTGGTCTATAAATGGAGGTCTGTCTTCCCACAAAAACTGTTCACACCTAACCCCCAGCAGCCTTCATTCTGGTCCCATAGGCTTTCTGCTCTCCAGGTGGACATTAGACTATCCCCAGGGACCTCTGAAAATAGACCACAGTCTCTATTTTGACATCCTTTCCTTTTTTTTTTTTTTTGGCATGATTTTTTCCTACTATTATTTTTGAAGCAAGTGTCTGATTTTGACTAATAAAATCAGAAATACTACAAGTGACCAACAAATTAAACCTTACATTTGATTCATGGTTTGGACTTACAGCGAGAGCTGCTATTTTGTTTTCTTAACTTAGAAGGTATAGTTATTCACAGCAGTTAAGGGAAACAGAGTACCCAGATGGGTAGAAACATATTGAAAATTATATTACATGCTTAACATCATTCTATACTGTTTCATTGGCACAGAGCAATTAATCCCTGTAAAAAGAAAGTTCTTTTCTAAACATCAAATTGATTTTGGCATGTCAGCTTGTCACACACATTTCCTGTTGGTAAAACATTCCATGGTGGGGACAGGCATGTTGTAACTAAAGTTGTGTTTCATTTACTAAACCAACAAAACAAGAATTGGTAGAAATTTCTGGAAGCTTTGTGTCTTACAGACAAGAGAGGTGAATGTATCATCTCTTGAATAGTTCAAGGTTGAACTTCAAGGCTCAAAGGTAAAGTATCTAGAAAGGCCTACAGAACACACCTTTAAGAAAAAGGAAGACCACAGATGAACTGAACATGTCAACCAACTAGACTGAGGCCTCCCCAGCCTGGGCAGGATTTAGAACTCCCGGGGCCAAGGAAAGGGAGAGCTGCATAACACATTTTAAGCAAACAGAATGAAGGAGAAACAAGGACACAGCGAGGCAAGCCCTAAATGGGAGGTTCACGGCAAGAGATCCAAGAACCTCGTAGAATAATCATCAGTGCCAAGCCCTAATGCCTTGGGGATAAAAAAATCCTTCATGGAATTTATTTTTCACATTGTAAACAAATGAAGGCATGTGTGCAGAACACACAGAGAGAGACAGAGACGGGAAATTCTCACAGCACTTTAAAAAGATCCATTGAGACTCTAAAATTACCCCAAATTCAATAAACCCTCAGTACACAACAGGCAGAAGTAGCAAGTCCAAAATGAGAGACAGTGGCTTTAAAGCAGGGGTTCTCAACCTCAGCACAAATGGTATTTGGGCCAGTTAATTCTTTATCATAGAGGGCTGGCCATCTCGCTTTGCAGCAACCCTGGTCTCCACCCAAGAAACGGCAGCAGTGTGTCTCTCCCCACAAGCTGTCACAGCCAGATATGGCTCCAGATGTTGCCAAATGCCTCCTGGGGGATGAAATCATCCCAGGTTGAGAAGCATTGCTTCGAAGCACCTGGGACAAACATTCTGGAAATGGATTATTAAGTAAATATTAAAAGGCCCAACATATTTTAAAAATCATATACATGAGAACTCAGCACTGAAACAGAAATGGCAAAATCTGCTGCAGGAACTTGACCCAAATATGTTGTGCAACATCCAGAATGTGTCTTCTTTCTACCCTAAATTGAAACATCTGCTCCTCTGGTGAGACACACTAATGGCTTCTGAAAGTCAGAGGCAATGAGAGAAGATACTTGGGAGTGATTTTTCTGCAGTGAATCTTGTGATAGCAAAGTTACCAAAAGTACGGTAGTTTAACCCATATGCATCAAATGTATTTTCTGAAAATACATTTATTATCTTATTCCAGATATCTCCTAAAAGCTACATGTACAGTAAGAAATGCTCCAGATGTGTGTAGAAGCACACGTGTGCATGGAGGAGACTGCACAAATGAGTCAAGATGAAGAAAAATATTGACGCCTTTGAGATAAAGTCAGAAAGTGCTGAAGGCTGCCCTCACAGAACTCTCCCATATAAAAAGGACTTCAGGCTTCTTTAGAATGAAGATGAGAGAGAAGCATTTTCTCAGCCTACACTGTACTATGCTGGGACCACACAATTATTTGCTGCAATGCAATACTGCCTATCCAGAATAAACAGTTTTTCCTAGGAAATGTACTAGCTTGTGACTGCAAAAATGATACCTTAAAAAAAGATCACTTAGAAACCCCCTGGTGAGTTTCAACATAAAACTTTTTTTTTTTTTGGACAAATAATTTCTACTGCAGTCTTTCCTGAATTTCATGGGACATTCCCAAAATAGCTCCACAGACATCAAGACCAAGGGATCAGATTAATCATCTCAATAATAACACTATCACTGCCATTCGAGCACGTAATAAACACTTCGGGGACACTTTAAGTTGTCAAGGTAATTTCTTCTACATTAATTCACTTGTTGGTATGATATTTTCACAAAATGGGCAGAAGTAATATGATACACATTCTTGCAGGCAATGCCCTAAAGCTGAGAGAGGTCCTGTGTTTTTAATAATTTTTCCGAAAAGATTGCAACAATTCACATTTCTCCACTGGTATCTAAGAGTACCAGCCCCCTTACTTCTGTAAGCAATAGCTGCTTCTTTCTCTCTTTAAAATCTCCCTGCCAGTTTGATAGGCAGGACAGGACACTTTAGCTTCCTATCTGCATCTCCCTGTCTCTCAGGCCAACTGACTTGTTCTTCTGGGAACTGACGCCTATGTTCCCCTCATTTTTTCCTATTGTATTTTTTGCTTCCTTCTTGACAACTTCATTGTGAGAAATTTCATGTTAAAAATATTAATCTCTTTTCTGTTTTCTGCCTTGAAAACATTTTTTTCTCTCAAGAATTATGGTTTTATAATGTTTATTTTGTGGCATATTTTGTCATAGAACAGTTAAAATTTTTATTTAGTTAAATACGCCTGGCCTTTCTAGGCCTGGCTAAGAAAGTCTCCTGTGCCCCTGGTCTGTAACTGTAGCTTCCTTCTTTTTTCTTTTCTTTTCTTTTTTTTTTTTTTTTTTTTTGAGGGGGGGCAATGGGGAAGAGTACAGCGTTCTCTTCATATTTCAATGTTCAGACCAACTGATACTCATTGTTATAAGGCACAGCCAAAGGGTCCAATGTTGTTTCCTCCACATAGTCGATTGTATAAACACTATTTATTAAATAATCGTTTTCCCAAGGAACTTAAATAGCTACTTTAAAATTCTCACAGACAATATCATTTACTGGAAGGTTTATCTATCATGTTCAGGCAATCAGCTTGTCATTTTTCATGTCCACTGTGGTACCACTGGTTAGATGGCACAGTATATATCAGATCAGCTCCAGCACTGGGTGCCCCTCTCTGGAGAAAAGAAGCCCCAGGGCAGCCGGCCCAGCAACTGGCGTGACTGCTGGGTGGGTTCCTGTCCTTACTCTGCAGGGCACCTGTGAGCCATGTACACTTTATGCTGTAGCCCTGGTTCTGCTAACTGGTACAAAGTCCTTTCTTCATCTTTTAAAACATGTCTTGGCTACCCTGGAGCATTATACACTTTTAATCAGTTTTATTCAATTCCAAGAGAGCATTCTAGGCAGAATCGTACCACACACAGGCATATTCTTGGGAGAACTGGGATTATGACAGCATTCACTCTCCCACCCAGGGACCCTGGAAGCTTTTCATTGCCTAGTGCTTGCTGACATCCTTCAGAAAGGTACTACACTTTTCTTCAGGAAGGGTTTGAGCCTTTCTTTTCAAATTTATTCTGAGGTATTTTACAGTTTTTGTTCCTATTTTCACTAGCTGATCGTCCCCACTTCCCTTCGTGGTATGCTCAGTGCCTTCAACTACTGTGAGCAGTTCTTCTTTGTGTGGCTACCAGTCTCCCCACCCTTCTGCTGGATTTCTCTTGTTCAGACCATCTTCCTCTCTCTGGTAGCCAGGTCCTTTTGGTGGAATGCTTACCATACTTGGTTAGCACACCTTGGTTCTGCTCTGCTTTCTAAAGTGATGGCAGGTCCCCTCCTGTGGAAGGTGAAGTAGCTCCCCAGCTCAGTGGGGTTCCTTCACCCAGCCCTCCCTGGCAATCTCTTCCAGTCCCAAGAGCAAGAAAGATACCAGGGACCAGGGCATCTGGTTACCCTTGCATGCACTGACAGTCACCTTCCTCACTGAAGGGAAAAGACTTCTGTCGGCCCAGGTGTTTTCCAAGATACTCTGCTCTGTGGGGACCTACCTCAGGACTCTCCCATGGTGTTCTCCCGTGCTCGCAGCCCATAGTGGGAAAGCTATACCAGTGCTCCCCAGGACCCAGATGGACTCAAGACTGCTCCAGATGCAAGGAGACGTAGGCCCCAGGGGGTTGCGAGGTTGTAGGGGGAAAGGGTTTGTATGCAGGCCACCATTTCCCCAGAGTCCCCTGCTTCCTCTGAATCAGAACTTGAAGGGGAAAAGGTTTTATTGATGACAAGATCCCTCCCTCTCATTTGATATTCTGAAGGGACTAAAAACCAGAGAAGCAGAAGAGTTTTCTTACTCAATGGCCATGACATACTGGGTGTGTGTAGCCCAAACTGTCTCTCAGTGCAACTCTGGGAAATCTTCCTGAGGCTTACTGAATGTCCTTTACCTCCAGATCAGTCCCTGACCCACACAACCCTGGGTTTCTCCCTCCTACACAGAACTAGAAATCAGGCAAGCAACTTTTCTTTATATTAAGCATTTCTAAGAGAATCAGTATAATAACATTTCTCCAAAACATATTACAAATGTCTTTCAATTATGACAGGCCACAAAGCATAGTCCGTGAAAGACCTCAAAATAAGCACTGCTCTTCTTGGAGACATACCTCCTTGAACAGAAGGAATATTAAAGTATGGATCAAACTAGGCTATGATGACATAATTCCTTTGGTTGCAGTTTGTGTGGTGACATAAGACACCTTTGGGATTCACAGCTTGAGAGCCAAATCCCAATACTTCTAGTAAAGCCGTAATGGCAGCAGTAACCTGCGGAAAATGATTTCACCCAATAATTTTCTGACAACGATCAACAATGCTGGAATTTAGAAGGAATGGTGAGCTCTTTGTTTTCTGCCTTGGGTAAAAATATGGTAAGACTGGCCACGCTGATCGTCCCCTGCACACCATGCAAGCCAGTCCCCACGAAGGCCTCTGCAGAGTCACTATTTCTATCCCTTTTCTGCAGTGCTCCTGAGGAGGTGACATTCCCATCTTAAGGATGAAGATACTGAGTGGGCCAGATGGCGTGAAGTCAGTGTTCCAAAGCTCACAAGGAGAAGTCAGGAGACCTACTCCAAAACTAAAGTAACCCTCACTTTCTAATTTTAGATTATTAGGGGGGAAAATGCTGAGAAATGGGAATTGCTAAACTCTGTATGTTTTTGCCAGTCTTTATTTAGAAAAAAACAAAACAGGAGCTCCTGGGTGGCTCAGTTGGTTAAGTGTCTGACTCTGTTTTGGTTCAGGTCATGATCTCAGGATTGTGAGATCGAGCCCTGCATTGGGCTCCATGCTAGGCATGGAGCCTGCTTGGGATTCTATCTCTCCCTCTGCCCCTTCCCCTCCACTCCATGCCCCAAGCAAGCTCACTCATGCTTTCTCTCTCTCTCTCAAAAACAAACAAACAAAACAAAACAAAACAAAAAAGATAACTCAATTGAGAAAGAAACAAAACAAAATATTTCTCTTCCCTTCTTTGGAAAATTGAGCAGGATACAAATGGTTACATACAAAGTGCCTTCTGTCACTTCACAAATACACAAAGATAAGAAGCATGTCCCTCTGAGGAACTGCATCAGCCAGGAGTTTCCCACCAATCAGAACCAAATCAGTCGTACACCTGAGCCCACCCCACAAGGCAGATGACTGTCACACAGGTCGACAATTGGGAAAGATCTATGCCAACCTCTTATCTCTGGTCTAATTTGAACACGGAATTGTAATTTTAAATACGGAAATATTGACGACTTTGGGCCTTTTCTTCAGTCTACAGAGATAAGGAATAACAGACTCTTCCCTCAATCCACCCTAGTGATTTGGGACTGAAAAGAATTGTGAACAAGAACAAAATATCTTTTTTTTTTAAGAACAAAATATCATTGTAATGCTTTTGGACTTCTGCTTATGTCTTTAAGAATCCAAATGCCACTGAATTAGATTTATGATTTTGGCTTCAGCAATGTGCTGTTATCCATATCGCTCCTGTTATTAGTAGTATGTATTTTCCTGAATTGCACTAGATAAGAACTAAAATTACTGCCTAAAAATATTTCTGTAGAAATTTTATTCCTTAACCCTGGATTTCATGTGTCATGAAATCCACTGGGAAAAATGTGACCTGTGCAAAGTTTGTTTTACACCAACAAATATGAGCCCAGCACTGCTATACATCCTTCCTCTACACTGCCATGGTTCTGTCATGACCCAGGATGCACATGCACAGCAGTGCCCAGATACCTGAAGCTCCCACAGCGGGGTGCTGGCTAGGGAGTTTAAGAGGTGCCTCTGTTGGTGCACAAATTCAGTGCCAAGAGTCATCAGAGAGCAGTCATCCTCTTTCATAATGTGGCATCTTTCCACTGGGGGATGTAATAGATCCATCCACAGGTAATCCCATGGCCAAGCAGACATCCTGGGAATGGTCTGGACAGGTGTTCTCTGTCTGCAACCTGCCTGGTATTCCCCTGGGATGGGCCAACTGGACTGCAGGACAACAAGTCCCTGGGCAGAGGACAGGAGTAACAATAATTTGAACGTCCCTCTCCCTCTTTCGGCAGCTTCGGGAACTTTAATATGTTGGATATGTTATTTTTCCGAAGAAAGAATTCACAAACCACAGACCTTTGTGTATAGGACTCCTCAGTGGCAAGACAAAAGGTTCTGACCCCAGCCCCCTCCACTCCTTCTCCTATCGCCCCCTTCCCCTCCTCCACTCTGTGGGCAAGGAGGGGTGCCTGAGGACAGCACATGGTGGCTCCCTGCTCCCTCATCCCTGTCTTCCCTGGATGCCTTCCAGGACTCTGCTCCCTTGAACTCAAATCTATCTCTGACTTCTCTATTTTGGGCTACTTTTTTTTTTTTTTTCCTTTTAAATCACAGACTCAGTCCTGATGGAGATGGGATGCCTTCTGAAGAGTGGGCAAGTTTTCAGACCCCCTCCAGCGGGGACGGCCCCCAGAATGGGCAGTCCCACAGCTGCTGATGCTCCCCCTCCCCTGGGGCCAGGGCTTAGCCTCTTCTCCACTCTGAGCCAGGGAAAGGACAGAGACCACAGCACAGACCAGAGGCACCACCCTGATTTCACCCTTAGCCAAGGTTCCACATCCTCCAGGAAAATACATGGAATTAGGCAGAACACGAGTCACACAGAGAGACCACGCTCACCATAGTAAAAACTTTTCTGACAACACAGCTAAATTTAAGACTTCTGTGACTATTACAAAAGGGTTCTTAAGCTTCTTCAAAACTTAACCCTTGCATGGATTCTTAAGGCAACAAAGCTGGGATATGGACTTTGTTAATGGCCAAGAAAGAACCTCATATGTCTCCCATCTGCCTTCTCCCTTTAATGTGTTGTTATTACCTCCTAGCACCTCTGACATCTGACACTCTTCTGGTGATGACAGTCCTATTCTAGTTGGGAGAACCAGACTCCACAGCCAACTAAATCAAAGTATCTTGGAGGCAAAGAAGTGTTCTTGAGGTGCCAAGTGCAGCCTGCGTTTTGTGATTCAAAAGCCTGGATTTGAAGTTAGGGCGGCTCCCATCCCTGAGGCCAGGACTGAGGCCTGCAGTCCCCTGCTGCCAGAACAGCTCCAACAGATACCCCCCAAGGCCCAGGAAACACTGTCGTGCAGGTCACTTGTCACAGAAAAGGGGCCAAGCACCACACTTTCACACGGATAACAGAATGTACATGTGAAATCACAATGACTCTTGGAATGTGTCTGGTAGGGGAAGGATTAAGAGCACCTAGCACAACCTGTCTCTGGACACCCTAGCAAATGACCAAGGACACAACAGAAGGCACCACAGAAGAAGATTCAAATCCACAAGAGAAAAACCAGGCTCTTTTCTCTTTCCTGTAAAGCGCCAGATTCCAATCCAGTGAAACAGCTTCCAGGTCTCCACTGCTGGAGTCGACTGGTTGACGCGCAAACAATGAGCAAAAAACCCAAACTATCTTCAGACCATGGGAGCAAAACCCGATTGTGTGGGAGCTGCCTGAACACTCTAGTCCGCCGTCCCCTTCCCCCCTCCTCAGAAATGCACACGGTGCCACCAACACGTGGACAAGCCAGATAAAGCGAGCCCACCTGGAGTCCCCAGTAATGCAAACTCAGCCTCATTTAGTGGGGAAAGGCCTGTCCGGCAGCCCACTCTGGAACAGGCCCTCGGGCTTCCCACCCATCCTAATGAAATCCACTTTAGTTCAAACACCAATACCCAGAGTCTTGGAGTTAGGCAACTCTTTCTTATTGTTTTATTCTTCAGTTTTAGTACCAGTATTTCATCAACACCAGAGACTGTGCTTTCACAGAGGTAAAATCTGTGCATTTAATATATTCTTGGTGTTAGAGTAACTAGCTGACTTCACTATTCTTATGTTATACTGGATTAGAGCTTCAGCTGCAGGCCAAGGGTTGGTGAGTCACTCTGGGTGAAGGGAAATATGTTTCCTTTTAGGAAACTAACTTGAAGACAAGAAAACCCTTTGGATGACAGTGCACAGTCCCCAGGAACATGGAGCTGTATTAGGGGATTATCCCACTTGTGCTCACCCACGTGCTATCATGTATAAACTAGGATTTGAGGAGGCTACTCAGCCAGCAGCTCCCCAGCCCCCAAGGCAGGAGCCCAGGCGTGGTGGATGGGGGTGTCTGGGTGACCCTCAGCCGCACCTGGGCACACAACACAAGACAAGTGAGCTGAGGAGTCCAGGGCATAGCCAGTCATGTCTCTGAGCCTCAGCAACCCTGTTAAGTGAGGACATTGTGGGTGGTGGGGAGTGGGTGTGACAGCATCGTGGGTGGTGGAGAGTGGGTGTGTAATGTGCGTAAGCATAATGTCTGTAATGTGAGCAGCACTGAGCTCGGTCTGTACTCAGGGCTGTCAGGAATGCATCTCAGGTGCAAGCTTCTGGCAGAAGGTGCAAGTACTCAGCCTTGAAATGCTGATTCTTATTCATGTCCTGGGCAGCCAACATCTGGATTTCAATTTGCTCATTTTGGTAAAATTGTTCCATCTGTCATTGAATACCTTGCTTTAAGGAAAAATACACAGCCCAGTACTTTCTAAAGTACCTGGTCCTGACACCACTGCAAATAAGGCTTATCTGGCCAGCTGTCCTTTCCCACCAATTAGCAGGAAGGGCAACACCGTCCACCTTGGGGAATCCCCCACACTAATCTCTGATCCCTAAGGTGTCTGCCAGAACACAAAAGCCACTGTAGTGACAAATCTCCTATGTTAGGGATTCATCACTGATCCATCCATCACTGATAACTGATCCAGGCCGGTGAGCACCTAGCCACCTACCCTAGGCCAAAGGCTCCCAGTATTCCAAAGGGAAGGATCTCATCTACATGTTTACATCAACACAGGGAATATGCACACCACATGACGAGGCCACGCGGCCTACTTAGGTTCAGTACCACATACAAAGCCATCTTTGTTCACCAGAGAGACTTTTTTAAATTATTTTCCTGTTTTAAGTCAGTAAAACGTTGCTTTGGGGCCAAGACATTATTTGGAACTCTCTGTCTGGATGCTTTTCTTCTTAGAACAGAACAGAAATTGGGCAAAGTGCACTGTGGAAACACTGGCGTATGCCCATCCCCATAGTACAGACTGTGTTGTCTTAACATTGCGAACACAGAATTGGGCTTCCTCTTTGAAAACTGAGATGAACACAGTGATAAATGTCAAGGCAGATTCTCCCAGTCCTAAGAAGCTCTCTCCTTGCAATCTAGGGCTACATGGACAGTCTACTGAGTCATGTCAATAATCTTAGGAACCTGTTTCCTAGGGCTGCTCTAACAGATTGCCACAAACTCAATAGCTTAAAACCATACAAATTTACTATCTTACAGTTCTGGAGGTCAGAATCCCAATATAGGTCTCACTGAGCTAAAATCAAGGGATTAGCAGGGCTATGTCCCTTTCTGGAGATTCCAGGGGAGAATCTGTTTCCTTGCCTCCTCCAGTTTCTAAGAGGCTGCCCACATTCCTTGGCTCATGGCCTCTTCTTCCATTTTCAAAGCCAACAGTGGAGGCCAAGTCTTTCCTACTGAGTGACCATCTTTCTGGTTCTCTCATTCTTTCTTCTACCTTATGGACTTCTGTGATTATATTGGGCTTACCTAGAAAATCCAAAAGAATCTCCTTATTTTAAGGTTATGAGAGTTTAGCCACTTCAATTCTACTTTGCCATAGAACCTAAAATATTCACAGGTTTTGAGGATTAGATGATAGACATATTTTGGGAGGTCATTATGTTGCCTGAAATAAATCATAAGCCAAAATTTGGTACATAAAACTGCATTGTACATATGCGGAGAGTGTGGGTAATATTCAGTAGGGCATGCCATTTTAGGGATTTCACCCAGAACTGTTTCTACCTGGTGCTCACATGACCAAGGGAACTTTGTGAGGTGGGATAATTCCTGATAAGGCAAAGCCAGGTCTCAAGAATACATCTACATCTGACCTCCTGGACACAGCAATCTCAGGAGTCTGAAGGGAAGCAAATCGTTAGTAAGAACACAGTTAGGTAATAACACTGTAGGCCACACTAGTTTCCTTCCCTCCCAGTCTACCATGTTGCCCCCTCTGACACCTGAATTACACTTTACCATCTAGGCTCCTTTCTCTCATCCATTCGTGTAAAGGTCTGTTGGCTCTGCAGGGCACATGCTGGGTGCTAAGGACACCCGAGGTGCTAAGCAAGGTGGGCCTGCCCACGTCCCCTTCCGTCTGGGCGTCTGTACATTTCCTCTGCTTCCTGGCCACAAGGACTGTGTCTCTAGAGCAATCCACCCACTCTATCAAGGGTTCTTCCAAGAATCAAAATAAGCATTCTGAATTTCTCTGTCTTTGTGAGCCCCTATGAACCAGGGTTTAGTCCCAGTGTAGCTGGCTTTATCCTCAGGCAGGCTAAATCCAGTCCCCATTCACAAACGCCTTTGTCACCAGCACCTGTTCCATAAGGATATACATTCTTAAAACTCCAAAGCATGTTGCCTTCCTGTTGGTACTGGCAAGATAGCTCACATTAGACACACCAGCAGGTGAACAGAATAGTGGATTCAGAAAACCGGAGACTAAAGCTCACTCAGCTCTGACCACTCAGGGCAGCTCCCAAACCTCATAGGCCTTGGCTTCTTGGCATATGGGATGGGAGCAGCAGCTCTCCTCCCAGACTCAGGCACCAGCTACAAGCTGCTGGTCTGTCTTTACAATGCTCTGCCCCCAAGACACACGAGTGTGTATGTGTGTGTATATCTATATTAGGGGCTGTGTGTGTAACACATGCACACGTAGTTACACACAGATAAAGGATAATTAACAGAGAGGCAAGAAAATAGAGCAGAAAGTGCATGAGACCTAAAATAAACAGCAAGTTCAAGTTCATCTCTGCTATCCACTGTGTACATGTGCCTGGATACACCATCCAGCTTCTGGGAACGTGAGCATCAAGTCATCTTATCTGTAAAATAAGGCTAATGATGCAAAGCAAGTTGCCTCTCAGACCTGTTCTTGAGAATCAAATCAGAATTTTCATAGCACACATTAGGTATTTGTTGAATATTTAATATTCAAATAAATAGTTCTTGAATAGTTGAATAAATAAATGTGAAATTTCTTTTAAAATTATAAAACATTACAGAAATATTAGGAATTTTAAGTATTGGCTTTTTAGATTTGCTTCAATTATAATACATCCCGGGTAGGTAGAAGCTCTTGGTTTAGAAATAGAAAGGCAAGGATGGAGAAAATAGAAAGGCAAGGATGGAGGAAAAGTAAAAAAAGGCACCAGGGTAGCTCCGTCAGGTAAGCGTTCAACTTTTGATTTCAGCTCAGGTCATGATCTCAGGGTCCTGAGATCAAGACTTGCCACAGGTTCAGCAGGGGGTCAACTTGAGATTGTCTCCTTTTCCCTCTGCCCCTCCCCAAGTTCACACTTGCTTTCTCTCTCCCCCACTCCAAAATAAATAAATAAATCTTTTTAAAAAGGAGAAAGAAATAAAAGGTGCATTGCCAGAACAGTGCATCAATGGTGGTTCACAGGAATATTCTTGGAGAAGCCAGCTGCAACATCCACACATGAGCCTGCGGGTACCCACTCAATGACACTTCCCAAGCTTGTTTTTGGATGACTGTTTGAGTCCCTTGGACCCACTCTGCTGATGCAATCTGTCATGCCCAGCCATGCACTGGCCTCAGAGCTAGGACCTCACAAGGGACTGGAAATATACTGTTGGCCTGCGTGGCTTTAAGTTCATTCCATTGCGCCTAAGGGTCGTGATCCAGGAAAAGACATACCACCTTTATTTCAAAAAATTCTTTATCATCATCAATTTTTCAGTGGTAATATTTACCAAAAAACACACCCACCCACTGTAGCATGCTTCACATTTCTGCACTCTCTCTGAGTTGAAAAGTAATGAGTTGGCTATTTACAGATTTCGGTGAGGAAAATAGTGCTTTAACATACATGCCAGGTCCCAAAAAAGTCGAAGCCTTATAGACCCACAAATGTGGGAATGGGCCCACAGATCGAAGGTTATATTTCTCTTGTAGGGGCAGAACACAAGGAAATGTTAAATCCATAGGTAAAAAATGAACATTAGGCTATTTTCCTTTCCCAACCTCACCTAACTCTAGGGACTGCCCAACATTTCATAATTTGCTTCATGAAAATAAGTTTCTACCTTTACTAAAAATAAAAACCTCCCTAAACAGATCAGAGGAAAACGTATTTTAGAATCAAAGACGGAAGGCACATCTATTTATTTCAAACAATTTTGCCAATAAGTCTACCTTACCTATGACAAGTGGCCCTTACTGCTTTGAGAAGAAGCAATGAAAACTGCTCAACATGGTTATCTCTGTACGGAAGACTAAACGTCCTCTTGGCCATGCATTGAACACGTGATTTTCCACTCATTCCTGGGACTACACAAAACAGCTACCCTAACACATTTTTTCCCCCTCCCTACCATAAATGTTTCCTTTCTCCAAGCCATAACTCATTCTTTCTCCAGGAATAACGGAAGGGCAGTTATTTTTCTTAACTGCATCTAAATTATGGTTCTGACCACGGCTGACACCTCCACACACCCATGTTTCCGTCAAACAGATGGGCCTCCACCACAGCTCAGAGTGCAGCTTTTTAGCAGGCCACAAAAGAGAAAAACGGTGAGGTGAGAGGTTCTCAGGACTTTTGAAGAATGACTACAGTGAGTGTGAGACCAGCAAAACAACCTTCACTCATTTCTTCATTTAGTAGAATCTTTACATTTTTCAAGAATGGGCTCCAATGCCTTCTCTCTACCACCAAATACCTCTGAATTCTTGAGGTGACTACATGCCCAGTCTCTGAGTACCTGACCATGTGCCTTCTCACCCACTCCCTTGCAGCTACGTGCACAGGGTACCAGCTGGTCTTCAGGCCACCCATCCCCACAGTCAGCCCCAGCAGGCCTCCCAGAGATGCTCTGGCTGAAAGAATGAATGCTTTGACAATTCTTGTGACAGTCAAGCATTCTTTGTGGGATGACAGTTTTAAATGAAATCCTAATTAACCAAATGTTTTTAAAAGAAAAAATGCACTTATTGGTGCCAGCTGGGACTCTGAGCTCACTTCCTTATGAATTTTGTAGCTGTTTTGATTGTGGAGATGAAGGTAAAATCTGACTTCTTTGAGGAAGACCACAGAACATACTAGTAAGAAAAAAAGCCATAAGCAATCATCAAGTAACATTTAAAGTTAAATACATTTACCTTTCATATGTGCCAAATCTATCAGCAGGCTGATAGATCACACCCCCTGGTTTAACTTTGTTCCCATGCTGTGCTACATGAATAGGCCCTTCATGTTGCAATTTGAAAATAACATTGCCATGAGTCACCCCTGGATATCAAGGCTCCTTCCTAGTTCTCAAGTTTGTTCTCTGACTGTATTTGCTTTTTGTCAAGGTTTCACTATGGCCTTACCATCTTGCCAGGCATTTGGATCAAGTATCTAGCCATAAATTAACAGTTCAATGAACAACAAAGGATTATTTCAACACAATTGCTCGACAATTCTCATTAAAACATTCTCTCATTTGTGTCTTGTTTCTCAGGTGGAAAACACTTGTGTAACTAACTACTGATTCCTAACTCGTGTTTTTTGTTTGTTTGTTTTTTTGCCAATATTGTTCCCCTACTGGGTGATGAGCCTGGATCTATGGTATTTTTATGCCAAATACTGTCTGTTCTTTGGAGAAACCTAGAGGATTTTCTTGGATAAGGTAGGGTTTGGGTTTAGGGTTAGTGGGTGGGGAAATTCACAAGTGCTAACATTAAAACAAGCTTTCCTAGATTTGGGGAAAGACCAAAGTAGGAGGATGCGATGCGCCCACAGACTGGCCACGAGATGGGGATGTGTGGGAAGGCCAGATGCAGGCAATAAGGTCCTAACAGAAAAGGGGACCCTTTGTGGGGAAAAGAGACAGGATGGCTAAATGAGAGAGTCTATGTTGTATTCTCTGAGGCCTGGGCCCTGCAGTTTTCTGAGCATTGGGACAAACTGCATTCTGAGCAAGAGAGCCCCTGGTAGCCAGGGATGGGATGTTACAAGGTGGCGAGGAGGGACCACCACCAGAAAGAGCCCTGCTGTGCAGGATGTTGCAAACCCTGAAAGAGGTCGTGGTGGGGGACAACTCCTCCTAGGATATAGGAAGCCTGTAATTCCCTTATTTCCCAAACAAAGTCTAGCAGTGAGCTGGGGGGAGAGGTGAGTCATGAACCAAGGATATTCACTCCCAAAACTTCAGGGACAACTACTGCTTGGTAGAGTAATGGAGAACACGCATTTTACTCTGATTTTCTCTAAGCAATGGATTTTCTTTCAAAATCAGAGACAAGGAAAAAAAAAATCAAATGGAGCATCAAACCTTAATTTAAGAAACCCATCCACTTCACAAATTAGCTAGAGCTAAAATAAATAAAAGGCACATTTACTTGACACAAGAAAGGTTTTTGTTTTGTTTTTTTGTAAACTCTATCTTCAATGTAGCACATAATTAAATTTCTGCCTTACATGTTTCATTTGTATTCATTTCCCTCTTATCCTTGGGAAGACCTCCAAGTCAGTCATAGGGCCACAGATGTACAGTATGCCTGAGAACCGTGCCCATCACCCAGGATATGCTGGGAAGGCAGGAAGACATTTCCACAATCTAATCTCCAGCAGCACACTGATTTAAGCATGGGTCTTGCTACTAAAAATTCCGAAACAGAGTAAGAAAGGGACCAAAGACACTTAGCCCTCTTTCCCACGGCCTTCATTCTCAGTTCTACCTTTGGAGCACTGCCACTGGAGAGTTTAGATCTGGGTTGGTCACCCAACAGGGAAGTGGCCTGTCCTGGAGTCACCAAGCTAAAGACTCGGAGTACTTCAAGTCGATCTAGGATACGAAAGATAAACTATCTAAAATAAGAAATTAATTGCAATATTTTTTTCTGAAAAAACTGGGAGTGTATTTTAGAGCCTAGTCTTGAAAATCAGGGTCATCAACCAAAGACTAAGGCTTGCTGGCAGTTTCTCCCATCACTGAGAGCGAACTCCCAAAGATCCATGGCAGTGATGGGGAGTAAGGAAGGAGGAGGTCAGGGCAGGAAAACCATTCTCAAGCTCCTGATCTCCCACAAACCTTCTAATAAGATCTGCTGTCAGAAACCCCCAGAACCTAGTTCGGGTTTCCCTAATTTTGCTCTCCTTGGTCATAACAGGTTAGCTGCTACAGAAACGGTGGGGTTGCGGGGAAAACAAGAGGGCAGAAAGCTCAGGTGAGTTAAAACTGGACAATTAGAGCCCAACACGCCCACTCGCATCTCTTAGAAGTCAACACCACACATAGGCCTCAAGTGCTGACTAATCCTCTTGCCCGTGTGTCTTATGGTTCCTTTAAATCTGAAGGTGTTCCAGGAAAAGCATATCTATGTATTTAATTGTTTTCAAAAGTGTAGCAATGCAAACAGGGCTCTGAGCACACAGACTGCTTTGCAAAATTTAAAAATACACCATGAGGAGTGCCTGGCTGGCTGAGAACTTGCAACACTTGATCTTGGGGTCAGGAGTTCAAGCCCCACGTTGGGCACAGAGCTTACTAGAAAAATAAATAAATAAATAAATAACACCATGAAAGATAGCCAAAGAAAATAATAGCCAAGCTGAACTTAGATTATGTGTCCAACAAGGTTTTACTTCATACCTGCCTGCAACAGGCACAAGATCAACAAGATATATTTCTGCCATCATCTGAAAACAGCAAACAGTCCCAGCAGGACTCAAGGGCAAGAACTGTCCAAGGTCTGACATTAAAGCCTTCCACATAAAATACCACTCGGGATTCTAGTAGGCAACCACTGGGTGGTCAGTGCATCACCTTCAAAGTCAGGAAGGTGAGGTGTTACAAAGACCCAAACACTATAAATTGTATTTAAAAGCTAAGTAGAGGACATATGATGACCTTCCTTTGACCACAACCTTACAAAAGCAGAGAAAAAGTAATGATGTCCTGATCTGAGAGTCAGCCAAAATCCTCTAGTTATAGGACAACCGCTGTGTTTTAATGAGATGGAGGAATTGTGTTATCCAGTAAGGGTCAAAGATGGCCTTGCAAGCATCTTAGCAGGAATTTTACTTTATTGAATTAATTACAACCATTAACACCCTTCAGCTAGCAGGCAATGGGGTCCTTCAAAAATGGGTCCTAAATAGGTCAGTGTGGGTAGGTTACAGGAGAGTGGGGAAAAGTCAACATCAGAGGACAGTACATGGACCCAGAAGGGAGCTGCCAGGATGTCACAGCCCATGGTTCTTGCAGCCTCTTCACAGATATTGGAGTTGAGTGATTAAGAGGAAGAAGAAGGCCAGAAGCAAATTTTGGTGACTGGCCTGTTCTTGGCCACCAAGTGAGTGATGCATTCAACTAGGACATACGGCAGGAGAAGAAAGGGAGAAACAAAGAGAAAGCAACAAGAGATAAGGAGGGAAGACTGAGAAGAAAGTGTGGAGCATGCCAGAAACCCTCCAATAGCCCCATGTCAAAACCACCCCTGAGGGTTTGCTCCCACTTTAAATAGATGGACAGAATGCATACTGCTACCTACACTACTTTTCAAGTATATGTGGCAAGACTATGCCTAATTGGAAAAGCAATCCAAAAAATTACAAGATAGGTAATGAAAAAGCACTTCTGAGATTGTGGGAAGGAAAAGATTCAGGGGCTCAGAAACACTACCACATCAGAAGTACAATGAGAGCGCACACAGGTTCTCTGGCACATGGGGACTGAGCTCAGACCCAGCCCAGCCTCCAGGTGCCCCCACTCCTCCCAACTCTATAAGACCTGTACTAGAGGCCAGGGGAAAATGAGGCATGTGGCTGGAACTGCCAGTGGGCAGAGAGCCACAGCTCTTAGCAGTGCATAGCATCACACAGAACTGCACACCAGGATGGTTTTCACTCTGTGCATGTTTCAGTTTTCTCCCCACACTGCTCCTCTGAAATTGACCAAAGATGATTAGGAGACAAAGCGGATGAACATTGTTACGGATGAACATTGTTAGCAAAGATGACAGCTCTGGTCCCTGCTTGACATTCTAAGAAACTGAAGTTAGAACCAAAACAATGGAGTTTTAGTTTTGGATTTTTGGGTGTTGGTTTTTTTTTTTTTTCTTTTTTCTTTTTTTTAAGTTTCCTTAGCTTCTGACTACTCTCCGGTGAAGAACATGGTATCAATCACACTTAAAAAAATAAGTCAGGAAACAGGAACCTCACTCAGATTCTTACAGCGTTAAAGAACACGTTTGTAGTTTGGATATCATGCCCTGTACTGAGTACAAAGCTCTATTTGTTTCTGCTTTGTAATGTAGAGTATTATGTTCTACCCGTTGCTACACAATCACTTTGAGGAAATATTACTACAAAAATAAATAAGTTTCTTTTTTCATTCAAAGGGAGGGAAAATAACAAGGACGCCCGAAGCACACCCACAGACCTTTTCCAAGAACACTTGCATTTGTTCCTGGGCTGGGAAGAATGCTTTGCTGATGATATCAAAGCCCTTTAATTTATCTAAGATCAACCTGCCTTAAACACAGGGGGAAAAAAACTCATTTGTTCCACTTTAAATTAAAACAAGCTATTTTTTTTTTTTTTTTTGGTACTGGTCTGCCTTTATTTTTCTTTGAACACAGGGGAATATTCTATTCTGAAACCTTGTACTATTATTCTCTCTTGACTATAGAAGGGCAGTAAAACATGTTATTAATCTGAGTTGGATTTTTAGAGAAACTATAATTCCATTTTCAAAAATGACCACAAACTCCCACTTCTGACCAAGATGGAATGAAGGTACAGGATTTACCCTCCTCTGTGAGACAAGTAAGAAACTGGAACAAAATACATTAAAAAAAAAATGGTTTTCCAACATAGGACCACAAGGACTAGAAGAGAGGGGAATAAACAAGGTGATCTTCACACCTGCCCCACTGTATTGTCTGAAGAAAGTTTCCAGGTTGCAGAAGGGACAGGGGACAAGGTCTCTCTAAGTAGGGGGGATGGAGTTGAGGGTCCAGAGAAGCCAAGGCAGCTACAGTTTGCAGAGCAGAGTGCCAGAGAGGGGACAGCTGCCCGGAGAGATGCCTAGTTGTGGTAACCGTAACCCGTGTGTTCAAAAAGCTACAAAAGACCCAAATGAAACTTCCAGAGTTGAAAACTACAAAGTCTGAGATAAAAAACAAAAGAACAAAGAAACAAACAAACAACAAAATCCACTGGATGAGAAAATTAAGAGAGAGGACAATGGAGGACAGCAGAGGGTCCACCTTGAGTTCTCAGCTCAGACTTGATCATGCTGCATGTGAGGAAACTTATCCAGAGCCAGGAAAGAGCTACCTGAAAAAACAAACAAACAAAAAAAAACAAAAAACAAAGGGAAGATGGCTAGAGCTCACAGAGTTGCAGGAGTAGTCCTTGTTGTCATAGGCCAGGGTAGAAAATCTCTTAATTCAAAGGACACAAGGTAGAGTAATCTGATAGGTATTATTCTCAGTAGTAGAGAGAACATGAGCCATGGCTGGAAGGTTGCTCTGATCCCACCCCATGAGGACTACATACAGGTAAGACTCTAAAAGACCAAAGTGTTTCTAAGTAATTTACTACACTGAGAACAAAACTTGAAAACATTTATAGGAATTAATATCCAAAATATATAAAGAATTCATACAACTCAGTATCAAAAAAAAATAGAACCCACTTTAAAAATGGGCAGAGGACCTGACTAGACGTTTTCCAAAGAAGACATACAAATCACCAACAGACTTATGAAAAGATGCTCAGCATCACTAATCATCAGGTCAACAGAAATCAAAGTAACAATGAGAGAGGGGCACCCGGCTGCCTCAGTCAGAAGAATGTGTGACTCTTGATCTCAGGGTTGTGAGTTTGGAGTCTCATATTGACTGTAGAGATTACTTAAAAAAACCTCAAAAGAGAAAAACCCACAATGAGGTATCTCTTCACACCTGTCAGAATGGCCAGTATGAAAAAGATAATAAATAACAAGTGTTGGCGAGGATGAAAAGAAAAGAGAATATAAATTGGTATAGCCCCTATGGAAAACAGTATGGGGGGTTCCTCAAAAAGTTAAATATGGAACTACCATATGATCTGGGTATTTATGTGAAGAAAACAAAAACACTGGGGCACCTGGGTGGCTCAGTTATATAAGCGTCCAACTCTTGGTTTCGGCTTAGCTCATGATCTGAGGAACATGAGATGGAGGCCCCTGTCAGGCTCCATGCTTCTGCACCTGGAGTCTCCGCCCCCCTCCCCCGGCCTGTCAGAATCTGCTTGAGATTCTCTCCCTCTGCCCCTCCCCCTTCTAAAATAAATAAATAAATCTTAAAAAAAAAAAGTAAACAAAAATAGTAATTCCAAAAGATATATGCACCCCTATGGTCACTGCAACATTAATTATAATAGCCACGATGTGAAGGCAACCTAAATGCCCACTGATAGATGAATTCTCATCTAATATTATTCCATTTTATATATATCATGGAATATAAGCCATAAAATATGAGATCTTGCTATTCGCCAGAACATGGATGAAACTGGAGGGCATTATGCTAAGTGAAATAAGTCGAACAGAGAAAGACAAATACTGTAAGATTTCACTTACAAGTGCAATCTAAAAAATAAAACAAACACAAAAGGAAACAGAAACAGACTCATACATATTGAGAACAAAGCAGTGGTTGCCAGAGAGGAGAAGGGTAGAGAGAAGGGAAAAATAGAAGGGTTTTAGAGATACAATCATCCAGTTAGTTAATAGGATGGGAAATACTGTACAGCACAGGGACTATATTCACATAACAGTTTTGTATGGTGTAGATGGTAATTAGACTTATTATGGTGACCATCTCATAGTATACATAAATATTCACTATGCTGTGTACCTGCAACTAATACAATATTGTATGTCAATTTTTCTTCAATTATTAAAAAAAAGGAACACTTACAGGAACATAAAAATGTCCCACACCTTGAAATTCAAAATGTTCCACCTCTAATAAAAAATTACCGGGCATGCAAATAAACTAGAAAATACAACCAATAATAAGGATACAAATCAATCAGTACAAACAAACAGACCCAGAAATGATACAGATAAAATAAATAAGACTTTAAGATAGTTGTGATAACTGTAATTCATGTGTTCAAGAAGCTACTCAGAATTTTTTTTTTAAAGATTTTATTTATTTATTTGACAGATGGAGATCACAAGTAGGCAGAGGGGCAGGCAGAGAGAGAGGGGGAAGCAGGTTCCCTGATGAGCAGAGAGCCCAATGCGGGGCTCGATCCCAGGACCTTGGGATCACGACCTGAGCCCAAGGCAGAGGCTTAACCCACTGGCCTCCCAGGCGCCCCAAGAAGCTACTCAGAATACTAAAGAAAAAAAAAATAAAGACCCAAATCAAACTTCCAGAGTTGAAAACTACGAAGTCTGAGATAAAAAACCTATTGGATGGGATTAACGGCTGATTAGACATCATAAAAGAAAAAAAAAATAGGGAACTTGAACAAACAGCAATAGAAACTATCCAATATGAAACACAGATTTAAAAAAAATGGGGGCGCCTGGGTGTCTTAGTGGGTTAAGCCTCTGCCTTCAGCTGAGATCATGATCTCAGGGTTCTAGGATGGAGCCCCACATCAGGCTCTCTGCTCAACAGGGAGCCTGCTTTCCCTTCTCTGACTGCCTCTCTGTCTGCCTCTCTGCCTACTGGTGATCTCTCTCTCTGTCAAATAAATAAATAAAATCTTAAAAAAAAAAAAAAAAAGTGAAGGGCTAGGGGTCACCTAAGTGGCTCAGTTGGTTGAGCTTCCAAATCTTGATTTTTGGCTCAGGTCATGATCTCAGGGTCCTGGGATTGAGCTCAATGCTCAGAGGGAGTTTTCTTGATATTCTCTCTTTCCCTCTCCCTCTGCTCCTCCTCCCACAGGAATGGATTCACTCTCTCTCAAATAAATAAATCTTAAAAAAAAAAAAGATGGAGTTTAAAATGACAAGAGCATCAGTAAACTGCGGGACAACTTCTAGTAACCTAATGTATCTAATTAGATTGGAGGGGAGGGGTGGAATAGAGAAAAATGGATGAAGAAATAATGACCAAACATTTTCCAAATTTAATGAAAACTATATAGCCACATATTCAAAACACTCAATAAACCCCAAGCACAAAACAAAAAAAATGAACACACACACACACACACACAAAGAAAAAGAAAAAACAACACCCAGGCTCATCCTCTTCAAACTGCTTAAAATCAATGACAGATCACAAAAACAGAAGAAAAGATTCATCAGGTACAGAAAAGCAAAGAGAGGAAGGATGAACTTCTCCCTGCAAACAATGAAGCAAAAGGACAGTAGAACACCACCTTTAAAGTACAGAAAGAAAAAAACTGTCCATCTGTAACTATACACCTAGGGAAAATAAATTTTGAAAATAAAGGAGAAACGAAAACTTTTTCAGACTCAGAAAAATGAACAGAATTCATCCCAGGTAGACCTATACTCTGAAAAAGTAAATGGAAATCCTTCAGGCAGAAGGAGAAGGAGGCCAGATGGAAAGCTTGCATAGGTAAGAAAGCCACGAAAGGCACCAAAAACAGTGACAGATGTCTGCAGAGCCACACCTTTGGGTCTGGAGTCCAAATCCTCGTTTGCCCTTTTCTTCAGCATTATCCATGCTGACTGGGGCCTTGTTGTCATGTGTTTCTTTAAAGTTGCTCTGGAAAATACCTGTCTCCTAGTGATCTCTGTAGGTTACCACAGTCCTAAAGCCAGGGAGATGGGAGTCAGTTACTTCTAAAGAAAAATGAATGAGCCTTTTTACATTTAAATGAGGCTACTTTGGATTTCCCTTGGAACTATTTGTGGTTTGGGAACTCACTCTGTATATAAAAAGAGAAAAACCTTTTACATTTCCAAATTTGAGCACAGATTGATGATAAAGGTAGAGTCAGCCATTGCGCCTGGAATTCTAAAATGTGTCAGTCTGGAACCAATGTTTAAAAATTAATGGGAAAATGCACAAATACTTGCACTTTTTGCGCATGGTGTATACCTTCTAAACATGAAATGTCCATCTGGATTGTGAAGAATATGTATGGACAAAGGTTCTCTCAGGAGACTAGAAGGTCCTTTTAAGAAAAAAAAAAAAAAAGATACTACAATTGAATTTCCTGTTTGTTAAAATCAGCTTGATTAAACTGAACTCCCTCCACCCCCTGCATCCTCTACCAAGCTTACATCAAAACTACTACGCACTTGAGTTAAATTCCATAAAACCCACGCTGGTATGCTCCATCAAAACAAAAACGAAAATCAAAACAGATGCCCGCTCAATCAATCTAATTAGCTGAGATTATTGATCAGCTAATGATAGGTGCTCAAAATGATTATCATAACCTCAAATTCCAAAACAGGAGAAATCTGTGTGGCAATCTAGGGAGGGAGGGGGTACAGGGAGGTACAGAGCCAAAACATTGTGGTAAAATCCTGGCCACTCACACACTCTGGGCCTGTTCTCTGTTGTTGTTGTTTTTTTTTTTTTTTTTTTTTTTTTAAATAAGTACATTTTATAAATGCGTTCTCATTGCATGAAGTGGGAACTATGACTCTCTGTCTCAAGGTTCTATTTTGAACTCTTCTAAAATAGTACCTAGAGAGTGGATAGATAGTCTGTTCCATGGGAGTGCTGAGGTCCCAAACCAGTGGTCCACAATAACCTCTGCCCTCAGTTGAAAAAAAGAGGCTTATAAAAAGACATTTATAATAGTCTCCATGTCTAGCTTATTGTGAAATCCAGCCAACACTGCGACTCCATGGGAACAAGGGGCATCTCTTGGGGCTGAGCTGGCTTCTTCAGCCACACAAGTACCCTGTACATGCGGTGCCTGCTCACCCTGGCCTGCATCTCTAGATGCACACACCCTGTGAGCTTTCCTCTTCTGTTCCTACCTGCTTCCCACTTCCAACACCAGGAGTGGCCAGTCAGCAAGAAGGTAGAAAACTTCAGTGTATCACTTTTGCCATTTAATAGCAGATGTTCTTCAAATTGCAGAATCTTAGAAGGCAAAGAACCGTAGGGCTCACCTCTTCCAATTCTCAATGTTTATTACAGGACATGGGCTAAAACCAAACTCAGAAATGAATTCTGCAAACATTTTATTAAGCGTTTTTTAAATGATTATATTTTCTTCACATATGAAAAGAAACTTTCCCCAAGAAAACGAGATTGTGCTGGAAATGTTCAAACAAGACTGGTTTTACTTATTAGCAATTTTAGAGGACGTGTTAACCTTATCAAGCAACTAGCTTCCTTGCTTAAAATGATACATTTTTGTTTAATAAGGTGATACTTTATGGCTCAAAGTGGTTTATCTTAGTTCCAACTCTTTTTTTATCATTTTTTATTTTATTTTGCTTTATATTTCTTTAATGGAAAGTAAGTCTCATTTAGGGAAAATATGTAATTTTTTAAAAGTTGACTGATTTTGAGAAATCAAAAGTTTAGAAACTGTAATTTTTTTCTATATTTATAGTACCTTAGATTGAATGAATTAGACTTGCTGAAGAAAACTAGAAAGTAAGAGATTGGAAATTTTTCAAGTCAAAGGCATATGGCACAGATCTTTGTCTACAACAAAATATGACAACAGTTCCAAGTCATTTTCTTTCTTTTTTTCTAAAATATTTTATTTATTTAGTCATAAGACACACAGAGAGAGAGAGAGAGAAAGAGAGAGGTAGAGGGAGACGCAGGCTCCCGCTGAGCAGGGAGCCCGATGTGGGACTCAGTCCCAGGACCCCAGGATCATGACCTGAGCTGAAGGCAGATGCTTAACCATCTGATACACCCAAGCACCCTTTAGTCCCAACTCCTGCAAATGTAAAGAAATTTTATCTTTCCCATTCCAGGCTGATAATCTGAGAATTAATCTGACAATTAGGTCTTATGAAAGAGTTTTTAAAAAGGGAGGAAAATTGCTAAATCTTTTTTAACCAGAAATTTCCATAGTAGGGATCTAGAATACCTGTAATAATTAACTTAGGAAAAAATTAAAACTATTTATAAAAGTGTGATATTCCCATTACATTATTTTTAATGTCAATAATATTTAGAATTTAGAAATTAAACTGTTTGAAGTTGATAAATATAACTTGTAGAACAATGAAAATTATGATGAATAACAGGACAAATTTCACATTGCTTTTCTGGCTTTGCTTTTAAAACAAAAGTGTAAAAATATGGAAAACCAAATGAACTCAAAAATTTTCCTTTCTAACTGTGCCAACCAATTTTGACAATTTGACAATTGTTAAAAATGCAGATATCTGCTAAGTGATAGGCACAGTAAAAATTTTTGAAATATAGAATTCTGTGTACTTTTTGTAGAGTGTAAGTTTGTTTAATATTTCCAAACCACTGCCATGCCTTTAATATCACTTTAAAAGATAACCATCGACCATGCTAAAAGTCTGGGCACCTCTCTATCTCTCAATGATTGCACTACTGTTTTGACATACTATAATATTGCAAGAAATTAAAAAGTGAAAAAAAATGTGGGGTTTTTTTGTTTGTTTGTTTTATCCACATGAATTTCTGAGGTCTGACCTCTCTGTGAAGCAAAAAGACATAACATCTCCATGTTTAAAGTATTACTTTCCTCATTAGGGAGATGAGAGGCTTACAGAGAAAAGCCTGCTGAAAGAATGGGTGAGAATTCCTGTTGTAGCTTATACTTTGGGCTGCAAAAGGGTAGGTCTCTACCCTAGAATTTGATAATGCGTAGAAAAAAAAAATTCTGCCCAAATTTTACAATTTCATTAGCCTGTGTAACAACATTTACATTGTATTTTTTCCTCTTTAGTATCTATGTAATTAACTATTTACAATGTTAATTTTCCTCTTTGTCTGTATCCAAGGGAAATAGATCAATTTAATAGATTAACTTCCAATTTTGATAGTATGAAGATGACTAAAATAAAAATACTATTTATTCACTTGGGGAACTTAATTTCATGTAACATACTTCCTCTTACAAGAATCTATGATTGATTGATTAAGATAATGTCCTTAGTGAAGAGAATTGCCCAAATGTACATAAACCTACACTGCTCACTCTTTCTCCAAACTTTCTTGTCCAGTCGGATTATAGGTGGGAGGACACTGGCGGCTGTCAACAAAAAGTGACTGTGAGGTTCAACAATCAGTTCAACTCTTAACAGATGCAGATCCAGCTGGGTACCCATTCTTTAACCTTTCTCGGGGTTAGATTCCTTATCTCCAAAATGGAAACAAGGCAACACAGGGCTCTCTCAAAAATGAAGAGTACTAAAGATTTTGAAGAATAATATGTAATGAAATGCTATGATGATGATAAAGCAAAATGTGTCTTGTAAATGCGCATTCCTTTTGGTAGAATACAAAAGATACTCATTTTTGCTTTTCATAAGGAACTAGATTTAGTATTCCAGTAAACTGAATTTTCATGCAATTTGCTTGAAATAATTGTGAGATAAAGTCACAAATATAAGAAGCCACACAGAAAAACAGAATTTAAACCATTATTTATTTGTTCTTAAATCCCATTAAAAGGAAATGTAAGGATAATTTAACATTGCTAATTTAACTTTATTTTTATGCAAACAACATACAAAAAGAAAAGTATTTGCTCTTTTAAGACTTTATTTATCTGAGAGAGAGAGAGAGGGAGGGGGAGGGTCAGAGGGAGAAAGAATTTGAAGCAGACTGAGCTGTGTGGAGCCTGATGCAGGGCTCCATCACACAACAGAGAGATCATGACCTGAGCCAAAACCGAGGGGCAGCCGCTTAACCTCTGAGCCATCCAGGCACCCCATTCCTTTTTTTTTTTTTTTAAAGATTTTATTTATTTGACAGAAAGAGAGATCACAAGTAGGCAGAGAGGCAGGCAGAAAGGGGGAAGCAGGCTCCCTGCTGATCAGAAAGCCCAATGCAGGCTTTGATCCCAGGACCCTGAGACCATGACCTGAGCTGAAGGCAGAGGTCTATATACTTCCAGGCGCCCCCCATTCCTTTTTTAAATTTTTTTTTTTAAGTGGGCTCCATGCCCAGTGTGGGGCTCAAACTCATGACCTCGAGATCAAGAGTCACATGCTCTACCAACTGAGCCAGCCAGGTACCTCAAAATATTTGATCTTTATAGGAGATAACACTTAAAGCAAATTGAAACCAAAAAGATTTTTCTTTAATGTGGAAAAATATAAGACAAATATATGAGAAAATGTTTTTTCAAGACCGCAAATTAATGCTAAGCAAATAATTTTAAACAAAAGACATTAAATGAATAGGTCATACTATGGTGATAAATATATAGAAAAAAACTGCCATGATTACAAACAAAAACTTCAATAAAATAGCCAGATACAACTGTTAAGTAACATAGCCATGCACTGACACACACTAGTTCAAAAATCTGGAGGAGGAATCTTGTCCAGGGAAGGCAATCCATTCACAAGAGCACAAAAATTAAATACGTAAAAAAAAAAATTTACAAATTAATGTGCAGAGGGGCACCTGGGTGGAGCAGTTGGTTAAGCCTCATTTCAACTCAGGTGGCGATCTCAGGGTGGTGAGATGGAGAGAGCCCTGCCTCAGTCTCTGTGTTCGGCATGCAGTCTGCTTAAGACTCTCTCTCCTCTGCCCTTCCCCTCCCTCTAAAATAAATAACTTTTTAAAAAATTAATGTGCAGAAGCTATGTGGACAAAACAACACTGCTTTCCGAGTGACTTAAGGACCCACCCACTACTGCTCTAAATGGAAACATTCTATACCTTATCAATGTTGATTCTCCTTATATAACAGCAATCCCAACCAAAACTACAAAAGGAATTTTTTTAAGGCAGAGAGGGTGGTTTGAAGATATTTCTAATATTTATTGTGGACAAGTAAATATGTGCAAATACCCAAGAAAACTATTGAAGTGGAGTGATTTTTCACCATGACACATTAAAATGTTTATAAATGTGCAAATAATGTGTAAGGTAAGATCAGTGGTCTGAAGTAAGATGATTTTGAAAATTAATACAATAAAAGTAGGATTTTAAGTTGATGAGGAAGAAAGGATTCAATATATTCTTGGAAAAAATTATTATATACAGAGGAAAAATATACCTTTACCCTCTTAAACTGTAAAACTTGGAAAGAAATTAAGACATGAAATTATAAAAAAAGAGAAATGAATATAGGTGATTATTTGCATATTTCAGGGTTTGGAGGAAATTTTTAAGTTAAAAAGGTAGAACACATTATATGTTAATAAAAATAAATAAATAAATAAAAATAAAAAGGTATAACAAAAGCTAATTATTGATAGGTTTGACTACAAGAAGGTTTTTAATTTTCACGTGTCAAAAAATTCACCCTAAAAGAAATGGAACATAATGATTAAGTGGGAAAAATACTGTAACATACACACCAGACAAAAATTAATTTATATGATGGGATATCTATATACTTATAAATGTAATGAAAAATAAACACCATGTGTTTCTGTTTTTTATTTTTTTTAACTAGCAAAGAAACAGGTGATTTAAAAACTAGAAATATGTATAGCTTTTAATATTAAGGAAATCATTTGCAATCTTATAAGCCATCAAAGAGACACAAATTAAAAGCAAGATGATGCCATTTTTGTCTCTCTTAGGCGCAGCCTGAGCAGAAGGCCTCTGTGAACAAGCGTGTCAGTTGTGGCATGTGATACTTTAAAGGGCTTTGGGGGTGCCGGGGTGGCTCAGTCGTTAAGCTGCAGACTCTTGATTTCTTTTCAGCTCAGGTCATGATCTCAAGGTCGTGAGATGGAACCTCAAGTCTGCAGGGAGTCTGCTTGAGATTCTTTCTCCCTCTCACTCTGCTTCCCCCTTCTCTAATAAATAAATCTTTAAGAAATTAAAAAGAAGAAAGGTCTCTTCCCACAAGTCATAGGATTCCCCAAGCAATATATCCACAAGTAATAACCAACAGAAGTGTGCACAAGGATATACAACCAGTTCAAAAATTAACAAATAATGAAGTAAATGGTGACAAACTTCAGAGTAGAAACTTTGTAAGTCTTAATCATACATTTTTCAGAGTATTTCCTGACATAGGAAACATAATAATGATGAGATCAGCATGGGATACAAAACTGTAGATATGCCAGGATGTTAAAAATATCTCTGAGTGGAAGAAAAGGTTACACATTTTGATTGCTATTTTCCTCTTTCTATAGGTTCAAAATGATCTATAGTTAACCTATACATTTTAGAATCATAATAAATGTATCTACAAATAGGTATTGTACGATGCTAAGTTCTTATGTAGTACTTCTCAAAATGCAATCAACAGTACATAATAATTTACATTTATTTGAGTATTATAATTTCAAACTGGCTATGATTTGGGGAACAGCATATGAATTTTATGTATCTGGTTTATGTTTTTCCTTCTATGCTGACCAGGCATGTCACAAGGACCTGACATGCTTTTGCAAAACTCACAATAAGGTTATAAGGTAAGTAATACTCCCATTTTACAGGAGAACATGGGCTTTAAGTATAGTGTTCAAATTAATTAGCCTCTAAGGAGAGCTGGAAAAAATTTCGGGTCTATTTCACTCCAAAGACATAAGAATTTATGTACTCTCTCTCACACACACAGAACATACATCTTAGAAAATAATGTCTGTAGGGAAGATTATCTTACACATAACAATTTCCTCTCTCCGTTTATACCTTACACAAGGCACTGTATTGCCAATTCACAGAGAACAAATGTTTAAATGTTTAACTGTGGTAAACCAAAGTTTAAGCCAAACTGAATTGCTAATTCTAACCTAAAATAAAAACAAACCTGGATTTCTACATAATGTCTTTCTTACACTGGATTTCCATCTAAGGTTGTAAATTCTACCTTCATTAAGTTATGAACCATTTAATCTAAGAAAGAACCCCTGATGCCCCTACAATACGCAAACTCATAAGTTACCCTGTTAAAGAAAAAACTCTTTTTTTTTTTTTTTTTTTTTTGAGAGAGAGAGTACACAGAAGCTAGGGGAGGGGCAGAGGGACAAGCAGGCTCCTCTCCACTGAGCAAGGAGTATCAAGTGGGGCTCCATCCCAGTACCCTGAGATCATGACCTGAGCCAGAGGCAGATACTTTACTAACTGAACCACTCAGGCACTGCTGAAAAAGCTTTTTTTTTTTTTTTTTTTAACGTATTCTAGTAGACTTTTAAATTTAGAAACCTCAAGAGTTGAAAGAGAAATTGTGATTTAAGTTTGGAAAAGCCTCATATATTCTTAAGTTAATGGAGAGCTTACTAACTTAAAAAAAAATCTAGCTTCATTGGTATGCATTAGCAAAAGAAAAAAGTCCCTTCTGCATCTCATTATATAGTAATAATGATATTAGTAATAATAATGACATGGATGATTGTTTAGCTTTTATAGTTTTTGTGAAATTTTCACATACATAACCTAATTTTCACAAAGCATTTTCAGAAGAATTGCATTTTACTCATTTAACAGAGGACAAAACTAAGGTCAGCAAGGCAAAGTTACTGCACAAGTTCACACAGCTGGTTACTGAAAGCTTGAGGACTTTCTATAGATACCTTTCTGTAGGGTTAGCACCTTTAACAGGAATACTCCCTTCTTATAGTCAGAAATTCATAATATTGTATTTCAAATGCTTCACCAAATTGTAAGTATAAGATTTGCCCACGTAGTTACTATACAATTTATTCAAAGCACAAAAGGATCAGTTGCATTAATTCAACATCATTGATCTTCAACTTCTATAAGGCAAGCAAAAAATTTCCATAGCATAACACTGTTCACAATCAAAATATTCTAATGAATTCATTCTAATGAATTCTTGACATTAGGGTTTTGAAAATACACATGGTAATAAACAAACTTTAAGATAACACCTTTCCGAATTGATCACTATAATAAAAACAAAGAAAATTTTTAATCTAATATAGCTAATTACTTTACTATATCCCTGAGGATGAAAACGTTTTCTGTAAGGGGCTTAAGAGTGAGGAAACATTGCAGGCCATAAACACTCTTTTGCATGAACTCAACTCTGCCACCATAGCACAAAACAGCTAAAGAGAATATGTGAACAAAGAGCATGTCTATATTACAACAGAACTGTATTTAAAAAAAAAAAAAACAGGGGTCATAGTTTGCTCATACTCACCAGCTGCCAAGAATTTGCCATAAGGCAAAGTATTTGTGTATAAGCCTAAAATTTATAGTTAACACTTCCTACTTTCAGAGAGAAAAGATAATTTTGTTAAACTTAGTAATCGAAAAAAAATCTCAATTAATTATTCTTTCTTATATTTTTAACATTCTTACATTTTCCACATTTTAACAAATTTTAAGAAAATATTTTTAACATTCTATGTTTAGGTTGTCAATGCAAATGGTAGAGTGAAGGCTTCATTTTGTCCTCCATGTTAGAGGAAAATTCTCTCCTCTAGATAAGCAATGAGAACACTGGCAAAAATTGCCAGAATCAACTTTTTCAGATCTCTAAAACCAATAAAAGGTTAGCAATAATCTGGGAATATTTATTAAAGAAAAATGTCTAAAACTCAGTAAGAGCAGTGAGCTTTTTGATTTTTTAACTTTCCCTACTAGTTCCTATTCCCTTCACTCTAGCTTCATAGTAGCCATGACCACAAGGAAAGCCAAGGGGTAGGGAAATGAATGAGTCCTCCCACAGCCCCATTCTGACAGAATTATCATTATTTGACCAATTTGTTTCTTGGAAGATCCCACTAACAAAGATGTCTTCATTTGTCCTGTTTTGGATCTCAGTCAGTGTAAAAAATGTTTTTTCTGGAGGTGTTTGTTAAAAACAATTAAAGGCAATTGTATAGGCTGCCTCAGATGGTGAGTAAGAGTTGGGGCAAACAACAGGATGAAAGGAAGAAAGGGACGGGAACGGAAGGGAAGGGAAGGGAAGGGAGAAAGGGAGAGAGAGAGGAAGGGAAGGAAGGAAAGAAAAGAAAAGGAGAGGAGAGGTGGGGAGAGGACAGGAGGGGAGAGGAGGGGAGAGGAGGGAGGGAGGGGGGAAGAAGAAAGAAAATGTGACGAATAAGACAATATATGACTTTGAAAAACTCCAACATATTCCTGGGAATCTTGAAGGCCACATGCATGCATGGAATGTGCACATGCCCAGAGCTATGTGCATTCTCAGAAGAGACCTAAGAACACCTTAAGCTCTCAATTTCTGACTGTGAAGTTCTGAACAAGCAGGAAGTGAAGGCTAAAACAGAGTAAGCTGTCCAGCTAAGTGTTAAAGACATGCCAGAACATGAATACAGGACCCACCAGCAAAGACTACAGGGCTACTCAAACATTATCTGACCACTAAGTTAGTAATCACATAATCTTCAGTGGCCATACAGATCAAGGAACCCCAATTTTAGAGAAGTGGTTCAGAAATTCCACTAAGGAAACAACAAAGAGCAACAACAACAAACTCTGGGTAGGAGAGAGAATTGGATTTCTGGAGTGTCCATGCTATATTCTTTAAATTTCATTTTCAACAACTGCAACAACAAAAATTATGAGGCATGCAAAGAAACAAGAAAGTACAGCCTATATACAAGCAAAACTGTCACCAAGGAAGCTCAGATGTTGGATTTACAAGACAAAGACTTTAAATCAGCTATTTTAAATATGTTCAATGAACTCAAGGAAGCCATGTCTAAAGAATGAAAAGAAAATATGAGAATGAAGTCCCACAAAATGAGAGTAAAGAGACAGAAATTATTAAAAAGAACCAAATAGAAATTCTGGAATTGAAAAGTATTATGCCTGAAATGAAAACCTGAGGGGCTCAAAAGATTTTTGAACAGATAAAAGTATCAAAAAACTTGAAAATAGGTCAATTGGGATCATTCAGTATAAGGAACAGGAAAAAAAAAAAAGGAATAAATATCAACAAAGCCTTAGAAATCTGTAGGACACCAGATGTATGGAAACATACAAAATGGAAGTCTCACTGGGAGAGAGAGAAAAAGGAGAAGAAAGTACATTTGAATAAATAATGGCATAAAACTTACTAAAGGTGATGGAAAGCATTAATATACACATAATAAACTCAATGAACTACAAGTAAGATAAAGTCAAGAGGTCTAAACTTAACATACATTATAAATAAATAGTCAAAAGCCCAATGCTCCAATTTTAGTAACAAATAGAATTTTGTAACAAATAGAATTTTAGTAACAAATAGAATTTTGAAAGCAGCATGATAGAAGCAACTCATCTCAGATATGCTATTTTAAATAAGTGTTAATAGCTAATTTCTCATCAGAAATCATAAAGGAAGTTGAATAACATATTCAAAGGGCTGAAAGAAAGGCTGCCATCCACTAAGTCTATATCTGCAGAAACTATCCTTCAAAAAGGGAGGAGAAATTCGTAAGTAAACAAAAACTGGGAAATTCATCACTAGCAGACTTCCCTTCAAGAACTACTAAACAATATCCTTCAGGTTGAAATAAAAGCACACTAGACAGTAACTTGAATCCACATGAAGAAATAAAGAGTACCAGTAAAATAGCTACTAAGTAAACATAAGACAAAATACATGTGGTTTTCTTTTTCCCCTTGATTTAAAAGACACCTTACAAAGAAATACTTATAAATCTATGTTGATGGGAGGTGCCTGGGGATCAGGGAGGTCAGTCATTAAGCATCTGTCTTTAGCTCAGGTCACGATCCCAGAGTCCTGGGATCAAGCCCTGTTAGGCTCCCTGCTCAGTAGGGAGCCTGCTCCTCCCTCTACACTCCCCACTCATGCTCTCTCTCTCTCTTATTAAAAGATTAAATAAAATCTTTTAAAAGTAACACACAAATCTATGTTGATGGACATTTAAGGCATAACAATATCACAATGGAGGGGAGAGAAAATGAAGATATTAAGGGCAAAATTTTTATAATACTGTAATTAAGGTAGTATTAATCTGAACTACATTGCAATAAATTAGGATGTTAATTTTAATACCCAGGCCAACCACTAAGAGATTAAATCCAAAAACAAATATATAAAATAAATGATAAGGAGATAAAAATGGTACATTAGGAAATATCTATTTAACAAAAAAATAAGGAAGAGATGGAAGAACAGTGGAAAAAATATATAAGACACAATGAAAAAATATAGCAAAATGACATACTTAAATTCGGCCTCCTCAGTAAACACATGAAACATAAATGGATCAAACCTAAAGGATCTGCCTAAAAAGCAGAGATTGACAAAATAGTCTTTTTTTTTTTTTTAACAGATTACAGATTTTATTTATTTATTTGAGTGAGAGAGAAAGTGCACAGAGGGGAGAGAGAAGCAGACTCCCTACTGGCAAGAAGCCAGATTCAGGGCTTGATCCCACCATCCTGAGACCATGACCCGAAACAAAGGCAGATACTTAACCAACTGAGCCATTGTGCCCCAACAAAATGGAGTCTTATTAAAAAACATGACCCATCTATATGCTACCTATAAAACACACTTTAGATTCAAAAATACAAAAAGTGGAAAGTAAAAGGATGCAAAAAGATATAATAAGCAAATGGTAACCAAAAGAGAGTTGAATTGGCTATACTAATATCAGGAAAAAAAAAAAAAGATTTAAAATAAAAATTGGGGGGCACCTGCATGGCTCAACTGGTTAAGCATCTACCTTTGGCTCAGGTCATGATCCTGGAGTCTGGGATCTAGGCTCCCTGCATCAGGCTCCCTGCTCAGTGGGAGTCTGCTTCTCCCTCTCCCTCTGCCCTCTACCCTGCTGTGCTCTCTCTCCATCTCTCTCAAATAAATAAAGTAAAATAAAAAAAAAAAAAATTGGTACTAGGGAGATAACAAAGGATGTTTTTGATAAATGGGTCAATCCATCAGGGAGTCATATAATTATAAACATAAATGCACCTAACAAGAGTTGCAAAACACATAAAGAAAAAATTGACAGGACTGAAAGATGAAATAGATAATTCAACAATAATATTCGAAGATTCCAATAATCTACTTATGATAATAAATACAACTATCAGAAAAACAAAAAGGAAATAGAAAACTTGAACAACTAAAATGAACTAGATCTATCAGACAACTTTAGAACATGTCGTCCAAAAACAGTAGAATACAACATTCTTCCCAAGTGCACATGGAATGCTGTAGCATAAACCATATGCTAGGCCATAAAACAAGTCTCAATAAGTTTAAAGGATTGATATCATACTAAGTGTGTTCTCCAACTACAGTGAAATGGAACTTAGAATTCAATAACAGAAGCAAAGTTGGAAAATATATAAATATGTGGACCTTATAACAATACACTAGCCAATGGGTCAAAGAGGAAATCACAAAGGAAATTAGAAAACACTCTCAGATAAATGCAAACAAAAACACAACTCACCAAAATTTATGGTATGCAGCTAAAACAATGCCTAAAGGGAAATTTAATATTCCATATTTAATATAATTTTTACATTTCTTTTAAAATGTAAGCATTTCCATTTAATTAAACTATTTTTAAATGCAATTGAATAAATACACAGTATTCCAGCAAATGAGTTTACCATAATATCTATTATGTTAATTTGGCAGCATTAAGTTGTGTTCCTTTTTTGCTATCGTAAAAACTGGCCATCTTTCAGCACTTTAATCTTTGCATTAAAGATTATTTTCCCCAGATTATATTTGTAGAAATGGAATGTGCGCTAAATACAGGTGTAGGCTGTTGATATCTGGTAACTTTATTTGTAAAGCTATGTTCAGTATCATATGTAGTGATATAAATGTTTGGGATAAAAGATGGGTGGCAAATATCATTCTTCCAATATATTTATAAGAATCAACATGGTAGGGTAGCCTGAGTGGCTTAGTAGGTTAAGCATCTGCCTTCAGCTCAGGTCATGATCCTGGGGTCCTGGGTTCAAGCCCCACATCAGGCTCAGCAGGGAGCCTGCTTCTCCCCCATCCCCACCCCCCAGCTCATGCTTTCTCTCATTCTTTCTCTTTCTCAAATAAATAGAATATATTTTTTAAAAAAGGAATCAACATGGTAAAGAGGGGGAAGTGAAAGACAGTTGGATTACTTCCTATCCCATTTTTTCTTATGATAACACAAGCTGATCAGAAGAACGCTTTTTCATAAAAAAAAAAAAAATTCACAAAAGTCTGGGATAAGGGAAAGGTGTTGGCTCACACGTCTTTATGAATGGTAGTGACATCAACAATGACCATGATAACGTCTGAGAGCACCCAGGGAGCAGTGACTATCATTAGGCTTTGTATTTATTTCACCAACACTTATACAAAGGGGGTAATATCAATTCCATATTAAACTGTGCTAAAATAGAGTACTCTTTATAATTTTTAGTCAAAATATTTCATAACCAAGTCAATGAATATTGAGTGTTGGTGTTATTTTTTCTTTTAAATACAGTCATATACACTGGGGCACCTGGGTAGCTCAGTCAGTTGAGTGTAAGCTCTTGATTTCTGCTCAGGTCCTGATTTCATGGGTTGTGAGATGGAGCCCCCATGGGGGTCTTCACTCAGTGGGGAGTCGGCTTGAAAGATTTTCTCCCTCTGCCCCTCCCCCTGCTCATACGTACACACATGTACATTCTCTCTTTGAAAATAAATGAATAAATCTTAATTTTTAAAAGATTTTATTTATTTATTTGACAGAAACAGAGCAAGAGAGGGGACACAAGTAGGGGGAGTCGGAGAGGAATAAGCAGGTTTCCCACTGAGCAGGGAGCCCAAAGAGCAGGGAGCCCACTGTGGGACTTGATCCCAGAATCCTGGAATCATGACCTGAGCCAAAGGTAGATGCTTAACAACTGAGCCACTCAGGAGCCCCAATGAATAAATCTTTAAAATATACTCATACACATATATTTTGAGCATCATTTAGGAGACAAGCATCATTCTACTCTAGGAGCCAGATGTGCAGTCACAATCTAGTTATATCTAGTTATATCGTCCCCCTGGAGTTGACATTAGAATGAGGAGGGAGGATTGCAAAACAGCTAAAGGGCAAGCAGGTAAAAGTACAGAAGATGTTAAGTGTTTTAAAGATAACCAGACCAGGATAAGGACAAAGATAAGGTGATCAGGGAAGGACTCCCTGAGGATGTTGATACTGGAGTTAGGGAGTACTGGGGGAAGGTTCTAGAAAGCCCCTGAGGCAGGGCACTGCCAGAAGGCCATGTGAAGGAAGGTCCAAGGTAGGAGGGTGAGGACATGAGGGAGGGAGGTAGCAGCCAGCTGGTACAAAGACCTGTAGGCCCAGGAAAGGGCTTTGGGATAGGGTGGGGGAATGGAGGGCTTCTGAGCAGAGGTGTGTGTGATCTGATATAGATAGATAGATAGATAGATAGATAGATAGATAGATAGATAATTTTGACAGAGAAAGACAGTAAGAGAGGGAACACAAGCAGGGGGAGTGGGAGAGGGAGAAGCAGACTCCCTGCTGAGCGGGGAGCCTGATGTGGGGCTCAATCCCAGGACTCTGAGATCATGACCTGAGCCAAAGGTAGACCCTTAACAACTGAGCCACCCGGGTGCCCCGATCTGCTTTAAATTTTAAGACAGCATGGTGGTAGCTGAGTGGAGGGTACACAGTATGTGTTTAGGCAAGGGTAAAGGCAGGAGCTGATGAGAGAGTAAAGGCAGAAATGCCAGCTAGGCCACCAAGGTCAGTCATAATAGAGGGCAGACAGCTAGGTCCTCAGGAATAACCAGTGGGAGCCATGGGTTGATCTACAAACAGAACAAGGCATGGAGGGGTTACCCCAGCACACAGGCATAGCAGGGGGTTAATGGCAGGAAAGAAAGCACACTCCTGGCCCTGAGCCTATATCCTCAATTTCACCTTCTCATAAGGTGTCCCCAGACACCACACCTCTGCCTTACTAAAGCACTGTATGCTCTGTATGACCCCTCTCCTCCTCTCACTGTGTGTCTGGGATCTTTAATCCAGCACTCTAAGACTGTGACTCATTTTCCCACACCCAAGCTATCCCAGGAAGACATGACACTCTAAGACTATCTCTTTTCATGTTAACTACTAGACCGTTAAAAAAAAAAATCAGCTTTGGGAAACTTGTTACCTAATGAGAGCTTTAATATTTAATAGCTTATGGGAATCAGTATTTCAAATTCAAGGAACTCATTTCCTCAGACTGAAAAAAGGCACCAAAATCCAATGAGCTGAGCTAGCAGTACTCTCGGAGGGAGACATCAATCCTTCTCGGCTTCACAGCTTCAGGTCCTGCCAGACTTTCTTTCAGCTGACTGCCCATCCACATCATTCAAAGCCAAAATTATATTTGGAGTGAATGACGAATCTGCAATGAACGCAAACAAAACTAACAAAACTCCCCGCCACCCACCCACCTTCCCCACCACACCCTGTCCTACCCTCATCAGACAGGCGAGACCCTGGGCCTGACCCAGCACCCCTCTAGTTTGTCTGGATGTCTGGAATTGCTGCCCACACCCACTCCCTTCTAAGGAAGCCCAGCTCACTCCAAAGCCATATGTGGCTCGGGGCCTCCGTGAATTCCTCCCGTACAAGGTACCCATGCTGCAATTACATGTTGTTGAGCAATTACCATAACTGTAATGCATTCTGCATGTTTAGGCTCCCTCAAAAAAAAAAAAAAAAAACGCCAGATTTATTCATGGACACAGTTAATCTCCTTGATAACATTTTCCTGGGGAATGCTGTGGGTGGGCAATTCCTAATAGGGGATGGAACCATATTTGGAGTTGTCCAAAAACACACAGAGTGTAGAGATGTGAAAATAAAACTGACTTAGCAATATCCTTGAAATATGAGGCAATCAATTAGACTGCCTTCAAGGATTCTTTTCTAAATACTATATGGATTGCTGTGCCATGTTTTCTGAGTTTCTATTTATCCACAAACTCTAACTGAGCTCATATAATGTGCAAGGCACTGTGCTGGGCATGGGGTACTGTGACACTCCCCTTGAACTTACAGAGGCTCCTTTGTGTACTACCTCACTGCCTGATCCAGACATCCAGAAGACAAACATTGTCATGGATTTCCAAAAAGCCATACAACATTCTGCTAATAAAAACTCCTCATTTCTCCCCACCAAAACTGAATCCTTAAAAAACAAAAAACAAAACAAAAACAAACAAAAAACTCTCTCTAGAGACATGCAAGTGTCAGTAAGTAACTATCGGAATTATACTATGATGAATAGCATCCCCCCAAAAGTCATATCCACCCAGGACCAAACAACATGATCTTATTTGGAAATAGAGTCTTTGCAGATGCAATTCTCCATGCTGAAGTAGGGTGGGCCCTAATCCAACAACGGGTGTCCCTATAAGAAAACAAAGAAAGAGACTCATAGAGCCAAGAGGGCCATGTTGTGATGCAGACAAGAACTGGACCCTACAAGCCAAGGTACTGTAAGGATGGCCAGTCACCACCAGAGGCTGAAAGAGAGAAGGAAGGGTCCTCCCTTGAGCTGTCAGAGGGAGCATGGCCCTGCTAACCGCTTGATTTCAGATGTCTAACTCCTAGAACTGAGAGAGAATAAATTTCTGTTGTCCTCAGCCCCCTAGTTTGTGGTGATTTGTTACAACATCCCCAGGAGACTACTCTGGTAATGGTGGAGAACTGAACGATATTTCCTGTGCTGACACAAGGCCTCCTTTCCGGGAGGGCGATGTCACGGAGTTGCTGCACAAGCCACAGACCATCACGCAGACTGGAGATCTTCTGAATCTCTTACTGGAATTCCAAACTGGCATCTTTATATCCCCGGTTGCTGATGGGGAGATTCCATTTTTTGTTTAATGATCATGGGTCCTATTCAGAATGGGTTCCAGGTTTTTTTCAAACACTTTTCCTAAGCATCAGTCACTCTGCATTGATATACTACACGTAAGGCAAAGAATAAAAGAAATTTAAAAAAAAACGAAAATTAAAAGAGCATAAAGCATGCATGCCTATGAGTCATGCTCCCCAAAAGACTCACTGAAATGGAATACTGATGTCTCTATGGAATCTGGAGTCAGTGAAACCTAGCTCTATAGCACCAAAGAGGGTTGGCTAGAGGCCATTTCATGCTGGCTTTCTCACTATAACACCCAACTTTAAGTTTTAAAGAGTCATTTGGCAGTAGAGTTCTCCTACCAAACATTTCTCTTCACTTTGAAGTCAAAGATTAAAAAAAAAAAATCACAATCCATGGCCCTCCTGATTCCCAACAGGGGCAATATCCCTCAGAAGTGGCCTCCCTACTTGTGACAGAGTGTAGGGATGCAGACTTCCGCTCAACAAGATCTACAGCTGCGTTCTGGGTTCCAGAGGTCAGGGCAGTCTGTACTGCATGAAGATGACCCAGGAGTTCTGTCACTGGGCTCAAGAGCATGCCACTCTACTCTCTGATCTTTTGCCACTTTCTCTTCCCTTCCGTTCTTTATACGCTTCCTGCTCCATCTTTCCCAGACACTTCATTTCTTTCTCTGTACCCTTTTTTCCTTGTTAATTCTCTTCCCTTTCTAACTGCCTTTCTGAGGGTTGTCTGACCGACTGCCTCCTAAGTGTGGCATGGCAAAGGAAACACTAACCACAGAGGTGGCAGCGCTGACATCAAAGTGAGTAGCAGTTAAGACTCATGGTGTGAGCTAAATTGTCATAGTCAACACTGAAGCAAGGCAATCAAGTACAAACACCCTTAATTCATTTAATTAATTTATTTGATTACCTATTCACACACCAAGATATTCCCAAGGCCCCAGAAGCCCCACCTTCGCCAGAAAGTCTTTCCTCTATTTAATTAATGTAAACAATATGCTAGAACTCTCCTAAGACTGTTGCAGGTGTTGACTTATGGGCACTACTCTCTGTGGCAAATCATCATCCTCGACTCACAGAGGAGAGCGAGGGCAGAAGTCACATGCAAAGAACCACACATCTAGGGACATCATTCATGTGCATGTCTGTCTCGTTCACTAGGGTGTGGGTTCCTTAAAGGCAAAGACTAATGTTCCACCTCTGTCCACAAAGCATCTGGAACTGGACTTTCTGTGTGTACATAATGATGTTGACTTGAAGAACAAAGCAGGAAGTTATAAACTGCAATATTCTTTAGGTGTTAAGAATTATTATTTAACACAAATGGGCACTAATGGATAATGAACCAGAAAACATGCACATTCACAAACAGCAAATTCAGTGAAAATCACCTGCCTGATTCTAGTTAGCAGACAGGCCCCTAGGAAACAGACAAGGACATGCGATAGACTGGGCAAACTAAAGGGGAAACAGACATGTGGACTTGGATAAAAGGCAGGCATGGACCATGGCTAAACTAGGTGGCCATGCTCTTGGAAGGAAGACCCTGGCTAGGGGCCACTGCTCCTCGGCAGGGTGGAGGACAAGAGGAGCAAGATAGCTGATAGCAACAGTGCTCTAGGACAGGATGCTCCAACTTCAGCATGTGACAGCATCAAACAGATGATGAGAGATCAAACAGACAGCTGGTCAGGCACAAGGTTACAGAAGGTATACCTCCAACAAGTTCCCAGGTAATGTGATGATGTTGGTCCAGGGAACACACTTTGAAAATCAGTGCTCTTTGGGGTTCCCACCATAACTTTAGTAGAAGGTGTTCCAGTGTTTCCATGAAGTTCCACACCAGATGTCCCCAGAACTAAATGGCTGGTCACATGGAAAGGCCCCACCAGGAAAAGTGTACCCTGTCCAGGCACAGCTTCCCTGACATTCAGCAGGTTCTTATTTAATCTAACAGAAACTATGATGTTTTTGACTTTTGCCATAGGAAACCAACAATCAGCAATAAGAAACTCTGAGGACTAACACTCTGAAATATACTTTTAATGTCATTTCAGGGTATTTACCTGCAGAGTATGGGACACCAAGCAAACTAAGCTCCTGCACAACCCTGAGTTCCCCTCAGGGACCAGAAAAAAAGCACTGGGACTGTCAGTTCCAAACAAGCCTGGGAGGAAACAGGCTGTACAACCACTGATGATGACACGTGCATGTTCTTAGCAGCACCTCCCCTTGCTAAAACCTTCCCAGCCACACTATTAGTGGGAAAGTCCTAAAGGCCTCTGCCAGCTTAGAATGCATTATACAGCATCCCAGCTGTGGCCTCAGACCTTGGCCTCATACTCAGTTACTCTTTAATCTCTGATCCAGCTAGCTAATCTCTCATTAATCCAATGGGGTTGTTACTAAAACATACATCAAGTTTGGATTTTATTTTTAAACTCACTCTGAAACAGAGTCCCTTGCTGCTTTTTTTTTCCAAGATTTTATTTATTTATTTGACAGAGAGAGATCACAAGTAGGCAGAGAGGCAGGCAGAGAGAGAGGAAGGGAAGCAGGCTCCCTGCTGAGCAGAGAGCCTGATGCAGGACTTGATCCCAGGACCCTGAGATCATGACCTGAGCTGAAGGCAGAGGCCTCAACCCACTGAGCCACCCAGGCGCCACCCCCTTGCTGCTTTTTAAAGGAAGCATCTTATTGAGAGTTATGGTTCTTGAAAATATTGCATGAGGCATTTCCTTAAAACCCGTTTCCTCTGAGTAAACAGGTAGAGAGTGGGTATTACTCCAGGATACTATCTCAGTTCTAGGAGGAGTCTTTTTTTTTTTTTTTAACAGTTAACAGTCCGTGTGTTTTCAGAAGCATTTCCCATTGAGAACTTCCTCACCTTTCCATGAGTGCAAGACACCTGCGCCATTTTCACTATGTCTTGTCTCACGGGAGTGAATGTCTCTGACTGCAATGGGAGTGAATGTCTCTGACTGCAAGCTTGTTTATTTTAGAAACATCCCACAGCAGTGTAGTAATTTGCCACAGTATCCATTTCTTGTAAATGTGTTAAAAATGCATATTTACTTAGGTATCAACCATGATGTAATAATGTGCTTTCACTCAGTAGCTGTTCTTTCTAGAAGACATTGGCTGTAAGCATACAATTACAGCCCTGATTTAAAAGGCAAAGGGCTGTAACACTCCTAGGATTGAGAATGGGATAATAAATATTAGGGTGTGTGCCTTAGTGCATCCATTCCAATTGCAATTATCTGAATTGCTCATAACCATAAGATAAAAGTCCATTAAAATAAAATACTGGTGGATATTTCTAGGCATTAATAAGCTAATATTACTGAGCATTTTTTATATTCCTTATAACCAGGGAAACAAGTTTCCTTAAAGTCATGTCTGAAATTTAAAAAAAAAAAAGTCATGTCTGAAATAATAGCAAGAATCTTGTATTTGCCCTTAATTATAGTTACTCACAAAGTTTACATGCTTATGCCCACTCCCACAAGAGGTGTTGTTACCCAAGTACTTCATCTTTCCTGGAAAGAATGTAAGTATCTGCTACTACCTCTCCCTAGAAAAAGTTGCGGCACATCTTCTCTCCCACTCTTCTCTGAAGTGTCAGCATCCCAAAGAGCCAGGACTCCCTCCTGAGGCTGTGGTCCTGGCAGTTTCCCGTTCCCATCATCTGGGAACTAGGTATGATTAGTTTCTCTGTCTCATTTTCACATTTCATAATTGTATTTCTTAATAATGCAATGACTCCTATTAAACTTTTTATCTTGAAATAATCATAGATAACCAGGAAGTTGCAAAGAACAGTGCAGAGAAGTCCTGTTCACCCTTACTTGTCGTCCCCCATGTAAAGATACTGAATAACCAGAGTACAGCAGCAAAATGAGGAAATTGATATTGGTATATTCCACAGAGCTTCTTTCACCAGCTTTTACCAGCTTTGAGCACATTCGTGTGTGTCTCCAGCCTATGTAATTTTCCATGTGTAAAGCCTCTTATAACCACAAATATAATGCCCCATATTTAAGTCCTTTTTTGTAGCCACGACCAGCCTCCCCTATTCCTAACTCCTGGCAACCACTAAATCTGTTCTCCGTCTCCATAATTATGTTATTTCACAAATGTTATGTAAAGGGGATCAAGCAGTGTGTTTCCTTTTGAAATTGACTTTTGCACTCAGCAAAGTTTCCTGGAGGTTGATTCAAGTATGTATCAATAGCTCATTCTTTTTTATTGCTGAATATATCCCATGGTAGGGATGTTCTGATGTTTTAGTGTTATCACTGTTTTTATTTTTGCCGCTTTGGTAGATGTATGGTGAAATCTCCTTGTGGTTTCAATTTGCATTTCTGTTATCTAAGGATGACGAACATCTTCTCATGTGTTTGATGTCCTCTGTATATCGTCTTCAATGAAATGTCTCCTTAGGGTTTGTCCATTTTCAAATTGGATTTTTCTGTTGTTGTTAATGTTCAATTTTTAGACTTCTTTATATATTCTGAATACAACTGTTTTGCTGGAAACATAAATTGCAAATACTGTCTTCTGGTCTGTAATCTGTCTTCTTTTTAATAAGATTTGTCCTACAGCACATATTTTTATGTTGATGAGTTTCAATTCACCGATTTTTTTTTTCCCTTTTATGGATCATGTTTTTGGGAAGAAGACTAAGAACTTTTTGCCTAGCCCTTTGTGCCAAATTCTTTTTATGTTTTCTCTTAAAAGTTTTATAGTTTTACATTTAAATCCCTTCTAACTTTTGTTTGAGGTATGGGGTTTACCCATAGGGTTTTTCCCTTCCTACTTTCCTTCCTTCCTTTCTTTTTTCCCAATCACTCCTGCAACAGTTATTAAAGGCTATACTTCCTCCATTGAATTGCTTTTGTTTCTTTGCCAAAAATTAATTGGGATATATTTCTGTGGACTTATTTATGAGTTCTCCTTCATCATAAATTAACTGATCATATATCCATGGGTTTATTTCTGGGCTCTCAAGCCTGTCTCATTGATCTAGGCTTCTGTTTTTATGCCAATACCATATTGTTTTGATTACTATAGCTTTGTAATACTGTTTGAAATCAGGAAGTGTGAGGTCTCCAGCTTTGTTATTTTAAAGATTACTTTAGCTATCCAGGGTCTTTTGTGGTTCCATAAGAATTTTAGAATTGTTTGTTCTAGCTCTGCAAAATGCCACTGGAATTCTGATAGGGATTTCACTGAATCTGTAGGTATCCTGTAATCTTAATGAGTAAGTGTATTTGGTCTAGAAGAGGTTTTTAGGTGCCTCTGGTAGATAATTTAAGAATTTTCTTCATAGGCAATCATGTCATCTGCAAATTGAGGCTTTGGGTTTTTTGTTTTTGTTGTTTTTTTTTTTTTGTCCTAGCTATATGCACTTTACTTCTTTTTCTTATCTTTTTGAGTGATGAGAACTTCTAGTATTATATCACATAAGAGTGATGAGAGCATCCATTCTTGTCTTATTCTCATTCTTAAGGGGGAAGCATCAGACCTTCATCTATGAAGTAAGATGTTAACTAGGTTTTCCTGTAAATGTTTTTAGTAAGGGAAGGCAAGGCACCTCCCTGGGCCACCTTCTGCTGTGATATGGGTGGGTAGGCAGAAGCCCCAGGACAAGGTATCCTTTTGCCACTGGATGGAGAGCAGGAAGACACAGAGTTCTGTGACGCTGCCCTGACAGGCAGACCAGGCTGCTTCCTGGTGACAAGCGTGAAGAGCAGGACTCTGGGCTCTCACTAGGTCTCTGTTGGCCTTCTCCTTTGGCCATAGCATTTTTTTTTTTAAATTTTGCTCTGTTTTGTTTTTGTTTCATAGTTGTTGGCAGTTCTGGTGACAGACCTCTTCATGTCTAGTCTGGGTAGTCTGGAGAATTCACCATGCTATCATTCCTCAGGTTCTGAGATACCCGGCCTGTCTGCCTTCTTCTCCAACAACCAGAATCCTACTACCGTCCCTGTTGAATTATTTCCTGGATTTCATTGTACTTACAGTGAAGGGGCTGGGAAAAGTGAATCTATACCATCCTGTTCTGGAATCCAAAATCTGTTTTCCATTTTTCTACTGAGTATGTTTAAAGGAACTGCTAGAAATTAAAATGTTAATTTGTATTCATTTGTATTTTCTGAAATATTTCTATGAGTCACATGATTGTCATAGAATATGATGGACAGAATTTATATAATCTACATTCATGACTGATGTCAACAGTATTTTAGGCCACAGTCATTAAACATCATCCCTAATGTTATAAGGTCCCTCTGAACTGTAAAAGTCTGACTCTATGATCAAAATGTTTTAATTAAATATTAAGATTACTTCCCTCCATTATCGAGGATTTAAAAAACTAGTATGCTCAATAGCTGCAAATTCCTGTCCAATATAGTCACTCCCTATGCCTTCTCCCTGGTGCCAGATAGCTGACATGAACCATATGGGAGCAGGTCCATCCTCCACACTCCTACAGCCATCAGTCTGGGATGCGGCTGCAGCATTCCAAAGTCTTTTATCAACACCCCAACCCGCAACAGTGTGTACAGAGACTTTCAGGGAGCACAGCTCTGCAGAAGTTAAATTTCAAAGCAGAAAACTAGAAATGGAAGAAAATTCTCCCTCTTCAGTCCAAGTGGAGAGATATGTGATTTAAATGATAGAGAGAATAAATTATCTTTTTAATTGAAAAAAAAAGAAACTGAACTTTGCCTCTATACAGACATAATGATAAATTTTCTCAACTCAATGTTCAGATTTGCTGCAGAAAAGAGATACTCCTCTCTGTACAGTGCTTTCTCACTAGCATCCTACATTATATTATAGCAAACACAGCTTTTCATGCACACACACACACACACACACACACACACACACGTCAGGTCTTTAAGACATCTGTGAATGAATGGAGCTTCTTTCAACATCCTTCCCTCAGCTGTAACCTCCCTGATTCCCATGTATTCAGAGTTCATCCAAGAATCAAGAACAGAAAAGGTCCTTTGAGGATATTCAAGGAGAATTCATTTCCAATATAAAAGACAAATGTAAGACCACTAACATGAAACTCACAACATTTGAGTTACCTGGGTAAATCACACCATGCCCACGGCTACTGCCACAGATCCCACTAATTCTAGAAACTATTCCGGATGCTCTTTCCAGTTGATGTATAAAACTCTAAATTCAAGAACACTCAGCAGGCAACCGCCAGAAAGGGCTCCTTTGCACCTAATCCCTCTTTCCAGGATCTCAAAGTGCAGTTTTGGAGTATCTGTCTATGATAATAGTATCATCCTCGACAAAACTGTGACAAAGCCCACCACAGTAGAAACTTTTGTTCAAGACAATTCAAGGGGAAATAACACCTTACTTTACTATCACACCAAATAATATGAAGGAGCTAAAAACAAATGATGCAAGGCCACAAAGCACATATCTTATTAAAAAGGTCTTTGTCATATACTTTGATAACATCTATTATTTGCAGTTGGTTGTATGTCCTATCACTGCAATTCAAGTATTTTCAAAAAGAGAGGATAGAATTCACCATTCCACAGCAATGACCTTTGGAAAACAAGTCTTTGGTTTCTTTCAGCATCCCATCCCTAAGCCAGCTGGACCTTCCATAAAAGGGTGGGTTAACTAACTGAAACCTCAAGGTGAATTATGATGCAAATAAAAGGGAAGTTTACAAGTTTTTCTGAACTAAGGATCCTGCCAGAGTAATGAGGTTTAAGAGGTAGTTTTCTACCTATCACCATGTTCCTAACATATTCATTTTTATGATGCCCTATTTTTAAAGAGTTATATTAAGTTCTCAGATAATCAAAATGGAAATAAATAGGTGAAACTGTTTCCTTTAAAAGCAACTTCTGGGTTCCTGAAAGCTTTTAAAATGGAGGTAGAGCAAGCCCTCACTCATTAGTAAAATAGGATTTAAAACAGCCTCTTTCAGAGGGGTTTTATGATCACACAGTGAAAAGCTGCCAGGGTGCAGCCCCACCTGCCCCCTCACCGTGATGCCCCGCCCTGCCCCACACACCCTGGCTCAGCTCCCAGCTTCAAAGCAGCCAGCACTGGGGCCCTGCGGACTTGCCCACTGGGGACATGCTTAGCCCCACCTGTAAAATGAGACATGGAATGGGACTAGGGCCAGGAAGGCTGGAAGCCTTGGCGGGATCACTGTAGGACACATGAGATGATCTCAACTCTTCCCTGGTTTCAGGGACATATTTTTGATAAGGCTGACCTCCCTGTTCTTCCCATATTCGGTCACTGTGTGTCTCTGATTTGACCACAAGGGGCACATCACTGAGCAAGGGCCTTATCGGTGGGTTGAACTGACCAGGAGAAATTCCCCAAACACAGGGAGAACGTGGCACCTTTGGGTGCCATGGTGGACACTCACCAAGTAAAACCTCGGCTCCCACATCCCCCCACCAGCAGTTCTCCTGAGCCCTAAGATAAACTAGCAGGCAACTTTTCAATCTGAATGCCAAAGATGAGTGTGAACAAAGGACACATACTATGAACAACTGTAAAGGAAGTTGGAGGCAAAATAGTTCACAGAACAGCAACAAAGACCAAGTCAAAGCTTCAAAATCAATACGTCAGCATGACCCCTTCTCTGAGCATGCATCAGAGGCCACCTTGGTGATGGAGCTGCAATACCCAGGCCTGGCCTCCTCCAGCAGTGTGCCCTGAGCCCCCAGCACTGCTCCCCACACTACGCTCCCCGCTCCCCACAGCAGTGCCCAAGCAGCCAGCAAGCAGGGCTGCCTCTGGATTCAAAAGGAATCTCTAACTCAAAGAGATAGAGTGGGATGATATCTAGGCAACACACCACAAAGGAGCACTTGACACCATGTCTGTTGATAGCAACTCCTCCAAGCTGCCTGTGTGTACTTGTCCATAGGAGGGACAAGTGTGATAGGTACACAGCTGGCCCTGGCCTGAGCCTCTGGAAGCCTGTCCGTTGACAGTGTCTCCTCCAGTTAAAGGGCCAAAGCAACCTTCTTAGAGTCCATGTGGGGAACACAACAGCTAACAGTAGGAAAATGACACCTGCCCTAATAACTATCCCTCACCGTGCCATCCCGCGTATAGCCCCTGGAAAGGGAGTCCAAATGCAATCCATGCAAAACATTAAATAATGTAAACCACAAGATACTCAAGCACGTATTTGCATATACATGTTCACATCGGCATTTTTCACAACATCAAAAGAAGGAAGCAACCCAACTATTCATCACCACATGAATGATTAAATAAAATGGGGTATGTACATATCCCAAATATTATTCAGCCTCAAAAAGGAAGGAGATTCTGACCCATGCTACAACATGGATGAAACCTGAGGTCATTATGCTAAGTGTGTAAGCCAGTCACCAAAGGATAAATAAGGCATGAATAACTCCACTCATATGAGGTAGCTATAGTCAAAATCATGGAGACAGAAGGTAGAATTGTGGTTGTCAAGGGCTAGGGAAGGGAAGTTGGGAATTAGTGTTCAACGGGCACAGAGTTTCACTTTGGGAAGATGAAAAAGTTCTAGAGCTAGATGGTGGTGATGGCTGCACGGCACTGTGAATGTAATTAATGCCACAGAGTTGTGCACTTAAAAACAGTTAAAATGGCAAATGTCATGTATATTTCACCACAGTAATTTTCTTTTTCTTTTTAATTTTAAGGCACATGAAAAAGCACACTCAAAGGCAGGTGGCCAGTGGGCCCGTGTAGCACAGCTTGCTGCCCCATGTGAAGGGACAAGCCTCTGCTGGCTCACCACCTGTACCAGTAGTGACTCATGCAGGTTGGGAAGCTGACACAGCCACACACTAGCACCTCACAACTTGACCACCAGAACCAACCCCACTGAACCCAAGTAAGACCTGTCCCTGTGTGCACGTGGTGGGCATCAGTGGTGTCTACAGTTCTTAAAACTTCATAAGTCACCCCAGATAAAAAGGAAATCAAGCCAGTGTGCTGCACTGTTACACAACTGAAAGTATGCAACATTCTTTCAGTGGCCTGAGATGATTTCACAACCACGAAGCTACTTGAAGGTGTTCTAGATCTCTGAAGGAAAGCACATACACAAAAAACACACCATCACTGGGATGCAAAAAAATCACAACTTTTATTTATAATTGTTATTTCTCTAATTTATTTATTTATTCATTCAATCATGTACTGAATGTCTATGATTTATAATAACTAAATACACACTAATTGCACATGCACAAGTGTTTTTTACGGACAGGGGTGTGAGATCAAAAAAGTTTGGAGATTGCTCATATGATCAAGCCACACTAAAAAGAATGTCTATAACAACATTTGAATTTTTCTAAAAATGATATTTGCAGCCTCTTTGTCACTTACCCTTGGTAAATTCTGGGTTCTGCCATGTTATCAAGATAATTATCTGGTTTTTAGACACTTTCTCAAAAGCCTGAACTGGATCCCATCGACACACAAATCCAAGTTGAAAATGGCCCAGGATGCTCACAGAAGGTAGCATATGATGAGCAGGTAGCCAGTTGTCCTGGTTAACATCACCTGGAATCCCAGAGCCCAACGGCTACCTGTCCACCCCCCAGCTCTGTGCCTTCTGAGCTGAGACCTCTCTCTGGGTCACCATTTCCTGAGCGGGTCAACAAAGAATTTACAAGTATCTTGCAAGGCTAGCCAGGAACTTCACCACACAAGTTCATAAAAATTCCAAAAGCACAGAGTGCTAGAGAAATGTAACGTTTTATCATTAAATATTTCAACTGAAAAAAAAAAAACAAAACTTTCCACCATATCATGTCTTCATGATCCCATGAAGCAAGGTAGGATCCTCATGTATTCTCAGCTAATTCAAATGGCTACAGATGTTTTTAATGGAAATTATATAAATCAATAGTAACACATCAAAAACTGTAGTTCAAGTACTTGGTATTTGTTATGTCCTCCCAAGAACACAAATGTATTCTTTTCCTATGGCTGATGCTACAAATTACAACTCAGAGGCTTAAAACAACATAAACGTGTTATCGTACAGTTCTGGAGGTGAGGAGTCAGACATGGGTCTCACCAGGAAAGAGCCAAGGTTTCTGCTTTGACTTTCCAGCTTCTCCAGGTCATCCATGTTCCTCAGGTTGTGGCTCCTCTTCCGTCTTAGAAGCCAGTGAGATCTCTTGAGCCCTTCTCACTTCTTCCTGCCCTCTCTGTTACATTAAGGACTTGTGTTTGGATTAAGAACCAAGATAATAGGGGCGTATGGGTGGCTAAGCATTGGTTAAGCGTCTGCCTTCAGCTCAGGTCATGATCTCAGGGTCCTGGGATCGAGCCCCGGCACTGGGCTCTCAGCTCAGCAGGGAGTCTGCTTCTTTCTCCCTCTCTCTCTCTCAAGAAAATAAATAAAATCTTAAAAAAAAAAAAAGAACCAAGATATTGTCCCTATCGCAAGGTCGGTTCATTCCCCCACACCATGGAAGTTAACAGTCACACGTTCTGATGATTAGGATCTCTAGGGTACTACTGTTCTACCAATGGGCATTCATCGTGCCATGACCCATATATCATGAGGATTTGTTCATTCACTCATCCATATATCCAATCAAAGATGCTGAGACCCTGCTCCAGAACCAGAACTACAGGGACAGTGAAGACTGGCTGGTCCCAGAGTGGCCCAGGGAGCGGGACAGAGCAGTATGTCTGCAGAAACAGCTGGAGCAGAGGAAGGGCAGTAATACCCAGAGTACAGAGAAGGGACTTCTCTTCTCCCAGAAAAGATGGCAGCAGGAGAGAGCAGTTACCAGGTGTCAGAGAAAAAGGCTAAGATGGGGTGAGAGTGGCAGGGTTTAGGGGGGCTACAGGTGTGGTCAGAGCAGTTGAGAGCATGGGTTCCAGGGATCCCATGCATGGAGGTTCAGGGCTGCCGCTCCGCACGTAGTGGGGATGACTTCCAGATTCACTGATATGATCCCAGATTCAAAGAAAAAGATGTATGTATAAACTGAAAAAATGCAGCTCTGGTAATGATGAGGAAAGAAGAAAAGTGAAGCACCAGCAAAGGCAGGAGTAGATAAGACAGATGAAATAAGACCCACAGGGAGGGTGAAGACAGCCTGAGGGGAGTAGTTCCTTGGGAGGTGTCTTAAACTGAAGGGTTTATTATTATTCAGCTGTGGTGAGGCCAACAGATCAGGAGATGACTGCCATTGAGAATGCAGTCCATCATTCACAATCCCAAGAGGAGGGGGCACACAACACCACAGGGAGTCACACAGAGAAGGACTAAAGTCCATTCAGAACAAGGGGAAAATGTAGGCAAGACCCTTAATTGTGCTTTCCATTGGAAGGAACGGGGCAGGGTAGGGGAAAGCAGGCTTAGGAATAACTTCAGTGAGCTTGGGGCTTAGGGGCTGACCCTTGTCTGGCAACTGGCCCGGGGCTGATTAGGGCAGGGGGATGGTGGCCCTGAGTGTTACAGCCTGATAAAGAGGTGTTTGGAGTGTGGTCTCTGGATTGTTTTCTTTGCATATGAAAGGGGCACTCACAGATCAGTCCTTTTGCTGCCTCTGGGAACTGGCTGGTCCTGGGAGGGGCTATAGCTTCCAGGGTCAACAAGGCCCCAGGTATCAAAATCTCAAATATAGACAATAAAAAGACAAAGTTAACACAGGACTGAAAACACAGGGACTGATTTAAGATGTTACCGTATGCACTTGTTGGGAACAGAGCCAAGAATTACAGACCCGCTGCTCCCTCCACCCATCCACACACCCTTCTCCCAGCCCCACACACCCTTCTCCCTAGGCTTACTAGGAAGGAATTCCCATCATATCTCCCATACACTTCACAGAGGAATTAATAGGATATGAAACCAAAAGGGGAAAAAGAAACAAAGACCATAAGCAGGGAGGTTTATGATGATCAGTAAGATGTTCCTATCCATGCATGGGACTGCTGCCATAGCACTCTGACCCAACTCTGGTTCTCACCTCCGGCCTCTGCAAGCATGGCATTCCAGCCACAGGGCTCCTTGGTGTTACAGAAGGCAATGCAGCAACCAGATTTCAATGTAATGAATCAAACTTTCCATCCCACTTAAAGGCAACGATTTTCTTTCCAAATAAAGAAAAATTGTAAATGGAAAATATTACAATGCAAGTCACAATGCCAGCTAAGTGCCAGGAAAAGTCGCACACATCTGATTTGACTAAAGTCTGTCCTGGCAAAATGAACAAAGAAAAGAATGAGGGTGATAACAATTACAATATGGAATGGCACTGCTAGGCTTCTACCAATGAGCCAGGAGGAACAAGACATCGCTAATATCATGCAATTTAATAAAAGTGCTCTTTTTTTAGAAAATAAATAAATGCCATGTGTATCTTGAGACTCCTGAACATTTGTGGGGAACGTTTGTGGCCTTTCTTTGTCATCTATAGGAGACATTCTGAAACATATCACTTGGATTTATGTTTAAAAATGGTTTGCTTCTTTTTTTCTGAGAGAGACAAAAGCTGAAAGCATCCCAAGAGGAATCACGGCCTCCCTCCTGATAGCACACTCACTGTCACTTCCTGTGCTGCCTTTTTCCCTCAGATTGTTCTGAGTTTTCAGAGTCAATAGATTTCCTGAACCACTGTGCACTGAAGATGACTGAGACAGAGAGACTGGAGAATTCTGCAACTGAAATGAGAATGGTGTCCAACTTGGCAGAGAGCTGGGGGAGAGGCCCCATCTGTGTCTCTGCCCAAGCACAGAAAAGGATGCGGCCACACCCTCAGAGTAAGCCCCTGGGCTCCCTCCTCCACCCACTCACCCTTTTAGAGAACTGGAAATGTCACGAATGAGGCTGCACAGATGGGATGCCCTGATCATCGGCCCAGATGGGGATGGTCTCCCCATCCACAGCTGACACACTACACATACCACGAGAGTCCCAAGGTCACGTTTTGAAAGAGTATGGAAATAGAAACCAAAACCAGACCCTGACTACTTGATTTGTTTAAAAAACTGCTATTAAAAGTACCCAAAAACAAAGGGTGGATAGAAGGGTAGTAAGAAGTGAGAACAAAGGGCTCAGTTCAATTGTCTGGTGACAGCTGGGTTTCCTTCCATTTCATTAACCCCTCTGTTACTGGATTCCTTCCTGGACAGAAGGTTCCATTCAGAAAAGCACTGGTGGCCCCTGGGGATAAAAATATATTATATGTTTATAAAAAATAAAAAATAAAATAAAATTACAATGAAAGAAAAAAAAAAGAAAAGCACTGGTCGGGGAAGAAGATGAACAGGAAGAAAAGTGGGAGAAGTGGGATTGGGTGGGGGGGCGCTCCAGAGCTTTGGAAGGGACAGTACTTTAAGACCCAGAACATGCCCATGTCTGATTCAAACCCTGGGGCCTTTCTAGGAAAGCCCTACAGTTCCTGAAAGAAGCAAATCTGATGGGGGAGAAGAACCAAGGCAGATTCCCATGCCGGGAGCTAATGTTTGGACTGTTCTAAGACCAAGGATCATGGGTCCTAAAGCCTGGGAAGCACTCTTTTGAGGAGTCCTGCAGGGCCCATCTCTGGAGGAAGCGATTCTTGGCAGCTCTAGGTTTGTTTTCCTTTTGAAAACCAAAGATTTACTTTAGGGTTTTGTTTTGTTGTTGTTGTTTTTTTTTTTAAATTTTGTAACAGGTGACAAAAATGATAATTTCAAAGACACCATTAAATGAATCAATGAATTAAACTTACTTGATGTATTTTTTTAAAAAACGAGTTATTACCAAATAATTACCAAAATACATCACATGCCGCTCTCTGATTAGCAAATAATGCCTTAATTTTGCTATTCTCCTCAGGGCTTTTCCAGTGAACTGCATTTCTAAGATTCTGGGGCCAACCAAGAGTATCCCTGGATTATCAGGGTCCAGGAAGTCAACAATGGGAATCCTCTGCTCCCATTATTCCAATACTTCAAAACGTTTTTCAGAAACTGTCCATTTACCCATGGCAAAACCACACATGCTTAAAGACACTTAAAGTTCTTTGTTTTGGCTGGAAGAACATCTGCTTCCAGGTAATTAACAAGTTAAGAAACATTTGGACCAAAAGATCTGAACAATAATAGAAATAAAAGTAGTAGCGATAATCATAATAACGAGCTACAGATAACTTCTTCAAACACTTACCTGCCTGCCTGGCACTGCTCCAGCCTTTTCGTGCATCATCTCACTTTATCCTCCCTCCTATTTAAATGAGGGCACTGGGCTGAAGAGAGATGCAGCCTGCCCAGCATCTAACTGTTGGCAAGGGTTTAACGTCACTGAAGGAGTTCTAATTGTCCCTGATTGGCTTAAAATGGGCAAAAGGATTTGTTATTACCTAGTGAAAATAGTTTGGTAGGCAAAGTATTTCAAACTACAGTATGCCCAGGGGAAAAATACCCAGGGCAATGCATACAAACTGCACTCCGGGAAAATGTAAAACAAGCAAACAGGGAAAGCCAAGCTAAGAGTACTCTAAAAAAGCAAAATCAAAACAGGCTTTCCATTTTTTCCTGTTAGTTCTTTCAACGTACTAAATATAGCAAGCTTAAGACTTATACAGATAAGTACACCGGGCTCCCCTGATTCAGGAACTCAACAGGTAGCTGGACCAACCATTTTCGTGAAGGGCAGGACCCTAATGTCACACAGGCCCTTCTCCATCTTCTCAAGTCAAGTAATCAAGTGCTTACTTTCAAAGTCTGCCAAAAATGCTTTTCAATGATGGCAGGGCTGTTTCTTATGGGGTGGGACTGTCCAAAGCAAAGCAAGTACATCACATACCATTCAGCAGCCTAGCCCATGAACACCAGGTGCCAGGAAGTCCAGCAGTCATTACGGTGACTAAGTATTTGCAAGCACACCTACAGGCACTACCATCCTGGGAACAGCCTGACCCCTTCTAGGAAAGATGGAACTTGCCGGCTTCATGACCACCGTAAAGAATGACCCTCAGATAAGGATCTAGCTATACCATGGCAAGGCAAACCAGGACACTGAGCTTCAGGGGGCACAGAAAGCTACAGAAGAATTGAATTAAAAATAACAAGGCTTCAGGGTGCCTAGGTGCCTCAGCTGGTTCAGCATCCGCCTCTTGGTTTCAGCTCAGGTCGTTATCTCAGGGTCATGAGATCAAGCCACACATCAGGCTTCATGCACAGCAGGGAGTCTGCTGGACATTCCCTCCTTCCTCTTCTTCATCTACCCAGCCCTGCCCTCCCACCACACCTGCACTCTCTTTATCTCTCTAAAATAAAAAAAAAAAAAAACCTTAAAAAAAAACAGGACTTCTAATCCAATTAAAAACGGACAAAGGATCTTAACACACATTTTTGAAAGAAGACATACAAATGATCAAGAGGTACATGTAGATGTGGTTCAACATCATGAATGATTAGGGAAACACAAATCAGAAACTACAATGAAAAAAAAAAAAGAAAAACTACAATGAGTCAGGATGGTTAGTACCAAAAGAGAAGAAACAACAAGTGTTGGTGAGGATGTGAAGAAAGAGGAACCCTTGGATATCACTGGTGGGATTTAAAACTGCTACAGCCACTAGTGAAAATAGTATGGAGATTCCTCAAAAAAATGGAATTATCATATGGTCTAGCAATTCCACTTTTGGGAATATACCCAAAGGAAACAAACATACTATGTCAAAGAGACATGTGTGTCCCCATGTTCACTGCAGCATTATTTACAGTAGCCAAGACATGGATAAAAAACCGGTGGTGTATATATAGGGGAATATTATTCAGCCGTGAGGAAAAAAAGGAAATTATGCCATGTGACAGCATATATAAACCTAGGGGGCGTCATGCTAAGTGAAACAGGTCAGACGGGAAAACTGAAATACTCCATGATCTCAGTTAAATGCAGAATCTAAACAAAACAAAGCAAAACTAAATAAAGAGAGCAGACTGGTGGTTGCCAGAGGCAGGGGTTGGAGGAATAGGGAAATAGGTGAAGGTGGTCCAAAGCTACAAAGTTCTAGTTATAAACAAGTTATAGGGATGTACTGTACAACATTGTGACTGTACTTAACAATACTGTAGTATATATGGAAAATTATTAAGAGTTCTCACTACAAAGAAAAAAAACTTTTCTTTTTTTTGTATCTATATGACTGACACATATACAACTATATATATACACATATACATAAATATGGATATATATATCCATAATGATAATTTTTAAAAAGCTAAATAACCCTTAGAAAAAGTAGTTAACTAACCCTACCATGGTAATCATTTCATAAAATACTTAAGTCATTGTGCTGCATACCTTAAATTGAAACAGTGCTATATATCAATTATATTTCAATAAAACTAGAGGAAAAAATAAGAAGGCCTCTTCTGGTTCCAGAAGTGTGGTAGGAAATATTTAAGATGAGCTGGGGATACAGACCCCCCCAAAAAAAAATAATAATAATGATTGCAGGTTATGTCAAAAGACTCAAGAGCCAAATGAATTGGCTTCTACTGACCAGAGGATATCAACTATAATAATAACAACAGACCCCAAACTAATGGATTATATTCAAATATATGAAATCTGTAGTAAATAAATCCACAAAATCCATAATAATAATTTTTAAAAAGCTAAATAACCCTTAGGAAAAGTAGGTAACTCCAAAATAGCAGCAAAGAAAATAAAAGCCTGGACCATCTTAGAGCCAGAAAGTAGGAAAGAGCTCAGGAAACTCTGAGGACATGTCAAAGGGACACAGGGCTACGCTGAGAAAGCTCCCAGTCACCAGAGCTGGAACAATGTGAGCAACAAGAAAATTATAACAGCATTCAATTACAACCTACAGAATAAAACAAATACCCACTAGTCTCCACTGATAGGAATAAATGATTGAGCAAATTACCAATGAAGAAGAAAAACAATGCTCTTCTAAGAATTCTACTCCATAAATACAGAAGGAATGAGGGTAAAAAACAATCCATTAGAATACCACCAAGATCCACTTATGGGTGCTAATGTTGGAGGGCAAAAGTTTGAGGAGAAATAAGATACCTATATAGTCTCAAGATATTATTTTTTTACAATAGGAAAATAATAAATTTATAATATCCTAATCAAGAGACTAAAATTAGTGTCATCAATAGTAAGATATATAGGCATCATCTACACCCTGATATCATATAGTGTGAAGGACATAACTTCGGTGGTTCTTCCAAAAACCCAGTCTCAACCTAATCGTGAGAAAGAACACACCAACTCAAAATGAGGGGAATTGTACAAAATAACTGGGGCTGCCAGAATGGTGAAATGAGGACCTCCATATAAATTTGCTTCTCCATAAAAGCAACACTGGCAAAATTTCTAAACTAACTTTTTGAGAAGCCTGAGTGTTAACAAGTAAGGCTTGCCATAAGCTGAGGGGAGTTTATTCAAGAAAAACTACAGAACCTCAATAACAATAGTAGGATTTGTGAAATTTTAACGTGGCCTATTCCCATTCCCCCCTCCCTAGCTCTGCAGTACCTATGAAAATCAACTTGACTTGATGCCATCAGAATGGGTAGTTTGAGTTCAGAGTTCCTCAAAAACTCCCATCCCCAGAACAATGTTTAAGAGGAGCTGATTTGGACCTCACTCTATGGGTAAAGCCCTGTACCCAGGGCATGCATTGCAAAAGATCAGCAGCAGGGACCTGGGTGGATCTGTCAGTGTTCAACTCTTGGTTTTGGCTCAGGTCATGATCTCAGGGTTGTAAGATCCAGTCCTCCCTCAAGCTCTGTGCTCAGCAGGGCGTCTGCTTGAGATTCTCTCTCTGCTCCTTCCCCCCACTACCATGGGGGAGCAGGTTCTCTCTCTAAAATAAATAAATTTAAAAAAAAATCAGCAGCAATTGTTCAATATTGCAGCTACCTGAAGGTTTTGTATCAGTTGAGGCAAAAAAGATAAGTATATTTTTTCATAACTGTTTCTTCTCCTATGTGGATTTAAAAGACAATTCCACACACCAATAATTCTAAATCTGTGTTGATGGACGTATAATACGTAAAGATGCAAATTTATAGGCTAGTAATACCACAAAGGAGGGGGAGAAAATAGAATTATACCGAACAAATTTTTCTACACACTATGGGAATTGTTAGTATTAATGCTAACTACATTATTTTAAATTAAGATACTATTTGTGATCTCTATAACACCATTACAAAAATAACTAAGAACATCAGCATAGTAAAAGAAACAACATGGAATTAAAATGGTATGCTAGAAAAATATTTATTCAAAGAAGGCAATAATAGAAGTCTACGGGGCAGAAACATGTTAAGACATACAGAAAATACACAGCAAATCGGCAGATAGAATTTCTACCTTATCAGTAATTACATTAGATGTTAATAAAATACTACAATCAAAAGGCAAAAACTGGCAAAATAAATTTTTCAAAATATATAATTCAACCATATGTCATCTATAAGACATACACTTTAGATTCAAAGACAAAAATAGGTTGAAAGTAAAAGGATAAGAAAAGATATACCATGGAAACTGTAACCAAGAGAGCTGAAGTAGATATATTATTAATTTGATACAAAATAGATTTTTAAGACAAGAATTGGTAGAGAAAGAAATGCATTTTATAAGGATAAAAAGATCAATTCATCAGCAAGTCATAAAAATTTTAAATTACTACATATCTAACAAAGTCCCAAAACATATAAAGCAAACGCTAAGAGAAATAAAGGATTCTGTAAGAACTGGGAGACTACAAACACCGCACTTTCAGTGATGACTAAAACAACAGGCAGAAGATCAACAAGGAAATAGAAAATGTAAACAACTTTTTAAACCAAATAACAGAGTTAACAGATATCTACAGAACACTTCATACAACAGAATATATATTATGCTCAAGCACACATGAGACATTTTCCAGGACAGATCATAAAACAAGCCTCAACAAATCTAAAGGATTGATATCATACCAAGTATTTCAATTGAATGAAATTAGAAATCAATAACAGAAATTTGAAAAATTCACAAACATGTGAAAATTAATAAGACATTACTAAATAACCAATGGGTCAAGGAAGAAATCACCAGGGAGACTGGAAAATATTTTGAGACAAAAAATATGAAAATACAATACATCCAATATTATAAGATGCAACTAAGGCAGGTTTTTACAGGGAAATTTATAGCTGTCGATACCTTTACTAACAAAGAAAAAATATCCCAAAAAATAACCTAATCTTCTACTCTGAGTAGCTACAAGAAGAAGATCAAACTAAAACCTAAGCCAAACAGAAGGAGGGAAATAATAAAGATTAGAGCAGAAAAAAATGAAACAGAGAACAGAAAAACAATAGAGAAAAATCAGCAATACAAAAAAACTTGGTTCTTTGACAAGATCAACAGAACTGGAAAATCCTTAGCTAGAAGGTGCAAGCAAATAAGAAAGCTCACATTGTTAAAAATTAGTCCTAAGAGATGATATATCACTGCCAAACTTACAAAAATAAAAAGAATTACAAAGGATTTTTATGAACAACTGTATGCCAACAAGGTCATTTAGATGAGATGGACAATTTCCTAGGAAGATAAAAAGGTACCACAACCACAACCACAACTCAAAAAGAAATAGAATATCTGAACAGACTATAACAAGTACTGAGATTGAACTAGTGATTTTAAAACTCCCTACAAAGAAAAGCCTAAAGTTCTCCTCAATGTTGAAGTTTTCCATTTAGTGAAGAATTAACACCAATTCTTCACAAACTCTTCCAAAACTGAGAATAGTAGAAGTATCCCCCCCAACTCATTCTATGATGCCAGTATAATGTTTTCTTTAGAGCAAAACCCACACCCACAATATCCCAAATAAATACACATGCAAAAAGCATCAACAAATTCTACTAAACTGAAACCAGCAAATTATAAGAAGGATTATATGCCATGACCACACAGGATTGATTTCAGGAAGGCAAAGATGGTTTAACATATGCAAAGCAATGTAATACAGTGTATTACTTTACTAAAGGACAAAAGCCACATGATCATGTCAATAGATGAAGAAAAAGCACTTAACAAAATTTAATACTCTTTCTTGATCAAAAAAAAAAAAATGTTCAGCAAAGTAGGAACAAAGGGCAACAGTATAGAGAAAACCCTCAGGAATCCACAAAGCAAATACGAGCCATAATAAACGAGTAAGCAAGGTGGCAGGATACAGGATCAATATGCAAAATAACTACCTACAAAAAATGCATTAAAGGAAAAACTGTTTAGCTCTAAAATGAAAAGAAGTAATTAATAGCTTTGTGTTAATTTCTTAGTTTTGACCACTGTAGTACAGTTAAGTAAAATGTTAAAATTAGAAGAAGGTAGGTGAGGGATATACAGGAATTCTCCATTATTTTTACAAATTTTCTACAAATTATTTCAAAATAAAGAGGTTCAAATTTTAGAAAGCCACTGGTTCCCATCAGAAGGTGCTAAGGAATCCAGATCAAACACTTATCTCTTTCCCTATGAGTTGTACCACTGGGAACTTAGTAAATGAAGGGAAAGGTCTTTTTATAAAAGTATTCCCAGTCATAATTTAAAGAATTAGACCATCAAAATTTGGCTTCCACTAACAAATTAACGGATGAAGGCAGTGATCACCCATGGCTGCTAACATCCATCAAGAAAAGAGGGACAAAGAAACACTATGTTCTTCTTGATGGAAGTACAGAACACCATCTATGAATGTGGTTTTGATTAAAAAAAAAAAAAAAGTCAAATCTGTACCTGAGGAAGTTCTGATAAAATATCCAGACCAATCTACCACTAACAGAAATTACCACAAAAAGGAAGATACCACAGGAAAATGATCAGCAGTATTCAGGCCATGGGAAACCCTACAGTATAAATAATTCCGTAAATAAATTGCAAGGAGAACATGAGAAAGAGAAATGGAGCTTTGGAGGGGGATGTCCACAGATTAAAGGAGACCTAAAAGACTTATCAGCTGATCACAGTGAGACTTTATTTGGGTCTGATTCAAACACATAGATGGAAAAAAAAATATAATGGTATTTACAAGACCAGTGAAAATCTGAACACAGATTGGGTATTTAATAATATCAAGGCATTAGTATAAATTTAAGTATGATGATGGCAGTTTTATTTATGTTTTTATTTAAATTCAGTTAGCCAAATACAATATATCATTAGTTTCAGATATGCTGTTTAATCTTAAAAGGAGTCATTGTTTTTCTAAAGATAAATAACGAAAGACGAAATACCTGGGGTGTGCTTCAAAATAAAAGGGAGAGGGTGGGGGTAGGATAAAACAGTGGTGGCCATGAGCTGCTAACTGTTGAAACTGCACGATGATACGTTATACATGCACTTCTCTACATGTGTGAATAGAATTAAATTAGAAATCTGTAACACAAAGAAGTTTGGAAAACACACAAATATGTGGAAATTAAATAAGACCTTCCGAAATATCTAATGCGTCAAAGAAGAAATCATATGAGAAGTTAGGAAGTACTTGAGATGAATAAAATTTTCAACTTTTTTTTTTTTTAATGAGGTCTACATTTCCTGGAGGGGAGGGTCTCAAAGTACAAAAATAACTACAAAAGTAGATCAGAGCAGAGGGACTGTGGGCTCAAGCCACTGTACTGTTGCCTCCTGACAGTGAGACCTTAGGCAAGCTATCAAGTCTCGCCACCTCAGTTTCCCCCATCTGAAAGATGGGGATGTAAAAAGTAATGAGACTGTTGGAGGACAAGATGGAATTATGGCCTCAGTTTCCCCATCTGTGCATAATGGGGATGTGAAAATATGACCGACATTAGGTTAAGATGGAATTGCACATATAAAGCACTTGCTTCGTATCAACAAGTAAAAAAGAACTGCCCCATACCTACTTTCTGAGGGCAACTAAGTCTTTAGGAAAAGAAAGGTTCTTTTTCTATAACTTGACAACCATGAGCCCAGTCAAACATGACACATGACAGATATAAAAAGAAAAATAACTTTTAAAAATCATGTGAATGGCAATGTCCAAACTATTCCTCAAGTGCCCCCCTGCCTAGCATGCCCAAGAGATATCCCTGCATAAAGAGGACATGCATTATCCGGGCATGCTCCTGTCTCCTGGATTTCGTCCTGGTGCCTCTGCTTTTGCAAATCTTTTACTCCAAATAAGACAAAGTTGCTAGGCTTCCAGGGAAAAGATATTTCTGCTGCTGACAAGGAAGAGATGTAGCTCTCCAGGAAAGGGAAGGAAGGAGAGGAGAGGCAAGATAAATGAACATAAAACAAAAGGAGAGCTTTGCTGGGTATCATTTCAGACTCCTCTGAAAAAACAAATCATGAAGCCCGGTGGGACAGATAACGCCTGTGAGCTGGGGAAACGAAGTGAGAATCAAAGGAAAGGCAACAGGCAAGATTAGAGCAATTCCAAGATAAGCGTTAGAGCACCCCCCCACTACCTGTTTTCCCAAAAGAGCATGGAAATCAGATCCAAGTATAAAGCCCAAATGATTTTGGAAGAAGTCCCCTCAGGTGATTTCATGCAGAAATGTCACTGTTTCCGCCATCCAGGAGACGGATATTAGAAGGTGTCAGTAAGACTACATTAGGGTCATTACAAAGGGAATTGAGGCAAGAGGGAAACAAAATTACACATCGACCAGGGCAGGGTATGGGGCAGAGGGAGGGAGGGCCACAGGACAAGAGCACCAGAAGAGGTATGTGGACCTGGGGCGAGCACCCCACTCGACAAGTTAGGAAAGAGGGTGCAGGCAAGGCAGGGGCCTTATGCGGCTCCCGTCCTTCAAGCTGTGCCTTTGGAAGACCTGCTCTGGGAGCAGGGTCAGGGGCGAGGTTGGCTTGCTTTAACAAGTGTTACCACTGCCCTAATGCTTGAGGAGGAGGATGAGAGTGCTTTCTTCCATGCATGGTCCCTGCTTCTTCCATTTGCCTCTCCGGGGCAACACCCTTTTCTAGGAATATTCCTTCTTCAGCTTCCTCATCACCGTCCGCCTTTGCTAACTACTCTCTGCTTTCCTGCCGCCAGATCACCCATCTCCAGGCTGACTCCGTATTCCTATCACTCTCCTCTTCCAGCTCCACCAGCCTGGCACCCTCCAATCATTTGTTCCCCTCTCAGCCCAAGCCCCTGGTGACAACTGGTCTTGTCTCAGCGGACTGCTCAGCAAACCCCCTTTCTTTTCTCCTGTGGCCCCGAGGGAGAGGACTTCTCTGACCACGTTTTGCCAGCACCAACGAGGTCTGAAAGGGCTTCCCACACTCAGCCCAACTCACTCGTCCACAGCCAATGTTGCTCAAACTGATCACCAGCTGGGCGGCCACGAACTGGACCTGACCCCCTGGGATCAGCAACCTCCCTCTCTCTCGTCCCACTGAGCATGGCTCGGGAAGATTTTCCTCAATACCAACAGTCTGAAATCCGTGAGAGGATGCAACTGGCTCAGGCCATAGAAGCAAAGGACTGCTTTTCAAACTTCCACGTGTAAACAAAGCCATGATGTAGATGCCAGCACTCCCACCACCACAGGCTCAACAGTCCAGAGGTGGGGGGCCTGGGAAGCTGCATTTCTAACAAGTCTAATGGAGATTTCATAAAGAAGGGACCCAAGGACTAGGTTACTGATTCACACAATGGTGTGAATGACTGATGCACTTTTCGCTGTAGTCAGAACACAGAGATGTCCAAGAGAACAGAGACAGTGCCAGCAGATAAGGCTCCCTCAAAAAGAATCTGCTCTTGCCCTGCATTTACAGCTGCTTTGCCTGCATTTACACCCCTCTGCACATCAACCAGAGCAGTGACACAACAAAGCACAGACCTTGACTATTCACAACTGTGCTTCGCATTGTCTCTGTAGTAACCAAAGGCACTCAACAAACTGGCTAGACAAAAAATACGTTCTCTCCTGGGCTTCTCTGGTCCGTCCCGATGCCAGCGCCCTGAGATCTGGGCTGCAAGCACACACCTTGCGCCTACAAACAGGTTATGGCCTGGTTGCAATCTCAGGCTGCCCTGTGACCCTGTCGTGCCCTATCACCACCACCATGTTCCCTCAATAGTAGCATCCGTCCCCTGTCTGGCCACATCCTCCCTTGTCCTCTCTCATGTTGTCCTCTGGGAGGCCTCTCCTGACCTGCATCCTGCATGCCTAACCTAGGAGCCCTGCCCTGGTCGCCCATCCCTGGACACATCCTGCAGTGCAGTCAGCCCCCACAGTAAGCTGCGGGTGGGCCCCACCTCCTCCCTTTTATATCACAGGGTCTGGCTAGGGCCTTGCACAGTGAGGAGTAAATCAGGGCATTGGTTTGAGTTGATGGACAGGAGTTTCAAGGCAGCTACACACAGCCTGGAATGCAGTGGGTGTATAAGTCACTCACCATTCTCAGAGGACGGGGAAGACTCAGAAAACCACATCACTCACAGCTCAATCCTGAAACCATCAATCTTAGACTTTCTGGGACTTGAAGAGTTTGACTTAGCTTCTGAGCAGGATGACTGACCAGTCTTCTCCACAAACAGCTACCACCCCTCTCACACCTACATATAAGGACCTGGGACCTTCCTAAGGAGAAGGCCCCTTCTCTCCCCAGGAAAGCTTTCAAGAAATTCAACTTGGGAGCTAGGAGATATTTAGGAACTTCTCCTGAAAGCACCATTATCCCTGAGGACCTGCCTCCTAGGGCTGTACTGAATATTTAAGAAACCCAGTCAGGTCAAGATAGAAGGTGAGAACATGGACAGGTGTGGTCCAAGGGGAAGATGAATGTTTCAAAATCCCATGAAGTCTTTGAGGTCAAGTGAAGAGAACTGCTTCTGGGTCCCACTCTATTTTCTCATCTGCATGTTGGGGGTGGTGGTTGTTTTAAGAGTCAATTGACTTAAAGGATTAAAAACACTTCGTAATTGAAAATACACTATATTTCCTAAAGCCCAAGTATTTCTGCAAAGGAGGCTTCAGGAGCTACTGGCTCAATAATAACAAGAAGTGGTATGTGTGTAAAGACTTAAACCTTCCAGAGTCCCACCAGAGTGATGTCATACAGAAGCCAGAGGTACAGCTTCCCAGAGTCCTCACACTAGGGACAGAGGACCTTTGTGAAATTGCCGAGTCCTCCCTTCTTGGACTCAGGCTTCTTGCAAAGCAGAGCCAGGAAATCCCATAGCTCTGTCCACCAACATCGTGCTTGCTGACTGGACAGTGGGCACCCCTTGAGAGCAAGAGGGCAGCATTACTCAAAGTATGAGCCATTATATAAGCATCACCTCTGTGCTAATTAAATACTCAGATTCCTGGGCCCAATCCCAGATGAGCTTGGTCAGAAACACTGGCAATGGAGCCTAAGAGTTGTTATTTATAACAAGCTCCTGAAGTAAGTCTTATATAAATTTAAGAAGCTCAAGTAGCAGAATGTTGGAAAAGCTGTGGAACTGAAAAGACCTAGGTCAAATTCCAATACCACTACATAGCAGCTGTGTGGCCATGGGCAAGTTACTTAACCTCTCTGAACATCAGTTTACGCATTTGTAAAATAAGTATGAAGCGCAACCAGTGTTGCTGGGAGAGTCAGAAATAATACTCTGCACCTATGTTATCCTAAGAGGTAGGAACAACCATGACCCTCACCTTTTAGGGAAACAATCTGCCACTCTGAGCACAAGGGGTTTCCTAGAAGCCTCTCACAAGTGATGGAAGCCAGACAAGACTGATGTCCTTAACTTAAAGGCCTACATCAGCCGTTTACATCAGGAGTCAAGCAAGGAGAACAGGAGAAAAAGATGGGCTGAGCTTTGTATGGAAGCCAAGCCCATTAGCCTTCCTGAAGGGTTCCACCTTGAGGTGGGTTCAGCTACTGATGCAGCTCCAAGATGACTCTGCAGCCTAGCGGTTCTTTTGGGGTGGGGAGTCTAAAGGGAGAAGAGACAGCAGTCACCCCCAGCCTGAGAGTCCAAAACTCTGGGAAGGTGCAAGGGAGAGAGAAAGTGCCCAATGTAATGACATACCCTAGTACCAACTATGGGCAGGACTCAAAAACCCCTCAAAGCTTCAGTCTTTCCATTTGGAAACTGGGGTTAATTTTTAGAAAACTAACATTAAAAAGTCAACTATGGGATGGTGCCCAGTTGGGTGGCCTGATCACAGCTCACGTTAATGGGTGGACACTGTTATTATTACCCCTGCCTTTTTATATGTCTGTGCTGGTCACACCAAAACTTGGTGGCAGTTTCACTGTTGTCCCAAGAGGAGAGGTTATCTAAGCTTGAGCTTTACGTACCTGCATTGATTGTTAAACGTGTTAAACTACCTTGCCTAGAGAGCCTGACCAAAAACTGAAGCTAGGACTTCAAACCAGAGCGCAGGGCCTGGATTTCCCTCCTTTTCACTCTTAAAAGGCGGGAGTGGTGAGGATGAGGACGGTCAGAGGCTGCCGGATTCCAGCCCTGGGATCATTCCGGTTTGGACGAGGCGTCTGAGTGCCAATCAGGGTCAGGGTACTCCCGCGCGCCCAGCATTTAGGGTTCCTGCTTTCTGCGTCCCCGGGCGCAAAAGAGGCCGGGCCCTTCGCCCCTTGTTGAGCCGCTCCTGGGCCACCCCGCCCGGTGCCATTCATGCCGCGCCCAACACCAAGTTCCCCGGAGCGCCGTGGCCCTGAGCTGACCACGCGCTCCACAGCCCGGAGCGCCCGGCTCACCTGCTGAAGACGAGGCAGCCCAGGTGGTTGATCTCGTGGTCCGAGCGGTGGCGGCTGTAGTCCTCCCACAGATCCTTGAAGGCCGTGACGGCCAGGATGAAGAGCACGGGCGCCAGCGCCAGGCCGGGCTGGAAGGCGTTCACCGCCGGCACGAAGTTGAGCAGCGCGATGAAGACAAAGTACACGTTGGCCAGGCGGTGGAACTGCTCGAACAGGTTCTTGGGCAGGAAGGACAGTAGAGTGTACTTGGTGGTCTTGAGCCGGTTGTCCGCCAGGTGCTGGGCGCCCCCGCGCCGCCGTCGCCGCGCACCCTTGGTCGCGCCGGCCGCTGGATCCTCGACGCCCGGGGGCGGCAGCAGGTTGGAGCGCACCACGCGCGTCCTGCCGTCCCCGCGCCGCCGCCGCCGCCGACGACGACCCGGGGACCCGGGCTCCTCGGCCGCCGCCGCCTCCCGCTCCATGGCCGCGTGTCGCCGCGCCCGGCTCCTCCGCCGCTCGCACCCGCCCGCGCCAGCCTCCTAGGTGATCATCGCCGGCGGCCCGGGCTCGGTGGCGCGGGCTCCCCGCCTGCGGGACGCATGGAGACGGCCGTCAGCGCCCGCCCCGCCCAGCCGGCTGGTCCGCTGTCGGGGCAGGGCTCAGGCGGGGCGGGGCGGGGCGCGCGCGGCACAGAACCCCCTTGTACTCGCGCTTGCCTGGCCGCTTCCGCCGAGGCAGCTCCTGGCCCCGCCCCGCCCCGCGCCGCGCCCAGGCTGGGATACCGCGGATAGCGGGAAACAGAAAGACCCGAGCTGAAAAGTTTAGAGCAGTTTAGTTTCATTTCCAGAAGCATCAGTCAGTCCTAGAACAGTGCAAACGCTCCCCGACACCGGTAGGAGAGAGGAAGCTGCAGAGTGTGAGAGCAAAGGCAGCGCAGTCCCCTGGCAGCGGTCAGGCTCTTTCTGGGCCAGCTCTGCTTCCCAGGCCCTGGACAGGGAAATGGTCTAGGAGCCCGGATTAGGAGCCTCCTCTTGGAATCAGCTAGAATCAAAATCCAAATGAGCCATGCCATACCAATGCTACGATTTTAAAATCTCATTTACCGAAGATATCTGCTTTTGGGGAGAGCCCAAGAAGTTGATATTCTTTTGGCTCTACACCCTTCCCTAGGCCTGCTCAACTTCCACCTACTTTCAGATTTACTTCTTGGGTAACTAGACTTTTCCCTTTCCTGACCATCGCTGCCTTTCCTTACTTCTTACTTCCCTAAATAGACTTTTTTTTTTTTTTTTTTTTGGAAAGTAAGACTATTTCTCAGTGGCAAAGGCAGGCTTGGTTTGAGGTATTTTTCTTTTCCTCTCTGGTAAACCCTCAGAGCCAAAATATCCCTGTGTGCTGCACTTCTGAAGCGGCCTCGGAAAAGCTATGGCAGGAAATTGAAAGTGGTTGCTGGGAGGGGAGGAGAGGACCAGAATTGCAGAAGAGTTTTGGGGGCAAAGGGTTCCCCTCAGTATTCGTGGGGAATCAGAGAGGGGAATATGCGAACGATGAGGGTGGGAGACTATGCTGGCTATGGCAGAAGGTATTGGGGAGTCCCCACTTCAGTGGCAACACTCTCCTCCAGATAGACCATAGCCGTGACAGTTCGGCCTTCTGCTTTGGAAGTACAGGGATAAGCTGCAGAGATTTCTTGGCAAGGAGAATCTGGCTGAGAATTTGGGTGAGAAGAGCCCTTAGGGGTACTGCCTGTCTTGATTCTGGGAGCTGCTGGCTTCCTAGAGGCCAGCCCCTCCTTTCTCCTCTTGCACTGGGATACTCTGACATTCTCCCAAAAGGCCATCGTAACAGCCATTTCTGGCACTGGGTTGTCCCTTCTGTGTCTGCTACTAGTCACCTCCCCAGCTTTGCTCAAATCAAATCTTCCCCCATGACACTCTCTTATCTCCTATATCCTGGGGCTCATATGCCATCTAGCCAGGCCAGGGGCTCATGTCTTTGCAGGGAGCCTTGGCCACAGACCACAAATTTACTGGAATCCAGCATAAGGAGGGTAAAGTGACAGATACTAAGAAAATATTGTATGCCATATATCAAGACTCTCCCCCATAGCATTCCTAAGGGTAGAATATTAATGTGTAGAGAGGCCTGGGTCAGAGAAAGATTTGGCTAAAGTACCTGCACTTTCAGGGAAAGAAATCAGATCTCATGATGAACCAGTGGCACCCAAAATTGAGTATTAACAGCAAAGGAAGTAACACAACTTCCCTGGTTTCCAATGACTAGGACCTCATGGACCCTTATCCTCCATCATCTAACCCAGTGAGGCCCAAGGGCCTACTCTCTCCCTCCATTTCCATATATGCCTCCATCCCTATAGGTATCCCCAGTGTGGGCCCAGAGCTTCTGGGTGGGTCTCCCTGCCTCCTAGTCTCCTTGCTTCAACAGTTCACATGTTGCCAAAATGGTTCCTTGACCTACTGGACCCTTTCACTTCATTTGTTTACCCTCCAGCTTACCGGAGTCCCCTGTTGCTTACAGGTCAAATGCTGACTCCTCAGGCAGAGGTCCCTTGAGGCCCTCAGGGGAACTGGCACCAACTTACTGATTTAACTCCACCCCTCCCTACTCCTGGCCCAGCCCCAGGGCAAGAGGTCTCCTTACCCTTCTCAGAACAGGCCTTATTCATTCCCATTTACATTCCACTCTAAGGTTCCAAGATTCCATGAGTCACACTGCTCCTTAAGCCTGGAATCTTTCCCCACCTGCTCCTCACCAATCCAAATTCAGTATTTCCGCTGAGGCCTCACTCGCCTGGCCTCCCGGGTTTCCACACTGTGTGATCTGTTGAACCCCTGAGAAATTACTTCTATTCTGATGTATATGCAGTGGTATGTAAACCCCCTTAGATTGCTCTGCTGGGGTTTTGAGCTTGGATGTCTTCTGCCAGGTAAACTTTCAGACTTGACTGCCTGGGCCAGGCTTGGATGAACTCTGGGTTGGTTGTCTGGACCACTGAGCTCTGACCATGCCCTGCTGCTGGGCCCTGGGCAAGTCACTGTAATTGTCCTCCGTCAGTAAACACTTATTCTTCAACCACTGTGTGCCGGGCACTGTTCTAGGCACTGGGGACTGACTCAGAAGAATTGTTGATGACAACAGATAATTCTCATGGATCTAACATTCTAGTAGGAAGAGACTGTGATATTGTGATTTCTAATAATAAATATATATTTGTTCTCCATCCCCATTTCTGGCACAGAGCTCCTAAACCCTTGGAATTTCCTAAGTGTTGAGTGCTAAAGTTGTCCTGATATTCGTAACAAACCATTTTCAGCCACACCTGAGTTTATGAGGTGACTTTTAGAAAGCACTTTACATGGGGGCTGGTTGCCAGGGAAACCAAACATGTAATTAGAGAGTTGGAACTTTCAGCCCCACTACACTGACCTCCAGGGAGGGGAGAGGAGCTGGAGGTCGAATCACTTGCCAATGGCCAATGTTTTAATGCATCTATGTAATGAAGCCTCCATAAAAACCCAAAAGGTGAGGTTTGGAGAGTTTCCATATTGTGAACACTGGAGATTCAGAAAGAGTGGTGCTCACAGACAGGGTATGGAAGGTCCATGTCCTTTCCCCATATTTACCCTATGCATCTCTTCCATCTGACCATTCCTGAGTTATACTGTTTTATAATAAACTGGTAATCTGGTAAGTAAAATGCTTCTCTGAGTTCCGTGAGCTTCTCTAACAAATTAATTAAACCCAAGGAGAGTATTATTGAAACATCTAATCCATAGCCCGCTGGCCAGAAGCACAGGTGATAACCTTAACTTGTGACTAGCATCTGAAGAGTGTGTGTGTGTGTGTGTGTGTGTGTGTGTGTGTGTGTGTTGAGGCACAGTCTTGTAGGACTGAGCCCTTAACCTGTGAGATCTGACGCTATCTCCAAGTAGTGTCAGGATTGGATTGAATTATAGGACACCCAGTTGGTGTCAAAAAATTGCTTGGTGGTGTGGGGGGGAAACCCTACAGACACACATTGGAATCAGTACCCCTTGACATTAGCAATGACTAAGCAAGACACTCCTGGAACTCCTCTAACTCCCTGATCTCAAAAATGCTATGTTCTCTGAAGGGTATTCCAACTAGAAGGACATAGGAAATGGAGGGGCACAGGGAACCAGCAAGGGCTTTTAGAGAGGACCTTCCAGGGCATCCCTCACCAAAGGCAAGGGAAACAAACTGCAGAAATGTCTTCAGGAAGAACAAGCAAGTGTAGGAGAACATGGGGTTCCAGTTCCAGGGAGATGGTCCAGGTATCTTGAGCTGAGTGGGCAAGCTGAGATGTAGCCCAGAGTAGGTTCATGTAGGGCCTGAAGAATCACAGTAAGGATTTTGGCTTTTAGCTGAGCGAGAAAGGAAGCCTTGGAGGGCTTTGAGCACAGGAGTCATATGACTGAACGTGGGTTTTCAAACATCATCAGTTACTGTGTGAACAGAATGCAGAGGAGCTGGGTTAGTAGGAAGGAGACAGTAAGAAGCCTTTGCAATAATCCTGGAGAGAAAGATTTGGTAGTTCCTTTGGGAGTGGTCATGGTGCAGGGTGGGATATGGCTGTATTAAAGCAAGCATGATATGCTGTTGAACTGGGTGTTGCGTATGAAAGAAGGAACGAAGTTTAGAAATGCCCTAGCAATGGATAACTTGAGTCGCTGAGGTCTGAAGACAATGGGAGGGTCAGGCCTGGCATGGTCATGATGCCACAGAAGCAAAGATTTGGCTGGGGTACACACAACGAAGGTCATCTGGGAGGCCCAGCCAGAGATGTTAGTTGGGGATCAAAGAGTGAGTCTGGGTGGAGGAAAGTATGGCCAGAAGTAGGAGAGAGGCAGAGGGGCCAGCATGCAGGGCCAGACCTGCCTTTGGATGGGAGAGGCCTCTGGATTTGCTCCAAGTGCAACAGGAAGCTGTGGACTACCCCCAGCAGAAGCACGAGGTGAGAGGATCTCATTTTCCCTTTTAAAAGTTAGAAGATGTACTTGGAGCCCAGTGGGAGTAGGCAAGACAATAGAGGAGGAGGTGGCTTAGGCTCCAAGAATTGGATAGACAGAGTTGACTCCAGGTAGAGTCGACATGAAAAGCCAACATGTTGGATATTTAGATGAAGAAAAGAAGTGAATCAAGAGTAACACTCATCAGTTTGGTTAATGACTTGAGGATGAAGGATTGTAGAATATTCCAGACCCCAAATATGCCACTTTAGCATGTTGATTATTTTGAATTAAAGTGACTTGAGACTCTGGGTAGCTCAGTCAGTTAAGCATCTGCCTTCGGCTCAGGTCATGATCCGAGGGTCCTGGGATCAAGCCCCACATTGGGCTCCCTGCTCAGCAGGGGAGTCTCCTTCTCCCTCTCCCTCTACCCATCCCCCTAATTTTGCTCTCTCATGTACTGTCTCTCTGTCAAATAAATAAATAAAATCTTTTAAAAATAACTAAATAAAGTGACGAGAGACAGTGAGTGTAAGAGGGAAACACACTGACCCTCTTTTGTCCCTCTGAAAGCAGGAAACAAATCTCCTATGTGAAAGGTATCCTCATTGTACCAGGAGGGTAGAAGGCAACTTTATCCCCAGAGATAGGAAATTTAAGACCAAGAAGACTATATAAATAGTCCTTGTCACATCACCAATTTCTTACCATTTCTTCATCTAAAAGGTACAAAAGCTTCCTGCTTTGGTCACTTCTTTAAGTCTCATATTTTTATGGGGTCCTTGTAAGTACAAAATTAAATTTATTTTTCTCCAATGAATTTAATTATTAGGCCAGCCAAGAACCTAGGATGGAAGAAGAAAAATATTTCCTACCCCCACAAAGAAGAACAAGTCGGGGGGAAGAAAATACAAAGCTAACATACGTCACGTTAAGCTTGAGGTGCCTGTTCGACATCTAACGGATATGAAGTAGGCAGCTGGATAGTGAAGTCTCACAGTGACAGGAAAAGCCAGCACCAGAAGTACAGATCTGGGCCATGTCAGAAGATGCCTGCGAGTTAGAGCTGTGTGATGAGAGGATTGTACCTACAGATGGAATATAAATAGAAGAGACTGGATGAGACTTTCTCACTGGAAAATGTAGGGCGTTGGATGAAAACAGTCACGAAGATTGCTTCCAGCTTTCAAGTACTACTTTGGTGGTGTGATACTTGCACAATAAATGCTTGTGGAATAAGTAAAAATCACATTCTACAAAATTTTAACCTGATAGCATTTAATATTTACTCTTGTGAGTGTCCCTAATTTAAGAGAAAAAATTATAAGAGATTCCCAAATTTGTAATGTGTAAAGTTTGGCACAGATATGTTACCCATTAATTAACAAGGACTTAACATTCATTTAAATTAAATTATCAGAGTACAGAGCTGTGAAAAATTGGGTTATATTAATTGTTATGATCCAACAAGCTAAATCTATGATAATGTTTCAAATCCCAGAAATGCCAAATTCCAGAGACTTAAGTAAAAATTTCTATTTTAGGATATCTGCCTGAGCACAATGATCTCCTTTTCTTCAAAGGAAATTCCTATTAAAAGGACAGATGATATACTTGAAAGGAGAAATGTATAGTTGTGCTGGGAAACAGCGAAAAGTATCTTGGAATACAAAAGAAGATTCTTCAGAAGATAATAATGAGGGCTATCTGAGAGATAAAAAGGAGATAAAAGTGAATTGGTGAGGAAGTGTAATAAATACAAGACAATACATAATGTAATCAAGTAGACAATGCTGCTTTAAAAAAAAAAGTGGGGATGGGGTTTCCAAAAAGATCTTAGTCCAAAATATGAGTAAGGCAGGCCTGGGAGCAATAGCCATTGTGGGACATCTGGGAAGATAAAAAGGTAAAAAATCTGCTGCGTCCGGTATAAGTGCGCCGTTCCAGGCCCCATGCTGGCTATTTTGACAAGTTGCTCTCATTGCTATATTTGAGAAGAACTACTAGCATGAAAGAAAGCAAGCTCTACAGAAGTGAATTTCTCCTCTCAGAATACAGACCTAACAGAACACAGAAAATAATATTAAACCCAATTATTATTATCCTTAAAAAAATTCTAGAAGACAGCCCATCCATAAAATTACCATGGAAAAGAAGCAAATGAGGAACAGTAAAGAATTCTTGGGAGTAAAGACAGCACAGATTACGTATTTTTTTAAAAAACACAGTCCACAACAGCATGAATGTACTTGCTATTGCTGAACCGTATACCCTAAAAATGATTCAGATGATAAATTTTACATGGTGTGTATTTAATTTAAACAACATAATGGAGGGGCAAAACTAGTGGTCTGGATGATCAGATTGAGGACTTCTTTCAGCATGCAGGGCATAAAGACAAAGAAATGAAAATAGAGAAGAGGTTACAGATCTGGGGCATGGATCCAGATAATGCCTTTCCTGTCTGCCCATGCTACTGGTAGATAAGGTAAATAGTACCAAGGCTTCGGAGAACATCTAGAAAAGATGGGCAGAACATTAACAGAAAATCTATTTGGGAGCATCAGAGAGCTAACAGAGAGCAAAGGTAATGAGGCCAAGACCCAGGAGGAGGAGGATACCAGAGAGCAAAGTCTAGCACTTGGGACAAGACTCCTCAAGGCCCCTCTTCTCATGCAGCCCATCCTGTCCCCAACTAGCTCTGTCTGATTTCCCATGTCTGATGTGCCATGTGCTTGTTTCTGAGCTGTACATTCTCCCACACTGGGAGACCTCAGCTCTACTGGACAGGGCTCAGTATATAGCCACTCGCAGAGGCCATGTGCCCCCAGAGTCACACAGGGCTGCCTCTTGCAAGTACTCAACAAATAAATATTTACTTTCATTAAGTGATGGAAAGACATCAGCACCATTGTGGGAAGCATATTTTGAATATAGGTTCCCATATTAGTCAACTTAATATCCAGCTGTCCTGCAATTTAATGAATTTATAGACAAGCAAGCCTCTACAGACAACTACCCATGGTAATATACTTTCTACAGTTAGCAAAATATAAATTAACATATTAATACAAGTGACTCAAAAACAGAAAAGAAAAAAATTTGAATAGATTAATATATTAAGCCCCAGGAGGTCTTGAAAGGGTCCTCAGAAATCCATTCTTCAAAAGCACCCTATAGAGACCATTTGACAGGCAAATTCTGTTGAAACTTCAAAACAGTTAATTTATTTCATTTATAATATAGTTTAGGAGGATACTGAGACCTTCCCAATTTGTTCCAAAAGGCTAGCAAAACCTCTTATTAAAAATTGGAAAGTGGAATTGCAAAGGAGCCACATATAGTTTATTTATAGTTTATCACCATATTGTAATATTTATAGGTATAAATACCAGAAAAGAAAAAAGGACAATATATCACTATTTGCAACATTTTAGGTTTTTTTTTAAGATTTTATTTATTTATTTGAGAGAGAGAGAGAGAGTATGCCTGAGTATGTACAAGTGGTGGGGGGAGAGGAGGCAAGGAGTTCAGGGGGAAAGGGAGTGGAAGAAGGAAAGTGTCCCAAGCAGACTCTGTGCTGAGCATAAAACCCAACACTGGACTCAATTCCATGACCATGAGATCATGACCTGAGCCAAAACCAAGAGTCAGACACTTAGCCACCTGAGCCACCCAGGTGCCCCACAACATCATGACTTTTATCTAGGAAAGTGGTTAGTAATATAGCTAACTATAAGATAAAGGATGTACATCTTAAGTTTCTCATGTATAAGCAAGAACCATTTAGAAAATGTAATGGGATCAATAACAGAAGGATCTCATTTTTAGAGTTAATAAAATACCCAAAGAAAAGCAAGAAATGTCAGTTCAAGGTATATGCAAATAATCGTAACAAAAACCAACAATAGAAGCAATAATATTTAACCTTTGTAGAGAATATAATGCCTGCCAGGCACGTGCTTGCTTGTTTTACACTGACTATCTTCATCCTCGGCCATTCCATGAGGTAGGAAAATTTTTATCCCAATATCACAGATGAGGAATATGTGATCACAACTTAACATTTTGCTGAAGGTGGTAAAGGAAGGTATCCCTGAAAAAAAAAAAAAAAAAAAAAAAAGAAAGAATGCCATTCCTTTGAGTGTGCTTGCTTTTTAAACTAACCTGTGGATTTTGTGTATTTTCTAAACTAATTCCAACTGGTTTTTTTTTTTCAACTTGACAACTTGAATATAAGTAACTGAAGAATAAATGAAGACAAGTAAGTTAAAAAACCATTTTGGATATGGGAAATTAATAACCCACTACAAGGACAACAAAAATTAAGAAGTCAAATACATCCCTAAAAATATGCCAAAGGAATCTTGCACAAGAATACATCCTTTGTAAATGATGTGCTTGTTTATAAAGGCAGCAACTTCTTCCAACTTTGTGTATAGTAAATCACAAAATGAAAAATTTGTGAAAACAAACTACAGTTACATGCAGCAATGTCAAGGAGTCTTGGAAACCTAATGCTGGGTGAAACAGCAAGTCCCAGAAGACTCCATACATGACAATACTGTTTTTAACAGAGCACAAATGCTAGCAATATTCAGCAAAATATTGTTCAGCTACTTTTGTTTGTGTTAAAGCAGTTTTTTACAAAACCAAACATGTGCTTACCATGCAATTCAGTGATTACACTATTAGATGTTTATCCTGGGTAAATTAAAACTTACATTCACACAAAACTTGTACACAAATGTTTATAGCAGCAGTGTTATTCATAATAGCTAGAAACTGGGAAGAAATCAATGTCTAGAACAGATGAGCAGATAACAGATTGTGGTACATCCCTACCAAGGAATTAACTTCTCAGCAATGAATGAAATGAGCTATTAATGGACACAACAGCTTGGATGGATCTCAAGAGAATAATGCTCAAGGAAAAAGCCAAAAGGTTACATACTGTATGATTCCATTCCAGTTTTCATGTGTCCAAGTAATAGAAATGAAGAACAAATGTGGTTTGGGAGGGAGATACAAGAGTATTGTTAGGGTTCCTTATAATGGAAACATTCGGTATCTTGACTATAGTCGTGATCATATAAACCTACACATGCAACAAAATTGTATAGAATGAAATTTAGACACAGTAGGGCACCTGGCTGGCTCAGTCGGTGGAGCATGCAACTCTTGATCCCGGGATAGTAAGTTCAAGTCCCACACTAAGGGTAGAGAATACTTAATAACAAAATATTTTTTAAAAAAGAACTAAACTCACACACAAATACACACACATGACTGCAGGTAAAACATGAGTGCATGGTGACTTTCGAATCAAGTCAATAAATCATATTAATGTTAATTTTCTGGTTGTAAAGCTTTGTTATAGTTCTGTAAGGCACTAACACTGAAGAAAACTTGGTGAAGAGTATACTGAATATCCCTGTGTTACTTCTCACAACTGCATATGAATCTACAGATATTTCAAAATAAAGATATTTTTGAAAATGCAGACATTTAGGGGCTCCTGGGTGGCTCAGTGGGTTAAAGCCTCTGCCTTCGGCTCAGGTCATGATCCTGGCATCCTGGGATCGAGGCCCGCATCTGGCTCTCTGCTCAGCGGGAAGCCTGCTTCCTCCTCTCTCTCTGCCTGCTTCTCTGCCTACTTGTGATTTCTGTCTGTCAAATAAATAAATAAATAATCAAAAAAAAAAAAAAAGAAAATGCAGACATCTTAAAAAATAGAAAAAAAAAAAAAACAGGGTGGAATTATAAATACCAAAGGGGGAGGACTGTGGCAAGGAAAGGACACATGCAAGTTATCGGGAGTGTACAATTTCTTGGTCTTGGTGGTAAGTGTATGGGTGTTCTGTGTTGTGGCCCCCAATGATCCCCATCTCCTGGTACCAAAGTCCTTGTGTAGTCCCTTCCTATACTGAACAGAGATAATACATATAAAAAATGGGATACTGAGGAAATGACAGTGTGTGACCTCCAAGACTTGGTCATAAGATATTGCAGTTTCTGCCTCCCTTCTTGGATCACTTGTCCCAGGGAAAGTCAGCTACCATGTTTTAAACCTTGACCAACATCTTAATGCATCATGGGTTTGTGAAGACCCCCTCCCAATTAAGCTGCTCCTGTATTCCCAAACCGCAGAAACTGAGAGATAATAGATAACTGTTGTTGTTTTGAGTGACTGTTGTTTGAGTAATTTGTTTTTTAGTAATAGATAATTATTTTCAAGTGTATTATTATGCTTTATAACTAATATATATAATGTAGAATGTTTGAATATTAAATGATTAATTTAAAAGGTGAGAAAGAAAAGAAAAAGAAATGCTATAATTTCTACTTTAAAAAAAAAAAAGAAGGCTATATCCTACTGTATGTCAGCTAAAGCTATTATTCCTGATGGTTTTTATGAAGGAATGTATAACTGGGACAGAAGTCAAATTTCTGTATTTATGCAAGTTTGGTCTGTGGTAAATGTGGAGTTTTAAATCAATAGAGGAGAGGAAGAAATTTTCAATATGGCATATTGAAAAAATGACTATTTAGGGAAAGAAGTCAAATCCCAATCTCGCACCATAAACTAAAATAAATTCTAGGTAGACTGACCTGTGCTGGGTGGACTGGCATCCCTGATAGCTGCCTTTGCAAGATTCATCTTTCAAGATTTAGTTTATTTGGGGCCTCATTAGCCTAGCCTTACCTTTTTTTTTTCTTTTTTTTTAAGGTTTTATTTTATTTATTTGAGAGAGAGAGAGGAAGAAAGAAAGAGAGAGCTTGAGCAGTGGGGAGGGGCAAAGGGAGAGGAAGAGCAGACTCCGTGCTGAGCAGGGAGCCCAGGACCATGAACTGCGTGAAGGTAGATGCTTAACCCATTGAGCCACCCAGGCATGCAGGGGAGGCTTTCCTAATTTCCAGCCTCCAAGCTCTTGACATTCCTTATTATTTTAAAGTAGTCTCTATACCTAATGTGGGGCTCAAACTTCATCCATGGAGATCAAGAGTCACATGCCCCAACTTCTGAGCCAGTCAGGCACCCTTTTCACAAGTGTTTGTAAAGCTAGTAAAGACTATTACTCTTCTGTCAAAAGAATAAATAAAATAAAATAAATTCTAGGTGGATTAATTCATTTTTAAAAGAAAAAATATTATAGAAATATCAACTATCTTTACAATGTTGGAGTGTGAAGATTTTTCTAAAGAACAAAAACCAGAAGCCATAAAAGACAAGATCAGCTGCATAATTTAATCCCTCTTTACTATTAAGATCTAGAATGTTAACATATGGAAGGTAAGCAACATTTTAACAGAGAAAAGGTAAATCCACATAATGTGCACTAAACAGCCATTTTTTAAAAAATAAAGTAGAACTAAATGTGCAGGACAGAAAGACATCCATACACTGAGTGAAAAAGTGAAGTTAGAAAATTCTATGTGTAGTAATAATATGTATAATATTTCATTTATGGGATATGAACAAACTATATAGCAATATATCCCTTCATTGATTTTCCTAGGGTTGCCATCCCAAAATACCACAAACTGGGTGCCCTAAATAATGGAATGTATTGTCTCAAAATTTCAAAGGCTGGAATCCAACATCAAGATGTCAGCAAAGTTGGTTGCATCTGAGGGCCCTGAGGGAGAATATGTTCCTGGTCTTTCCCTCAGCTTCTGGTGGTTTGCTGGCAATGTTTGGCACTCTTTGACTTGTAGAACTCTGTCCTCAAGTTCACAGGGCATTGTTGTGTGTGTCTGTCTCCAAATTTCCCCTTTTTATAAGGACATGAGTTATATTGGATTAGGGTCCACCCTGCTCCCATATGACCTCAACTTCCCTTTATGAGTTAGATATGAAATAACTCTATTTCCAAATAAGGTCACAGACTGAGGGTTACGACTTCAATGTATGGATTTTGGAGGAACACAATTCAACCCATAGCAATCCCTAAGATGAGAGATTAATTAATTAATGATTTATTGAGTAAATACTTGCTGTGATCAGGCTATAGGAAAATGGGTGAGCAAGGAAGGAAAGAACATCCAATTTTATCTTATAGAATAACCAAATTAATGTTTGAGCCAATAATATATATTATCTTTTACGATAAATAAAAGATTGATCAATAGACAGGAAAAGATACATTGATTATGTATAATAGATATATTATGTACCACTTTATTGATGAAAGAATTGTTAAGATAGAAAAGTGATTATCTGGTGAAAGAAGTACTGCTTTTTCAAGAAGACCTAGGTCCTCTTATGATTAATCTGAAGATCAGTCAATCCATGCAGAAAACTATTTCACAAAGTGAATAAACAATGATTAAACACCTACTATATATTGCATACTGTAATAACCACCAAAATTATAAGGATGCATAGTTAGTGTTTCTGAAAGTGTGGGCTATAGACAGCTGGTGCTCTGCTTATTAGAGAAAACATTCTCATTGAAGGAAGCAGTCCATTGACATTACATTCTTATGCAAGTTCCTACTCTTGTCGCAGAAAAACAACAGTGGTGGATACGCTAATTTAATACCACTAGAACAGCACTAGAGTAGGGCTTGGTCTCTGCCCTCGGAAGCCCATGTTCAGAGGGTACAAACATGTACTAGCACAGTTTATTATCTCTATCCAGCTACATTCACATGCCAAGGCTCAAGTTTTCTCTTCCACACCACCATTGTCCTCTAGGTGTCAAGGACCCCATCTCTGTTTGGGAAAAACCAGATATGCCCTGTGCTATTAAACAGAAAAAGATGTCTACCAGGACAATTCTGAGCAGGCTCAAAATAGTACCACAACATGGGGAGAAACTCTGCTGGAAAATTCCTAATGGCAACTGTGAATGATCAGCCTATATATTCAAGAGAGGAGAAAAGCACCAGGACAGCATTTGAGGCTACTGACAAATGTCGTCTGTCGGCATGCACTAACTCTACTTCTACTGGCTTCTAGGACCTGTGGAGGGGGAAGCCACCAGGGCAACATTTGAGGCTCCTGACAAATGTCATCTGTCTGCATGCACTAAGTAGACGCTCTACTTCTACTGGCTTCCAGACCTGTGGAGGGGGAAGCCAGGCAGTGTGCCAGTGTGTCCACAATGGCCTACCAGGTCAGATCTTGCCTCTTGAGGCCCTATCCAAACAACCTCCTATAGTCCCCAGGCATGGAGTTGTCTTGCTCTTCCTTCACTGTTTCCATTTCTGCTATAATATACCACTTCAGACCTTCCTTTCTGATTCTCAAAAGCATATTTTGGAAGTAAAAACAAAACCCAAAATCTCTAAAAATTTACTCTTCCTCATTTAATGTCTCCTATATCCGTTCTACTCCCAAATGATCGAGAGGAATTTCCAAACTGGGAAGAGCAGGTAAAACAAATTTCCAAGGTCAACATCTCTGGATCCTGCCTCCTTCGACTCATAAACACCTAAGTGCCCCAACATGATTCCACTGCTGTTGATAGAAACTTCTGCAGAGTTCTGTCCAAGAAAAGTTAATGCTATCTGGACAGAGATAGTTGAGAAAGGCTTCAAACCAGACATAATCCTTGAACTGGGTCTTGAAAGGAGACTAGAAGTTTGCCAACGAGAGGAAAAATGGGACACAGCAGAGATCATGGAATTATAAGCAAAGGGTGAAATAGCCAAGTATGTAGAGGCCTTCTGGAAGAACTCAAGTATGTCTGTGTTACAAAGAAAACCACAGGCCAGAAACGGTATCACTTAGGCCAAGTCACCAAACCTGGTCTTCATATCTAGCCTAATTGCAGTTTCAACCTCCCACAGAAATGTAGTCTTACCCAATCAGGCAGGAAATTTATTTTCTTTTCTTTCTTTTTTCTTTTTTTTTTTTGGTCAGTAAATTTTCAGATGGCACCAATGAGGTAATCTGTCACATGGGCCCTCTCCATCCCCCAAAAGAAAATGAGATAATCTGCATGATAAGGTCCCTACTTTTCCCTTTAAGGGAAGATGACCATGCCCGAGACAATCCCTTCTTTTTTAAATAACTTCCTTGACTCACCCTCGTTCCTATAAAAATCTTCCTTTTTATACAACTTCTCAGAACTTCCTTCTTCTTGGCAAATGGGATGCTTCCCTATTCGAGAATCACTTAATAGTGCTAATTAGATTTTCAAATGTCCTCAGTTGGATTTTTGTTCTTTAACATGGGTGTGAAATGAGGAAGGACAAAGGTGTTGGGGCAGGTAAAATAGGGTGCCCTTCAAGCTATGTCAGCATGGTCGTTCTGTATCTTGTACATTTTGATCAGCAGCACGATTCCATCAACCTCCTCTGTATTTCAGCTACCAATCATAAATTTATACTTTTTCTCTATGAGTATATTTGAATCCTAAACGCTCTCTCCATCTTGCTGCAGACAATCCGGATATAACAAAAACTTGCGTCTTTAAGGACAGTTAAACGGAAATGGTTTCCATACAACAGAAGCAACTTTGACTAAAAATAACACACACATATCCTCATGTGTATAATTCAGGTATGTGTCTGGAAAAATGAATATTTCATCATCTTTTCCTTTTGTCTGTGATCATTGTCTTCTGGCTTGGTTGAAATGTCACTTAAAAAAAAAAATACAGGATGGGACTCCTGGGTGGCTCAGTCAGTTTAGCATCTGACTCTTGATTTCGGGTCAGGGGTCATGATCTCAGGGTCCTGAGATTGACACTGAGATGGGGTCTGTGCTCAGCTGGGAGTCTGCTGGAGATTCTCTCTCACTCACTCCCCTTCTGCCTCTCTCTCTACTTATGTGCACTGCACATGCTCTTTCTCTCTCTCAAGGAAAAAAAAAGAAGAAGAAATACAATTCAAGTCATGTTTCTAGATGATCTCACTGGTATTTTTAGTATCAGAATCATAGCTATGGGAAATGCTATAGTTTATAATTTCAAAGGAAATGGATTTGGGGTGAGGGGGTTGAAGGAACCAAAAATGTATGTATAGAATGGAGAAAAGCATGTACTGCTTTTAAACCATTTCTGACATTACACTGGTTGGCTCATTTCATTAATATTACTCTGATGTGTGTTTTCCAACACCATCAAGCAATTAACTCAATCCTGACACTATGTACCTGGAGATAGTGCCAGATCCCACAGGTTAAGGGCTTAATCCCACGTGGCTGTTAGCTAGGATGCAACAGAGAAGTAGTAAAATCTGAGGGCTGAAATCTATCAGTAGAGCTGATGGTGGGGAGTGGAGGAAGATGGTGACAAAAGCAGGAAGGGACTATGTTTTATATTGTAGAACCAGCAGTTCCTGCAAGGAGATGCCCAACTAGGTGTTTTACATGATAGCCCCTTACTAGAGCCAGTTCTAGCTGGTTTGGAGTTGAGGATCTGCACAGAAGCTCCCTGAGTTGTCCTGAAGTTTCTTTACAGCTTATAATAATACTAAAGTCTCCACCTATGGGCAGGGTTTTCAGCCATTTTTTTTTTTAAAACATACAATGTATGCACTGGCTTGTTGACAGACTAGGCATGCACAATTGAACCAAAGAGCCTGAGTAATAGAATATGCATATGTTCCTTGCATATGCATATGTATATGTAAGCTCCCACCCCTGCCCCCTAATATACTGAATAAAAGCTACCTGTACTAGCCCTGTGGTGGTGGGGTGGGTGGGGGGTGGAGGAAGGAGGACAACACTGTGCTTTGAGAACTATTTCCCTGTCGTCTTACTTGTAACAAGTAATAAAAAGTTTTTTGCTTTCAATATTTTGTTGGGTTGTGTTCAATTTAATGCACCTAAGCAGCAAACCTCTTGACTTTGGTTACAAACTTTGGTGACCCAGATGGGACCTCTTGCCTAACCTCTTTGAGTTCCCTCAGCTCCCAAATGGCTACATACTAAGCTGTGGCAGCTTAGTATGGGACTGGTGGTGGGGAGGAATCTCATCTATGTTGCTGGGGAACCTTTGGGGAAGGGCATAGGAGAATTCTTCTTGGTGTCTGATCTTTCAGGTTCATGCACCTTGACCTGCTGAATGGGTTCAGTAGCTGCTCAGGACATTTTAATGGGAGAGCCGTTTGGAGAACTGAGTGTCAATAAATTGGCACCGATCTGCTTTTGGGCTCTGCGGCTATGGGTGGGAGGTAGAGGGCTCAGTGTCTGCACAGCTATCTGGTCTGGTCCTATTAAGGAATCTGAGGAATTGCAAATCCTGGAGGCTGACTGGAGATGCCTGATTGGAGATGCCACTGAAGACCCAAATAATGTAAATCTCATTTTCTGAAAATTATCTGTAAGGGTCAGGTTGGTAGACCTGACCAACACGAGTATAAAGTTTTTAGAGCTTTTAAGATCTTATTTATCAACTCTCTAGAGAAGGTAATTTTCAGTAGGCTAAGGACAGCTGAATCTGTGTCTCCATTAACCCTTATTACAGACCTTGGCAGTTAGGGAGATCTAACAGAGAGATCCAAGTTCAGAAGGAAAGTTATTTTTTAGTTGTTTGTTGTGTTTAAAGCCCCCCTTAGGTAAATGGTCTGGGGATTAAATGCTCATTCAAGGGGAGTTTAGAATTCCCCAAGTGAAAGAAGCGAGAGCATCCTGGGTCACGAGAAGCATGCACTGGGTACAGGTTACTGGGATTAAAAAAAAAAAAAAATTATGATTATACTAAGGATGATTTTAACACTCAAATGTGCTAAATGAGGATCCTTTTGAATACCTAATTACTGTATATTATGCAAGTGTATTTGTGCACCCAACTCAAGAAAGCCCCCTATTAGCTAAACAATTTGAGCGGGATACATATTTTGATTGGTATTTGGAAGATTGTAAAAAAAAATTGACAGGATACTCTCCACGCAAGAGACTAACAAGAAACTTTCAGAAATAATAACAAAACTGGGCTCAAAAATATCAACTCCTGAAGAAGTACTTCTTACTACTCTATCTTCTTTATATCCATGGAATGAAATACAGGGAACCAGGTGTTAAAATCAAAATCATTCTCACCATGTTAAGGCAATGATAATGTAGTTTTAAGCTGGCCAGATTGGAAGCACATAGTCAGAGTCCAATAGGAATTTCTTTTAAGGCCTTCTTTCTGAAGTCCAAATTAGGACCATATACTGAGAGGGGTTGAAGCAAATTGAGGAAAATGTAATCAGATATGTAGGTCTTCTTATGATGTCATTTTAATTGCAGCCTAATTCCTTGAGGGATTGAAAGCAACCATGCTTATTTTACAAATCATTGCAAAAACTAGGAATATGGTCTCAGAAACAATTCAAAGTCTTTCAACATCTCTGGGAAATTTTATCTAAATTATTCCCCATTCCTAAGACTGAAGGGAAAAAGAGGCCTTTTTAAAATACAGACTAGAAAATCACCATGCTCAAAAAAATACAGCCAACAGATTCCATAAGGTTACTTATCAAAGATAATACAACTCTTGGGGCACCAGGGTGGCTCAGTCAGTTAAACATCTGCCTTCGGCTCAGGTTTTGATCTCGGGGTCCTGGGATCAAGCACTGTGTAGCTGTCCCTGCTCAGCAGGGAGTCTGCTTCTCCCTCTCCATCTCCCTTTGCTCCTCCCCCTGGCATATGTACACACACTCTCTCTCAAATAAATAGACAAATAAATAAATAAATAAATAAAATCTTTAAGAAAACCAAATCTTCTCAATATTAAAAGAGTTAAGTTTTCAGGTTCCTGGCTGGCTCAGTCAGTAGAGCATGCACCCCTTGATCTCAGGGCTGTGAGTTCATGTCCCACATTAGGTGTGGAGCATACTTAAAAAATTAAATTAAAAGAGTTAAGTTTTGTGTTGAATTATTATATTGTACACCTGAAAGTAATGTAACAGTGTGTGTTAACTGGAATTGAAATACGAACTTAAAAAACACAGAGAGAAAAAAAGCCTTGTTTTGCTAATATCTAGGTAACCTTCTGTGGAATCTCTTATTGTCACCTTGTTTAAATAGGTAATTAAGAATTAAGCTTTGTAATATCTGTAATCCTATTTAGGCATATCCTTTAAAACTTTCTGAGGTTTTTAACGAACTTCTCAAAAATTCAAATTCTAAAAGGTCTTTTTGACGAATTAGGCTTGTTTATTTTATGTATTAAGTTACATGGGCAGTATGTTGTATGGATAAATGCTCTAACTGTTCTAGTAACTACATGAAATTTCTCAAATTTTAATATTCCTAGTATAATGTCATCACTTGTAATTCTAGTTGTTGAAACGTTGTACCACAAAAACAATCAAATTTCCTTGTCAACTGCATTGTAATGTACTTTCATCAGATCTTCAACCATGACTATCTTTGAGTCTTTTGTCATCTACAGTCATTGTCCTGAGGCTTTTGCAAATATATTTGGTTTTCAAGGAGATTCATGGAAAGGACTTTTGACAAATACAGGTTTCTGATACCCTTAAGATCATAAAATGAAACTGAGTAAGAATTTCTGGAACAAAACAGAAAAAAACCTGCATTCAAACAGAGTAAGAATAACTCGAGACTGAATGAATTGAGAATGATCATAATTTTTATGACTCTTGTTTGAAACCCTGCTGGCTCTTTAATGTTTGCTCTTCCAGATTTAAGGAAACTTTTTCTCTTATCTATGACTTACAAAAATGTGTTAAAATATTCCTTTGTAAACAAATACAAAACATTTATCTTTTTCTTCCTACCTGATCATTCCATAATTTGGGAATTCAGTGAGTATTCATACTTTCATGACAATTATAGTTATTTGCATAAGGTCAATAAAAAACTGTTGTCTTTATAATACCGTTAGACACATTGATCGTATTGCTAAGGGCTTGACTGGAATATCATATTTGAGAAAGACATGCATAGACTCAGGTATGACCAGACAGTTTTAAAGAACTAAGGTTAACTTAATGGAGGCAATGAGCCCTTTGGAAAAATTGACCTGTGACCTTGCTTACAAGGTTCCTGGGAGCCTTACCAAGTAAGAAAGGAAAACCATTTCCTGACATAGTCAAGAACATCATGATACTTTGGGGACCTCAAGAAGAGAGGAAGTAACCAAAATCTACAGTATTGCAGGCGAATCGGATGGCAAGTATCTGGCTTGGCTTCTCAGCCTTGAAAAGCGGTTAAGTGTTCAATCTGAAACTCCTTATGGGAGGGTCCAGCAAAACAGATTTGAAAGAACCTATATTGCTAATCACTATTCTTGATGCACTTAAGTATATATTTAGGCCAGGTTCATTAAAACTGTATTTGTTTTATAAACAAATTAATTTCAGTTTGGCTATCTGGTGGAAATTGGGGTGGTTTTAGAGACAAAAATTACATTTCAGTAATACACCTCTGTGGATGTTAGATTCTAGTTCTGATTAATTATTATTTGGGTGTTTGTCATTTGCCTATAAAACTGTGCTGGATCCTGGTTTCACTGAGTATCTGGCTATGACTCTCCGAACTAAGGTTTCCAATTTTCTCCCATTCTTTGGGACTAGACCTGCTCCTGCTTTTTTTTCCTGAAGACCTGAAATCTGAAAGTAGATAACTTAAGGTTTTTGCCTCTAAAATGACCATGGCGGTGTCCCATACTCTAGGGATAAAACGAAGTTACGTGCTGCCTGGAGAACACAGCCGTCCAGAAAGTTTGAAAGATGTAACAGAACTTTAAAGACAACTCTAGCTAAGCTTTGTCAAGAAACTGAGGAAAACTGGTGGAGGTTGCTACCGGTAGATTTAACTAGAGTTGGGGCAGACCTGAAGAAAAAGCTTGCACTAAGCCCGTTTTAATAGATGTAGAGGAGACCTTTTCCAGGTATCTCAGGAATCTAAATTTGCCTAGGTGTAAAGACCGAACAAACAATAATGCATATAATTCAACTGGGGACTGTTGTTTTTTCCCTCAACCCCTTGAGTTTGGTTACATGACTGCCCCCCATTTCAGAAGCTACTTGCAAGTCCAGCAGTCCGTTGCTAAATGTCAACTGTGCTTCTGACCAACTGGCTACAAAGTGGAAGTTCTCACAATCCCTTCCTCAGGTTCTATTAATTTGCTAGTGTGGCTCACAGAAGTCAGCTATGTTAGAAAGAAAATCACAGGCCCAAAATGGAGCCACTTAGACCGAAATCACCAAAAAAGGCTTATTCATTGCAACTTAATTCAAATTAGCTAAACCTGGAATCTACCTCAGTATGTATTAATACAGTGAAAAGCTGTCCAGACACAGCTTTCTGGACTTTAAGTCTCTGGGGATCTTTGTACATTGCCTCCCCAATTTGGCTTTACAACTTGGTTTTGCTTTAAAGGCCTGCTTAGCACTTGCCTCTCCAGCCACATGGTTCCTGATGAGAGAGAGAACGTGTGCCTGGCCACAGCCCTGTCAGGGGTAGCACCGGGGAGTGGGCTGCTAACCTTTCTGGATACCTTCCTGGGAGACAGTCTTTGGCAGGGATGCATGTCCTTACTTTAGTGCTGTTGTTGTACACAGTACATTGGATTCTTCTCTAATAACCTATGGAATTATAACATTGCCATTGGGTCCATGAATCTTCCTAGCAATCAAGCTCTGTTGCACTGCCACTGTCGTCAGTGCACTAGGCTAAATCAACTTTCCCAAGGACCTTTCAATACTGAGATTCCAGTCACTCTTTTTAAGAAATACAATATTATTTCTCTGTATTAACAGTTTGCAGAATAATGAAATAATGAATTTGCTCCTAGGATCCTCCAATGGTGATCAATTTGGGTATTTTGTTTTGTATCAAAATGAACTCGTGGATTTTAGCATATTGGTGTCTTTTAATCACTGTAGATAACATTTTGGAGCTCCTCTTGTTCTGGGGTTGGTCAGTGAGGTCTGTTCAGGTTGGTTTTTGGGTCTCTTTGATACAACTCCAGTTGTACTGGACAGCTTCCCTCATCTCTCGGGCAGCATGACGTTCCAGGTTCATCTTACACATTTCCTACATTAGCTCTGGAATAAACCAGTTTTTCAAAGAGCCCTGGTGGCTTTCTGTGGGAAATGATATTTAGAAACTGTAGTGTGGGTGATAGGGCATTCATTGCTACTGTAGCGGTCACTGCATTAATGCACAATTACAAAAATATCTCATATTTTTATGTAGAAAAAAAGATATTTTTATTTGGAATGAAAAATAAGAAGAAAAATGGTTCCTGGCACTCTGATAAAAGGAACTGAGCAACACATATAAATGAAAAAGCAATCCTATCACAAACAGCAGCAATTTATTATTTTTTATTTTAATTTTTATTATTTATTAAAGATTTTATTATTTTATTATTTTTATTTTTTTTAATTTTTGAGAGAGAGAGTCGGGGGTGGCACAGAGAGAATCCTAAATTGGCTCCATGACTGGTACAGCCTGATGAAGGCCTAGATGTCAAAATCAAGAGTCAGGCACTCACCTGACTGAGCCACACAGTCACCCCAAAGATTTTCCTTTAAAAGTAGTATCTGTACCCAGTGTGGGGCTTGAACCCACAACCCTGAGATCAAGAGTCATATGCTCCACCAAGTGAGCCAGCTAGAGGCCCCAATTATTTTTTATTTTAAATAAATTATAAAATGTTCAAAAGACACATTTAAATTAAGACATGAAGCCTTTTCCAGAAAGACTAATAAACATATAATATTTAGTTCAGATCTTTAGTAGGAAAAAGTGAAAAAGTGAAAAACTTCAAAGAAGTGCCTGTCTGGCTCACTTGGTGGGGCATGCAACCCTTCATCTTGGGGCAGTGAGTTCAAGCCCCATGTTGGGTGTGAAGCTTACATTAAAAAAAAAAAAAAAAAAAAAAGAGAGAGAGAGAAATGAAAAGAAAAAGTAAGAGCTTGGAGAGAGGAAGAGACTGCTTACTTTTTTATGTCCCACACCCACTATATAAACAAATTCTATGTGTTCTATACTCAAAGCTTACCTTAACTCATTTCTATTCACTGTAGCCATCTTGAGTGCCACTGTCCAAGCCCAAGCTGCAATCTTTCCCTGAAAGTACTACAGTAGAGACTCCTGCCTCCAGCCTCCAACTTCGACTACACCCCCTCTGGTGTATCTCTTACACAGCAGCCTGGGTGATCTTTTTAAAAATGAATATCAGATGAGGTTGCTCCTCTGTTCAAAGCCCTCTGTTGACTTTACAAAGTCCCTTCTGTAGTAAAGCCCAGTATGCTTGCCTTCAGTTGTCTCCATGGCCCCATGTTGTTGCTCTCCCTTGCTCACACCTGTACAGCCAACACTGACCTCCTGGCTCCTCCCTGAACATGCTGAGTCTGTTCCCACCTCAGGGCCCAGGTATGCTGGTCCCTTAGCCCGGACGTCCCTTCTTCTGGATCTTTGCCTGCCTGTTCACATGTGAAATCCCATCTTCCTCTGCCTCTTTGGTCCCTCTCCCTGACTTTCTTCAAAGCCCTCATCACTACCCGATATTATGCTCTACATGCTGGTTTTGTTTATTGTGTGCTTTTTGTATGCTGCCCCTCACCTATGTGGATACAAAGTCTGTGAAAACAGGAGGATAGAAATGTTTGCACTGCTGCTCACCTCTAGTGCCCAGAACAATGTCTGGCACATAGTTTGATGTCAATAAATATTTGAAGAAAGAAAAAGTGAGACAGTTGGGAAAAGGGAATAAGAAGGTGAGAAGCTGATAAATATACATAAATATGTGTGCACAAACTCACATAAAATATTAATACCTAATAATAATAATAATAACAATGGTAATACAGGAATTTGAGAAAAAGAGCAACAGAGATCTTGCGGCATAGTAAATAGAACCAAAAATAGCAGAACAAACATAGATGTGATGAAAGACTGAATAAAAAAGAGAAAGTCCATGGTAGGAAGAATCTAGTGACAGAAAGGCTGTAAAGGGTTCTCTCTGCCCCTGTGCCAGTGGGTCCTTCTCTTTCTCTCACATTGGACTCCTGCATCATTGTCAAGTTGGGTGGGAGTGAGGGAGAGGAATGCTTCTCATCCTGTGCCTTCCTGAGGTCTTTCTCAGCAGTTTTTCTCTGCCACGAAGTTTCAAAAGTCTGTTTTGAGAACCCACGTGCTAGATTTCAGCAGCCCTTCTGGCCATTCCCTAACTGGTAAGACAAGAATTTCCAGATTGCTGCTGAAATGGGAGGAGGGACACAGGGAAAGATACCTTGGTTAAAGCAGCATATTATCTCAAAATGTTAGGATATCCACGGTTGCCCTTCTTCATGCCTCAAGAAAGGCAGAGAAGATAGTGGGGTGAAACAGAGAGACATAGGGCAATGAGGTCGGTGTCAAAGAAAAACCCCAGTGAGATGGGAAGTTCAAAGCCTTTAGTCACATTCACCCACACCTCTTCTCCCTGGCCCTGTCTCTGTTTCCTTCCCACTCAAAGTCTTGCCCAATTACCCTCTTCCATGCCAGCAGTTTTGGAACTCATGCCTTGCCTGGGGAAGTGCTTCTGCTATAGGGGAAAGGGTATGGAGTTCATAAGTTTACATGCCAGGGCACCAACTTGCCTAGACCTTGCCATCCCAGGACTTTCATTATATACTAGTTAACTTATTAGTTACAAAATTGTGTTTTGTTGCCTTAATATGCATTTTTTACCACTTGCAGCCAGTTTTTCAAATAACTGTTGCTTTTTTTTTTTTAAGATTTTTATTTTTTTAAGTAACCTGTACACACAACATGAGGCTCAAACACACAATCCCGAGATCAAGAGTCACATGCTTCACCAACGGAGCTAGTCAGGTGCCCCCCTAATGGCTTGAATGTTCTTGAATGTACTGGCTGTTGTCATGCTTTGCCCACTATTGACTTCTCAGTGGACTTCTTTCTCTTGATGCTTTAAAACTGGCTTTTGTACATTTTTTAATGCATTACTCAGATTCTCTTAAATACCTAATTCCTAGTTTGCACCTGACATTTCCTAATGGTTATTATTTCTGGTTTTAGAAACCTGAGGGGCACCTGGGTGGCTCAGTGGGTTAAAGCCTCTGCCTTCAGCTCAGGTCATGATCCCAGAGTCCTGGGATCGAGCCCCACATCGGGCTCTCTGCTCAGCAGGGAACCTGCTTCCCTTCCTCTCTCTCTGCCTGCCTTTCTGCCTGCTTGTGATCTCTGTCTTTCAAATAAATAAGTAAAATCTAAAGAAAAAAAAATCTTCTCCCATTCCGTGGGTTGCCTCTTTGTTTTGTTGACTGTTTCCTTTGCTGTGCAGAAGCTTCTGATTTTGATGAAGTCCCAAAAGTTCATTTTCGCTTTTGTTTCCTTTGCCTTTGGAGACATATCTTGAAAGAAGTTGCTGTGGCTGATATCGAAGAGGTTACTGCCTATATTCTCCTCTAGGATTCTGATGGGTTTCTGTCTCACGTTGAGGTCTTTTATCCATTTTGAGTTTATTTTTGTGTACAGTGTAAGAGAATGGTCAAGTTTCATTCTTCTACATATAGCTGTCCAGTTTTCCCAGCACCATTTATTGAAGAGACTGTCTTTTTTCCACTGTATATTTTTTCCTGTTTTGTCGAAGATTATTTGACCATAGAGTTGAAGGTCCATATCTGGGCTCTCTGCTCTGTTCCACTGGCCTATGTGTCTGTTTTTATGCCAGTACCATGCTGTCTTGGTGATCACAGCTTTGTAGTAAAGCTTGAAATGTGATGCCCCCAACCCATGGAATGGGAGAAGATATTTGCAAATGACAGTACAGACAAAAGTTTGATATCCAGGATCTATAAAGAACTCCTCAAACTCAACACACACAAAACAGACAATCATATCAAAAAATGGGCAGAAGATATGAATAGACACTTCTCCAGTGAATACATACAAATGGCTATCAGACACATGAAAAAATGTTCATCATCACTAGCCATCAGGGAGATTCAAATTAAAACCACATTGAGATACCACCTTACACCACTTAGAATGGCCAAAATTAGCAAGACAGGAAACAAAATATGTTGGAGGGGATGTGGAGAAAGGGGAACACTCTTCCACTGTTGGTGGGAATGCAAGTTGGTGCAGCCACTTTGGAGAACAGTGTAGAAATTCCTCAAGAAATTAAAAATAGAGCTTCCCCGTGACCCTGCAATTGCACTACTGGGTATTTACCCCAAAGATACAGATGTAGTGAAAAGAAGGGCCATCTGTACCCCAATGTTTATAGCAGCAATGGCCACGGTCGCCAAATGTGGAAAGAACCAAGATGCCCTTCAACGGACGAATGGATAAGGAAAATGTGGTTGTGGTCCATATACACTATGGAGTATTATGCCTCCATCAGAAAGGATGAATACCCAACTTTTGTAGCAACATGGATGGGACTGGAAGAGATGCTGCGTGAAATAAGTCAAGCAGAAAGAGTCAATTATCATATGGTTTCACTTATTTGTGGAGCATAACAAATAGCATGGAGGACCAGGGGAGTTAGAGAGGAGAAGGGAGTTGAGGGATATTGGAAGGGGAGGTGATCCATGAGAGACTATGGACTCTGAAAAACAATCTGAGGGTTTTGAAGGGGCGGGGGGTGGGAGGTTGGGGGAACCAGGTGGTGGGTATTGGAGAGGGCATGGATTGCATGGAGCACTGGGTGTGGTGCAAAAATAATGAATACTGTTATGCTGAAAATAAATTAAAAAGAAAGAAAGAAAGAAAGAAAGAAAAGAAAATCTTAAAAAAAGGAAAAAATAAATAAAAATTAAAATTAAAAAAAAAAGAAAAAAAGAAACCTGAATTCTCCTCTGAATTTACTCATTTGGTTTCCCACCTATCCATTGTGCCTGTTTGGTAATTCCAGCCTGGTCATTTTGAACCTTAGCCCACTATAGTTTTATTTAAAAATATATATATCTGGGAATGCCTGGGTGGCACAGTTAAGCATCTGATTTCAGCTCATGTCATGATCTCCAGGTCCTGGGACTGAGCCCACTTGTCCCTCTCCCTCTATACCCCCCTCCCATGGCTCATACTTGCACATGTGCTCTCTCTCTCTCAAATAAATAAAATCTTTAATATATAATATCTATATAGCTATATATATCTGTCTAGAATTGCAATGGCAATCTATCTCTCTATATAGATATAGGTATAAATATAGATATAAACATAGATAAGAGATCTATATAGATAGATATATCAACATAGGTATAGACATAGGTATCTATCTGTTCTCTTTTTTTGGCCTTAGTGTGTAACTTTCATTTTCTAAGATAGAATCATGACACTTCCTGGTCTTTTGGAATGGGAAGGAGCCAAGAGTCAGTTGAGCCACGGTACAAGCCTGCAAGGAGAAGGAGGGTGGGAGGGGAGATGGGGTAGAGACAGAGCCCAGTCAGTGCTCTGAAGACTATTTCTGAGTCTGGTGATAAATCTGATACCAAGGTGGGGACTGAGGGGAGGGTTGAGATATAAGTAAGACCTGGCACAGGACTCTTGGAAAAAAAAATGTATAGCTAAACTGCAAAAGAAGCATATGGTTATAAGTCTTTTACCCATTCTCTACAGAAATGACACTGTGTCTCTGAACAGTGAGTTAACAATGAAAAGGCTAAGGTTGTGGTCAGTGCACCAGCAGGAAATGGGACTTTGGGGGTAAGAAGAAAAATCAGATCTTTCTTGGTCTTACACTTATTTTATAGTTTTGAAAAAGCATTACTGTTTAAAGGGAGAAGATACCTTAATGGTTTGGTGCTTGGTGCCAATGAAAGGACTACATAGTCTGGCCTTCCCCATAAATATATAGTTTTTTTTTCCTATAGAAGTGGTGGTCTTGTGACTTATCCTGGATCTTTGCTTAACATGTGATACTGGGTGGGTGATATGGGCTGTCTTTCCCTGCAGGACATACAGATCTATCTTAACATTTGTGGTAGGTCTGCTGTGTACTCTGCAAAGTGTTTCCCAAATATGATTGATCATTTACATATTGATAAGCATTTGGATATCTTTAACAATTTCCTATTGCAAACAGTGAGAAAATAAACATATCACACATGCACCTTGATATGCTGGGGAAAGAATTAATACAGGTTGGATTCCTAGAACTGGATTCTTCAAAGGAAAAGTGCATCTGAATTTAGATAGACACAGTGTTCCCAAAATGCTGTACTATTGCATGGAATGAGTGAGCTGATTTTACCACATCTAAACAGATGAGATGCTATCCACCTATCTACTTTTGCTCAGCTGATGGAGGAAATTGATATTTCATGAACCCTAAACAATTTTGAAAGCCAAGGAATTTTGACTTTGAAGCTGCATTTTAAAGAGTTCTTCTGGTGGAAAGTAGATTAAAAGGAGGGTATATTGAGGGTAGAATATATATCAGAGAGGATGAAGGCAGAAAACAATTATCCAGGTGAAAGGAAAGAAAGGTAAGACATAGAGGGTAGCAATGGGCCTGGAAAAATGGGGCAGGTATGAGAAACTTGCAGTAGGAAAGATTAGAAAGGTATTTGTCAGACATTCCAAAGCACTTCTTTGCCCATGCCCTTCTCTCTCTCCATGCCTATCATGACCCTTTCATATATGAAGACAGAATCTGTCCTGAGAGACAGCTGCAGAAGTGGAGAGAGGCTCGGGCAGCCAACCTCCAAAATGTTCAAATCAGCCAGGATGTTGGACCAGGTTATTTGCAATCAGTCCTGACACTGATTGGAAGAGCTTTGATCTTGGGTGGAAGAAAGCAATTTTATTGTCTCCAGAATCTTTCTTACATATTCAGTACAGAGAAGTGTATACAGATTCATAAGTTGCCCCATGGAGGACATTAGGAGAAGGAAAGGAAAATTGAGTTGGGGGAAATCAGAGGGGGAGACGAACCATGAGAGACTGTGGACTCTGAGAAACAAACTGAGGGTTTTGGAGGGGAGGAGGGTAGGGGTTACGGAGGGCCTGGTGGTGGGCATTAAGGAGGGCACGTATTACACGGAACACTGGGTGTGGTGCATAAGCATGAATCTTGGAACAGTGAAAAAATAAAATAAAATTTTAAAAAAAGAAAAAAAAACTGAGTTAGATGGGAAATTCCTATAGGATGTTAAAATTGCTACTTTTGATTTATTTCTCTTGAGTCGGGGAAGGAAATAAAGGATTAGGAAATATAAATAGAAGATGTTTAGATGAGAGTGGGAATATTTATAAATACTAATTCAAGTTGGGTGGGGGAAGTTGTGAGCCAAGCCAGCCTTTATAGGAATTAAAACCTTGGGATGGTGAAAGCATGTGACTGGCATTTTTATATAACCTACCTCCTGTTTGATTAGCACTTAATTTCCCTCGCACTTTCTATTTATCAGCACAATCTCATTTCATTTTAAAACTTATTTTCAAGATTGCTTTCCAGCTTCAGGTTGTGGGGAGGAGGTAGGTAGTGGGTGGAGGGTGTGTTTTGGCTGCGAGAATGTATTTAACATCCTGTTGAAACTTGTAATGTCCTCGCCCCATGAACAGTGCTGCCTAGGGACCAGAAACAGAGACTTTGGGGGCTGTGAAATACTGAAAAGGCAAGAGGTACCTCAAATTATAGCAACAACATTTCACTGCAGTTCTATGCCAGCAGCCAGGGACAGTACCAACTGAAACTGATGCAGCCAATGGAAGCCTGGAGTGCATCCAGACTCATAAATTTGAAGAGTGGAAAGAATCGTGAAGGCAACAAATATTTCTCTGTAAAGTAGGCAGGTGTAGGTCTGATACAATAATGGCTTTCAAACTTTAGAAACACTTAATATTCCCTGAACAGAAGACTGTTGCAAGTTCCTGAAGAGGCATCAACCCGGGGCACCTGGGTGGCTCAGTGGGTTAAGCCTCTGCCTTCAGCTCAGGTCATGATCTCAGGGTTCTGGAGTCGAGCCCCACATGGGGCTCTCTGCTCAGTGGGGAGCCTGCTTTCCTCTCTTTCTCTCTCTGAGTGCCTCTCTGCCTACTTGTGATCTCTGTCTGTCAACTGAATAAATAAAATCTTTGAAAAAAAAAAAAAAGGAAGCATCAGCCACCCTTAGATCTTTGCTTTAATGAGACACCATTGGGGTGAATTAAAAAAAAAAAATTACCAACATTCCTTTAGGGCCAATCTTGCAAAGCGAGGCCGGGAGGTGTAGTAGTTGACATTTTATGATAAGAATATATTTAAGCAGTGCTCGCTTCGGCAGCACATATACTAAAATTGGAACGATACAGAGAAGATTAGCATGGCCCCTGCGCAAGGATGACACGCAAATTCGTGAAGCGTTCCATATTTTTTAAATGAAACAAGTTGGGATTGGGAGGGAGACAAACCATAAGTGACTCTTAATCTCACAAAACAAACTGAGGGTTGCTGGGCAGAGGGGGGTTGGGGGGGGTTATGGACATTGGGTAGGGTATGTGCTATGGTGAGTGCTGTGAAGTTTGTAAACGTGGAGATTCACAGACCTGTACCCCTGGGGGAAAAATATATATATATATATATATGTTTATAAAAAATAAAATTATAAAAAAAAAAGAATATATTTAAGCAAATACGAAAGTGGAGGGAATAACACAGCAACCCTAACATAATCTCTACCCAGAATTCTCCTTCATATTTACCATTTCATGGCACACTTCACACATTCTGTCAGTTTCCCGCTATTTTGACATGTGTGCTGTTTCTGGTCTTTTGCTGCAATGAATGCCCTTTGGCTTACATCTTTTTACTTTTTTTGCAAGGGTATCTTTAAGCTAGATTCCTAGAAGTGTGCTTATAGGGCCAAAGAGTGAATACACATGAAGTTTTGTTCCATATTGTCAAATTTCCCTCTATTACATTAGCACCCCCAGTGTTTGAGATTGCCTGCTTCCTCATGGTATTGCCAGCAGTTTGCTGTCAACCTTTTGTATTTATGTCAACCCAGGGGGTGAGAAATGGTATCCTAGTTTAATTTTAATTTGTATTTTTTCTATTTTTCCCATTGTTCAGAATTATGAAGTCTTACACACTGTTAGAGTGACCATTTATGTTTTCCTCCCCGCTTATTTAAAAATTGTTTTTGCTCAAAACTCAAAAAATAGATAATCACATCAAAAAATGGGCAGAAGACATGAACAGGGGTGCCTGGGTGCCTCAGTGGGTTAAGCCTCTGCCTTCGGCTCAGGTCATGATCCCAGGGTCCTGGGATTGAGCCCCGCATTGGGCTCTCTACTCGTCAGGGAGCCTGCTTCTCCCTCTCTCTCTGCCTGCTGCTCTACTTGTGATCTCTGTCTGTCAAAAAAAAAAAAAAAAAAAAAAGACATGAACAGACACTTCTCCAAGGAAGACATAGAAATGGCTAACAGACACATGAAAAAATGTTCATCATCATGAGCCATCAGGGAGATTCAAATCAAAACCACATTGAGATGCCACCAGTTAGAATGGCCAAAATTAACAAGACAGTAAACAACAAGTGTTGTAGAGGATGTGGAGAAAGGGGAACCCTCTTATACTGTTGGTCGGAGTGCAAGTTGGTGCAGCCACTTTGGAAAACAGTGTGAAGATTCCTTAAGAAATTAAAAATAAACTACCCTATGACTCTGCAATTGTACTACTGGGTATTTACCCCAAAGATATAGATGTAGTGAAAAGAAAGGCCACCTGTACCCCAATGTTCATAGCAGCAATGGCCACAATTGCCAAACTGTGACAAGAACCAAGATGCCCTTCAACAGACGAATGGATATGGTCATACATACAATGGAGTATTATGCCTCCATCAGAAAGAATGAATACCCAACTTTTGTATCAACATGGATGGGACTGAAAGAGATTATGCCGAGTGAAATAAGTCAAGCAGAGAGAGTCAATTATCATATGGTTTCACTTATTTGTGGAGCATGAAGAATAACATTGAGGACATTAGGAGGAGGAAAGGAAAAAGGAATTGGGGGAAATTGGAGGGGAAGATGAACCAAGAGAGACTGTGGACTCTGGAAACAAACTGAGGGTTTTGGAGGGGAGAGAGGTGGGGGGTTAGATGAGCCCGGTGGTGGGTATTAAGGAGGACAGGTATTGTATGGAGCACTGGGTATGGTGCATAAACAATGAATTTTGGAACACTGAAAAAATAAAATAAAATAAAATAATAAAAATTATTTTTGAGAGTGGAGGGATGGGGTAACTGGATGATGGGCATTAAGGAGGGCCCATGATGTGAGGCACCTGAGTGGCTCATTTGGTTAAGCATCTGCCTTCGGCTCAGATTATGATCCCAGAATCCTGGGATTGAGCTCCGCATTGGGCTCCCTGCTCAGTGGGGAGTCTTCTTCTCCCTCTGCCTGCCATTCCCCCTACTTGTGCTCTCTCTCTCTATCAAACAAATAAAATCTTAAAATGAAAAATAAATTTATTTAAAAAAGGAGGGCATATGATGAAATGAGCCTGGGTGTAATATGCAACAGATGAATAACTGAACTCTATATCTGCAACTAATGATACACTTTATGTTAATTATTTAAATTTAAATAAAATAAGATAATAAAAAAAAGAAGATTGTTTTTGCAAAGGCAAGGAGTAGCAACAGGTACTAAAGAAATTGATTGGTGTGACTGAATTTAGTGCTGCTTTAAAAAAGATCTGTGACTGAATCCAGACTCATAGGATTAAATATGTCATGATCAGCTAGTGATGTCTGCTTTGGGTGGTATAAAGATACCTGTGGTATGTATGCCTAATCTTAGCCACTCCTGATAGAACAAACTCCCACTTAATTCAGAATCAAAACAATCAGAAAAGCCTACAAAAACATTTTACCCTCCATTTGAAAGTGAATCTCTTTGGAGAAAGATTATATATTCAGTATGATTTTAGAGTTGTATTTTTCAATTGTTCTAATTCATTGAAATTAATCATTTTTATATGTTGAAACTGATACCATGATATCTTTTGTAGAGGACTACACATTTTTATATAAGTGGAATTACTTTATAAGTAAAATTGCTATATAAGTGAAAAATTGAGCTTGAATATCCATTTATTTCTATCTAAATAAAATTTACATTAGTTATTTTAATTCAACTACCTAGAGTTCAAATCCTATTAATAACATGTATCTTAGAATATGTAATTTGTAAATATCATTCTTAGATTCTTTTTTTTAATTGACATACAATTGACATAAAAGATTAGTTTCAGATATATGGTATAATGATTTGATATTTGTATATCTTATGAAAAGATCAACACAGTAAGTCTAGTTAATATCCATTACCACATGTAGTTATAGGTTCATTTTTCTTGTGATGAAAACTTTTTCTTTTTAAGTAGGCTCCACACCTAGCACAGAGCCCAACGTGGGGCCTGAAATCACAACCCTGAGATCAAGATTCTGAGATCAAGATCTGAGCCATGATCAAGAATTGGACCCTCAATGAACTGTGAGTCACCCAGGCACCCCAATGATGAGGACTTTTAAGATCTACTCTCTTAACAACTTCCAAATATACAGTGCAGTAGTAACTACAGTCACTATGTTATACATTACATCTTCAGGATTTACTTATTTTATAACTAGAAGTTCATGCCTATTGACCACCTTCACCCATTTTACCCACCCCATCCCCAGGGTTTCCCTTATTTTGAATATGGTAGATCATTTTTCATATGGTTAAGGGCTAGTCACAATTTTTTTCTTCCTGTAAACTCACTCTCAATATATCTTGCCTAGTTTTCTGCAGGGTTGTTTCTTTCATCAATTCTAAATTTTGAATTTTGAATCATAATTAGGGAGGCTTTCTTATCCCTGGTGATATGTTTACTATTATTTTCCTCTAGAACTTAGATAATTTCAAAATTCTACATTTATATTTCTGTTATGTTTGTAACATATTCTGGTGTGGAGTGAACTTATAGATACAATTTTACTTTTTCTAAGTAACTATCCCGTTGTACCAACATTTATTTCAGAATTCTGTTTTTTACTGGCTGATTTTTTTAAAAGATTTTACTTACTTATTTAAGAGAGTCAGAGACCAAGGAGTGGCAGAGGGAGAGGGAGAAGCAGGCTCCCCACTGAGCAGGGAGACAGATGTGGGCTTGATCCCAGGACCCTGGGATCATGGACCTGAGCTAAAGGCAGACACTTAACTGATTGAGCCTCCCAAGCACCCTTTACTGGCTGATCTAAGAAGCCATCTTTATGATATAATCTGTTTCCATATGTACTTGTTCTTTTTGAGGACTTCATATTCTGTTTCACTGACCTGTTGTTCTTTCATTTGCCAACACCGCACTATTTTAATGAATGAAAGTTTATGTTTTAATATCTGATAGGGATAGTCCCCCCCCCCCAGTTATTTTCTTCCGAGGTTTGATTAATTGGTTGACTGATTGATTTAATTTTTCTAGGATGTATTTAAGCTTTTGTTTTATTTATTTCTAGTTTTAATTCTTTTAGAGAGGGAACAGGGGAGGCACAGAGTGGGAGGGAGAGAGAAAATCTTAAGCAGCCTCCATACCCAGCATGGAATGCAAAGCAGAACTTGATCTCACAACCCCAAGATCGTGACCTGAGCGGAAATCAAGAGTTGGACTCTTAGCCATCTGAGCTACCCAAGTGTCCCTCTCCCAAGTTTTTTTCTGACTACTTTTGTTTATCTTTCCATATGAACATTGTAATCAACTTGTACATTTAGGTCTTTTATTGCTGCTTTCACTGGATTGTTATCTGAAGGCAGGGTGTTTGTGACCCCACTGATGCCAAGAGTAGTCTTCTGGTCATGAGCTAATTTATAGTTGTACTGGCTTCCTTTGATGCTCATCATTAGCTTACCACAAAACTAAGTAAGAGACTTTCTGTCCTTGGTGAGCTTACAATCTAATGAAGAAGAATAAACACAAGTACTACAATATCAAGAAAAGCCCAAGTTACTAGATGGTTGGGACCACTTAATAGAAAGTTGCCAAACATATATGCTGGAGCCTGATAAATTGCCAAAGCTTAATGAAATGCTCAATTAAATTGAATGAATGGATGTGATGAAGGCTAGACTAAAATCCTAAGTTCTAAGGAGGGAACAGAAGAAGATAGTCTTTTGGAACTGGAAACCTTTGATAAGATGACTTTTGAATTTGTCTTGCATTTATGACTTGAAGAATTATTGGTTTATTAGCTGTAAATGGCTGTGTAAGAGGAGAGATGCCTAGATGGGAAACAAAGTATATAAAGGCCAGAAGGCAAGGGGCTTGTGGTGTGTTTGGGAAATGGTAATGAACCCTTGGTGTTGGAACAAATGATGCTGAGGTTTAGATAGGAGAGTGGGGAGCAGGGGTATCATGGTATAGCAACGAGTGAGTTTGGAAATGCAGGAGAGACTCAGAAGATGGGTGAATATGAGATGTTGGAATATTCCTACCTATGGTCATTATGAACCTTTGAATTTTGGGGGCAGAGAGGAGACATCAATAACATGGTTAATGACATGGGGAAAGTTAAGGTTTGGATGTGGTTAATTTCAGATACAGTAAACGATTCTTTAGTTAAAGATAGTATTAAAAATATCATCAACTCAGGATCCTCTGAGCCCCATAACCAAAGATGACAAGGTATACTCAAAGTAGAAAACCTTAGTCTGGTTCTCTTTAAAAGAAAATTGGATGAGTAAATTTGTATCTGACTTGGGTTCTTCAAAATAATGTAGCGATTCTGGAGAATTGGGCCCTCAAATTATCAGAACTTGTGAGCTGATCCAGGTGCAAAGAAAGTAGTTTTGTTACCCATTAAATCCCAATTCTCTATTATAGTATGATAAATGGTGGCATTCTTTTATAGAAACGTCATCTTTTAGGGGTCCCTGAGTGGCGCAGTTGGTTAAGCACCTGGCTCTTGTTTTCAGCTCAGGTGGTGATCTCAGGGTCATGGGACTCAGCCCCTGATTGAGATTCTCTTTCCCTCTCCCGGTGCCCCTCCCCCCATAAATAAATAAAGAAATCTTAACAAAAAGGAAATGTCATCATTTATTCTTTTTTTTTTGTTAATCTTTTTTTTTAAATTTTATTTTTTATAAACATATAATATATTTTTATCCCCAGGGGTACAGGTCTGTGAATCGCCAGGTTTACACACTTCACAGCACTCTCCATAGCACATACCCTCCCCAATGTCCCAACCCCCGTCCCCACATCAACCCTCAGTTTGTTTTGTGAGATTAAGAGTCACTTATGGTTTGTCTCCCTCCCAATCCCATCTTGTTTCATTTACTCTTCTCCTACCCCCTTAACCCCCAATGTTGCATCTCCTCTCCCTCATATCAGGGAGATCATATGATAGTTGTCTTTCTCCGATTGACTTATTTCGCTAAGCATGATACCCTCTAGTTCCATCCACGTCGTCGCAAATGGCAAGATTTCATTTCTTTTGATGGCTGCATAGTATTCCATTGTGTATATATACCACATCTTCTTTTTCCATTCGTCTGTTGATGGACATCTAGGTTCTTTCCATAGTTTGGCTATTGTAGACAATGCTGCTATAAACATTTGGGTGCACGTGCCCCTTCGGATCACTATGTTTGTATCTTTAGGGTAAATACCCAGCAGTGCAATTGCTGGGTCATAGGGTAGTTCTATTTTCAACATTTTGAGGAACCTCCATGCTGTTTTCCAGAGTGGTTGCACCAGCTTGCATTCCCACCAACAGTGTAGGAGGGTTCCCCTTTCTCCACATCCACGCCAGCATCTGTCATTTCCTGACTTGTTAATTTTAGCCATTCTGACTGGTGTGAGGTGATATCTCATTGTGGTTTTGATTTGTATTTCCCTGATGCCGAGTGATATGGAGCACTTTTTCATGTGTCTGTTGGCCATCTGGATGTCTTCTTTGCAGAAATGTCTGTTCATGTCTTCTGCCCATTTCTTGATTGGATTATTTGTTCTTCAGGTGTTGAGTTTGCTAAGTTCTTTATAGATTTTGGACACTAGCCCTTTATCTGATATGTCGTTTGCAAATATCTTCTCCCATTCTGTCAGTTGTCTTTTGGTTTTGTTAACTGTTTCCTTTGCTGTGCAAAAGCTTTTGATCTTGATAAAATCCCAATAGTTCACTTTTGCCCTTGCTTCCCTTGCCTTTGGCGATGTTCCTAGGAAGATGTTGCTGCGGCTGAGGTCGAAGAGGTTGCTGCCTGTGTTCTCCTCAAGGATTCTGATGGATTCCTTTCTCACACTGAGGTCCTTCATCCATTTTGAGTCTATTTTCGTGTGTGGTGTAAGGAAATGATCCAATTTCATTTTTCTGCATGTGGCTGTCCAATTTTCCCAACACCATTTATTGAAGAGGCTGTCTTTTTTCCATTGGACATTCTTTCCTGCTTTGTCGAAGATGAGTTGACCATAGAGTTGAGGGTCTATTTCTGGGTTCTCTATTCTGTTCCATTGATCTATGTGTCTGTTTGTGTGCCAGTACCATGCTGTCTTGATGATGACAGCTTTGTAATAGAGCTTGAAGTCTGGAATTGTGATGCCACCAACTTTGGCTTTCTTTTTCAATATTCCTTTGGCTATTCGAGGTCTTTTCTGGTTCCGTATAAATTTTAGGATTATTTGTTCCATTTCTTTGAAAAAAAAAAAAGGATGGTACTTTGATAGGAATTGCATTAAATGTGTAGATTGCTTTAGGTAGCATAGACATTTTCACAATATTTATTCTTCCAATCCAGGAGCATGGAACATTTTTCCATTTCTTTGTGTCTTCCTCAATTTCTTTCATGAGTACTTTATAGTTTTCTGTGTGTAGATTCTTAGTCTCTTTGGATAGGTTTATTCCTAGGTATCTTATAGTTTTGGGTGCAATTGTAAATGGGATTGACTCCTTAATTTCTCTTTCTTCTGTCTTGTTGTTGGTGTAGAGAAATGCAACTGATTTCTGTGCATTGATTTTATATCCTGACACTTTACTGAATTCCTGTACAAGTTCTAGCAGTTTTGGAGTGGAGTCTTTTGGGTTTTCCACATATAGTATCATATCATCTGCGAAGAGTGATAGTTTGACTTCTTCTTTGCCGATTTGGATGCCTTTAATTTCCTTTTGTTGTCTGATTGCTGAGGCTAGGACTTCTAGTACTATGTTGAATAGCAGTGGTGATAACGGACATCCCTGCCGTGTTCCTGACCTTAGCAGAAAAGCTTTCAGTTTTTCTCCATTGAGAATGATATTTGCGGTGGGTTTTTCATAGATGGCTTTGATAATATTGAGGTATGTGCCCTCTATCCCTACACTTTGAAGAGTTTTGATCAGGAAGGGATGCTGTACTTTGTCAAATGCTTTTTCAGCATCTATGGAGAGTATCATATGGTTCTTGTTCTTTCTTTTATTAATGTGTTGTATCACATTGATTGATTTGCGGATGTTGAACCAACCTTGCAGCCCTGGAATAAATCCCACTTGGTAGTGGTGAATAATCCATTTAATGTACTGTTGAATCCTATTGGCTAGTATTTTGGTGAGAATTTTTGCATCTGTATTCATCAAGGATATTGGTCTGTAGTTCTCTTTTTTGATGGGATCCTTGTCTGGTTTGGGGATCAAGGTGATGCTGGCCTCATAAAATGAGTTTGGAAGTTTTCCTTCCATTTCTATTTTTTGGAACAGTTTCAGGAGAATAGGAATTAGTTCTTCTTTAAATGTTTGGTAGAATTCGCCCGGGAAGCTGTCTGGCCCTGGGCTTTTTTTGTTTGGAGATTTTTGATTTTCAATCTCCTTACTGGATATGGGTCTGTTCAGGCTTTCTATTTCTTCCTGGTTCAGTTGTGGTAGTTTATATGTCTCTTGGAATGCATCCATTTCTTCCAGATTGTAAAATTTGTTGGCATAGAGTTGCTCATAGTATGTTCTTATAATGGTCTGTATTTCTTTGGTGTTAGTTGTGATCTCTCCTCTTTCATTCATGATTTTATTTATTGGGGTCCTTTCTCTTTTCTTTTTGAGAAGTCTGGCTAGGGGTTTATCAATCTTATTAATTCTTTCAAAGAACCAGCTCCTAGTTTCGTTGATTTGTTCTATTGTTTTTTTTTTTTTTGGTTTCTATTTCATTGATTTCTGCTCTGATCTTTATGATTTCTCTTCTCCTGCTGGGTTTAGGGTTTCTTTCTTGTATTTTCTCCAGCTCCTTGAGGTGTAGGGTTAGGTTGTGTACCTGAGACCTTTCTTGTTTCTTGAGAAAGGCTTGTACCGCTATATATTTTCCTCTCAGGACTGCCTTTGTTGTGTCCCACAGATTTTGAACCATTGTGTTTTCATCATCATTTGTTTCCATGAATTTTTTCAATTCTTCTTTAATTTCCTGGTTGACCCATTCATTCTTTAGAAGGATGCTGTTTAGTCTCCATGTATTTGGGTTCTTTCCAAATTTCCTCTTGTGATTGAGTTCTAGCTTCAGAGCATTGTGGTCTGAAAATATGCAGGGAATGATCCCAATCTTTTGATACCAGTTGAGACCTGATTTAGGACCGAGGATGTGATCTATTCTGGAGAATGTTCCACGTGCACTAGAGAAGAATGTGTATTCTGTTGCTTTGGGATGAAATGTTCCGAATATATCTGTGATGTCCATCTGGTCCAGTGTGTCATTTAAGGCCTTTATTTCCTTGTTGATCTTTTGCTTGGATGATCTGTCCATTTCAGTGAGGGGAGTGTTAAAGTCCCCTACTATTATTGTATGATTGTTGATGTGTTTCTTTGATTTTGTTATTAATTGGTTTATATAGTTGGCTGCTCCCACGTTAGGGGCATAGATATTTAAAATTGTTAGATCTTCTTGTTGGACAGATCCTTTGAGCATGATAGAGTGTCGTTCCTCATCTCTTATTATAGTCTTTGGCTTAAAATCTAATTGATCTGATATAAGGATTGCCACTCCTGCTTTCTTCTGATGTCCATTAGCATGGTAAATTCTTTTCCACCCCCTCACTTTAAATCTGGAGGTGTCTTCGGGTTTAAAATGTGTTTCTTGTAGGCAACATGTAGATGGGTTTTGTTTTTTTATCCATTCTGATACCCTGTGTCTTTTGATTGGGGCATTTAGCTCATTCACATTCAGGGTAACTATTGAGAGATATGAATTTAGTGCCATTGTATTGCCTGTAAGGTGACTGTTACTGTATATTGTCTCTGTTCCTTTCTGATCTACTACTTTTAGGGTCTCTCTTTGCTTAGAGGACCCCTTTCAATATTTCCTGTAGAGCTGGTTTGGTGTTTGCAAATTCTTTCAGTTTTTGTTGGTCCTGGAAGCTTTTAATCTCTCCTTCTATTTTCAATGATAGGCTAGCTGGATATAATATTCTTGGCTGCATGTTTTTCTCATTTAATGCTCTGAATATATCATGCCAGCTCTTTCTGGCCTGCCAGGTCTCTGTGGATAAGTCTGCTGCCAATCTAATATTTTTACCATTGTATGTTACAGACTTCTTTTCCCGGGCTGCTTTCAGGATTTTCTCTTTGTCACTAAGACTTGTAAATTTGACTATTAGGTGACGGGGTGTGGACCTATTCTTATTGATTTTGAGTGGGGTTCTCTGAACCTCCTGGATTTTGATGCTTGTTCCCTTTGCCATATTGGGGAAATTCTCTCCAATAATTCTCTCCAATATACCTTCTGCTCCCCTCTCTCTTTCTTCTTCTTCTGGAATCCCAATTATTCTAATGTTATTTCATCTTATGGTGTCACTTATCTCTCGAATTCTGCCCTCGTGGTCCAGTAGCTGTTTGTCCCTCTTTTGCTCAGCTTCTTTATTCTCTGTCATTTGGTCTTCTATATCGCTAATTCTTTCTTCTGCCTCATTTATCCTAGCAGAGAGAGCCTCCATTTTTGATTGCACCTCATTAATAGCTTTTTTGATTTCAACTTGGTTAGATTTTAGTTCTTTATTTCTCCAGAAAGGGCTTTTATATCTCCCGAGAGGGTTTCTCTAATATCTTCCATGCCTTTTTCGAGCCCGGCTAGAACCTTGAGAATCGTCATTCTGAACTCTAAATCTGACATATTACCAATGTCTGTATTGATTAGGTCCCTAGCCTTTGGTACTGCCTCTTGTTCTTTTTTTTGTGGTGAATTTTTTCGCCTTGTCATTTTGTCCAGATAAGAGTATATGAAGGATCAAGTAAAATACTAAAAGTGTGGCAACAACCCCAGGAAAATATGCTTTAGCCAAATCAGAAGAGATTCCAAATCGTGAGGGGGGAGAAAGGGGATAAAAAGAGGTTCAGAAAGAAAAAAAAAAAAAAAGAAAAGAAACAATTAGAAAAAGAAAACCAAGAATGAAAAAATATAAAAAGGAAAAAATATATATATATATTAGATTAACTAGTTAAAAAACGTTAAAAAAGAAAAGGGTAAAAGTTAAAAAAAATTAGCAGAAGAAGAGAAAAAAAATTGAAAAAGAAAAATAAATTAAATTAACTGCATGGCTAAACAATCATAGGGAGAAAGCCATGAGTTCCGTGCTTTGCTTTCTCCTCCTTTGGAATTCTGCTGCTCTCCTTGGTATTGAAACTGCACTCCTTGGTAGGTGAACTTGGTCCTGGCTGGGTTTCTTGTTGATCTTCTGGGGGAGGGGCCTGTTGTAGTGATTCTCCAGTGTTTTTGCCCCAGACGGAGTTGCACCGCCCTTACCAGGGGCCGTGCTGAGTAATCCGCTCGGGTTTGCTTTCGGGAGCTTTTGTTCCCTGAGCATTTTCCACAGAGTTCTGGAGGACGGGAATGAAGATGGCGGCCTCCCAGTCTCCGACCCGGAGGCGCCGAGGGCCTGGGGCCCCACTCCTCAGTGCTCCCTCAGAGAACAGCGCCCAATTACTCCCGTCACCCAGGCCTCCGGCCGGCCGCGCTCCGTGCTGACCGAGCCTGTGACCAGTTCAAGGTAACCCCGAGCTTAGAGCTCACTCATCAGCTCTGTCTCTGTAGCCGGCTTCCCCGTTCTAATATCTGTAAGCTCTGTGGCACTCAGACACCCCCGATCCTTCTGTGACCCTGTGGGACATGAGGCCACGCTGACCCCGCGTGGGCTTCACCCCGGTTTAGTCTCTTGAGCGATGTCCCTCAGCAGAACAGACTTTTAAAAGTCCTGACTTTGTGCTCCATTGCTCCGCCGCTTGCCGGGAGCCGGCCCCTTCCCCCGCGGTCTATCTTCCCGTCGCTTTGGATTCACATCTCCGCCAGTCCTACCTTTCAGAAAGTGGTTGATTTTCTGTTTCTAGAATTGCTGTTCTTCTTCTCTTCGGTCTCCTGTTGGATTTGTAGGTGTTTGCAATCTTTAGATAAGCTATCTAGCTGATCTCCCTTTACCTGAAGTAGTCTCAGCCTGCTACTTCTCCGCCATCTTGACTCCTCCCCTCATCATTTATTCTTTAAGTCTCAAGTTTTTTTTTCTGAAAGAGAAGTCTTTTTTTCTTTTTTTTTTCCCCTCCCATATAGTTAAAGGAACAAAAGTTCTTTTTAGTCCCTTGTTCTCCTAGGAGAAAATATGGTGTTCCAAACCGTAAGTTTTTATTGCATTTAACCTTCAAATTTTATATTTATTGATCATAAAACCATACATTAAAAACTGTAGGTAAATTATTGCCTTACTTGTAACTCTTTCCCAGGACAGCTATGACTGAATGAGCACTGTGTATGTTTGCTACTGACTAATGTGCTGTTCTCCCTGAGAGTGGGATGGGGGATGGAGGAGAGACCTATTTATTCACTGTGCCTTCTTGCTCCTGAGCTTCAACTGAAAAACAGGATAGGGGCAGAGAAGACCTAAAGAAAATTAAAAAAAAAGATGAAACTCCACAATTAAAAAGGGGGAAAAACAGGAAGAAAAGTTGAATTTGATTTAAGCATTAGGAATTCAAATCAACGTGATCACAACGCAGTATTTCAAATTCCACTTGGTCATTGCTAGTACACAGGAAAGCAATTGAATTTTGTACATTAACCTCATGTTCTAGAATCTTGCTGTAATCATTGATTAGTTCCAGAACTGTTTTCATAAATTTGTTTTTGTTTGTAACTTTTATCAGAATTTCCATGTAGATAATCATGGGATCTACACATAAAGAGTTTTATTTATTCTTTCCTAATCTTTTATTTCCTTTTCTTGTATTGTTGCATTAGCTAGGACTTCCAGTACAATGTTGAGAAGCATGATGAAAAGGGACAAACCTGGCTTATTCCTGATCTTTGTGGGAAGGTTTCTAGTTTCTTACCATTAAGTATGATGTTAGCTGTAGCTTTCTTGTAGATGTACTTTATCCAGTTGAGGAAATTTCTCTCTATACCTAGTTTACAGAAACTAATCATAAATTGGTATCAGACTTGTCTAGTGCTTTTTCTGCAACTATTTTTATGATCATGTGATTTTTCTTCTTTTACCTATTGATGTGGTGGGTTACATCAGTTAATTTTTATGTTGTTGAATTTTAAGGAGAATTATTATTGTAGCTGTTATTTTTCTAATTAAAAAATTTTGAGGGTGAGAGGGTGAGCAGCAAGAGAAGGGCAAAGGGAGAGGGAGTTACAGAATCCTAAGCAGGCCCTATGTCCAACACATAGGGCTAAATCTCATGACCTGAGAGCATGACCTGAGCCAAAATCAAGAGTCAGATGCTTAATCGACTGAGCCACACAAGCACCTCTATTGTAATTGTTATTGTATGTAATAAACATTGCACCAGTAGCTCAACTGAACAACCTAACAGAGAGGAGATCCAGTAGCTCTGGGAGACTGAATCCAATGTGTGGTGGTGAAGAGTAGAAAACAGAGGTGTCTGGGTGTCTCAGTAGGTTGAATGTCTGCTGTCAGGTCAAGTCATGATCCCAGGATCCTAGGATGGAGTCCCACACTGGGCTCCCTGCTCATCGGGGAGCCTGCCTCTCCCTCTGCCCCTCTTCCCCTGCTCCTGCATACCTGTGCCCTCTCTCTCTGTCTGCAATAAATAAATAAAATCTTAAAAAGGAAAGAATAGAAAACAATATAACAGAGTATGGAAGCTTCACTCTAAATCAACAACCAGAAGTGTGTATGTAAGAATGATTAAGAGAAATACAGAAAAAATAGTTTCTATTGGAAAAGATTTGGAAAACCTTCATTATCTAAACTCAAATTATTCCAAAACTCCCCCGTGGAGGCTGCCTCCCGTCTCACTCCCAACCTTAAGGGTGATGGGGCAGGAGTGCTCAGAGGTTGAAGAAGCTGGCAGGGAACCTAGTGGCCATCATAGGGGACTGAGCTGTGCTGGCTACCCTGGGTTCTTTGGTGTGAGGAGGGTGCCCTTATGCTCCTTGTGGAACCATTGCTTCATTCACAGTATGGATTTGCTCATGGCAGGGGCATGGGGAGGTCACAGGATTTGAAAAAGAGAAAAAGCAAAACTTGACTTTCCCTGAAATTTCAATGAAGTATGAAATATGTAAAAGGGAAACATAAATTGGAAACAAAGAGCTCCATGCTACTCTAGTTTTTTTTCCCTCCCCATAATCCCATGTTTTTGCATTTGTGCCAGAAGGAAAAATTTCCTTGGTTTTCAGAGTCACCTTAATATGAGCTTCCTTTTCCCTTCGTCTCTCTCTCCTTTTCTTTCTCTGATAAGATCATGTTTTCCAGAGTAGATATTCTTTGAATTGACATCCATTTTGTAATGATGTGTTTTCATCTTTCAGCTCATGGCAACATCAAAGAAAGAAGTGTGTATTTTGAAACAACCTCCATTCTCTTTTGAAGAGCTAGGCATCAACAATTTAAAGCAAGGTCATTCTTTTTCTTTGAAGTTTATCAAGATGAACTTTGACCCACCTACTCTGATAACCAAATCAGCTTTCTTTTCCAACTGCTGACATTCGTGTTAGATTAGAGAGGGAGATTTTTTCATTTCATCTTAATCATTTAATTTATCACTAGTTGATGTCTTCTCATCTTTTCAAAGTAGAATAAAATCCCCTCATTTATTTTGGCAGCAGCTCTGGTCTCGGATTTCTGTTCTAGATATGGGCTCAATTTTGTATCCAGCTCAGGGATTTCTTCAAAACCTTTGGAATTATTATCCAACTCTACCTCAAGATGAAGATGTTATACATAATATGCCTCTAGCTGTAGATGAGTGTTAAAAAAAACTGTAGATTTTCATTTTTTCTTTAAAGAAGATGAAGGTATTTATTACCAAGAAAAGTATTTAACAGAAATTATGTGATGATGAGTAGAAGTTAGGTGTCCTCCAGAGCACACCATCCTGGTAAGACATTTAGAAACACATGGATGTGAATGAGGGGTGAGACACACCAAATGTAGCATCCACTCAAGCCAATGAGGTAAATGACTGTACAGCCACTCTACTCTTTATATTGGGCATGGTTCTAACATGCTAGGTGGGTTTTCCTCAGAACAGTACATTTGCAATTGCAAATTATCCAAGGGAGTTAGAGGCAGATAACCTGTCTCCTGAAAGGATTGATGGTCACAAGTCTGATGTCCAAGAAGGGGTCAGAACAACCTGAAAAATCCTTCAGAAAGATTCAAGTAGCATTGAGCTGGAGTCTCTTTGTGATGACATTGACTGTCTTCCACATGTCACTGGCTCATGAAGGTAACACATGAATGATACAATTTGAATTCCATGGCTTGAGAGACCCCAACTCAGGGTAACCAGCTGAAACCCACCATACATACACAAAACAGGAGCTAGGGTACACCCACAAGAACCTCAAGTGTTTCCTACAAGCAGTCCTCTGTCCTCTGCTGCATCTTACCATTCATTCATCCCATAAAACTCATGAGGAAGGGACCAGTATCCTCTCCTTTTACAGGTGGGAGAGTGAGACTAAATTTCCCAAGGCCATGCAGCCCATAGATGGTGCAGGAGGGTCAAGGCTCAGTTCCTGTCTCCAAAATGCCTCTGTTTCCAGAGAGTGGTCAGTCTTGTGACCGAATTACCAGGTCCCCTTGTTAAAGTCCTGAGCTCCATCTTAACCTACTATATCAGAATACCTGAAAGTGGGGCCTGGGTTCTGCTTTTCTGGGGAAAGCATGGCCGTCCTGTACACTGAATACAAGAGGCTGTCCAGCCCACAGCCAACCCCTAAGCCCCAGGTCTCATGATGTAAAGCAGGTACACGATGGTGGTGGATGGCAGGAGATAATTTTGGTCAAGGCAGGATGGACACGATGATAGCAATGGTGGATATGGACCAAGCAGCTCTATTGCTTCCTCTAGGAGTCCCAGTGAAATGACAGGAAAGATACTTTTAAAAAGCAAGAAAATACATGGATATAGAAAAAGAAGAAAGGGGCCATCAATAGGCTACGAAATTTGAGGAAATCTTGAGTGATATAATTCATGTGAGGTCTGATTGTTTGGGTAGATTGTGATCTGAATGTCTGAAGGTCAGCAGAAGTTCTCCCCTAAAAGACTGGAGAAACAAGCTTACATCTGTCCATACCTAGACAGGAGTGGTGGCAAGATTCAGTAATGGCTGCGCAGGAACTCTGGCTGCGGTGGGTCCCTACTTTCCACCCTTTGCCCAAAAACAACAATGTACGAAGCCCTCAGCTGAAGCCTTGGATTGGATGAGGTGGGAGCTCTCTGCAAGGGCATAGCTCACCCTGAAGGAACAAGGCTCTAACAGCCTGTGTACCCCAGGACATTTCGGTAAACTGACTGCCCATAATTTCCACCCTCTTCCCACCACCTGTACTAATCCTTGCAGCAGCCCTCCTTTCAAAGGGAAACTCGAGACGTGAGGAAAACTTGCAATAGCAGAAGAGCAATATGAACAAACTGATGTCAGGGGAGAGAGAATCCAGAGAGCAGGAGGATACTTAATTGGATATAAATATTAATTGTGAATATGGAATTGTATATTATGTGTACATATCATATTATGTATATATAATGTGAATATATATAACATAGTTACACAAATGTTATATATTGATTCATAGGTAACACATGTTAACATATAAATTAATACACGAATCACACATTATTACAAATACATACATTACATTGCATACATGTTACATATACATACACATGGGATGTGTACATATGTGCTATAGGAAGACTCAGCTTTAACATGACAATGGACTGCTATGAAAAAGGAACCTTGGACAACCTGAATGTGTTCTTGGGGTTTTGAAACATTATAAAGAACCCTAAGTAAAAAGGGAAAGTAGGATAATCAGTTGGGAATGGCTGAACCAAGTTGGACATTTGGAAGCTGAAATTGAGGAAATCTCCCAGGATTAGAGCAAAAAGACATGGAAATCCCTCAGGAGACCTGAAGCCAGAAACCATGACCAGAGGTTGCCAAGGTGGAGCGTGGCCTGAGAGAAAAAGAAAGACCGACTTTCAATGGTGGCCCGTCTAAACCACAGGCACATTTTTCTTTACCATATCAGCCACCAATAGAAATGATGAATTAAACTGCCTGCTGTCCTGGTGGCAGCCAGGGAAGCTCTGACTAGGAATATGAATCAAACTTGGCACAAGTTCTTTTGGATTTTTGTTGAACAACAAGAGATAGGAGTAAAATCTCATTTAATAGTTACTTTTGTCATCTAGGGTCAGCATTTCCATACCTAAGACATGAGTTGCTTGTGAGCCTCCTCTCCCTTTTATCTTAGAAAATCTGCCTTTCCTTTACCCTAATTAGTGTGTGGCTTGATAGGCATTTGGAATTCATCCAATATTTGATGTTGAATGTGGAGGACAACCCATGTGTTGGTGCCAAGGTATTGAGCAAAACCTTCCTCTGTCTGGACAAACATCAGCCCTCATAGGCAGGTGATTTATTCCCAACCAGCATATATCTTTAAATGGGGTGGAGGTAAGGCTTGTGGCTGCCTCAGCCTCTGGTTTCCTTCAATACACCAAAGGTGGGAGAGGAAAAGTAGGACAAGGAGGGGTATCTGTCCTCTATGATCTTAGTGGAGTGTACCCCTTTGACTTGAAGCCTTGCTCATTCCTCTATCACCAGTTGGTGTTTGATGACCACAAAGCCTCCTGCATTCCTACAACACAATTGGTTATCTCTGTTTTCAAATGGGAGTGAATTCACTGTTCTCAGTGGCCTTAGAGGGGATGAAGGATTGCAGAGTCAACCCTGGCCTAGCAAGAGGCTGGCAGAAACCAATAATGGGGTATGTGGTGGGCAGGGTTCTAAAATGGTTCCCAGGATCCCTGATCCTGCTATAGGAGCTCTGCATAATCCCCTCCTTTTGAGTGTGGTCATACCTGGAAAAGAGATAAGATTTCACCCTGCACCTGTGAATGAGATAGGTTATGCTGACATTGCAAAAAGGGGATTTTTGAATGCAATCAAAATGCCTAGTGAGTTCACTTTGAATTAATCAAAAGGGAGATTACTGAGCGTGAGAATGACCTAATCAGGGGAGTCCATAAAAGAAACAGGAAGCACCAGTAGACATCCTTCTCCTGCTGGCCATAAAAAAGTAGGCCGCCATGTTTTGACTGGAGGGCCATGTGGCCCAGACCAGAGAGGTGCCTCTCATAGCTTGAGAGTGACCCATGGCTGATAGCAGAAAGCGCATGCAGATCTGTCTCACAACCACAAGGAACTGAATTCTGCCAAGAACTAGTGAGTTTGGAAAAGAAGCCCCAGCCCCAGATGAGATAATAGTCCATGCTGCCATCTTCATCTCAGGCTGGTAAGACCCTGAGCAGAGAACCCAGCTAACTCATGTTCAGAATCCTGACCTAACAAAACCATGGGATAATAAATAGGTGCTGTTTTAAGGGGCTGTAGTTTGTTACACTCCAATAGAAAGAAACTTAGGGGAGATACTCCAGCATGCCAAGCTAGGTTCAAGAGTGGGAGGAATTGGGCACTAAGACTGGTTCATTACAGTGGCCATATATGCAGGGGGTGAGTTTCTGAGGGAAGGCCCTCAGTGAGAAATTTCTTGGGAATGCACTATAGGGTAGTGGCTGGATCTGGAGGCAGAAATGTGCTAGTGTCCTGCTTTGATTCTGGGTTCCGGGATCTTGAGGAAATAGCTTCACCTCTGTAAGCCTCTTTCACTAACTGTAAAGTGTAGTTAAGCGTAGCTCCGCGCTCTGGGATGTTAGGGGATTGAGTGAGATGATTTTTGCAAAGTTCTGGTCACAGAGCTGGTGCCTAGAAAGGGCTTGGTAAACTCCAGTGCATTATTATTTTATCTCAAAGGGTCACTGGAGCACCCTGGGTGGGGGGGGGTTTCTCTAAATGTGCCTACCATTGGTCTCATGGGGACCTGGGTTCTTAACAGGGATAAACCTGGGGGTGTCTGATACCAGAGCTAGCATGGGGTTGTCAGCCTATGGGGACTGACAGTCACTATGGAAAACAAAGTAACACTTGATTATAACATTAAGCCCAGTTGCTAAGGAAAGGGTAAAGAGACATGTAAGACCCATTTGAGGACATTTCTATATGACTAGAGAAAATAGGAACAAATAACAGGGGTTTATGATGAGGGTTAGCTAAGTTGGTTAAAGGTGGGACCCAAATAAGAGGTTAGGACACTTTGGCCATTGACCTAGCCTCTGTCCAGATCACCTACGCAGCCCAGGCCTGCCCCCATAGGCCATGGACTCCCTGCACTGACTTGCTCCAGTGGGCCTCTGCCTCCCAGCAAAGTGCCCAAGCTGCCAGCCTCAAAGAGTGAGGGTGTCATATTGCTTGTCCTGAGGAACAGCTTTGTAACACCAAAATGATGAGACAGACTCTTTAATGTCAGCATGGCATCAAGCCCTTCTTCAAGCCATTCCAGCTCTTGGCCTCAACTGTCTTCCTTATAACCACAAAGAATCCCACCCCACTGACTGTTCTTCAGTGCAGTGCTGTCCCACTGTCCCACAGTGCAGTCCCCTGCTGGGTCCTGCTGTGCTCGCCCCCCACCCCACCCTCAGGGCTGCAGGCCACAGCTCTCCCCAGGGACCAGGACTGACATGCTGGCATGTTAGTGTGGATATAAAACGACTTTACCCAAGTATATTTTATTCATTCATTCACTCCATTATGACACTGAGAGATTCCTGGCAGAAAAATCAACAGCTCCTTAGGCCAAAAACATTTCTTTTTTCTTTTTTTTCTTTCATTTTTTTTCTATTTTTTAGAGGAGAGGGTGGGGAGGGACAGAGAGAGAATCTTAAACAGGCTCCACACCCAGCATGGAGCCCAACACAGGGCTGTATCTTCCAACCCGACATCCTGACCTGAGCCGAAATCAAGAGTTGGACATTTAACTGAGCCACCCAGGTGCTTCTAGGCCAAAAACATTTCAAAATCATCTCTTTTAAAGAAAAAGGTGGGTATGGGGTGCCTGGCTGGCTTAGTCAGTAGAGCATGCAACTCTTGATCTCAGGGTTGTAGGTTTGAGCCCTACATTGGGTGTAGAGATGGCTAAAAATAAAATCCTTACAACTTTTAAAAAAAGACTTTATTTTTAAATTATCTCTACACTCAATGTGGAGCTCAAAATCACAACCCCAAGATCAAGAGTTTCATGCTCCACTGACTGAGCTCGTCAGGCACACTAAAAATAAAATCTTTTAAAAAAAGGAAAAAAGTAGGTGATTATGTGTATGTGTATGCCTGGCATATACATACATACCATCTATGTATATATAATTTTTTAAACATCTCTCAATAACTCCAGCATGACTACTAAGAGTATGTTGTATTTAAAATCAGACATTGTATAGCTTTGCTAAAACACAATCTGGTTGTAATATAATCTTTTTTTTTTTTTTTAACATTTATTTATTTGAGAGAGAGGGAGACAGGGTGGGTGAGGGGGGTGTAAGGGGAGAGGGAGGGGGAGAGAGAGAGGGAGAAAAGCAGACTCCCCACTGAGCCAGGAACCTGAGATCATGACCTGAGCCAAAATCAAGAGCTTAACTGACGAGCCACCCAGAAGCCACTAATGTAACCTGTTATTTTATTTTATTTTATTTTATTTTATTTTATTTTATTTTATTTTATTTTATTTTATTTCTTTTCAGTGTTCCAGCATTCATCGTTTATGCACCACACACACCCAGTGCTCCATGCAATACGTGCCCTTCATAATAACCTGGTTTTAATTGTTCAGAGAATCAGATTTACAAAGACCGCAACATTTATTGGTGTGTAGGTGGGGCCTTCCAGGGTTTTCCAGTTCTTGTGGGCTGTGTTTGAACGGAAGCTCTGTGGGATGTGGGCTCCGAGGACAGTGGGCTGTTTCTCCCCAGCAGCTTTCAGCTCATCCCGTGCCCTTGTCTGACCTTCCAGACCCCCTTACTCTCACAGCTCTCCTTTTCCTGCCCTGCACTTCTCAGCCACCAAGCTTTGACGCCAGGATATGGTATCCCCAGAGCCCTGCGTGGGGAGGGGCCCGCAACAAAAGAACTGATTATGTGGTAGAGGGTTCTCCCTAGCAGTGTGCTAACTATGTAAATGGTTAAATAAGTCTTCAGCAGAAATGACCAAAAAAAAAAAAAAAAAAAAAAAAAAGAAAGTCTGGGGGCAATGTCCTCTGTTCTCACTTGAGATTCATGCAGTGCAACCCTTGCCAAACTAGGATTTATAAATCCCAGCAAGACAGGGACTTCACAGGGTACAGGCCGTTTTGAGGGAACAGTGTTTTAGATCTTAGCTTCCTGAAACTGGCTGTCTGAGCATCCCTTGGTGGACCTGCAGCTCCTCTGCTCCCTCAGGAGTCCCCATGCTCCTTCCTAATGCAAGGATGGGGCAAGGAAGCACCGGCTCAGGGAGGGTAAATGCCTTTTGGCCCCATCAGACAAGAGGATGTTCACACTGTTGGGAAAGTGTTGAGAAAGTAAATGGCTGCTGGCTGCATAACAAATCCTTTTGCAGATTTTATTTATTTATTAGAGAGAGGGGGAGAGTATTATTTACTAGAGCAGGGGGAGTGGTAGGCAGAGGGAGGGAGAAGCAGGCTTCTCCACTGATTCAAGGTTCTATTCCAGGACCCTGGGGTCATGACCTGAGCCGAAGGCAGACGCTTAACTGACTGAGCCACCCAGGAACGCTAAAAATTATTTTAAAATCATAAAAAATAATTTCATTTACAATCCTGTGAGGGAAGGGGAATAAAAAGGGAGAAAAATGATTGGAAAAAAAATGAATGGAGAAAAAAAGAGGAATAAAAAGAGGAGAAAAATGAATAATATAAAATTAAGCTTTTTTTAATTCAAGAAAGGGCTTTTTCTTGCATTTTTAAAATGGATGATTGCAGGTATCAAATTTTTAGGCTGTTTAGATTCCATGGAACACATTTAAGAAGTATGTACTTTTTGTAATGTTATTCTATGCCATATGCTGAAAGTTAAATCTTTTAAATTATTTCAGTGTGTGATTAAAATGTTAAATGTCAACTTAAAAATATGCAAGGAGGTATGTGATAACTCCAGGTTCTTTTAGGGAGTGAGAGTCCAAAGGTTTGCAGACCCTGGTGGAGAGAACCAGGATTGGAGTATGCATCACCAAGGTCAATGAAGAGGCAGTGCTAGGGGTACCTGGGTGGCTCAGACAGTCAAGGGTCTGCCCTCCGCTCAGGTCATGATCTCAGGGTCCTGGGATTGAGCCCCTAGTAGGGTTTCCTGCTCCATGGAAAATCTGCTTCTCCCTCTGCCGTTCTCCCCTTGGTCCTGCTCTCTCTGTCAAATAAATAAAATCTTAAAAATAAAAAATAAAAAAAAGCAGTGCTAGTGTTACTAAAAACAGTGATTACCAAGGCATTAGGGTGTTCTGCTGAAATACACTCCTGGGGAGCTACTAAAAAGCCTGGAAGATATAAATGAACAAGGGAGGAGTCTCTAAGCATCAAGACAGTGAAGGTAATCACCTGGAGGAAATCACAGGATTTGACTGTAGAGCAAATTTAAACTTCTGTGTGTTAAAAAAAAGCCCCTGAACTAAAATGAAACATTAGTAGTTAAAGGAATGGTTTTCAAACTTTTTCTTACAAATTCCTAAAAGTACCCTGAAAAACTTTATAGCTTTTACACATTGTAAAATGGCTTTTGATATGTTTCATCTTAAGTTCAAATATTTAGAAAGAATGTAATTTCTGGTATATTGAAAATAGTGACATTTAAATATATGCATATTATGTCATTTTTTCAAGTGTACACAATGAAATCTAAATCCTCTAGTAATATGAAATACACTATCATCCTTTAAAAAGTACACAAGTGGGGCCCCTGGGTGGCTCAGTTGGTTAAGCATCTGCCTTTGGCTCAGGTCATGATCTCGGGGTCCTGGGACTGAGCCCCCAGTCAGACTCTCTGCTCAGCGGAGAATCTGCTTCTCCCTCTTTCTTTGCCCCTGCCTCCCACCTACTGCCCCCCTGCCAGTTGTGCTCTCTCTCTCTCAAATAAATAAAATCTTTAAAAAAATACATAAAACTTCTGACAGCTGGACATTATGTTTTTCTTTTCTTCTGTTTTTATTTCTTTTTCACTTCCCCATACATACAATTTAACATAATTTATTTTTTGGTTAAATGTCTTTTACTGATTATTCTGTCATACTTCTCTGTCATAAAATATGCAGGCAAATCGATCAAAACAACAAATGCACCAAAACAGTTATTAAATAATTATGATAGTTGTATTGGAAATGCATCCCTATACACGGATGAGGATTCTTTTCCAATTAGTCTCTGCATCCACGAATGAACATTGCTTTGTGTTAGAACGTGGTAGAGTTCAGCATTGAATTCCTATTTTGGTTTTTTATAGCTGTAACACTGAAAAGGCTTGTGCATATGGGTTGATTTTTGTTAAAGCAATGATACTAAGTTTTTTGGATCTTGAGTTTTAGGCTTCAAATCCCATAATAATCCATAATTACAAATTATTTTCAAGGATCTATTTGCTGACTGCTTGATTCAATTTTGTTAAAAGCAAAAATTGGAAACATACTTGCCATGGGATTTGTTACCAAGTCCTTCAAGTCATTTACTCTCTGAATTTCTGGGAGATATATACGAAAAAAGGGCTTATCAGGATTAACAATGTGAAAAGGTAATTTAAAAAAAATGAAATCATGATTCTCATACATTTATAAAATGAATATATATTATTTTTTTATTTATCCTTATCAGTGAGAAAACTAGTAAGATGTTATAGCAAATTCAAAGGAAACTACAAGAACAGACACTATTATAGATCAGGAATGTTGACAGGAAAGTGCAAATGAAAGCAAAGAGTTTGGCCTCTTCCATTTGGAGGAGAAAGTTGCATTTGCCTAGGAGGGTGGAGTTTACAACGCTATAGATACGAAGGATTTTGCCTTGCAATCACTTATCTTCAACCAGCTGGGATGTAAGATAACCCATGGCAGAGAAAACCAAGAATTTGGCATACTGAAAATGTGTGCTCTAGAATCTAGACAATGCATACTTCTCCACTGAAGCAGAACTTTTCTATGATGACTAACCTTATCTCTTTTTCACTTTTAAGCTCCTAATAAAGGGTTGGGAAAGTTGAAGCATTAATCTCAAAACACCCTTGCTAATACAATGTTTTTTGATGAAACACTTTTAGGTATGCCATATATATCCATATACGTATTTTTTTTAAGTAGGCTACATGCCCAGCTTGGAGCCTAATGCAAGGCTTGAACTCATGACCCTGAGATCAAGGCCTGAGCTGAATCAAGAGTCAGATGCTTAACCAACTGAACCTCCCAGGTGCTCCTACATATATTTTTAACAAAACTTTGAAGCTGTATTTGTCAATTACTCAATCTGTGGAAATGACTGCCACATTAACTCACCTGTCACATAATAGTCAATTTGTTAGAAAATTTGTTTTTATATGTAAATAAATGAGTTAACATGCATGTTGAGGGCATCTGGGTGGCTCAGTCTGTCAGTTAAGTGTCTGTGTTTGGCTCAGATCATGATCCCAGAGTCCTAGGATCAAGTCCCATATGGGGCTCCTTGCTCAGTGGGAAGGGAACCTACTTCCACCTCTGCCTTCTGCTCCCTCTACTTGTGCATGCTCTCTCTTTCAAATAAATAAAATAAAATCTTTAAAAAAAATGCATGTTGAAGAATATTACCAAAATCCTTGAGAAATAAATATGGAACATGTTTTTAAAGATAGATTACCAATAGCAGTCAAGATTAAGACAATGCTGATTAAATATTAATCAATTATCCATTCTATTAGGTTATAAAGAGAAGTAACAATGTTGTTTAGTATCATTTAATTTGTAATAGTGAAATATTATACATGGTTACACTTACATATATATATGATGAGCGTAAGAGAAGCCCTGATATCCCTCCCATAAATGTAGGCAAGCATGCATTGAACTCCAGTGTTCAGCTTAAATAGTAATTAAACAAGTTTTTTTTAAAATTAAGGATTACTATTTAAAATGTTGGACAATAAATCTATTAAATCTTTTGGACAATGTGACAAGCTTTTACTCGGTCTTACCCCTAGTATATAATTTTTGTTTCTTTGTTGATAAAAGGCAGAACATATTGAACATTCTATCTAATCATATACAAGTGAGATGTTATGATTGGAATACATAATTCGTGGTCTTGTTTGACCACATAGTTTTGATTTCTTTATTGAATGATACATCAAATATGAAAGAAAGCACATAAAATATTTATTTGCCTGTCTTGGATATCTTGAAAAATTTGATAGTCTCAAAAAAAAAATTCTATTTACAGCAAAACAAATCAGCATCATTAACATGCATTGATCCTACCGTTTGGAGAGACTTTCATTTCTTGATGATATTCCTACTAATGCATCTGGAAGAAAGAACAAAAGTTATTTTTAGAATCTGACATTCTCTTTGCTCTCACAGGGCCCTTGCTCAGGGGCTGTGCATCCTTTCACAATAATGGGGGGGGGCACTTCCCCTACTGCCCTACAGAAAATTCAGAACCTCCCAACAAAGACCACAGTCTCAACTTGTAGTGACAGTGTCACCAGGGACAGCTCTGCATAAGAGCAGGAAAGCAGAGCCTTAGGTAGGCTTACGGTGTTTTATCAGCTATTGAAGGATGATACTTAGATGGGTCTCTTGGTTTGGCGGTCTTTTACACTCTTATACCACTGGGCATGGGTGAGGTAGAGACCCTGCGTTTGTTATTGGGGGAGTTGTTGTAGGAGATTCTGTATGAACCAGCCGCAGAGATCCTGTATGAACCAGAGCCAGAGGCTCTGGCTCTGAAACTTGAGGAAGAACTTACTAAATTTATTGAATTTACAGAATTGTTACCTCATAATTTTCTGCACCCATGTTCTCCCTGGGAAAGCAATGCTTAACCCAAGATTAGTTTAAAGGCCTCTGAGAAGAGGGAACAAAGACTTCTGGCAGCATAGACATGTGGTTATAACCCATGTGGCCAGAGCCTCCTAGACCTTGTACATTAGGATCACCTAGGCTCTCATTTGAAATTCTCAGGACCCACCCTAAACCTACTGGTTCAGTAGGAGTCAGTGAGGAGTCAGGTCCTTTGCTGGCTGCTGAGCAGATTTCTCAACTGGTGGAGAATTTTAGGGGTTGTGGGGGTGAGTGTTAAGTTTCATCCAAGAAAATCTAACAAAAAACAAGGGAAACACTGAATATACTTAGTATGGAATAGAAATTGAGCAAAACACACACACACAAATGAAATACAATCTCCTAATAAATATGAAGAAATTTCTCCTTGTCAAATATAAAAGTGCAAAGGAGAAAAATGGCATTTTGCCTATTGTCAAAGATTGAAAGAAAACAATGAGATAATTGCCATTATTAGTAAAGGTTGTAGGAAAGATGAAACAGTAGCTTTATATCCCACCAATTTTTTGACTCTATGTCATTAAAGGATTGTATTTCTGGAGAGCAGTTTTGCAAAATGGATCCAGAGTTATTCAAATGCTTACCCTTTCAAGTCATATTTTATTTCTAAACATTTCTCCTACAAAAGTATGCACATCTAAGTTTTCTCTGTAAGGATATTAATTTTAGGATTATTTATGTATGCTAAAATTGCTCATACCATAACTATTAATTAAAGGGAAATACTTTAATTTCTTAAGAAATTCACCAGATGGATACTATGTATCAATTTTCCATCTATTTTCAAAGAAAATTCTTTTAAGTTTAGTTGATGTGTTACATTAGTTTCAGATGTACAACATGATGATTTGACAATTCTATACATTATGCAATGCTCACCATGATAAGTAGTTACCATCTGTCACTATACAAAGTTATTGCAATATCATTGACTATACTCTATGCTGTACTTTATATCCCTGCTACCTAATTACTTTGTAACTAGAAGTTTGAAATTGATCCTCTCTATCTATTCTGTCCATACCCTCACCACCCCTCTCCCTTCTGGCAACCATCAGTTTTTTTCTGTGTATTTATGAGTTTGTTTCTGGTTTTCTATTTGTTTGTTTAATTTTTTTGATTCTACATATAAGTGAAATCATATTATATTCATCTTTCTCTGTCTGATTTATTTCATTTAACATAATACCCTCTAGATCCATCCTAGTTGTTATAAGATCTTGTTCTTTTTTATGGTTGAATAATATTCCATTGTGTGTATATGTGTATATGTATATACCACATCTCCTTTATCCATTCCTCTATCAATGGACACTTAAATTCTTTCCATATTTTGGCTATTGTAAATAATACTGTAAAAAACATAGGGGTGCCATATATCTTTTTGAATTAGTGTTTTTGTATTCTTTTGGTAAATGCCCAGTAGCGGAATTATCAGATTGCATGGTATTTCTATTTTTAATTTTCTGAGGAATCTCCATATTGTTTTCCATGATGGCTGTACCAATATACATTCCCACCAACAGTGCATGAGGGTTCACTTTGAAAGAAAATCTACTAACATGGCAGAAATGCTGATAATAGGTTATGTGCAAAAACCTTACATACAACGTATACTTCATGAAGAGAAGAATCAAGACCTTGAGGTTTTTTGTTTGTTTGTTTGTTTGACTTGTGCTTTTCCCCAATCCTCTTATTACATGGTGATAGAGCACTTTGCATACCAACTGACCAGCATTTTGAGCTATCTCGTGGGAACACTGCTTACACATTGAACAGTTAATTCTGGTGATGTTTGGACAATTATTTGAATATATTGTATTACATTTTGTCCTTATTATTTTATAAAATAGAGAGGAAAATGGAACCAATAAAGAACTGTGGCAAGAGATATTCTCACAAACATAATGAAATCAACATGAAGTTGGAAATCTGAAGGAGCCATCAGCATAATCATACCTGCTTTGACTTAGAGTTTGTGCTCAATTCATTAGAAAAAATTCAAAATTAATAATGGTGTTCATAATGCCAAAAATAGACTTTGAAGATTGTTCCTGGATGAAAATTTTTGATTAGGAATTTGTAATGTTCCTGTATTGTGTTTGAAAGTAGGAATCTGCATGCATAGAAAAATAAAATCTTGGAAAACAATATGGCTGAGTATTAAAATACTAAAAATGGTTATTTTTAGATGGTGGGACTACACTCAGCTGTATTTTCTAAATGTCCTCTGAAGAGTATGAATACTGTTAGTGTTATTCTTAAGGGGGAAAGAAGAAAACTCACCCTGTTAACTTGGTACATATGACTTAATACACTGAGGCTGCTCTTTTCTGAGGCTGTCCCAGCTTGTCAAAATTCCTTTTGAAATGTGGCCTTTGGAGCCTAACAACATAACTCCTGGTGCAACTGATCCCCTGGGGGGGGTATGGGGAGATTGGATGGAATTAGAGAATTTCAGAATCATCTAGATTGACAGCTTCTCTGTTCTGAGAGAGCTTCAGTTGTATGAAGACAGCTATCCTGCCTCCCACCTTTATTTTTTCTTAAAATTTACTGATACTTATAATGCACCAGCCATTCTGATGTACAGGAGGCTCTTTCACATCATTTAATGATATATATTATATATTATATATATATACTTATATATATTATTTATATATATTTATATATAAATAATGAAAAAGAAAAATATATATATACATTTTTTTTTTTTCTTTTTCAGGATGCAGAGTCTTCCTTCAGTCATTCCCCTTACGACTTAGTGCTGGGTGCTGTCAAGATCTTGGGCATTCTTTCATCTCTATGTTGTGATTTGTTGATGCCCTTTGACATGTGATGACCCAAATGAACATGGAAGTAGCCTTACCATGCAGAGTTCAAAGGGATTGGGGACCCTATTTCATCCCTGTAGTTAACACGGCTGCCATGACTCTGTTGTGAACTCTAACTGTGCAGACTGCTACATGGAATGAGTTTGCTGAGGGATGTGCTCAGCCCACAGATGAGATCTGAGCCGGTCATTTGCAGACAGAAAACACCTCAGTCTTTCCCTCTACCTCCAGTCTTCCCCTTTCAGGGGTGGCTATCAGAATTCTTTTTCTTAAACACCTCCAAAGTTTCTCCCCTGTGCTCTCCAAGGGTCTCCCAGCTTTGACTGCTGTGTTCTTTGGAGACTTTGCCACTGGGGACATTCTTCCTAGTTCATGGCTTAGCCCCAACAGACTTCCCTGCCTCACTTTCTTGCCCACCATTTCCTGCTTCATGGCACAGACATAGGGCAGTAGTTCTCAGTGCAGGTGGGTTGGTGGTGGTTTTATCCCCACCATTTGGGGATGTACAGAGGAAGCCACAGTTGTCATGACTTGGAGCAGAGGCCCTTTTGACAACTAGTGAGTAGGGACTCAGATGCAGTTAAATATCCTGCAACAAGGAATTATCTAGCCTAGGGGTGCCTGGGTGGCTCAGTTGGTTAAGCATTCTACTCTTGATTTCAGTTCAGGTCATGATCTCAGGGTCTTGAGATCAAGCCGTGAAACTTAAGCTGGCTTAAGTTTCTTTCTTTCCCTGTCCCTCTGCTCCTCTAAACCCCCCTCAAATCAATCAAACAAACAAACACACAAAAACAAACGGATTACCCAGCATAAAGTGTTGATTCTGTTGGAACTGAGAAAACTTGCCCTAAGGGAATGAGGAGTAAAAAAATTAATAGATGTAATATTAAAAAAAAAAAAGCTCAAGACATCTCTGAGTTATCAACAGACCCTCAAAACTTCTAGCTATTATGGGTATGGTCTGAACAATGGGGTCCTTCTCAGAGCACTTATCCCATTATTCCAAATTGCTCTAGATATTCAGTGTCACATCTAACACACACCGTGGACCATGCAAACCCAATGTGGGCATGGTCCTCCCCTGTGCCCAGGAAGCACTCACACGTGAGGATGGAGCCTTGGAAAGAACACAGTGATGACCTCTTGCTGGGGAACTAACACCCCTCAGTTCTTGAATTCTAAGGCTAAGCTGGAACAAAAGAGGTTGCTAGAGAGTACTTTTGATTAATCTCACAATTTAAATTTTCTGTAGATATGAATTTGAATTAGGCGTTAGAAAAAGAAGACAATTACCTTATTCTATAAAGGAAGCACAGATTGTCTTTTTTTTTTTTAAAGATTTTATTTATTTATTTGAGAGAGTAAGAGAGAGAGCAGGAATGGGGAGGGGAGAAGGGGCAGAGGGAGAGGCAGAAGCAGTGTCCCTCCTTAGCAGGGAGTCTGACGCGGGGATCAATCCCAGGACCCCCAGGATCAAACCTGAGCTGAAAGCAGACCTTAATTGACTGAGCCACCAGGTGCTCCACATTGTCTTTTTCATGTATAAAGCTGACTGTAATCTACAGAGGTACAGACATACCATTTCCACACCAGTTGCAGACCTTCTCAGTGAGCTTAAGACTACTGAAAAGCATATAGCTGAACAAATTCAAAATGGTTGCACTAATGCTTCAGTGAAGCTTAATTTTTAAATAACGTTTTTCCTTCTCTTCTGCAAACCTCCCTTCCTTCTTCTCAGCCTTTTGTTTCAGGGAGCAGGGACTACCCTAAAGACAGGACAAAGGAGGCTGGCAGCAATTATACAATTCCTGTCAAAACCAGCTAGATCCTGTATTTATCTATAACTACCCCTGACTCCCAGTCTCTTCCTCCAGGCAGGCTTGTAGTTTTTCGAGGTCTGTGGCCCTGCTGTAGCCTCCTTTGCTTGCAGAGCAATAAAACTCCCAAACTCCCTCTTCCAGTTACCATCTGGCTCGGAAGCACAGAGTTCAGTTTTCAACAAGAAGCTCTGAATGTGGGAGTAGAGGGAGTAGAGTGAAATAAGGTCTGGTCTCCCACCTGCACCTCTTTAGGGCTCCTGTGGAAGCACGTGATCCCCGAGAGTCTCTCAGGGGCTCTATTCACCCCTAGCACAGTCAGCCCACGTCCTTTGCACCATGAATGTGGCTTTCTCTTGGTTACCCGTGAGGTACTACCCTGTGTAAGAATGGGCGATTCATGGAGAAGGTGAAATATTGGCCAAAACTTTAAAGGACAAAAATAGCTTTCTTTGAAAGTTCTCAGAGTGTTTGGGGCTTTGGGAAATTTTAGTTCTTAAAATAATACTGCAGTTGCTCACTTGGCCTTCAGTACCTGCATGTTGTAGAGACTGGCAGGGTGGAGAGAGAATGCCTGAAGTCACCATGGCTGCGCTGATCTCCGCTGAAGGCTAGGGTTGTGCTTTGTGGTAGACAGGCTGCCCAAACGGAAACGTGCTTTGCTCCACTCCAGAGGAATGTGTTGGAAGTCGTTCACAGAACACTCTTGTTTCCCTGTCTGAAAGGGGGATTGTCCTGGTGCACGGTGGGTTGTCACAGGCGTGATGTACGAGCTGTCCTGTTCCCAAACAGCAGCCGAGCCCAGAGCTATAAGGTCCATGTGGGCCACACAGCAATGTACCAGACAGGCTCCCTGGCCCCTGTGGTGGACTGTCGCTGCAGGCTAATAAACCCCAGAACTGACCCAGAGGGAGGTCTCTCAGAGGGTACCATCATCCTCCCGCTTTCGCCTTCAACTCTCACCCTTTGGCACACCTTTCAGGAATAACTAAATCCCACCTGATTTAGGAGCCAGGACTGTGGTTCAGATATTTGGGCAGCTCCTGCAGTACCATTATAAGCTACTGATGTTAAAATTCCTGGAAAAGTGATTCATATTTCATGGCAATATATCTACTCGAGAAAGCAGCTGAGGTGATTGCATCCCTGTCTACACGTCTTATCCATTTGGTGTCTGTCGTCATTCACTCCCCACTGACAGCACCTCAGGGCTCATGATCCTGTCTACGTCTCTGAGGATCTGCGTCTCCTCTCCACTTTGCAAAGAACAAATGCCACAGAGGGTGAGGCACAGTGTTCACAGCTGGGGTCATAATTAGGAAGAGAATCTGGCCTCAACTCTGTTCATGTACCGTGTTTTACCTGTGGCCACACGAGAGTGTAACGTAACTGCTCCACGCCCTCACTGCCCACGCAGCCTGCTAGCATCCCTGAATGCTGTCACCTCTTTTCACCCTGTCTCCGGCCCTAGAGTCTGAGACTGTGCTCCCCTAGACCTTCTTCCCTTCAGCTAAATGCATCCCTCACGAGCCAAGTACCGCTCACAAACTTGGCATTGCCGCTTGCCCTGCTTCTCTCTGGAGCAACTTGCAATGTCCCTCTTTTGAACTGGATCCTCTCTTTGATATTCTGGTTGATCCAGCTTGCACACTCAATGCCTTTTGTACATTGCGCTAATCAGCCTGAGCTGGTGTCTGCTGTCCATCCAGCTCTGGGAAGGGCTGCAGAGGGTACTGAGCTCTGCTGAAGGCCTCTGACAGGTGGGGCATGATTTGAAGGCGAAGAGGCATTGTGCTGTCTTCAGTGTTGAGCGCGGGACAGCGCGCGCGCGTGTGTGTGTGTGTATAAAAACTGGGATTTTTCTTTGTCTTCCCCAGGAAGGCAAAACATGCAGAGGTAGGGAGTGTGCCATAGACAACAAGTGCCATCTAGTGGTGCATACACAGCCTGCAGCGACAATTAACCTGGCTGGAAGGTTTTTGGAAACGTCAAACTGACAGACTGCAGCCACATCGTGACTTCAGCTAGACCTGGAACTCTTCTGGGGCAAACACTCACTAAAAGGCATTTGGCTTAACCCCAAAACACTCCTTTGCTTTCCACTTGTATTCCTTTCCTGGACTTCAAATAAACGTGCGATTTTTATCATATTTCTGGCCCTATTTTAGGTATTTTCCACAGCAGTTAATGTTGCTAAAATAAAATCACCCTCCACTCACTGACGGCTTGGATGGTAGCCTTTACCAAATCCATTTTTCTGTTTTTATTGGAAAATCTCATAATGAAAAATCTCTTCTTCCAGATTTGTTTTTGATAGGAAGGCGAGCATGCTCTCTGTCCAAACCTAACAGTCAAATCATCAAACACTTGAGGCATTTAGGAAGAAGAAGGCTGAAGTTTAGGTTGATTGGCTGTCATAGAAGGAGATTGGCTCCCCACAAATGAAGGAGCACTGTGGATATGGAAAGGCCTGAGGATGAAAAGGCCCTCAAAATCCAGGTGTCACATAGGGAGGGAAAGATGGGGCCAGCAGCAAGCAAGGCAGAGAACAAAGCCTAGACATTTAAAAAACATGGGGTTCTTCTTTGAATTTTATTTAGGAAGCAAAATGTACAGCCAGTCCACCATGAGCTCACCTTTACCCCTACATTTTTCAGCTTCTTAAATTGTAAAAAGAACTCTAACATTGATGTGGAAATGAATTAAATTTCACACAGTGTATTTGGTAGGTTAGAAACAAAGATGTTCTAATTAAATTTATTTCTAATAACATTACACCCTCAGTCAAAGAAATATTCTTATCCAAAGCCAGCATTTATAGTGGAAGGATTTCTAAAGTGAGGACGAAATCTATTCTGGCTCTGGGAATTCTGTAAGAGTCCAGGAAAACAGCTGGAGGGTCTGATATCCTGACAACTTGACCATTTGTTAAAGATCTTGAAGAATGTTCACTGACATTCTAAATGAGCAACTCGTGTGAGTCATGATACCATTTCCCTGAAAACCTGTGACTGTCCCATGAACATTTCTCTTCATAAAAATTAATTTAACTTGACATCCTCCGAAAGAGAACAACACCATGCTCTGTGCCAGTTTGAGGAGCCGTCATGAAAACAAGGAAGAGTTGTCATTTGGATATTTATGAATGAAATGTAATGTTATACAAGGTTGAGCCTTGATCACTCATGCAAAAAGAAAACGAACATCTCCTAGATTTCCCCAGTTTTGTTTATATTTGAGGTATGATAGCATCATGGTACCAAGATATATGTATTTAGTCCAGAGAATTTGTTGGGAAACGTGTTTAATGATAAATGCAGACTTTAATAGCAATTGAGACTAATATGTCACATTGGCCTGGAGATTAATATAGTTTAGCAATTCAACAATATAAATGTCCATAGTTTGTCTTTTAGAGTTTTAATTCCCTCAGGAGACTCAGTATCTCATCTCTCATTTTTATTTTGGAAATAAAATCCTATTTGAAGTGGCTTGGATCCAGAGAGATCAGACAGATTCACCCCAATGCTTCTATCAGTCCTGCATCACCCTTCCCAGTCTTGGGCAGAGGTCCTGGGGCTGCCTCAGCAAGGCTCATAGACAACATAAACGTCTGTCTTCCATTGACATCTACTATTTCATTAGGTCACTACCGACTTGATCAAGACTAATAAAATATAAAATAATTTTAAAATTTCACGGAGTTATGGTATTTTTTTTTAAATATGCAATCTTTCAAATTCAAAAACACAATGTTGATACGTGCTCTAATATCTGAAACATTTGGCTAGAAATATCCTGGCATCTGAGTTTAAACATCAACCCTATCCATAACTGACTTCTTAAATAATTTTTACAGTTCTTTTTTCCTGTATATCATGATCATGTGCCACTTTTGCTAGTGATTTTATGACAAGTGAATTACAATAACTCCTGGAATTCAGTTTCTGGTCATCAGGAAGAACTTACAACCTAGTGGGCATCATGGTACAACGGCATGGCCTGAATGTGGCCCCAGTCCCCAGGTGAAATGAGATACTGTATTCTGAAGCATCCTTGGAATCTAGCGGTATTGTTTCATGTTTATTGACCCATCATGTGAGGCTTTCCCTATGTTGTTGGCATCTCTGAGTGCTTGAGGAGGGTTATCAGAGGATTCTTAACTGTTTGCATGGGGGCCTGGGGCAAGTCTGCACCGGTATGGAGTACTGTCTTCACCTGACACAAGATTTGGAGCCAGGCAAAGCTCCAACACCTCCTACCTTGATGTGGAGAGGACAACCCGATTTGGTTTTATTAGAGTTTTAGAATTTTACAATCCCTGGTTGACAGTAATGGTTACACCATCAAGTCTGACATGTTTTTCTTCTTCTTCTTCTTCTTTTTTAATATTACTCTTAAAATTTGGGGTACTTTTACATCAAATTATTTTTCCAAAGGCCTGACTTGTTTTAGTAGGAAAACCTTCTCAGAATGGGAGTTCCTCCCTGAGATGTGACTTGGCTGGTATAATGGTTAATTTTACACAATTTGACTGGGTTAAGCTGTGTCTAGATAGCTGGCAAAATGTTATTTCTGAGGGTATCTCCTGAAGAGATTAACATTTGAATTGACATTGAATTTACTGAGTAAAGGAGATTTCTCTCACCAATGCAGAGTAGGTATAACTCAATTCTTTGAGGGCCTGGATGGAACAAATAGGTAGAGGAAGGAAGAATGTATTCTACCTGCCTAAAGCTGGGATGTGGTTTTCTCCCGCTCTCAGGGATTAGTGCTCCTGATTCTTGGTCTTCATTCTCACCTGGAACACCTCCACCAGCTTTACTGGTGTCCAGCTTTCAGATAGCACTGTGGGACTTCTTTGCCTCCATAATCACATGAGTCAACTCCTCATACATCTCTTTCTGTATGTATATAAATCCTATTAGCTCTGCTTCTCCAGAGAACCCTGACTAATATAGATGAAATCTCCATCAAACACCAGGAGGGTGTTGGAAACGGGGATGTTCCTGTCTGAAGAAATCTGAATCCAAGCTGCTACCAATGTATCAAAGAAAGAATGCAAGAAAGGAAAGTCAGTAGGGAGGCTTCCCGTGGGTGTCCTGGCTAGGTGGGAGGGTCTAGGGGAGTGTGGGGCCCTTTCCTCCACCTCCTGCCTGGCCCTCCACAACTTTTCACCAGAGAAGCAGTTTTCTGCAGATACCCTGACCAACTTTCTGTCCACTTTCATTTGAGTATCAAATTATTTCTGTTGTGCCAATTTTTGGGGGGTTGGGATGGGGGGACAGGCTGGTATTCTAATATACGTGCTACTTTAAAATACTTAAGCTGTTTTTGTTGGTGTAAAACTGCCTTTTCTATTGATGCTGAAACATTTTATGTTTACAAACCCCATTAGAATTTTACACTGAACAGAGGTCCACCCATTTAGAAAATGTTCTGACCACATCCTTCTCTGTTTATAACACTTCTGAGTTCTCTTGCTGGGCTTTTAACTCCCAGTTCTCAGTTAATGAGAGAGGTCCAGTAGCTTTCTCTGTTTTTCATTTTCCCTAGGAGCCCAGTTAGACTGCAGTCTCCTGGGAGAAGCTCCTGAGGGCTGGAGGGAAGAACAGAAGGGGCAAGGGGCTGGATGATCAGGGAACCCGGTCCCAGTGACATGATGGGAAGGCTGGATCAGTGAGTTCAGATGAGCAAGAATTGTTTCTCTGGTCATCTTAGAGATAAGGAATCTGGAAGAGCTGGGAGTCACCTAAAGCCACACGCTGTGTGTTAGGTAGAGGACAGGAGCCCAAATCTTGTTTTGACATCCCTTTTCTGGCTTCCAGAGTGAGAGCATCAGTAGTATAATGTGGAAAAATGGTGTCATTGGAGAGTTTTACACTCCTTGAAGAATATCCCACCCTAAGTTCTGGGGGTGGGGTAAGGTCAAGGGGCTGGGGAGGAAGACATTCTGGCTAGTGAGGATAACAGAACTAGAGGTGAAGAGTTGTGAAACTTTCTGAAATCTCAGCTGCTTTTTTGGGAAAGATGTGGATAGAGGGTCCAGGTGCAGTTGCCATGGGATAGCCTAAGCAGGGTCCACCAGGGTCCACCAGTGGAGCAGAAACCATTTAATTAACTTTCGAAGGATCTCTGAGCTTCACCAGCTGGGCAGAAGCTGTGATTGGGCCATTGTGTGGGCTGGCAGGCCCTGGTGTTTACAGATTTGGTGATTCCCCTTTAATTACAGTGTCGAGTAGTTGCTTTAAACACCAGATGCTTTGCATTGCATTTCTTCCAGCTGCCTGGCCAGAGAGTGTGACCCGGTCCTTGGTTTGTCCTTCCTGTTACTGACTGTGGCATCATAGCTTGAGTTTTATATGTACACACACACACACACACACACACATATGTATATTTATATATTTTTATAAATAATTATGTATTGATTAGGTTTTGGTTATTAATTTTAAAATAAACACATACTAATTATATATATATATAATATATACATACAGAGATGTTTAAAAAAGATTAACCATATCAACCTCTTATCATCTCTGATAAGCCATTTCTATGCATGTTTTTGATCCTTGCTACACAAAAGGGGGCCAGTGGACAGCATCATCAGTATAACCTGGGAACTTGTAAGAAAATAGAACTTCAGGCCCTGCCCCATGCTCTGAGTCAGAATCTGCATTTTCAGAAAACCTCCAAGTGTTTTGTGTTCAATTAAGGACCAACATCTCTGGAGCAGAGATAGTACAGCAGGCACTATTCTAAGGGCTTTGTGGGATCAACATATTTACTCCTCATTGTATCCGGATGGGGAATAAATGAAATCTTGAGAAGCAGGGACACATGAGGAATACCATATGGCCTGGCTGCGCTCCCACCTGCCTCCAAAGTATGGACCTTCATCCCATACTCTGACCTGGACCCTTTGTGCATCAACACCTGATTCATGAAAGATTCGATAGTCCTTAAAATGCTATTTATAGGAATTGTTTAGTTTAGTAAGCTGTGAAATTACTTATACATGGACTTTTTACCATTGTAGTTCTTGCCAGTATATAATAATGATAATAATAAAGATGATGGTGGTGATGATGATGGTGTGATGATGGTTATAATGGTGATGGTGATGATGATGATGGTGTGATGATGSTCATAATGGTGATGGTGATGATGATGATGGTGTGATGATGGTCATAATGGTGATGGTGATGATGATGGTAGTGGTGGTGGTGATGATGGTGATGGTGTGATGATGGTCATAATGGTGATTGTGATGATGATGATGTGATGGTCACAATGGTGATGGTGATGATGATGGTGGTGGTGGTGGTGATGGTGATGATGGTGGTGGTGGTGGTGATGGTGATGATGGTGTGATGATGGTCATAATGGTGATGGTGATGATGATGGTGTGATGATGGTCACAATGGTGATGGTGATGATGATGATGGTGTGATGATGGTCATAATGGTGATGGTGATGATGATGGTGGTGGTGGTGGTGATGCTGATATTTACTCCAAACTTTTAATTTTCCAGCTCTTTGAAGAGCAATACTTTGTGGTTTTGGGTACTGCCCTACTCTTAGAAAAGCTATAAACTCTGACTCTGGTTTGGTATTATTTGTTGTCTGTTTGGTAGAGAAGTACGTTCTCTAAGTTCTAGATGTACTACTCTTTCTCAAAGATTCTAGGATAGAAAACATCAAAACTAAAGGCCCATTCTTTGTTTTCCTCTTTGCAGTATTACATGGAAATAACCAAGACCCATTCTGAGAATGGGACCAAAGCTTCAGAAAGAACTAAAAATATTGCTTTCCTCTCCTTAAACTCAAGCTCACCTATTCTCCCTTCTTCAAAGGGCAGTAGGAGTATCACATGTTCCTGTCAGGGGTGATTAGAGGAGTTTGTTTCCCCCATTACATTTATATTTATATTACCTTTATATCTTATCACTCAAGGCAATCCCCTGTACTATATATGTAGAATCTTTCCTTTCTGAGCCTATTGATAACCTATGTCTTATTACTGGGGTAGAAAATGGAAGGCCTATAGTATTTTCTCAGTTCTTCAAGCTATGGTATGGTTCATTTATCATGGTGAAATCAATTTTTGTCCTAAACAGCATTAAAAAAAAGAAGAAATGGAACAGACTAGAAACTATTGAAGTACACCATGTATTCATTTGCTTGGGTTGCCATAACAAAGTACCACAGAATGAGTGGGTAGCTTAACAACAGAAATTTATGATCTTATAGTTTTGAAGACTAGAAGTCTGGGATCAAGGTGTTGGCAGGGTTTTCCATGAAGTTTTAAATATTATGGGTATGCATGTGTTCATATGGGTTTCAGTGTTAAAGTATATTTCCTATTGTATAGGTTAGGCAAAACATGTTGGAAAAACAGGCTTGCTCATTTGCTGGTAGGATGCCCTGCCTTACCCTTCCTTCTTGGGATGGAGCAGAGATTGTAGGACCTGGAAGACTATGAGGAAGGGCATGAATGGATTATGAGATTGGCTCTTCTTGCACTTCTCATACTGCTTCAGATGATTATTGTTTGTTTGCTTTTTTTTTCTTTAAAGATTTTATTTATTTATTTGACAGAGAGAGAGATCACAAGCAGGCAGAGAGGCAGGCAGAGAGATGGGGGAAGCAGGCTCCCCGCTGAGCAGAGAGAGCCCAATGTGGGGCTCGATCCCAGGACCCTGAGACCATGACCTGAGTCGAAGGCAGAGGCTTACCCTACTGAGCCACCCAGTACCCCGTTTGTTTGCTTTTGAGTAATATCCAGATTTTTGGTTGTTTCCAGAGGTTGTAGGACAGAGGTTCAGTTCCATTTCCTTGCTGGTCATCAGCCTGGGACACTCTTAATTCCTACAAGTTGCTTTTGGGTCCTTGACACATGGCCCCCTGCATCTCAGTAACCCAGAACCTCTTCTCATAAATCTCCCAATTGGATTTCCCCTTTTGCTACTAACTGTAGAAAAATCTCTGCTTTTGAGAAAGCATGTGATTAGTAAGACACACCTGGGCAGTCTCCCTTTGGACGAACTCAGAGTCAACTAATTAGTAACCTTAATTACATGTGCACACTCCCATTTTCCATGTGAGGTAACATAACCATGCACTGTTTCATCATATTCACAGTCCTGGGGATTACAGTGAGAAGTTCTGGGGCCATTTTAGTTTCCCCAGCACAGGTCCAGATCCTGCAAGTTTATCAGTAAACTTATATTTGGTTAGGAGAAATGTAAACCATTGTGTCCAGGGGAGAAGATCATATATAAGTCCTTAGCATTTTCTTTCCTTTGCCCCATTTGTCTCTAACTTGGCAAACTTATTTCAGTGGCTCTTTTCCTTCTTCCTTCTTGAGTGATGCTCTAGACCTCATTCCATGAACTCTCTTTGAACCAGCTTTGCTGTCCTGCTGGACCTATCACCATTGGGTGAATAAAGCTCTGACACATGTCTGTTCTATATTTGTATGGAGTCATGGGTTTAGCTTTTTGACAAAGGCAATTCAGTTTTCTGGGAGGTCTGGTCTTGTAGCTTCTGAGAATTTCAATTTTCTTTTTTTTTCTTCCATAAACCTTTTACTGACTGAGTTCACCCATAGCTCTGCCTTTGAATGAAAAGGTATAAAAATTCACCTTGTGCATGGCTTTCTATCATTAAAAGTTTGCACGGTGACTGGCATCTTAAAAAGGAACTTTGATGGAAAGCACTCTGCCATGTGGGGGCTATTTTACAGAGACAGTGATGGAAAAGTTGAGCTAAGGGAAAAAGAACTGATACACGTCATACAACTATGAGCACCTTTTCCTCTGGGCTAGGCTGGTGAACAGAGATGGCAGGGCTGGGCCAAGGCCTGGACCGACTGATTATAGGACTGACCATGGACAATTGCCAGATGTCTCTTAAGACAGAACTTTCCTTGCTTGCAAAGCCAGAGGAATGCCACCTGCTGCGCCACTTTTGCATGCAGCCCCATCTCACATCCAAAGCAGACCCTATGAGGTAGCAGGTAAGTCAATCTTACCCTGGGATATGGTGATCCAACAACATCCCCAGCCCACCCTTTGTCTTTGGCCTTTGTCACCAACTATGCTAAAGATCCAGAGTGCTCAGGTTGATTCTGGGGTTTCCATTGTCCTTTGAGACCCATCTTCCCTGATTGCTGTGAGGGTCCAATCTGGAATGGCCTGGAAATTGAGGTGAAATCTATAATTCTGATCACCAGTTCTGATGTGGAGCAGGGAGTTTCCCCACACATCAAGCAATTCTTTGCCCCTGGCTGGCTTTCCTACGATTTAACCCAGTTCTGACACTATCTACTTGGAGAGAACATCAGCTCTCACACGTGAAAGGCTCAGTCCCGTGACACTGCCGCTTCCTTTGATGACAGTTGCAGGCCCAGATTACTACCTGTGCTTCTGACTGATCCACTATAAATCAGAGGTTCCCATGACCCTCTCGTTGGCTTTGACTAATTTGCTGGAGTGGCTCACAGAATTTAGAGAAACATTTTTACTTACTAGATTACTGTTTATTATAAAAGGATATAACTCAGGAATAGACAGAAGGAAGAGATGCACAAGGTAAAATATGGGAAAGGCACACAGAGCTTCCATTCTCCAAGCACCTCCACATATTCACAAACCCAGAAGCTCCGTAACACCATTCTTTCTGGGTTTTTATTACATATACTCAACTGATTAAATTATTGACCATTCGCTATTAATCTCTATCTCTCTCCCCTCCCTGAGGTTGGATGGGTGGGACTAAAGGTTCTAACTTCCTAATCACATGGTTGATGCCACTGGTAAATAGCTCCCATCCTTAGGGAAACTAGGAGCTTTTCAAAAGTCTTTTTTTTTTCCACATTAAAAAAAATACTTATATGGTGCTTAACCCTTGGAAATTCCAAGGGAGACTTTTTTCTAGGAACAGGACAAAGAGCACACATATATTGCTTATTATAAGTTATAATATCACATTTACCTTCTGGGAACATCCCCAAGTCACTCAAGACTCTTTGAGGCATGGACCATATACAGAAGGAGGGAAATTCACTCACTTCTCATTTGACAGAACCTAACTTCTGCATTCTTATCCCCAGGGTGTTTCTTTCCCTGGACCATGGAACCATGAACACAAGCGAGGTGTAGGAATTAGCTGGAAACAGGATTGGTGATAGTCATATGAATGAGGGGCTTGGATGCCAAGATGAGGTGGTTAAGTTTTGTCTTGTGCCCACAGCAGATCTATAGATGATTTTTTAGGGGCAGTGAACTTGGCACTGCAAAAGAAGAAGCCGATTTGAGAGACTGGGCAAAAATTATCTCCTGGACTGGAAACTCACTCCCCTCCTCTTCTTGGGAAGAGAGTGATTAAAAGGGATGCTGGGTCATGGTGCTGAGAAGAGGAAGCACAGTGATAAAACTATGAATAGGCAAGTTGATAGAAAACAAACAAACAAACAAACAAACAAACAGGTTTGGACACCAGGTAATAAGACAAAGGAAAACAATAATATTGATAACACTAGTTAATATACCTAGGCATTTGGAGTCTAGAAATCCTGGGAAGTGAACAGTCTGGCTATCCTGTTGAGGTAGGTAGAGCTGGGAAGAAAAGCCATGCTCACCATATTCCTCCTCTAGCCATTCCAATCAATTCACTCATTCTTCTGAACGCCTTACTGCCTTCCCTGGGTTGCTAGCTACATCTTCCCAGACACCATGTCAGTGGCCTCCAAGATAGCAAGCGCTTCTTGCTCTCCCTGACTGTCTCTGTCTGTGCCCTTTCTTACTCTCTCTCTCAGTGCAAAGTCTCTCTATCCTGCTTCTTATCCTAAACCCTTTCCTGAGGAGGTTCTAGTCACTTTTTAGGGTCTCAGAGACTGTCTACATGCCTAAATAGAAACTTTTAGTTTATATTCTTTCCTTATGGTTCATAATGAAAGTTTCCATGGTCAGTTAAACATCACATTCACACCTCAAATGGGACATGCTCCCAAAGGAACTTACTATCTTTGCCTACTAAACCCACCTTTCCCTCAGCGTGACTGTCTTCTATTTTCACTTCTAATTGTCCTCAAACATTACTTTGGGTGATGCTACCCACACATGCTCTGAACTGACCCAGAGCTCTCAGGATGGCTGCCACAAACCCTGCCAATGATTTCTGCCCCAGTCTCAGGCAAATCTAACCTGTCACCCCTTACAGAAAACATTGGAATGGCTCTCTTTTGCCTAGAATAGTAACCCTCGACTAGTGGTGATTTTCCCTCTCTCCTCCCCAAAGAAATACTTGGCAGTGTCTAGAGACATTGTTAGAGGAACTGTTGCTATAAGCATCTTGTGGGGAGAACCCAGGGATATTGTTAAACATCCTATAATCATAAGATTGTCCTGACAACAATCATCCAGCCCCGAATAACACCAGCACAGAGGCTGGGTATCTCTGACCTAGAATTAAGCTCTCATGGTGCCCGAGACCCTTACCCTTTGTGGACTGGCTCATGAATTTGCCTTGGTTTTGCCTTTTACATCAACAACGTAGATTTTCTTGTAGTTCCCACAAGTGGGTGCCTGTTGGTTCTTCTCTCGTGACTGTGCCCTGTAGTCTTCTTCTGTGTGCGTTGTCCTTTCCTTTGCTTTTTGCATGGTGAAATGCCTCCTACAGCCTTTGAGACTCATTTCAGATGATACTCTTGCATGAAATGTTCTCTGGCACTCTAGTCACCTGGCACCCATGCTGGGCTCAAGGTCCCCTGGTTCCCCTCCCCACCATATACCTGTCTTCCAACTAAACTGTGATATTCTTTGTGATGGGATTATGCCTCTTACAAATCTGGTTGTGTCTCTTACACCAGGCATACCATAGGCTTTCAAAATGTTGATTAGATTTGTTGATTTCAGTTCAATGATGATTGAGTGAATAAACGAATGAAGAGATGATGTGAATGAAACCCCATATTGCAACATCTATGTCCAAGAGATTTTATATTTTGTGGGACTGATGCCCCAACAGTGGACGACTTACATTAAATAAGTAAACAATAGCAATTTAAATTGGAAATGAATCCTTTATTATGAAAATGTATGTTGTTGTCAAGCTGTAGGATATTTTGTTAAATATTATCAAACTTTATTAAATAATTATCAAGTACCTGGAAACTGTCAGAAGGAAGAAAGTACATATGATACAAAATGTGACCCACTTGGAAATGTCAAATGATTATTGTATATCGCTATAAGTCATTATAGCTCTTTGAGACAGAGACCTCAATATACTTGAGTTCCAGGATTCAGGCTCAGTTCTGCTAACAGCCATCTGGTGGTCCTGCACGAAGCCCTGCATCCTTCTACTCTACTGTTCTCATTTGCAAAGTAAGGACTTCCATAATGATGTAGTTTTGGAATATAGGTGAATTTTGGTTGGGTGAGATCCGGAGCCGATGGCCAACAAAGAATTCTTGCACATCTTTGGTGCAAATTGTGGTTTCACTAAAGCACTCCGGGGACAGGACCCATGGGCAGAAAGAGCTAGTGCACCGGGGATTTTTGAGGGGCGGCTGATTATATATTTAGGAGCTGGGGGAGGTTAGGAAGAGAAAGGTTTGCAAGAGGATTTTCATATGTTAAAGAAGAATGGCTGGATTATCTAGAGCCCTTGCCACTGTCAAGTTAATGTTGTTTTTCCTTCAAGCAAGGTATTAAGATAGTTGGAAGCTTCCTGGAGGAAATGTCACACATATCCCACCCAAGAGTGAGGGAGGGGTTTGTGGGATGTCAGCTTGTGCTTTGTCCTCAGTTTGGCTTCTGGTCCTTCACTAATAATATTGAGGATTCTCATTGATTTTTATTTTATTAAATGCAGTGGTTCTTATTAAGGACATTGTTTTTTATACATAAGTCTGTTTGCGAAAGGGGCTTTCATGTTTTTACCCATTGCTATAATGTGTAGAGAGACAGCAAGGATGTTCAATTTAATCAGGTGACACAGCCAAAACTAAGTTTGTGTATGTGGCATATCATAGACAGGGAAAATTAAGTTTTGTGACTTTGTTGGGATCACCAAGGAGGGAATACATAATTCAAGCAACCAGAAAAAAAAAAAAAAATCCATCCCACTCACAAATGGAGAGACCAGCTTTGTTTTTATACATGACTGGCTGGATTGAACACACAAATGAAAGTCAGACAAACTTGTAATCAATTTTGAGACCCTCAGTGGCAGTAGCTTGTTTCCATTTTATCTTTTGGAACAAAGTTGGCTTGCCTGGAGAGAGCAGCAGTGAGGAAAGGCTTCTGGACTCCATGTCTATGTTGAACATGATTATGTGTTTCCTTCCCAGTATCTGTTGCACAGAAGACTTAGTGTGAGATGTTCAGTGAAAAATAAAATTCTAGGGTTGAATAAATGTGAGAGGTGTTGAAAAGTGAGAGATGCTGCACACTCTATTTTTCTCTTGCAAATTCCCAGTGTTTGTTAATATGGTAAAGACAGAATTCCTGCAGCAAAGGGACCTGCTAAGGTATTTACAAAGCAGTTCATATAAATCAGTTTCAAAACCCCATCTGTTAAGTTCTACTCAAAATCTCTTAACTCTTTGTTACTTCAAGTACAGTTATAAGCATAGAAATGGGGGGTATATATTTAGAAATTTTTATAGAAATGTGACACACAACAACACTATGCATCATCAGGGGATTGTTTGTTAGTGAGTAGATATGGACCAGTTCAGGAGTTGGGGATGAGTTGTTTGCCATGTGAGCTGTAGACTAGCCATATGCATAGGGACACGTTACAATATGCAAACTTTAAGGGTGATTTTTCAACTATAACTCACGCTTATGCATCCGAGAAAATGGAAGTATTTCATCCATAACATCTTTTTTTACAGTTATTATGATTTTTTTAAAGAATAGAAAACCCTTTAATTAACATGCTTTACGTTTACAGTTTATTAGCTAATCGACATCAACATGCAAAAATATGTGCTAAATACAAGCCTCTATGGTATGGTTTTGTGTAAATTACAATGATTCATTTGATTTGAAAAGTCATTGGTGGTTACTTCAACTGAGTCGCTAGTTTCTGCAAGGAACAGCATTCAATCTGCAGTTGTGGAGCCAAAGGAAAGGACTCTGCAGAATCTGGTCCCGTGGATTTCCACGTGAATACCTTCTCAAGCAGAAAATAGGGCGGCAGGAACGCCATGACCTTGCATCTAGCACACCCTAAGCCGCACCCACGCGCAGGGCTCAGAGAGCGCGCAGCCGGCAGAGCGTGTCCACTACTGTGGGCTAGTCAAGACTGCGGCGCCACCCCTCCCCGCTCATGCGCCACGGGAAGGAGCGCTATTGTTCACTGATCTTTGGTCACCAGAAACAGAAACGCAGGCAGTCGGGGGCGGAGGGCCAGGGCTGGGGCGCGCGGGACCGCTCTGCCTAACGATGTTCAGGCTAGTGAGAAGTGAAAGGCTTCTTTGGTTCTCGGACAAATGGCTTTGTCATCTTGACAGATGGCAAGAGAGTTGTAGCCATAGCCATTGGGCAGCCTCAGGGCCAGGTTGTTCTCCATCTTTGCGTCCCCCGAACTCTTGCAAAGCAGGCAGGAATTGCTGCAGTGGGCCTTGGGCAGGGGCTGCGCTGCTAGTTCAGGGAGTGGCCGCATTCAGGCCAGTCAGGGCTCTTGGAGCTGGCGTCCTCCTTGGAGCACTGTGATGTCTTTATCACCAAGAAGTTGGCCTACAGTGTGAGGGTGAACACAAAGCTGTCCCCAGCTGGTGCAGCCAGTAGTTGTGCAGGAACTGCTGGCTCAGCATCCGCCACCGTCGGGTCCTTGTAGGGCCAAGAGGTGGCTGTCTGGAGGGAAGGTGAGCACACCCATGACCTGGTGCACCTTGGCCAGCTGGCTCCCTTCTGCCTGACCAAAGCTCTCTCTTGCATGCCTTGTGGCATGCAGTCTCTCGTTCTGCCAGATGAGTTCAAACAACTCCTGAATATTTAGGCTGAACTCCAGGCAGCTCTTCATGCCACTCTGGGGTACAAGCTTCCAGCGTTGTAGTAGCCTCAGCACAACAGGTGCTCCACCATCATGTGGTCAGGGCGCTTCCCCTTCCACAAGCGGCTGCCACGGGCTGGTCGCTGTTACTCCTTGAGTTGCTCGACTCTATGTTTGCATAGCTTGGTGCTCTCAGCCTTCACCTGAATGGACTCCACCTTTCTCTTGAGGACTAAGCTTCTCCCATGTGCCATCCAGGAGGCTGACCATAGAGTCCCCAGCGGGGCAGCCGCTCAAGACCTTTGCCAGCTCAGCCACCACCATAAGGATGTGGCTCGTCTCCGGGACGATGTGTTTTTGAGCAGTTTGAAGGCGTTTATTCAGTTTTTTGTAGGGCACTGTGAGGATCAGGTATGCCTGCATCTTCAGGGTCTTGGAGAGCCAAGCCGCTGACTCCTACACTGCCATGTTTAATCCACCAAAACATTAGCCACAATCATTGTAATTTAAAATCAAGCCAGGGTCAGTGTAACTAAATGAAATTTGTTTTATTTAATTTTAATCCTAATTTGCTGACATTGGAACAAGTATTTCGAGTTATTTTTTAACTAAGACAAGACACACCAAGTAAGTGAAGTGGGAGGATGGAAGTGGTGTGAGACAATGAAGACCAAATGAGTCTGTTCTCATATTACTTAGAAGTACTATTTCTTGTGTACTGAATTTGTGGTTTCTTTCTAAAGTTTCTTTTTTTTTTTAATGGAGGTGAAATTCACGTAGCATTAAAGTAGCCATTTTAAGGAGTACTGTAAGGACCTATTTAGCCAGAGCGACTCCATCTCAGGTAAATAGCCACTTTGTTGTTTGTGTAGTAAACTTAAATTGACTATCCCCCCCAGAGAAACTTACTTAGAAGCAAGTCCAGAAAACCAGTAAAATGTAGTTGGCTAGTTCCTGATAACAGAGCCCAGAATACAAGGACGAGTCAGGCCAGATGGAGACATCTAATCAGTACGAAGTGCTGTTTGTAACAGTGAGAAGGTCTTGCCCAAACGAAAATGACTCCATCTTGGGAAGGACGACCATCTTATTATTCACACTGACTATGTTAACTGACTAAGCCTTCCCAGAAAGTACTGTTTGTAACGGTTCCTGGTATGGGGTAATCTTGAATAACAAGTCACCAGACCAGATGAAACTAGCCAATCAGCAAGAGACACACAAACCCAGTGGGTTGAGATACCAAGATATGGGTTGCAGTTTTACCCAATAAAAGGCAACCTGTAAGACTGGGAGGGATTGCTCTCTTCGGAGGCGGCCCTGACTGGTCACTCAGTCGATTCTTGAGCCTGTAAGCTGGGGGTGGTCGATCTCTTCGGAGACAGCCCTGGCCGGTCAGTCTGACTTCTAATGCTTGGCATAGAATAAAGCTTTGCATAACTTAAACTTTGTTTCAGTCTCATTCACCTGGCCAATTAGTCTGACTTCTAAATCTTGGCATAAAATAAAGTTTTAAATAACTTTCACCTTGTCTCAGTCTTGTTCCTTGGATAACGGACCCAACAGTATCATTCACTTCATAATGTTGTACAACCTGAATTTGCTTTTGTGCCTACGGTTGAAGGTGAGAGAGCAAAACCACTGGTGTGCTCTCTGCAGAGATACACGGGCTAGTGAAGCAAGGACACAGTCAAAAATTTAAGTGGTTTCACATAGGAAATGAACAATTGGGTTAAAACAATAAAAAATTAGAGAAAAGTATGGAATTTAAGGGCAGCTGTATGAGATGTTTAATATTATGCATCGAAATATTACACACTAGTACTTTGACGGCTTCTAATAAAGCTGAACTTCCAACAATACCTATGAAAATTGCATTGATATGGTTCCTTTGAAATGCTGGGTGAATGTGACGCAAAGAATGTACTGAAGTGTTGCCAATATGACAAGTACAGCTAGTGATCTGCTCCTCCTTTTTTCCTGATGAAAACACAGATAATGAAACACAATAATAACCCTTTTGGTAGACGTTCAATTGAATATGATGGTGGTGTGAAGAAAGAACTTTGTCTTTCACCTTCATTATTAATAAACACACAAGCTCTAAAATGCAGGAAGCCCCGAAGGATCACCTAGTTAACAAAGGTGATTGGAGCAGTTTAGTTTTGCACAGAAGGTTGTTCTGATGTTGAAGTGACAATGACAGGTAGCTATTCTGGACCAGGTACCAGGTAAGTCAACCCATGGCTTTTTTCCCTAAGCAAGTTTTTGCTACCTCGCAGAATGTCTGCACATTAAGTAATGTATTTATTTAGTTAGTTTTATTATTTATTTTTTAGATTTTATTTATTCATTTGAGAGAGAGAGAGAGAGAGCGTGCACATGCAGGGGCAGAGGGAGAGGGAGACGCAGACCCCCATGCTAATCGGGGAGCCCATTGTATGACTCGATCCCAGGACCCTGGGATCATGACCTCAGCCAAAGTCAGACGCTTCACCAACTGAGCCACCCAGATGCCCTTAAATAATATATTTAAAGACAGGCAGATTGATTAGAAAAATAAATCCAGTTCTCTAGCACTTCCAGTATCCATGTCCTCTGCAAGCCCTTCTGACAGGAAATGGACTCCATTTCCCTCTCTGTGAATCTGGTTTGGCTTTTTACATGTGTTGGCTAGCAGAATGCAGAGGAAGTAAAGGCATGTTAGTTTTGACCCTAAGGCCTCACAGAGCCTTGCCTGCTTCTCTCTTGGATCCCTGCCAAGCCTGAGCTAGTCTAATGGGTAATGGGTGGCAGTGGTCTTCATCACCTGCACTCTGCCAATGGCCTACCTGCTCCCAGAAAAGTGACACTCCCTGGCACAACCACTCCCACACTGAGCAGCCTGCTGTTAGCAGCTGCCTAGGGAAGCATAGCCAAGCTCGACCGAGTCTGGCGCAGATGCCCGAAATGACCAGTTGACCCAAACATGTGAGAGTAGTCATCAATAGTTATTGTTTAAGTCCTAGCATTTTTGAAAATGTAGTAAAAACTATGAATTATATAAAGGCATAGCTTTGGGATGATTCTTTTTAGGGTGTGCCATGAAAGTGGATCATAAAAAAAAAACTGGTTTTGTATATCTGTGTGTGGTAGTTTGAAAAATTCTGCCAAGGATGTTTAAACTTCTGAACAAACTTGAGTGTTTTTTTTAAGATGAGAAGGCAGTTTGGTTCCAACTTTTTCCATGATGTAAATGGGAGACATGTGCCCCCTTGTCTGTTATCTTCAGGATTTTCCATGATCCTAATGCTTCTCTGCAAGGAGGAAAGGCAATGTGGATTTCAATGACAGATAAGATTGAAGGGCAGAAGTAAAATTAAGAAGTGTGGAGGAGTAATGTCTACTAATTGTGTATAGTAGGCTTGTCAGAGTTAGCGAAAGAAACAAACATATACAAGGTATCCAGTAAATTTGAATTTATATTAATAACAAATAATTTTTAGTGTATGTCTCAATATTGCACAGGACATACTTACAATAATACATATATAAACTATAGTTATATAGTTGTTCTGAAATTCAGTTGTAACTGGGACTCTTGCATTTAATGTGGTAATCCTATTACATAATTTAAATTGCATTTGTAATTCATCATTTATAATTCTGGCTTTCCTTGCATTATTGTCATACATCCTATGGAGAACACTGGCAAATATTAAGGGTGTCTATCTTGGAAAAAATCATGTCTGCTAAGTGATACATTGTGCACATGCTCATGGGTATAACTTGACTCAAATAGAAATTGGGGTCCAGAATGATTAAGGGGGAAAAGAAGTGAGCAAGAAACAAATGAAGTTTGTTTAGTGTAACAAATAAGCTAGAATTCAACAGGAGTACTATATGGTTGCCTGGGTGGCTCAGTGGGTTGTTTGCCTTTGACTCAGGTTATGATACCAGGATCCTGGGACTGAGTCCTCCCTCTGGCTCCTTGCTCAGCCAGGAGTCTGGTTCTCCCTCTCCCTCTGTTGTGCTTGTTCTTTCTCAAATAAATAAAATCTTATTGTCAAATAAATAAATAAAATCTTAAAAGAAAATAACAAAGGGGTGCCATAAAGGAACACTCCTTATTTTTAATTAGGGCAAAAATAACACACATGCACATATACACACACATACTCACACTTTAGTAGGCATGTACATGTGATATACAGATTTCTTTTTCTTGGCTTAGAACATATAAAAAGAATTCTTGTATTGAATGTAAGGTCATCAGTTTTCATTCTCTATGTTGAGATTGCTCTGGAAAAAAAACAACAACAAAACAAACAAACCATGATGTTCTTAAAAATAGTATATCTATTCTCAGAGGCAAAGTACTCAGTAAAATCCCTATCTTCAGCTATACATTTTAGCTAGTGTTTCTAGAAATTTGAATCTGAACCCCATTGGCTAGAAGAGAAGCTGTGTACCCACAAGAAAGGACCCTGTGACACCATGGCAAGGGTATATGGTAATGACATGCACTGATTTTCCCCAAAGACACCATGTTTATTCAGGTAAACAGCCATTGGGAAATTGACATGTCTAAGTCATACCTGCTTCCTGGGGGCTACTTGCACCCAGGGACTGGTCCATAGGTGGCTACAAAATCCCAGGTCTCTTGCCTTAGAGGTGGACTGTACTGAGGCATTACAGTGCACTTGCTCCCTCTGCCCCTCCCTCTCACAGGCTCTTGAGAGCACTCCCATTGAAAATCCTGCACACGTTCTCAGAGCCCGTTTCCCAGGAAACCTGACCCTTAGGAGCACACCATTCTATAATCATTTAATGATTCTCCCTTGGACCAATAAAAATTAGGAGGTATAGTTTTATTTTCTCAGCAACTGGTAATTTGAATGAAATTGCTTAAGGATATTTGTTCATCATGCTGTTTGACTCAGAGGAGTAACTGTGGGGTCTATCTCAATTATAAGCTTGAAATTATCAAACACCCTGCCTCGCCTTCTGATTTCTTCACAATTGGTATCTAACCATCCTTGAGATAGAGCCCTGGCTAACAGGAGCAAACACAACCTTGGTTTACTTACTGCTGATTTACTTACTGAATAAAGGGAGATCTGAGGCAGGAATAAAGGGAGAAATAATGAAAACAACTTCCCTCTCTCCTTCACAGATGATGACAGACTGTTTCCTGCTGCTTGAGTTAAACATTGGCCCACTGTGGATACAAACACACTGGGTCCCCTTCTGTGGGCAGAAAGAATGGAATGGGGCTGGCTCTTGGTGGCGGGGGGATATGTTGCTTTTCCCAAGGTGGGGGATGGGATTGTGTGCTAAATATTTTCTTTAGGCATTTAAGCAGTGTTCCACATTGGCATTTCCTAGAGTTCCCAACTACTTCCTTGTGTGTTAAATTTCCATTGGACACTTAAAACTGGCTATCATGCAGATATTCCAAACTCAGCATATTTGCAAATAAACTCAAGCCCTTTGCGGCTGATTGCCAACTTTGTTTATCTTGTATTCTTATCTTTTAAAAAAATTAATTAACAAATTTTAAGATTATTTATTTGAGAAAGAGATAGTGAAAGAGAGCATGAGCAGGGGAGAGGGAGAAGCAGGCTCCCATTGAGCAGGGAACCCAATGCCGGGCTCCATCCCAGGACCCTGGGATCATGACCTGAGCTGAAGGCAGATGCTTAACTGACTGAGCCACCCAGGCATCCTATCGGTTTTTTTGTTTGTTTGTTTGTTTAAGATTCTATTTTTCTTTCCACACTACCTAGGGAGGGGTCAATACAATGTTGTTTTGTGTTCCCATCATAACTTAAAGGGAAACTTTCACAATGTCTGGAGCCCTTGATGTTCTGCAAATGAAGGAGGATATCCTCAAATTTCTTGCAGCAGGAACCCACTTAGGTGGCTCTAACCTTGACTTCCAAATGGAACAGTGTATCTACAAATGCAAAAGTGATGGTATCTACATCATAAATCTGAAGAGAACCTGGGAGAAGCTTCTGCTGGCAGCTTGGGTCATTATTGCCCTTGTAAACCCAGCTGATGTCAGTGTCATATCATCCAGGAATACTGGCCAGCAAACTGGACTAAAATTTGCTGCTGCTACTGGAGCCACTCCTATTGCTGGCCTCTTCACTCCTGGAACCTTCACGAACCAGATCCAGGCAGCCTTCTGGGATCCCAGACTTCTGGTGGTTACTGATCCCAGGGCTGACCACCAGCCTCTCACAGAGATTTCTTATGTTAACCTGCCTACCATTTTTCTGTGTAACACAGACTCTCCTCTGAGCTATGTGGAGGTCGCCATCCCTTGCAATAACAAGGGAGCTCACTCAGCGGGTCTGAGGTGGTGGATGCTGGCCAGGGAAGTTCTGCGCATGTGTGACACCATTTCCCATGAACATCCATAGGAAGTTGTGCCTGTTCTCTACTTCTACAGAGATCCTGAAGAGATTGAAAAGGAAGAGCAGGCTGCTGCTTAAAAGGCTGTGACCAAGGAGGAATTTCAGGATGAATGGACTACTCCAGCTCCCGAGTTTACCGCTACTCAACCTGAAGTCACGGAATGGTCTGAAGGCATTCAGGTGCCCCCCATGCCTATTTAGCAGTTCCCTACTGAAGACTAGAGAGCTCAGCTGGCCACTGAAGACTGGTCTGCAGTTCCCACTGCTTAGGCCACTGAATGGGTAGAAAAATCATTGAGTGGTCTTAGCAGCTCTTGCACAAAAGCAAAAAAAAATGTAAATAAGGTTGATAGAAAATAAAGTTATTTTAAAAAAAAAGAAAGAAAAAAGAAAAAAAATATTTTATTTTTAAGTAATTTCTGTACCAGTGCGGGTTTTGAACTCACAACCCTAAGATCAAGGGTCACATGCTCTATCAGTTGAGCCATCCAGGGGCCCCTTGTGTTCTCTTTCTTGGTTGCTAGTGCCTGTACTCATCCTGCCCCCCAAGTTGGAAATCTGGAACTTATTCTTGATCCTCTCCTCTCTCTATCCTTTTTCCAAATTCCATGTAATCAGTGGTCCAGTCTATTTACTCTCATTCCTAAATGTCTCTGAAATACATTGTTTCCAAGCTATCCTCAGAGCCATCATAAATTTTAGGACTTCCTTCTTTCATGCTTTGACTGTTGAAAGAGTCTCTTGCTTGGTCAGTTTATCTATAGTGACTTCCTTCTAACTCTTCTATCTGATTCTTTATTCCCTTGGTTTGGTATTGTGGGATAACATGGACCCTGAAGGCTGACTACTTACTCAAGTGATTTTCAAAATGTGATCCACAGAGACTGGAAGAAGTCTCCTTTCACTTTAGAATCAAGCTAGATTCTAAGCTTGAAGAAAGGTATCCTCAGCTTTGGAGAGTTTGGAAACTTGTGATGCAATACTATTTGTATTTCCCCAAACACCCTCAAGTTGCTTCACAAATATTTTCTTTTATCCATTAGTCCTTTCTGTCTGGAGCAGTTTTCACTGCTTTTATAACTTGATATATTACTGATTATATTTCAAAATGGGGCTTGGAAGTCACCTTGTCTTTGAAGGCTTCCTGAACTCAGTGGTAGAGCTCATCTTCTACCATTTGGAATTGAGAAAAAGTTCCTTTTTCCAATTCTGCAAATCCATGACTTTTTAGATTCTATTTTCTTTTACTCCTACTTGAAAATTGGCCAATTCCTTTCTGAGTTCCTTTTTTTTTTCGTAAAAATGTACTAACTGCAACCTATAACAACTATCATAGACTAGTTCCATTTTCTAACCTCTTCCATTTGAGTTATAAGTTCATTAGGCATATGATCTGACTTCTGAGTTATGGCAAACAATGGTTTTACAAGATATTTTGCTACTGTATTATGTAGATTGTGATCTTTTTGGCATCCAATAATAATTTTCTCACAAGCATGCTGCCTGACACCTAAGTTTATACCACATATTATAAATTCTTCATGATGTCCTCAATCCTGGTACTAATATTTTGTATGTTAGATTCGCATGATAGATTACTTTTTGCTGTGGTAATAACTCCAGAAAGTCATGGTTTAAAGAAGCAGATTTTTCTTTTCTTTTTCTTCATGGGACATGTCTACAAGTGGTTGGGTCTCTATGTTGTCACTTCTGTCTCCAGACCAACAAGAATGTGCCATCTGGAGTGTGAATGGTTTCTGTGGCAGGGTGCAAGAGTCCATGGTAAGTCTTAGTCCTTAAATCTTCTGCCCAGCAATGACACACATAACTTCTGCTCACACTTTGGTGGTCAAACATGTGATGTGTCCACATCTCATGAGTGGCAAGGTAGTGGAAATAAGGTCCTATCTCTGGAATGGGGGAATATACGATGCTCTGAACTCATGGCCACGGTGGTACAGTTCATTGAACCTGGGAAATATGCAAGGATTTAGTAATTCATATATTTTCTGCTTTTTAAAAAAAGTTTTTGTTTTTAAATAATCTGTATTCCCAATATGGGGCTTAAACTCATAATCATGAAATCAAGATTTGCATGCTCTATCAATTGAGCCAGCCAGGCACCCCTTGTATATTTTCTTTTCAGAAGACCTTTATCTGTTAGATTATTCTTTATTCACTTTAAATTATGATTTGGAACTCATTTATCCTATTTCTAGTTTGTCTAGCTTTACCATTAGCCCTTTAACAAACATGTTTACGCATATTTTTCTGTCAACATTAAGAAGTAATGAGAGCTCCCATACATTGCCAGAGGGAATGTTTAGCTGTTTAGAAAACAGTTTGGCAGTTCCTAAAAATGATAAACAGAGTTTCTACATGACCCAGCAATTACACTTGCAGGTAATTGACTAAGATTTGAATACATGTGTCCACATAAAAATGTGCATACAAATATTCAGGGAAGCATTATTCATAATGTCCAAAAAGTGAAAACAACCTGAATGTCCATGAAGAGATGGAAGAATAGACAAAATGTGGTCTGTCCATATGATGGATTATTAATTCAGCCTTAGAAAGAAATGAAATACTGATACATGTTACAATATGCTGAACTTCAAAACATTAACCAGAAATAATGAACATACTGAACATAATGAAATAACCAGTCATGATGGACCATATTTTATATGATTCCATTTATATTAAATGTTCAGAATAGGCAAATATATGCAGACATAAAGTAGATTAGTAGTTGAGAAGGCTTGGGGAGATGTGGGTAGGGAGAGTAATTGTAAATGTGTATGGTATTTCTTCATGCACCAAAGAAAATGTTCTGGAATTAGATAGGGGTGGTTACACATCTCTGTAAATATAATAGAAACCATTGGATTGTATGCTTTGTTTATTTATTTTTAATTAATTAATTTTTTAAAAAGTAGGCTCCTTGCCCAACGTGGGGCTTGAACTTATAACCCTGAGATCAAGAGCTGCATGTTCTACAGACTGAGACAGCCAGGCACCCCTTGATTACAAACTTTATGGTATGTGAGTTATATCTCAATAAAGCCATTATTTAGAGAAAAAGGTAATCAGATGTGTAGTCTTCATATCCTGAGCAAGATGAGACTGTTAGTGCACTTCCAGGCTCCCCCCTGTCCCCATCCTTGGGTTTATTTAAGGGACTTTTATTTAAGGGACTTTTCACTTCTACTGGTCCTGACCTATATTATCCTTCTAAATTCATAGGTCTGCAAAGGGAATAATGGGGCATCTAACATACAGGTGTAGGATTTTAAATCTGCTCCATAACCAGTGATACCCACTTTCAAGATACTGTTTGTGAGAACATATTGAGAAACCAAAGCAAGAATGACAATTGTAGAATCATTTTTGTGGACGTATTCCTTAAAGCCAGGATTCATCTGAGCAAATGCCAAATGCTAACTCTGTAGTTGTGTACACATATTACAAAAGAGGAAAAACATCCTCTGTGATTCTAAACAGAGTAGAGGGGAAATATGGAGAGGAGAATATGTTGTTTGAAAAATCATATTTAGCTTACCATTGCTTTCATTTGTTTTCAGTCATAGTATTCATTTAGATGTCCTAGATAAATCAAAGGAGGGCATGGGTTATTTCTGTTTGTCCAAAGGGCTCATGGGTCAAACTATTTTACAATTGCATTTGGTCTATTGTGCGTGTACCTACAAATGTGTTTAACATATAAATGTTCTGCTCTCTGGCTAGATCACATCTCCAGCGCACAAGAGGTCATGTCTTCCATATCTTCCACAGGGGGTCCTGGAAAGCATGGTATATATTCATGACACAGACTTGGCTTCTTCGATTGTAAATGCTGGATAACAGCTATCTTTCTTACAATCACCAGCAATATGGGTGAATTTAAATAAGAATATTCAAGAGGATGTGAACAAAAACCATGAGGTTAGTCCCGAGTTTTTCAGTGGTGAATCTTCACTGAGAAGAAACAAGTGAGGAGGAGAGATTTAGGATTTGGTTGTGGGGAATCCTGCTGTAAGCCATTCACTGCACACTTCACCCGCAGGTTTGGCAAGGCACACAGGTTTATGGAGGAACAGGGAGCATGGAACAAGCGAGTGTCCAGGTCTACAATGAATGGTAGCATCTCCATACCCCTCATGAGTTAGCTTGCTGAGTAAATGAGCTCAGCCCTCAGCGGCAGTGACAGCCACAACCATTGTGGCCACGTGGTCCTGAACTATGTGGGTGTTGCTCCCTGTCCTGGGATTCTCCTCACTTCCCAGTTTTGAGGAAAGCTGTGGCTGAGCGCACCGCAACCAGTTCAAGTAAAGGCTCAGGATGATGAGGATCAACGTGAATTTGGGCCCATGTTAAGAGCTTTCTTGCGGGTCTGTTCATTGACTATAGAGATTTGATCATAAAAATATGACACCTGCTACATTTGAATTTCAGATAAGTGATGAATAATGTTTTGGTCTAAGTATATCCCAAATACTTCACATTTAGCTGAGTGTCTTATATTTTATCTGGCAACCCTAATTGGCTGGTATTTCAACCTCAGAGATAGCATGCAATCATAGAGTTAAGTGGAACTTTTAAGGTTTATTTATTCACTGCATTACATTAGTTAAAACATATCTGAACTGCCCTTATCAAGATTAGATCCTACCTCTCTTAAAGAACTCCTTTACTTCAAGGAAATTTTAGCATCTATTCTAAATCCACTCTTGAGGTATCTTTAATCCATGTGCCTGTGTGGTGAATGTGTGTATGTGCAAGTGTATGTGTGTGCGTGTGTGTGTGCTCATGCACGTGTGTGCATATGCACCCTGGGCATGTGAGTGTATGTTTGATCACATCTGTGTGGCTGGTCGTTGCATCCCTCTGTAGAACAAAGAAGCATGTGCCTGCAGACCTGGATTAGGCCCTATGTCAGACTTGACTTCTGTCATTTGTGAGCTCTGGAATTACCGGTGAGTCATAAGGCCCAGCAGAATAGGACACTTTGTAACAGTTATAGAAAATAGAAGATGATCTTAACAAAGATCTATTTATTCCAAACTCTCAGGCAAGATCTCTTCAAAAAGAAAAATGAAAGGCAGGATGAATAAAATATGCCAAATGATACTTTTAAAGGCAGAATCATGTTTCTCGCACCTTAGCATATAATTTATCGAACTGAGATGTCAGTCATTATAAATGCATGTGATCACTTTTTTTGAGGTATATGAACCTTCTAAAATGAGAAATGAAAGAAGCACTCAACAACTCATGCCAGGAGTCTGTTTATAGAGAAAATTTTTTACGTGTTGGAAGTATAGCTACCAGCAAATGTGATAGGTTATTCCTACATATGGAGAAAGAAATGTGTATTTTGACCTTCAAAGGACAAAAACGCACTTTGTGGCCTTATCCAATTTAATAGCAAACATCTATGTAAATTATGCAACTTGCTCCTGAGAACAGCAGGGTGGTCTCTTGGTACTTTTTCCCCCTTGATTTAGTTTGAAGATTAAGAAGTTGATGCAGTTGAATGGAACCAACTTTTTTTTTATTATTATCTTTTTCAAATTTTTATCCATGTAAATTATTTTCCCCAAAGAAGGGAAAAAGAGTGATATAAATCCTTGGCTGGTTGCCATCAACTCTGCAGCTATTTCTGTGACTTTCAGTGCAGTGTGAGGTATGCATGTTTATGTATGCATGTGTGTCCTTTTCCCTACCACTTCTGGTTAAGTTGTATTTAAAATAAGGGGGCTTTTTTTTTGTTGTTGTTAACTCCAAGATTATGTTTCTGCCTTGAATTTCTGCAGAAGCAATTCTTCATTATCCCTGCATAGACTCTGGCTTCAGTGATTGATCTCCTCGAGGGTAGCCCTGTCTGGCATTCTGAAGCCCCTTTCCTAAGCTGGACACCATGCCTCAAATGCCAACACACTCAAAAGGAAGAGGGTGTGTGACTGTGTGAAGAAACTAAGACAATTTAAAGATAAGAAAATTTAAGACTAAGAAATTTTAAACTAAGAAAATTTAAAGATCTAATTGGTTTTTATTCCACAATTCATGAATTGGGCAGTATCCCATATAGCAATAGAAGGGGGTTCTGAAGGGCTGTACCAGGGGCAGGTTTCTTAAAGGCAGAAGGGTAGTTGGAAAAAGAAATTATTGGTGAAGAATGAATTGTCTCAGGCAAGATCACCCTCATAAGGGAAATGGAAGGGGTCCACTGAGCAGGTTATTTCACTAGTGCTAACCACGTAATTCCACATTGACTGGTTAAAAGTGGCGTTACTGGGGAGCTGAAACTGTAGTTAGGTTAGGTGTAAGTCTTGGTTTGCTGATGTGAGGCTTATCAAAACTGACACCATTATTGGGCCATGTTCTCTTTTTTAATAGTTATCCCCCAAACCTCTTTTTTCCTGGTATTCAATAATCTTTTATTTTACAGACATTTGCTCAAGACCAGATATCCAGCTAAGCTCTGGGTTATAATAGTGAGAGGATCAATCAAAGACCTCACCCTGCTCTCGTAGAACTTACAGTCATGCAGAAATAGACATGAATTCAATAATTGCACAAATACTTTTTGCTCTTTAGCAGATGGACCTCACTCAGAGGTGCATGACAAACATATTAGGGAGTTCAGAGACAGCTTCCCTGAGAAATGCATAATTAGCTGGAATGTGAAGGAGGGTGATTTAGCTTGACAAAGGCGGGTGGGGGTGGGACAATATTACAGATTATTTCACAGAATATGCAAAGAACACCTACTAGGAGAGAACAATGCATTGTTCAAGAAATTGAAGGAAACCTAGCATATCAGAGCAAAGAATGAGAGGAGCCTGGGGCAAGTTGAGGCTGGAGCCATTGGCTGTGGCCAGATTATGTAAGATTCTGGGACACATGAAGGATTTTGGTCCAGGGTGAGGATTGGTTTGTGGGCTGTTTGCTTTTGAAAGCCACATTGGGTGGATTAGTTGTCTATTCATCTTGGTCACATACAGCATCACAATTGACAGCCTGGTATGATGTGCCCTTCATCTGTGGTGATAATCCAAACTTCACAATCACCAGAGTGAAGTCAAGAGAAGGCACAGGGAGAACTGTTAGAAAGATGTTTTCTGATTAAAGAGGATAATGACTTCACCTTTCCAGCAAGCTTCGTTTTTTCCCCTGTAATTAAATTCCTGTCTGGAATCACTTCCCTTCATCTTAAATAAGTCCCTTTAAGAATTCTTCATGTAGGGGCGCCTGGGTGGCTCAGTGGGTTAAAGCCTCTGCCTTCAGCTCAGGTCATGATCCCAGGGTCCTGGGATCAAGCCCCGCATCGGGCTCTCTGCTCCGGGGAGAGCCTGCTTCCTCCTCTCTCTCTCTGCCTGCCTCTCTGCCTACTTGTGATCTCTGTCTGTCAAATAAATAAAATCTTTAAAAAAAAAAAAAAAAGAATTCTTCATGTAGAGGTCAGTTAGTGACAACTTCGCTCCACTATTTGTTTGTTCAAAAATGTCTCCTCCCCTTTAAAAAAAACAAAAAAATTGACTGTTTTTTCTTTCAGCTCTGTAAAGATATCATTATGTTGTCTTCTGGATCATATTTTTTCTGATGAGATGTCAGTGATAATTCTTAGTGTTCATCTTCTGCAGGTGGTGCATCTTTAATTTCTTTGTTTCTTAAATTGCACATATGAGTGAATCAGGGTATTTGTCTTTCACTTATTTCACTTAGCATTATACTCTGTAAATCCATCCATGTTGTTGAAAATGGCAAGATTTCATTCTTTTTTATGGCTGACTAATATTCCACAATAATAATTGTAAGGGCCTGGTTGGCCAGAGGGAGCCATTTTGTTGCAGTGAACTTAGATTGACCCTATGCAGTGAACTTAGATTGACCCTGCCCCTCCCAGAGGAACTTACTTGCAAAGCCTAGATACAAGGGCGAGTCAGGCCAGGTGAAGACATCCAATCAGATGGGCGAGCATATATTTACTGAGGTGAGTTTAAATCCCATTGGCCACCTGTGTGTGGGCGGGGCTCAGCCACCCCCTATAAAGGTTAGTCTGCGAGGCTGAGGCTGGGGAGGAGTAGGAGAGTCCTCGGAGGAGTAGGAGAGCCGTTGGAGGAGAAGGAGAGCCGCTGGAGGAGAAGGAGAGCCGCTGGAGGAGAAGGAGAGCCGTCGGAGGAGAAGGAGAGTCGTCAGAGCTCTTGTAAGAGCTGTCAGAGCCATTAGAGCTCTTGTAAGAGCTCTTATAAGAGCCGTCAGAGCCGTCACAGCTCTTGTCAGAGCTGTCAGAGCTGTAAGAGACCTGAGAGCCGCCGGCGGCCCTGCCACCAGCGGCCCCGCCTCCCCAGCCGCCGTCTCGCCAAGCGGCCTTGCGGGAGCAGCGTCATTCCGGGGAGCAGCTTCATTCCGGGAGCAGCTTCCTCGACGTGAAGCCTCCTTGGTGAGCAGCCTAGTCAGGAGCAGCATCGTCTGGGGAGGGGACTCATCCAGAGTGGCCACGTTGGGAGCGGCCTTGCCAGGGTCATTGTCGTCACCTTTTCGTAAGAGACAGCCCTGACTGGTCAGTTTGATTCTTGATGCTTGGTGCGAAATAAAGCTTTGCTTGACTTTCGCTTTGTATCAGTCTCATTCCTTTGATCACAGACCCCAACAATAATATTTCACATCTTCTTTATCTATTCATCTATGCAGGGGCCTTAGGTTCCTTCCATATCTTGGCTATTATAAATAATGCTTCAATAAACATGGGTACATTTATCTTCTAAAATTCATGTTTTTGTTTCCTTTGGGTCAATACTAAGTAGTGAAATTACTGGATCATATGTTAGTTCTATTTTTAATTCTTTGAGAAACTTCCATACTGTTATCCACAGTGACTGTACCAATTTACATTCCCACCAACAGTGCACAAATGTTCCTTTTTCTCCACATCCTTGACAATATTTGGAATTTCTTTGTTTTTGATTCTGACAGGTATGAGGTGATATCTCACTGTGATTTTGATTTGCCTTTCCCTGATGATTAGTGATGTTGAACATCTTTTTTATGTGCCTGTTGGCCATCTGTATGTCTTCTTTGGAAAAATGTCTATATATGTTCTTCACTTACTGTTTAGTTGAATTATTTGTTTTTGTGTGTGTATGGAGTTACGTAAGATACTTACATATTTTGGATATTAATCCCTTATTGGATACATCATTTGTAAATATGTTCTCCCATTTAGTAGCTTGTCTTTTTGTTCTGTTGATGGTTTCCTTCTTTTTTATTTTGAAGTAGTCTCAATAGTTAATTTTTGCTTTTGTTTCCTTTGCCTAAGGATATATATCTAGAAAAATGTTGCTATGGCCAATGTCAGAGAAATTACTACCTGTGTTATTTTCTGAGATTTTTGGGGTTTCAGTTATCATATTTAGGACTTTAATCCACTTTGAGACTATTTTTGTGTATGATGTAAGAAAGTGGTCAATTTCATTCTTTTGCATGTAGCTGTCTAGTTATCTCAACAACATTTGTTGAAGAGACTGTTTTTTCCCCCCATTGTATATTCTTGTACACTTTGTCATAGATTAATTGACCATAAAAGCATGAATTTATTTCTGGACTCTCTATTCTGTTCCACCGATCTATGTGTCTATTTTTGTATCAGTACCATACTGTTTTGATTCAGTATTTTTTATTTTTTTGCATGCTTTAGTTAGAATAGCTTATATTAAGTTGTCTTCAAGTTCACTAAAATTTTCTTATGCGGTGTTCAATCTTCTTTCAAGCCCAGATGGTTAATTTTCATTTCAGACATTGAATTTTTCAGTTCTATAGTTTCCAACTTCAGTTTTATAAATTTCCAATTTTTACTTTCTATTTCTCTGCTAGATATCCCATCTGTTTACTTATTCTGTCCACCTTTCCCTCTAAATTCTTGAGTATATTTTTAACATGTGTTTGAAGATCTTTATTTGCAAAACTCATTATATATCATCTCTGGGTATATTTATATTGACCTCTTTCCCACACTCCTGGTTTTGGATTATATTTTCCTGCTTCCTCGTATATCTAGGAATTTTTTTATTATATGCTGGATTTTGTGTATAATCCATTGTGGGTCTCAATTATTTGGATTTATTTTAAAAGTATTGACTTTTGTTCCTATAGGGAGTTGATTTAGTAACAGTTAAGCATCAGTCATTAAGGATTGGCTTCTAGCTTTAATGGGGTAGGTCAAAAGTATCACTTACTCGCAGGCCCGGAATAGCAGGGTTAGATCTGTGTTTCTTATCAGTGGCACTATTGAATTTTAGACTAGATTATTCTTTGCCAAGGTAGGGTGGGGTATATTTTGTGTATTATAGTATGCTTAACAACATCCCTAATCTTTATGCACTAGATACAAATAATCTCCTCATAGTTTTGACAAGCAAAAATATCTGTCAACATTGCTATATGTCCCCTGGGGAATAAAACTGAGAACTAATAAAGTTGAGAGCCATTAGGCTAGAATAGCTATACCATACTGGCCCCTATCCCTTGGTAAACTTTTTGGAATCTCAATGGAATGTATAGTATGTGTAGCAGAGTCTCACTACTCCGGATATTTGGAATTTTGAAATCTCCATTCAGCTCACAACCCCTAGCAGCTGTTCTTTGAGAGGCCTTATGGAACCTTATTATATGCATGAGTAGCTTAAAATTTGGCCAAAAATGCAAGGGAGTCTTCATGCAGATATATAGAGCTTTCTCTCTGTGACGTTCCTTTGCCCCTATATTCTGTCTGCAAATTCCATCCTCTTTAGTGGCTCAGAACTTTTCTCTTTGGGCTCTCTTCTTTTTGAAATTTGGTAAGTGCTTCCAGGCAGAAAGTTGAGATAAAGTTCACCATGTGAATTTTCCTACTCTTCAGGATCACAGCCCTGTGCTGCCTGCTTTTCAGTGCCCCAAAACAGCAGCTTCACATATTTTGTCTATTTTTATAATTGTTTACAGTGGGAGATATTCTGTCATGGGCAGTTACTTGGTTATCTCTTCACTATAATGCTGTATTTGTCAACTGATGATTAAATATTTAAGTGGGCAAAATTGCTATCATGCATGAAGAGAAAAAGATGCGACCAGTACAAAATAAAACAACACTTAACAAAAAATCCAATGTTTTTTATGGGTGGGATACTTCCAATGAACAACTTTGACATTTAAACCTCTTTATTTTAGATTTTGTCTAATTCAGGAACTGGAAAGCATGGCACTATAACAATATGATTGTTATTTGTATACCCTGGAATTAACATGTCTATTCATCACTGTAGGAAAACAGCTCATCAGATAACCCAAACTTATTTAAATGAAGAAATTGAAGCCTAGTGAGGGCAAAAGATTTGTCCTGCACCACACAGATAGATAGTAAATCTTAGAGTTGAATCTTGAAGCAGGTTTCTTTCTCATCTCAGCTTACCATAGTCAGACTCTGGACCTCTGGCCCTTCTTTTCTCTTACTCACAAATGCACTATGGATATAAAAAGCTAGGGAGAACCTAGTGTCTCATCTTGTGACCTATCTCTCATAGCCACTAACTAGGAAATAAACGGGTAAGCCCAGGTGTGCTGCTGAGCCAACTGCTCCATCCCAGGGAATCCCAAGGGGCCTAGACAAATTGAAAGCATAGCTCCTGGCAGGGTTTGCCAACACTGTTGCAGAACAAACTTGAGTAAACTCATCACAAGAGAAGCCAATAACTCAAGAGATAAGGGTTGGGAAAAGAGAAGGGAGAAATTTACACTGGGTGCCAGCAGCCAGGGCAGGTTTCAGGCCTAAGCCTTAACAATTAACTTCTCTGCCTGCAAGATGGATGGCTAGAGTATTAGAGGGAGAAGTCCAGGGGGGTATATGCAAAAGAGCAGGCAGAGGACACATGATCACCAGTGGGGGTCTGGATGTTCAACATGAGATCATGGGCAGGGAAGGGGGTGTGAAGGATAAAGTCTTTCAGGCATTCTATTGCTATTACAGCTTTTCTGGTCTGGTTGTTGGAATGTTCCAGTCAGTGTAAAACATCAGTGTAAAAGTCAGTGCTTTAATAACAAATAAGAACAATGGATTTTAGTTGGAGCATGAGTTAAGTGGTCTTGTCTACTTCCTATTTTAACTTTTGTGGTCTATCGTTGAGGAAAAGGGCCCGCTAACACTCTGTTCATTTTTAGTTTCTTTCAGTAAACTTCCTTTAGCAAACAGATAAACTGCTATAATGGAAAGAATTTTGGCTTGCAACATAAGAGATACGGTGTCTATTCTTAGGGCAACCACTGACGGTTCCATGATCTGACAAATTGGATCTGACTGCTCCAAATTTCAGTTTCCTCATATCTAAATTAAGGAATGGGGTTGTATCATTTCTAATGCTCTTACAGTTATAACATTCAATAGTATATTGGAACATGGGATATACTTACCTCTGTGATGAAAGTCGTAAATGCTGAAGGTAATCAGCATTGTGTTTCTTGTAGGGTTCCTGTTCCAATTTCAATGTTGAAAATATGGGGAATCAAGCAGTTCTTGGACATCCAAAGGGGTGACTGAGAATTCAACTCAATTCTGACACTATCTGCCTTGGATTCTATAGATTAAAGAAAGGCTCAGTCCTACAAGACTGTCCCTCCACCTCCCACTTCAGATTCCAGTCAAAAGTCCTAGGCAGTTACCTGTGCTTTTGACTGACCAGCTACAGATTGGAGGTTACAACAACCTCCTCCTTTGGTTCAATTAGTTTGTTAGAATGGCTCACAGAACTCAGGGAAACACTTACCTTTGCCAGTTGATTAACTGATATGGTAAAGAATATGAATCAATAGCCAGATGAAGAGATAGAGGGTGAGGTCTTGAACAAAGGAACTTCTGTCCTAGTGGAGGTTGGGGCCTAGATTTGTGGCATATGGAAGCATTCTGGTTCCCCAAATGTGGAAGAACTCAAAAAAAAAAAAAAAAGACAAAAACTTATCCTCTTGGGTTTTTATGGAAACTTCATTACACAGTTATGATTGACTAAGTCATTGGCCATTGGTTGACTCAAATTCCAGAACCCTTTTCTCTCCCCTCCTCAGTGGGGGTAATGGGTAGTGGGACCGAAAACTCCAACACTCTAATCAAAAAGTTGGTCTTCCTGGCAATTGGCGTCATATTTGTAGGTGGGGTCTAAAAATCATGTCATTAAGATAACAAAAGACATTTTGCCACTTTCAATACTTAGGAAATACCCTGGGTTTTGGGAACCCAGTGAACCAGGAACTGTGGATGAAGACCAAATATATATGAGAAACATATTTTGGTCATTTGAATGAACAAATATATATATATATATATATATATATATATATATATATAATTTGTTATAAATCATAATTCCTTAGTGTTTTATCCTTGTGTGTATTTGGGGAGAATAAGTAACATTGTGGACTTTTAGAATAGTTAGGGATGTGTCTAAGAAAGCTGACAACATGTAATGTTTAACAAAACTATTAAGACAGTAAATCAACATGAGACACTGTGCTATTTTCCCATTTAAAATCTATACAATTTACTAAAGTGCTTATTTATTAAAACTATGGCTTTTTGTATCTTCCCTTTCTCTTTTCAGGGAGGAAACACATTTTAAAAACTGTAAGTTTTTAACTGTAAGTGAACTGTGTAATGGTATATAGGGTTTAAAAATACACTTAAAACCCTTCTAGTCATCTTCTTCTTTTTTTTTTTTTCTTTTTGCTTTATGCTGGGTTACCTTTGCCATAAAAATGGTAGATCATGTTGACAATACTGGTGAGTTTAGAAGTGCTATAAGTGAGGTCAGAGGGAGAAGCAGAAGCAGTGTGACTGGAATAGAACATTGAAAGATAAAATATAAAAGAAATGTTCCCTTTGTATCTTGGTGTTTCATTTATGAGTTATTTCCCCAAGTACTTCCAGTAGATGTAACTCTCTGTAACTTTCATATGCAGCCTAGCAGTTAATATAAGCTTGTCTTCTTCAGTGTACAGGGATAGATTTATTGAGCTGATAATATTTGCTCACTCTTCTTTTCAGTGATGATTTATTTAAATTCTCCAACTAATTTAAATTTAATAAGAAAGGAACTTTGCACATTGCTTTATTGAAACTAGATTCATCATCTCTAAAAACACTGCAGCATTCAAGATTAGTGCAAAAGTGGCAATAACTGTTACGGGATTTAATTAAAAACAACAAATCATTTGGTCAGTGGTAATGGATGTTCCACACAACCCATTGGATACATGGCTATTTAAAGAGCCAATATTTTAATCTTAAAACATCTGATTAGACAAGATCATCGAGCTGATGGATATTCAATAAAACAATGGGTTTCCTTTAATGTGGGGACCATAAGGGCTGGCTGGCGAGGGGAAAGATCGAGTTGCTTTATGTTCCCTTTAATATGCAGTGTTAGAGGAAAAAAAAAACAGGATACATTTTCTGGATGAAGGTCAATAACAGAGGGGATTTTCTGGGGAAGCCATTTACTGCTAATTATAGAATGTGCCAATAGCTCTCCGTGGTGCTATCAAGTTTTTACTGAGCTCTTTCATTCAGGGCAAGCAATGGACTAAAAAATGTTGAGATTTATGTGTAGCTATTCATAGCATGACTATCATTCATCTCTTGCTTGGAAATTTCAGAAGCCACAGGCTCTCATGCATTCTTCTCTTTCCCTTTTCTCTATTCTCCCAGTTGACTTAAGGAGCAGCTTATGACCTGATTATCTCGAGAATTAGCAAGAGAAGGACATGGTGAATGAGGGTGCTTGTTATCTACATAAAATGGCCATAAAAGACACATTTTCTTTTGAAATAAATGAGATCTTTAGACTACTTTCATTAACAAGTATTTCTATAAATCTGCAAAAGAAAATTATATAATGTCCACAGAAGTGTTTTAGAAATAGTATATACGCATTATCTAGCTATATGTACTATACATGAAGGTAGATTAATTATTTTACTTAAATTGGATCTTACAGAGATGCTTTGCTAATGAAGCTCAGGTAAACTAGCCAATGTACACATGACTATTCTTTGTAGCAACCTTTGGCAAGCGCCATCTGAAGTATGTACTTGTGAGTAGATGTCTTAAAAGAACCAGTTTAGAGGCATATAGGTGATGCTTGTCTTGATTATCCCAGACACCTTTTGTCAGTGCCTACCTTTCACTTTACCTTCTTAACCTCAGGTATTCTGTGTACTATGTTTTTTCCTGTTTCCTTCCTTTTGACAAAAGCTTAATTATGAATGTTTTAGTATCTGCTGACTTATAATCTCTCTTAGGGATATTCACTTTAAGACTAATATATAATTGTAGAATAAATGGTGCCATCTTTAAGACACTGGAGGTGTTTTCCTTCAACTATAGCTAAGGTGTAAGGGTAAGAGGAATAGATATCAGTTTCTCATGAACCAGAGAGTAACTTCCTCCTTCTGGTCAGTGTTGACTCCAAAGTCAGAATTCCTTTCTCAGACATAAACTGGAGTGCTTTGTACCTCAAGTGTTTGTTTTTATTTCTACAAAGATATATATTTTTGAGTGACCATCATTTACTTATAAAGGCAAATGGCTGAAATGTGTGAATTTTGTTGGCCCAACTATTTACTGTATGAGGGTGAAAATAAGCCACTTAATATTAGGATGCAAATGTCAATGTAAATCTGAAAGAAAAATGGGGGCTTGGCTTTTGCAGGAAGCTTTTTGTTAATGCTGAGAGTTTATAACAAAGGCACAGTTCTCTCTTTACTTGGGTTGTATAATTAGAGGAAGTGACTTACGGCAGATTTCCTGAGCAGGACTAAAATTTATGATGGGGATTCAGAGGGCAGCATTTCAGATTCATGGGTTTCTAAATGTAAAGACTGTATTCAGCATCTGATACTGGTCTAACAGTATTTTTTATTTTATCTTCTGTAGCTTATGGTCTGTAATTTTGTTTATATCTCCTGCCAAATGTAGCATTACAAGAGTAGAACATTACATGCTCAGTGATTGGAAAGGCCGAAGAGGATAGAACATGAACATGAACTCTTGATAACACTAGAATGAAAGAAATACAGGGGATTGGAACAATTGCCTTCATTGGGAAAGAAAGGGCCTTGGACAATGAGCAGGGTTTTGCTGATTTCCATTTGCCACAGGAGGAGGAATTGCTTCTTTTTCATCTGTGAGAGCTGTCAGTCTGGAAAGCCACATGTGAAATGGCTCTGAGTGGGAAAGCAGAGGACAGTTGAAGCTCCTGGGTCTGGGTGGGTGCTGGCAAGGCTCCGCACTGGAGGAGCCCATCTGCTTTCACTGACAATCAGGCTCTTAGAAGTTGTTAGGCTTTGACACCCATCAGAATCCTTCACATGTAAAAGCTGAGGTGTTAAGAAAATGGGCTCCCCTGACTGGTGCCCTACTTTTTCTTCCTCTACAAAATTGGGGGTGGGTATGGCCATCTTAGAATGAGGACGTTCCACAGGTTTCATTCAACTGGTGAGACATGCTGCTGGCATGTGGGTGTGGAAAAAGTCCTTGGAGGTCAAAAAGCCACCTCAGAATACCACAGATTGTCAAAATTCAGTGTGTTTGTGTGGTGGAGTGAAGGCTCTCACTCCACCCTATGCTCCATGCCTGCTTTTCAGCACTGTGCCATACTGTGCCCTTGGCTTCTGCCCTGGTTCACCAAGCCTGTAACTGGGAGGCCATGACTTCCACAGTGATTTTAGCAATTTAGAGACAAATGCTACAGAGCATCTTAAGAATGAAAAGATTCAAATATATGTAAAAGAAGTGAAAAGGTAGAAAAATCTATCAAGAACCAGGATTGAACAGATGTTATTTTTAAAAGACACCTTGTTTTCTTTTGTAAAATTTTTATTAAATTTTTGCTTTATTTTCTTTTCCTCCTGTTCTTCCTCCTTCTTTCCCTCTCTCCCTCCTCCCATCTCCTGGAGATCAGAGTCACAGGTTATTTAATTAGGAAATCTTTGAGAGAGAAGCTGAGCACATGGACCATGATAACAGGTTTACAAATGTCCAAATATTGAACTGAATTGTCATTTTCTGCCCCTACTCTCCTCCTTTCCTCCCCACCTTCTGTTTATTCACTCAACAATCACTTCCAGTGCATCTGTTATTGTCCCAGGTAAATACAGTGTGCTGGAATACAAGAGAGGGCTTACAAACAATGTTTCACCCCAATGGAACCTAAAGTATCCATGAATTCAGTCAGCCAGTATTTTCTGTCTACTATGCCAAAGTGCTGTGTGGAGATAGAAGAAGAAGAAGAAGGAGAAGGAGAAGAAGAAGAAGGAGGAAATGTACACAGTACCCTGAGGGAACTTTTAATTTGGAAAAAGACCTTCCTTCTTGTTTGCCTTCCATACATCTTGTGTTATTATTTTATTGTGTTTTTCCTTTGCCCCCAATCAATGTACCAGCTTCTGTGCTGAGCTCAAGGTGATGAAGAATCCTACAGTTACATCAAACTCTCATATCCCTGTTTAGCTCTAGGGGAAGATGCCAAGAGGTCAGGGCAAAGGCTGAGACTAGAGAAGGTATGGGTTAGGGTGGTTTCACAAGAATCCAAGCAGGGGGAGTAAAATAAGGATTGAGTTCATCTAAAACACATCTTTTCCCAGAGTTTTGCAAATACATTGAGCAGCATATTTACTTTTAATTGCTTTTCACTGACCTGCATCCCTGAAGTCCTATTGGACCCTAAAAATAGAAGCACTGAAATTGCAAACAAGACTCTCTTCCAAACAACCCATTTGAAACCACATAAAAATATTCCATTAGGACATATCTAGCCTGATTTCTTTTCATGAATGAGACAAAGAATTCAAAGTTATGTCTACTAGAATAACCTTGTTTGAATGCACTGTCTCAGTGGAAATGACAGCTGTGGCATCTCAAGGAGTTGCTGGCTATTGTGCTTAGCAGACTTAATTGACTTGGGAAAGTCTCTCAACAGGAATGATCTTGAAGGTAAAGATGTCTGTCCCAATTAGTGACTGAACATTAGGGAGCATTTATTCAGATTTTTCTGCTTTCAATGCACAAAAATAAGGCAATTGATTACTTTCCCTATGTAAGGGTATACTGCAAGGAGTCTCAGTCCTGTTTTGGTTTTTGAATGGATCTAAAAGAAAGATCCAGAGTAATTAAGCTGTTATCACTGAAAGCATCATTTGTGACATGCAAAAATATGAATCCCTGTTTCAAACAAAGAAATAAGGAAGTACTTGATAAGTACACCAAGGAAACTAGAAATCTGTCCAATTATTTTTGGACCTCCGAAGCAGTAAGTGATGGACCAACTTATTTAAGCTCAAAGCAAGAGAAAGTAAAGATAAATGTTCTGAGAAGAACAAAACAAAACAAAAACTTAATTTCAGATTTTTATTCCAATTGTGAGAAATTGTCTTTGTCAAGATTTGAGAATTTTGGGGAACTATTAGATATTGGTTCTGCCATCTAATTTAGTCTATTTAAGTTTCCAAATTTAATTTCAATTTATATTGGGACATTACCCTTAGATGTTTGTCACAAAGTTAGATTTATCTGTAATTTCATCGACATATGGATTTGAGGTTTTTTTTTTTTAACTCAGAATTGAAATAAAATGCAAAGGTAGGGATGGGGATGAAGGGGAAAATAGTACCTTATTTAGGATTGTTCAAAATGAAATTTATTTAATTTCAAATGGCCCATAGCTCTTCTGAAATGCATGTGATATTCAAGATGCTATTACATCATACCAAAACCAACAATTCTGCATCAAAATGTATTGCCACAATAATGCTGTGTAACAAATAACCACAAAAATCTTAGTAGTGAGTAGTAATATGTATCTGTACCGGCTGTGCCTGAGATTAGCTTTGCATGTTGGTGAGGTGGTTTTGTTGTCTTGGTTGGGCTTATTAACCAATCGAGGAGACAGCTGATGATTGGTAAATCTAGGCTGGCTTTGGCTGGCCAACTGAGGTTACCAGGCTCATTCCACATGACCCTCATCCTCCATCGGACTAGATTGGGCATTTTTTCAGGATAATGCTATTGGCAAAAGAGAATGAATGGAAACATGCAAAGAGTCTTGAGGCCTAGGATCAAAACTGGGGTATCACCACTTTCATTCTATTGACTAAACACTTCTTAAGGCTAGTACAGATTCAAGGGACAACGAATAGCTCTCACTTCATTAGTAAGAGGAGCTGCAAAATCACACGACAGAGCATGAATGAAAAGAGAAGTGAAGAGCCATCATTAATGCAATTAATTGACACAGCCTGTTATTAAAGAGTTAGGGTCAGGGCTGTGATCTGAGGGTGGGCCATTGTGAGGCACTGGGTGGGGCAAGATGGCAATGGAGGGAATGGAAGTCATTTGTCAGGGCCCCAAGATCAATGTGGGCTTCAAAAATGACATGGTAGTTGTTTAGTATTAGAACAGTCTCCCCATTGATTCAGATCAATTTTGATACTGGGTGAAGGATAAACTTCTCAAAATTTTTTTGCATTTCTAGAGAAAAAAAAAAGCCCATAATGGTAGTTGTTTGCTGCTTTTATTGTTGTTGTTGTTGTTTTACATATTTTCATTTTGGTATTGTGGTTAATGGTTTCAATACCTGAAAGTGGTCTGGGCCCTTCAGGCCCTCTAAATGTACCTGTTTAAGGCAGATGTGTAGAAAACCAATGGATCCCACTAAAACAGCCTGTACTAAAGGGAAAACCTGTACAATAGCAAGCAGGATCATCGCATGGCATAGACCACTGCATTGGCAAGAATGGAACATAGGTTCAGGCATATTGGGAGCCAGAATAACGTGATGACCAAATTCTCTTCTGGAGTCAGAATGCCTGCTTTGAATTCTGGCTCTAATAGTTATTAGCTGGGTGACCTTGGCTAAGTCACTGAACCTCTGTGCCTCAGTTTCCTTATCTTGCAAATAAACATAGCTTCTACCTTATAAGATTGGTTGGAAATTAGTGCAGTAATAATAGTAAAGCATTTAACTTAGACTTGGTACATAACAAGCAAGGCTTTCATTACTGAAAGAGAGCTGATGGGCTCTCAGAGCAGTGGGTATAACTGACAGAAGCACTGCACTTGGTGTAGATGGGTGGAAGGCATGTTCTGATGAGAAGCAGAGGCAGTGAAGATAAACACTGCCAACCACTAGTGCTACCCAGGGCTACCCTTGTTTGTACAAGCCCACTGCTTCATGGCAAAATTGTGTCCTCTTTTTTTTTTCCCAGTAATTATTTTATATTGAAAAACAGACCTTCCCATAAATAAGAGTTAAAGCAATCACAGAAACTATATTAAATAAAGAACAAATAACCAATTTGCAAGTATTCCTCAGATAGTAATTAATTGCAACCATTTGCCATAATGTAAAACGTATTACTTTTCAAGAGCACCAAAATTAATTGTATTCTGAATTAGTTTCCATCTTAGGTTGTCAATTCACTTTTCTTCCTACAAATCTTTTGTGGCTAAAGATGTTTTAATGTTGTTAGGAAATAGTGGGATCACCATTCCATTATACTTACGTTAATAATCAAAATTTTTAATTACTTAGACTCTCTCCCTGAGGAAGAAACTGATTGTTCTCAAATTATAAATGTCTACAATAGTCTTCTCCCCCATGTACAAGTCAGTTATAGAGAAGCATTTTCCACTGAATTCTAGAATACAAATTTGTCCCCAGGGCAATAGCAGAGATGAATTGTGATGAGAGCCAAATTTTTAGAAAACTGTGTTTAAAGGTTAAGCAAGATGAGATGGATTTTTGTTTTTGAAATTTGGTAATACTAGGTAAGGCAAGTGGGAAGTGATTCCTTCTCTCTTTTGCCACCATCAGGCACATTTAGGTTTGTGGAGAAATGTTTCAACTGTATTAACCATGTTTATAGCTTCTATAAACTTGATGCTTCAACATCTGTCCCCCTGAAGATGCCAGAAGTCCCTTGTGGACACCGTGATGACATGCTTGACTTCCTTTGCCTTGGCTTTCTGCCTCCCTCAGCACCCCTCACTCTTATCTTTGGGAGGATTCTTCCTCCTAGGGTTCACTTTTCAAAAGCAAACCAACTAATTGGGAGTTCACGTGCTCACTACCACCTTCTTGGGCTGTCACACTCCAGGCCACTATCTCTACACCTTAATTATCCCAGGACTTGGCACAGAACAACTAGGGACAGCAACTATGCCCCAAAGCTCACTGCAGTTATTCAAACTAGCCAATTCTGCCTTACCTGTTTCTTCACATGGAAATCACAATAAAATCTTTTGCCTGTGTTTTCCCCCTGCTCCCTCTGCCTCTTGACCAAACCTGGTATTTCCTTGTGTGGCCTCTATGACAGGGTTGTTTCTCCAGATCTTGAGTTTAATAACAATCTTTTTAATGGCAGTTGTCTTCTAATCTGCTGGGCTTGCCATATCTAAATAATAAGAAAACTAAGTTAAAACAAAACAAAAAAAGAGCTAAGTCTGACAGAATCTGCTCATGGCGGTGTTTGTGTGTGCTCTGGAAGCTAAGGGAGAAGTCAAAGTGACCTGTATTGTGGATTATCCACAGGCCACATTATAAATTCTGGAAATTGCCCTAAAACAACAGACGATGGAAGGAGTGACAAAATCTGGTGTGCTCTGGGAAGGTAGTGGTAGGGGCCTAAGACTCCACATCTACCAAGACATTTATTTGATTATATGTCTTCCTGCCATCCAGGCTTGTATTTTATAGATTAGTTATGTTTAAATTATTTATGGACATCTGGTATCACTTCTAGCACATAAAGAGCTTGGACGTCATCACTCTCCTCCACACAAAAAGAAAGCTAAAGAAACTGAAATCAATGACTTTTCTTAGACCCATCTAAGAAAAGAAAGAAAGACCAATCTAAGAGGGTTGAGATCACAGGGCAAACTACTATCCCAAACTGGAAAGATGAACAGTTACAGAGGATTGCAGCTGAGCTCAGCTAACCTGGAGCAGAAGCCACTAGAGCCAATAACTAGTAGAAATTAACAAATTGCTGAAGGATGAGTGTAGACCAGGTTGAGAATTAAAAACTCGTGGGACAAGTAATCTTTGGGGACCCCCACAGTTTCATCAATTTTGCCTACAGGAGCCTCAGCAGATTTTCACAGTACAAATCAGAGAAAAATGCCCTCATACTTCAGGCAAAGACAGGGGAAAAGTAGCCATTTGAAATAATCCAGAGCATTCTCCATAGCAAAGGATTGCTCTCAAGGGAAACTACTCTGCCAGAGCCTTATCTAATCTGGGGGAAGAAGATTTAGGCAAGAAGTTTATGGCTTTCCTGTTTCACCTTAGGGAAGGACAAAAAAAAAAAAAAAAAAGGCTAAGAAATGTTTCTGGAGGTCAGAGCCCAGGGACTCAGGACAACTAAAAACATGAAATTCCACCATAGATTGCAGAATGCCTCTTCTAACCCACACTTTACCACCACACCACATGAGTAGGGCTCCAGGATAAAAACAGTGAATCACAACTGAGGGCCCTGCAAGATAAAACTATGAAAGAATTCATGAGGAAACCAAAAAGATGGGAAACAAATACACAAGAAAACGAAGAGAAACGAAAACTTCTGGCATCTTCAGCTACAACAAACCTTAACCCACCCAATTCTTAAACAGATTAATTTAGAACTTCACAATGAAACCGGATTACCTCAGATCCTATTACCAGATACATTAAGTCCAGCTTTCAACAACAACAAAAAACGACTATGAGGTATGCTAACAGTCAAGAGTAAACACAAAATGCTTCATGTCCGAAGACATAAAGTATTCATGAAAACCAGATCATATATGACAGCGTTTTGGGGATTATCAGATAGTGAATAATAAATATGATTAACATATTAAGGGCATGGATTGGAAAAATAGGTAATATGTAAGAACAGATGGGTGATATAAGCAGAGAGATGGAAACACTAAGGAAGATTCATAAAGGAAATATTGGAGATAAAAAAATACTGTGAGGAAATGAATAATGGTTTTGATGTGCTCATCAATAGATTTTACAGAGCTGAGGAAAAATATTAGTGATCTTGAAGATGTGTTGATAGAAACTTCCCAAATCAAAATGAAAAGACAAAAAAGTTGAAAAATATGGAAGAATATTCAAGAACTGTGGGATGATTTAAAAAAGTAATGTATAAGTACTGAGAATACCAAAAGGAAAAGAAAGGAAGGAAGGAAGGAAAGAATACATAAATAAGTAAATAATAAATAAATAAGTTTAAAGTAATAATGTCTAAGAATTTTCCAAAATTAACAGATACCAAGCCACAGATCCAGAAACTTCAGAGAACACCAAACAAAAAAAATATATATATATAGTAATACAAATAGGTATATCATATTCAAACTGCAGAAAACAAAGAGCAAAGAGAAATCTTGAAAGAAACCAGGTCAGAAAGGGGAAAACAAGACACATTATCTGTAGATGAACAAGGATAAGAAGTATATCAAAATTCTCATCAGAAACTATGTAAGCAAGAAAAGACTGGAGTGTAATATTTAGTATCAATATTTAGTATTGAAAGAAAACTCCCACCAACTTAGAATTCTATATACAGAAAAAATATCCTTCAAAAAAGAAGGAGGAATAAAAACTTTCCCAGACAAAAATTGAAGGAAATTCTTGTCAGTAGACCTGCCTGTTAAAAGAAACACTTCAAAGAGAAATAACAGGGAATGGTATAAGTTAATCACTTGGGTCCATAAATAAGAACATCAAAGAATAAATAGAGGTAAAATAGGATACTTTATTTTTATTACTCAGTTGACCTAAAATCTGTTTGTTCAAAGTAATAATAACAATATATCGGGTGATTATAGGTTATGGATAAGTGAAATGAGTGTCAGTGATGTTAAAGAAGTGGGAGGAGAGAATTGGAAACACTCCCTTATAAGGTATCTGCACTACCTTGGAAACAGAATAGTGTTGTAGAAAGTGAACTTAGATATGTTCTAAATATATATTTGCAAATTCAAAGGCAACCACTATAATTTTTAATAAGATATATATTTTAAGAAAGGAGATAAAATGAAATAATATAAAATGCCCAATTAAAACCAGAGAATTCAGAAAAAGAAAGAGCTTCAAAAATTTAGCGAATAAAAAAGAAAGAGCTTCAAAAACACAGTAAATGCAAAAACAGTTATAAACAGGATAGATATCAGTCTAAATATAGAAATAGTCACTTTAAGTGCATATGAACTAGGGGTGTCTGGGTGTCTCATTTGATTAAGTATCAGACTCTTGATCGCAGCTCAGGTCTTGATCTCAGGGTGGTGAGTTCAAGCCCTGTGTTGGGCTCCACTTGGGCATGGAAACTACTTAAAATAAATATATAAAACTAAATGTCTGCGAACTATTGTACTAATTAAAACACAGATATTGTGAGAGTGAATAAAAAAGAAAAAGGCCTAACTGGACTTGTCTACAAGAAATCAACTTTAAATATAAAGCACAGATAGATTCAAAGTAAAAAGATGGAGAAAGACACGATAATAATGTCAAGCAAAAGAAAGCTGAGTAGCTTTTTAAGTTCAGAAAAAGCAGGCTTTAGAACAAGACAGAATGGCAAAGATAAAGAGAGGCATTGCATAATGGTAAAGGGATCAATTCTCCCAAAAGACATAACAATCCTTAACATGTAAGCACTTAAAACAGAGCATCAAAGTACTTGAAACAAAGACTAATAGAACTACAAGAAAAATAGACAAATCCATTATTATAGCTGGAGACATCAACACCCCTCTATTAGTAATTGACAGAATCACTAGGTAAAAAATCAGCAAGCATATAGTTGAAATGAACAACATCATCATTTAACCAGATTTAATTGATATTTATATAATATTTTATCAAACAACAGAAGAATACATTTTCTCTTCAGATTCACACAGAATATTCACCAAGACAGACCACATTCTGGGACATAAAATATGCCTTAATCAAATTTCAAAGACTAAAAATCATACAAAGTGTGTTTTGAACCCACAATAAAATCAAACTAAAAATCAATGACAAAAGGATAGCTGGAAAATTCTGAAACATCTGGAGATTTAATAAAATGTACGTGAATAAGATATGAGTCAATGAAGAAGCTGGAGAGAATTTCCATCTTAAAAAACTAAGGAACCTGAGCAATAGAAACCTAAATCAAGTAGAAGAATAGAAATCATAAAAACAGGAAAACAAAAAGTAAGGAAAAGTCAACAAAAGTAAAGCCTAATTCTTTAAAAAAATCAATAACATTGCTAAATCTCTAGCACAATAACTAAGGAAAAAGAAAAGACACAAATTACCCATATCAGAAAAGAAGAGATGATCAATACTGATTCCATGGACATTGGCCCAAGTGAATTTAGTCAACTAACATTTGACAAAGGAGAAGAGATAATTAAATGGAGAATAGATAGTCTTTTCAAAAAATGCTGCTGGAACAATTGGATATCCATATGCAAAAAAAATTGTAGACAAAGACCTTATATCTTCTACAAAAATTAATTTAAATGGATCACAGACCTAACTACAAAAATGCACAATTATAAAAGTTCTCGAATGTAACAGAAAATGTAGATGACCTTGGCTTTGGAGATCTGTTTTTAGATACAACATAAAAAGCTCAGTCCGTGAATGAAAAAATAGAAAAATCAAACTATATTAAAATTAAAATCTTCTGCTCTGTGAAAGGCTCTATTAAGAGAATAAGATAAGCCATGAACTTGGAGAAAATATTTCCAAAATACATATCTGATAAAGATCTGATATCTGAAATACACAAGACCACTTAAAACTCAGCACTTAGAATATCATATTAAAAATAGGCAAAAGACCTGAACAGATACCTCACCAAAGAAGCTGAATTATGAATGAGTTGAATTATGTTCCCTAAAATTTGTATGTTGAAGCTCTAAGAACCAGTACCTCCGAATGTAACCTAATTTGGAGATGAGGTCTTTAAAGAGGTAATTAAGTTAAAGTTTTTAGTTTGGGCCCTAAACAAATGACTGGTTTCTTCATAAAAAGAGGAGATTTGGACATAACATGCACATGCACGGAGAAAAGACTGTGAGGATATAATGAGAATGTGGCCTGCCAACACATTGATTTCAGACTTGCAGCCTCTAGAACTGTGAGAAAATAAATTTCTGTTGTGAAAGTCCCCCAGTCTGTGGTATTCTATTACAGCAGCTCTGGCAAAGTAATACAATATACAGATGGCAAGTAAACGTATGAAAAAATGCTCAACGTTGTATGTCATTAGGGAATTGCCAATTAAAACATTGGAAGATAGGTTAAAATTAAGGGATACCACTGTAAAATCATTAGAATGGTAAAATCCAAAACATTGATAATATCTGTTGTTGGCAAGGATGCAGAAAAACAATAAATAACAATGGCTAGTGGGAATGTAATGTGGTAAAACCACTCAAGAGGAAGTTTCTCACAAATCAAGACAATCGTACATGATACAGCAGTCATGCTCCTAAGTACCTACTCAACTGAGTTGAAAACTTACGTCCACATAAAAACGTGCATACAAATTTTTATATCAGCTTTACTCATAATTGCCCCAAACTGGAAGCAACCGAAATATTTATTTTTCAAATTAATTTTATTTATTTCCCAGCTTTATTGAGATAAAATTGACATATAACATTTTGTAAGTTTAGGGTGTAGAATGTGTTGATTTGGTACATTTCCGTATTGCAAAATGACTGCCACCATATGATTACCTAACACTTTCACTATGTCACTTAGTTACCATTTATTTTTGTGGTGAGAACATTTAAGAACTACTCGCAACAAATTTCAAGCATATAATATAATATAGTATTATTAACTATCGTCACTATTAGACCATACAATAGATGTTCAGAACTAATTCATTATATAACTAGAAGTTTGTATTTTCTGACTAACACCTTCCCATCACCCCACCCCTTTTCCCAGACCCACACACATACACACATGCATGCACACAAGAGTTCCTGGTAACCATCACACTATACTCCGTGTAAGTGTGGCTTTTTTTTTTTTAAGATTCCACATATAAGTGACATTATGCAGCATTTATCTTTTTCTGCATGACTTATTTCACTTAGCATAATGCCTTCAAGCTTCATCCATGTTGCCATGAATGGCAGGATTTTTTATTTCTCTTTTCTGAATAATTGTATAGAAATGTCTTTTAATAGCTGAATGGATAACAAACTGTAGTATATTCATACAATGAAATATTATTCAGTTCTAAGAAGAAACATGCTATCAAGCCACAAAAAGACATGGAGGAATCTTAAATGCATATTGCTAATGAAAAGCATATTGCTAATTGCCAGATTGGGAGAGGGGTGGGAATTAGATTAATTAATTAGGTGAATTAGAGATGATTTTTGGTGTGAAACTATTTTGCATGGTGTTGTAATGTTGGATACTTGACATTATGCATTTGTCAAAATCTATAAAACTTTATAGCACAAAGAGTGAATCTTATGTAAAACTATAGACTTTAGTTAATAGTAATACATTTTTGGTTCATTAACTGTAACAAATATACTACACTAATCCAAGACGTTAAGATAAGGGGAAACTTTGTTCATGACTGAGGGCATATTGAGAACATTCTATATAGTTTGTTCAATTTCTCTATAGCTAAAGCAGCCTTAAAAATGAAAATTGGTGTGTGTGTGTGTGTGTGTGTGTGTATACATATGTATATATACACACACATATACATATATACATATACACACATATTAAGGTTGGTGGTATACATTCTATGGGTTTCAAGAAACATATAATGACATGAATCCACCATTATAGTATATAGAATAATTTTTCAGCCTTAGAACCCATTTAGCTTAAAACTCCACCTATTCATTGTTCTCTCCCCTTAAAAGCCCTGGAAAACAATGATCTTTTTTATTGTCTCCAGATGTGTCTTCTTTTTCAGAAGGTCATATGGTAGAAGTCATAACCTTTGTAGCTTTTTCAGATTGGCCTATTTCACTTAGTAATATCATTTAAGCTCCCCCTCATGTCTTTTTGTGGTTTCATAGCTAATTTCTTTTAAGCCCTGAATAATATTTTACTGTTTTAGATGTACCACAGTTTATTTACCTCTCCATCTACAAAAGGACATATTGCTTCAAAGTTTTAGCAATTATGAATGAAATTGTTCTAAACATTCATGTGCTGGTTTTTGTGTGAACATAAGGTTCCAACTCATTTGGGTAAATACCAAGGAGTATGGTTGTTGGATCATATGAGAAGAGTATGTTTGGTTTTGAAAGAAGCAGCCAAACTTTCTTCCAAAGTAGTTATACCATTCTGCATTCTCACCAGTGATGAATGAGAGATCCTGTGCTCCACATCTTTGCCAGCATTTGGTGTTGTCAATGTTCTGGATTTTATCCATTTTAATGGGAGTGTAGCTGTATCTTGTTTTAATTTGAAATTCCATACTGACATATGATGTTGAGCATTTTTTCACATGCGTATTTGTCATATGTATATCTTCTTTGGTGTCTGTTCAGAAATTTTGCCCATTTTTTAATCAGGTTGTTCATTTTCTTATTATTGAGTTTTAAATTTGGAATAACAGTCCTTTATCAGATACGTGTTTTGCAAATATTTTCTCACTGTCCCTGGATAGTCTTCCCATTCTCTTGTCAGTGTCTTTCACGGAGCAGAAGTTTTTAATTTTAATTAAGGCCAACTTTTGAATTCTTTCTTTTTTCATGGATTATACATTTGGTGTGATGCCTAAAAAGTTATCACCAAAGCTAAGGTCATCCAGATTTTCTCCTCCATTATCTTTCAGCAGTTTTAGAGTTTTCCATTATTTTTTTTTAAGGATTTTATATTGGAGATTTTATATAAGGATTTTATATAAGGATTTTATTTATTGGAGAGAGAGAGACAGAGATAGTGAGAGAGAGCAGTAGCAGGGAGGAGAGGGAGAAGGTCTCTCCTTGTTGAACAGGGAGCCTGACATGGGGTTCAATCTCAGGACCCTGGGATCATGACCTGAGCTAAAGACCAATGCTTAACACACTGAGCTACCCAGGTGCCCCTTCCATTATGTTTGGATATGCAGTCCGTTTTGAAATGATTTTTGTGGAGGATCAGTGCTCAGCAAGGGTATGTGTGAGAGAGTCATTCATGTGCCTGAGATCCTAGGAGGACATACTTCAAAAGATTCAGAGAAAAGAGGGACACAATCTCATGGCAGGAATCTGCCTAAGATGAGAAGCAATCCACACTTGAATTCTAACTCAACAAGGAGGAGAAAATAGAAAGGAATCTAAGGAAACAAATATTCGGTACTCTACAGTGAACTAAGTGTATTTTTATTAGTATTATTTTTTTTAAACAAGAAAGTTTCCTGAACAAGTAACTACCAGAGAGTATGGACCTCACAACTAAGCCTTTTGTAAAATATTTCCAAGTTTTCTGTTGATGGAGTTGAGAGCAAGGGCACTGGAAGCTGGACTAAAGGACATATTTTAACCACTAGTCAGTGATGATTCCTCAGTGTCCTGGTTACTGGACTGGGATCTGCTTCAGGAGGTCCCATTGAGGGTTTCAGAGCTTGATTGTTGGCTTTTACATTTTTAGAATAATTTAGGAACACCTACATTAAGTGCCTCAAATTTGTGAATGATATGATGGAAAGGAGGTTCTGCTTCAGGAGATCAGATTATGGACTGTCAAGTCTGGGACAGAGATGAGCATGAGTGAACCAAAGGAAATGATAGAGGAAGAAATGACTCTGCGTTAGCAGGGATTTGGTTTTGGAGGGGGGTGGGGGTGTGTGCCTGGTAGTGGGTATTATAGAGGGCACGTATTGCATGGAGCACTGGGTGTGGTGCATAAACAATGGATTTTGGATCACTGAAACAAAATTAAATAAAATAAAATTTAAAAAAAAGGATAAAAACAAATGACAGTCACATTTGAAAACAAAAAATAATTGAGCTGTTTAAGATACCAGTTTTCAAGAATAGTCAGATGCTGTGGATAAAAGGCCCCCAAAAGGGGCTTTATTGGTGAGCTCCCCACACGCAGAGCTTGGCCTCAACTTTGTCAGAACCAACTGTGTAGAGATAGTCTGTACCGTCAAAAGCTAGAGTCATCCAGTCATACACATAAAGCTTTCCAGAAGTGAATACAAAATGTTCAACATCCATTTCCCTATTTTAGATGAGGATTTTAATGCAAGGGTGGTGGGTGCTTTGTTTCTTCTTGTCAGTGCTTCCAAACTGCCTTAGTACCTCAATGGGCAAACTAAAAAATCTACTGGTATTCCCACCTAAACCCTTGAGAGGTTCTGTCCCGGTTTTTGACTTCTGTGTAAACAGACTTCATTCATCTGAGAGCATGGCTTATAATCCATTTCCTCAATCCCTGGCTCTGACTCCTGGCTAAGACTCTTCAATGTGATGTTTCAGAAGTTGAGTTGTATTATCCCTGAGATTTGAACAGGGCTCTTCTAAGTCCCTCTTTCTTTCCCAATTCTTTTTCTTAACTATGTTTCAGAGGACTAAGTCTCCCAGTCCATGCAAGAAGTGATTTAGACAATGTCTGATTCTTGGCAAGCACCTGGGAAGCCACATTGTAGAGAGGATTCAGGTAGTAGATGGCAGATACAGTAAGGGGCCTGTAAGTCTTGCAACTCAGTGAGTCTGGATCTCTGTTAACAAGCTATCTGAAAAGAGAAAGCCATTAGACTTACTACCAATTTTCAAGGAATACAGACATTAGACATAGATGAATAATTACATGACCTTATAAAGAAGCCATTTCTCTAATCTAGAATTGTGTCGGGGGTATAATCCAGAAAGCAGGTTTCACCCACAGATCCAAGGCATAGAGGAAAGGAGTTGGAGGACTCATATGATAAAAGAAAGGTAAAAATCAGAAGCAAATATATACACTTATTTGGGTCCTGATTCAAAAGAAATCAACTGTGAAGTGACATCTTTGAGACAAATGGGAATTTAAATATGGACTGGGGATTTTAGGTGAAGTTAAGGATTTACTGTTAATTCTGTTAAGTGTGATTATGTCATGGTGGTAATAGTAAAAAAAAAAATGTTATCAGTCAGAGACATATATTAAGTATTTATGGTGTTGATGTAAGAAAATGTTAGGGTTCTAAGCCCATGGCCAAGAAAGAATTCCTGAGATGCCTTTGATACGAAAAGGTGGATCTATTAGACCATGAGGACCAGCCCCGTAGGTAGAAAGAGCTGCACCAGGGTCATGAGGAGTGGCCCATTATATGCTTTCAAGTTGGGAAGGGGTTAGGCATAGTATAAGCCTCCCAGGTATTTTGGAAACAAAGTTTTCAGGATCTTGAGGGGGCTAGCTATTGTTAGAAAAGGTCATTTATTATTGTTTAGTAAAACTCAGTCATGAGACCCTTCAGATGTACATTGGTGGGTCATATGCTTGGGGAATGATCGCCAACAAATATCTGGGGTGGTGGGGGTATAGATAAAGGAAGTTTCTAAAGAAATTTTTATATGGTAAAGTAGACTTATAGGGTTCTGGGGGGTTGGGCTATGATTGCATTTTGCCTTTAGCAAAATATTAATATCAACATTGAGGCAGCTAAGTCCTAGAGGAGTGTCACTCTGCCTGTTTCAAGGACTTGTCAATGGGTTGTAGTAATTTTTCTTCTGCCTTTGTTTCCCATATCAGTGTGATATGACATATCTTTAAAATTCTCTAACAAGCAATGTAGCACAAAATCAAGCAAACAAAAATGAGGGTAGGTGTGGTTAATGAAATAAGATTAACAAAACACTGATAATTGTTGAAGCAGTAACATAGATACATGGGAAATTCCTTATACTGTTCTGTGCTTTTGCTTATTTGAAATGTTTATAATAAAATTCTAAAAGTCTGTCTAGGAAGAGAAAGAAAAGGATTGTCACTGTATTCTGTTCTCTTAACAGACTTATACATCTTCAAATAATATTTAAATGCTGCTTGTATTTCTTATCTGTGGAATTGAATTCCTACACAATTTCATACTAAAATCAGGCCTGAGAGAACAAATGAAGAAACCAATAAGGACTGACAGTTTGGAAAAGTCTTTGATAGAAAGAGCCAAGAACTAGTATCTCCTCTGAGAATGGAAATGTTCTCTTTCTTTCCAAAGGCACAGAATTGGGTGAGGCTATTAATACACTACTGGGTTAAATTTAATTCACAGAGAAATAGGACATTCTAGAATATCCTCAAATAAAGACTGAAGGTCTTAATTGCAATAGCAACTAACAGCAAATCATAAGAAGCATATAGCCAAGAGGAAATCACAAACAATTAAATGACTAGGAAAACACATTTGCTTAAATGGCAATGCAATTTGGAGTTGTGTCTTAAGTATTGTACTGTGAAATTTCAATTAGGAGCTAAGTGCTGTGAAATGGGCTGTGCTTAAGGACTTTGGCCAGCCATTAGGAATGCACTGCGATTTTCCAAGTATGATACAGACAGACAGAAATCAGAATGAAAATTGGTATTTTCTTTGGAGTCTAATGTTTTTGTGCCTCTTGAAGATGTGTGTTTTCCATCATGGGGTATGGGATTGGTGTCCCTATTTGTAAATGCAATGTACAAAATGTACAAGATGTGTAAAGTGTCAGTCTGGGAGTAAAACACAAAGTAAGACAGTTCCTAGAGACTTGGTGCACTTTAGTTCCTTTAATGGAAAGAAAAGAAAGAGACTTCATTATGGTCCCTTCAGGCAGCTTTGTCATTTGAAACACAATCCCTGGAAGTGCACAGTTAAAGAATGTGGGTAAAGCCCGTTGTTTTACTATACACTGCAGCAGTCCTAAGAGCAGCCGTTCTGGAACTGATTGTGTTAAGATGTAGCACTGTTAAATGTGTCTTTGGCTCTGTCTCTCCTGGAGTACTGGAGGGGAGAGAATGGTTTTGTTTCAAAAAATGTTCTTAGAGTTGGTGAATTTAGTCAAGATTATGGATCCATCTCTCTATTTTGGGATTCCAGATATGATTTTAGGACAGAACCTAACTTTGCCAGCTAATGTGGAGAACATCTTAGTCATCTTCTAGAAAAATCATGGAGGGATTGTCAAATACTGCCAAGACAATCTTTCATCGATATGCTTGAGCCCAGCATAAGTTTGCCCTCAGGATCCATGCAGACAAAAATGCAGCCAGTATCTTTTGCCAGGCATTAGAGAGTGTTGGTAAAATAAAGATTAACATATTTCCAATCTCATAAGGAAAGAACACCATGTTGAAGGAAATGTGGGATTTGGATTCCATCATTTAAGCTCAAATCCAATTTTGAGGCTCAAGAGCTGTACGACCTTATGCTGACTTAATTGTGTCTTGGTAGCTTGGACCACAGATTAGGTGGCTTAAACAGACATTTATTTCCCACAGTTCTGGAGGCCAGAAAGTCCAAGATCAAGGTGCTAGGTGATTACATTCCTGGTGAAGTTTCTCTTGCTGTATGTATCCTTGTGTAGTGGAAAGAGAAAGGGCTCTGGTCTCTTCCTCTGCTTATAAGGACTCAAATCTCATCATGGGGATTCCATTCGCATGACCTCGTTACTTCCCAAAGGCTCTACCTCCAAATATTATCATATTGAGGTTTAGGGTTTCAACATATGAATTCTGAGTGGACACAGACTTTTAGTCCCTATCAGTCACTCTTAGCTTCAATTTTGTAATGGAAGAAATATGAACTACTTTATCACACTTGATGGGAATCAAATTCAGTAATAAATACTAGGTTCTTTCTAAGGGAATACTTAATAATAAAACAGATATTATTTAATCAGGGAACTACAATACCATGTACTACATGATAGTGACTTAAATAGGTGCAATGAGAATGAAGATAATAGCAATTTTCTGCTTCAGTTGGGACCAAGGCATGGATGGAGTGAGGCAGTGTGTGGCAGCTCCATAGGAGTTAATCTGGGGAAGCCAGCTCTCTCATCATGACTGTCAGTAAGTCACTCAGAGAATGACTTAACTTCCTGGATCTGCAGCTTCCACATCCATAAGTCCTCATACAATATCATTAAGATTTAAAAAAAATATTTAATTAATATTTAATAAAGTATATTAACATGAGTCATGTTTCAAAAATATGAAAAAAGTGGTCTGGGAGTCTCCCCTCGCTGTTCCCATTTTCTTAGGTCCCATTTACCCACTCCACTAATTGCTATTTTTTCAGAGATGTTTGTTTTATTTTGCTTTCCTTGCTTATGTTTATTTTGGTATTTCTTTATTCTTTTTTTCTCTCTAATTTAAACAAAATGGTTGGATAGAGCTTACACTATTTTACAGCTTGCTTTTTTCCCTTAATATACTTTGTGAGAATATTTTAAATTGTTGAAAGCTGGTCTCAGAAACCATCCTTAGAGATTAAATTATAAAGTTATTTAAAAGTCCTGGTCATAAGCTGGTTTCATGTCACAGAACCCCAGGATGAATCCCACTGTGGCGCTCTTCACCTTGGACACTTGCAGTCCCCACCTGTTTGCTGTGGGATATCACCCACATGTCACAGATGGTTCTTCCATACCCACTGTCTGCCCCTTACCCCTCCCCAGTGCTCCATCGCAGGGGACTGTCACTTCTTCACAGTATAGCTCAGGAGTGTCATGCCTGGTCACTCCTCACATCAGCCCCACACTTTGAAGAACACAGCTACATGTGCATGGCATGCACCATGTTGTGGGCTTCTAGTCAGACTATTATAAAACAGCTGCCTCCCAGAGTGATCTAAAACAGATCACCACAACAGTGTGCTGTTGTTTTCTTAAGTCTGCCCCAAATGAATTGCCCATAGTGCTCAATATTGATCTTTAAGGCTACACAGTCAGAGATAGTGAATATGATTTGTCATGATTACATTTGTGAGGGTCATGAAGGCAGTTCTTCCCTTTCTTGACTCTCCAAAGGTGATAACAGTGGGAATCCAAACCATCTTCCAAAGATCCCCTTGGGGTCAGGTGACATGCTTTCAGAAAAGAAGCTCCTAAACTCCTCTGAGGGATGCTCTGCAGAGACAGACCTCAAAGTCCTTTTGGTTCTTTGGGGGTCTTAGACCCTCAGGAGGCTCAAACGATATAAGGTGTGTGATGATCGCAAAATAATACACAAATCAGTCAACATCCCCCGATAATAAATACAACATCTTATTGAAATATGACTAAAGAGATGTAGTAATGGTTATCTTGCCCTGAATATTGTGTGGTCTTGTGAAAGAATCTTCTACTCTTCTGTAGCCACTAAGTTAGGGAGACCTTCAATATGGCCTGAGATTGGCCTTATCTTTCACCTCTCTGAGTCACTGCATTTGCTTCTTAGTTATCCATAGGAAAACTTCTGTAGTATATAAACCATTTAAAACTACATCATTTATCCAAACTTGTCCCCAGACTTGGACCACTCTTTCTGCAGGAGCATCATGAGAAATGACACAATGTTGAATTAATCTTGTGTCCACTTCTGGGCCTAGCAAGACTACACGTGCTAGATGCTCAGTAAGTGCTTTTTGAATGAATTAATGAGTGAAGGAATGAATGAAAGAATGAACAAATAAATGCCTATACCCTTTTGACCCTGCCAGTCACCATGGAAGCAGAAGGCTGGAGGGAAGGGGAAGGCAGTCCCTGTCTGATTTGGACAGTCTCCCAAAATCTTCTCCCATTTAGTGCCTCCAGTGAGTCTACCTCTTGAGGACCCGGCTTAGGTTTAAATATGCAGGGTGAGGGGCATAGGTTAAAAAGAACTTTTTTTTCATACCTATCAAAAATGAGGAAACGATGCTTTATTTTTCCACAATTTGGTTTTATAAAACAGACAACATTCCTTCTTGAAGATGGTGGATGGTGTTTATAATGTTCTGGGAGATTAATTTGTTTTCACAAAGTGGAAGTCAGACAAAAGAAAGGAGAATCTAACTGCAAGCAAATGCTAAAGATCACACAAGGCATGCTGTAATCTTCAATACAAATAAATAGTCACACAGACCATAAACACATCCCTAGCCTTGAAAACCCATTAGGGAAACATTGCCTATGGCAACCAGAAGACCCTGCTCCTTAATAACTGGACCTTTTATGATGTGTTTCTATGGCAATGAAGCTCTGCCATCTAAACACACCGTCATTCCCAGGAGGAGCTGCTGAACGAAAGCTGCGAGATTATTGGAGGAAAACAAAAGTTCCTTCCTTCTCTTCTCTCAAATCTCAATTTACTCAGGGTGGAGATGGGAATAAGTGGAAGTGGAAACATACCTTGAATTTCAAATCATAGTCTACTGTGATTTTTTGTTCATCTTTTAATTTGAAGTTCTGACTTTATAATTTCAGTCATCACAATTTCATGACAGTTTTCTAAGGGGAACAATGGCTGCTTAGGAAAACAAATTTAGGTCTTACTCGTAGCTATAGGAGAAGGTTCTAAGCAAGGGGGACTGTGCTGGTTCATTCCGTCTGCTCAACCCAGAGCAGGTGTGCCATGTTATTGCTGAAACCTGCCTTTCAGGGGGCTGCATTCTGCTTTTTTTTTTTGCATCCTGCTTTTACATCCTGAGGGAAGGATAAAGCCCTAGCTTAATATTACAGATGTGCTTAAATTAGAACCAAATTTTAAAGCTACATACTTTTCTGATCAATAAGAAATATTTTCTGCTTCAGAAATGACAGTCAGGCACCTGGGTGGCTTAGTCTGTTAAGTGCCTGCCTTCAGCTCAGGTCATGATCGCAGTGTCCCCGGGTCCTGGGATTGAGTCCTGCATCAGTCTCCCTGCTCAGTGGGGAGTCTGCTTCTTTCTCTGCCCTTCCCACTTGTTCATGCTCTTTCTCTCCCTCTCTCTCTCACAAAATTAAATAAATACTTTTTTAAAAAAATAAGAAAAAGAAAAAGAAATAATGGCGATCATCAGGAATGTTGGTTGCCAGGCAGTGTCTTTGATGTTTACTCATATTGTGCCTCACTTACTTCTTACAAAAACCTGGAGACACCCATAAGGTAAATGTAAGGTGATCTCTGATGAACAGATGTGGCATTAAGCTTAGGGAACTCGGTAGAAGTCACTTGGAAAGACTCTTTTTCCTTTCCATAAGCTGATGCTTAGGCATCAAGAGACATACCACATTTCTCATCATCACATTTTGAAATACCCTCTCACACATGTAAAGAAAGAATGTATGGCATGGAAAATGTGTTCAAGGCCTTAAAACTCAAGGGGCCTTCTTCTGCCAACCAAAAAGTGGCTTTGGTAATCCCCAGGTAGGAGGAATGCTACTTTGTTGGCATGTCACAGAGGCAGTGGCATAGTTAAAAAAAAAAAAAAATGTTTATTCATTCGACAGAGAGAAAGAGAGAGCAGGCATGACCAGGGGGAAGGGCAAAAGGAGAGGGAGAAGCAGACTCCCCACTGAGCAGAGATCCTGATACAGGGTTTGATCCCAGGACCCTGGGATCATAACCTGAACTAAGGCAGACACTTAACCAACTGAGCCACCCAGGCACTCCACAGCAGTGGTATAATTAAAGTCTGTCTTGTACCTTGATACTTGGGCTATCAGGATAAGAAGGATCACCTGTGGCAATAAAATATAGTTGCACAGCCACAGTGCTAGTCTGCCAAAGGAAATATTGTTGGTCCCAAGGTCAAGTGTCTGTTTCCAGCTTTTGAGATTCTTAGAGATTGATGGAAAGTCAAAGACACAGGGTTGACTTGGAAACCGGGACTCAGGAAGCCATCAATCATTTCAGTTCTCCTTTCCTTGGACCTTAGAATCCCATGATCTGGGAACATCTGGGTCACTGGGCAGGGATATATGGGCTGTGGAGCCACTTAATTCAGAGCAAAGCCACGAGTGGGTGGTCCCTGGGGAAGTTCTGCTTCCAGAATCTCTATCACTGAAGAACAGTGAGCTTCACCACTTAGCCACTAAACTCCTACCATTTGTTTCATTTGGATATATTTTGTCTTGCCAACCAGACTGAAAGATCAGCCACCAGAACCCCTCTTTGCACGCCTTGCAGCCAAGGCCTAGCCCGAACTGAGAGTGCTTTGGCTCTCTACTTATTTTGGTTGCTTGAGAGTGAAAATTTGCACAATGGACTATTCACACATCCTTGAAATGTTCCAGTAAGAAATGTGCTCCTTCTACTCTTTCTAATTGTAAAGTGCAGTGCTTGAGGGCCTGGATTAGACATGGTCCCATTTGTAAAAAGAAAGAGACATTTATGTTGCAACTATAGAAATAATAACATTTGGAAGATAGAAGTGTCTTTTGAAATCATTTGGTCAAACTTTGTAATTTTGCAGATCAAATCATAAAACCAGAAAGCTTAATGTACTTGTCCATAGTTGCACAGCTAGTCCATGGTATATGAGTATATTACAAACAGTGTGTTGTTTCTAATTGTAATGGACATGACAGCTAGGCCATGTGACGGTTTCTGCTGATATCCTTCTGAAGTGGCCGCATGAGCCAGTCTGCTGGCTAGTCCTGCACCCATGTCCAAGGACCCTTAAGTAGCATAAATTCCCTTGGGTTTTCAAGTGTGTTTCAGATCTTTTTATAAGGTCTGTAAGTGTGAGTAGTTTAAAGGATATACAGTTAATTCTTATTATTTGAGGCAGGTGCATTCTATAAAATAACTGTGAACACTAAATGAGCAACCACTAAACATTATTGCTCCCAGAGGGAAATAGATTCCTCCAAACCTCTGGCCACAACATTTTATCAATTGTTCATTACATAACCCTGTTTTATGTGTGTTTTTATTTAAAGACACCTTATTTAACATGTACTGTTGATTCATTGACATTAAACTCATGGCTAACAGCAGCATAATTCATGCGTGAATAAAGCTTTTCTGACACGTATTTTCTTTATATGGCACATTACAGACTTCTTGCACTTAGGAACACTGGACAGCACTTTAGCACTACGTGTTCTAAACAGTGAACTCACCAGCAAAAAAGCACAAAAATGTGAAAAGCATGGCACTAAGTACACTACAAAAAGGACACTTGTTTTTGTATGAGAACTGAAACAAAACGGCAGAGTATTACCTTGTTCTATGTCAACTAGGAAGGTGTGGATTGGGTGACTCAAACTTTCTGCTGCTCTGCACGTGTTTGCAAATGACTAGGAATTGAATTTTGGATGACAAATATATTGGTAAGTGAATTTTTAAATACGGAATCTGTGAATAATGAGGATCGATTGTATATGCATAATGTTTAGTGGTACAGTAGGACTTTTTTTTTTAGATATTTATTTATTTATTTGAGAGAGAGAGAGAGAGAGAGAGAGATCACAAGTAGGCAGAGAGGCAGGCAGAGAGAGAGGAGGAAGCAGACTCCCCGCTGAGCAGAGAGCCTGATGCGGGGCTCGATTCCAGGACCCTGGGATCATGACCTGAGCTGAAGGCAGAGGCTTTAACCCACTGAGCCACCCAGGTGCCCTGGACTTTTTATCTATTTTAAAGATTTTATTTTATTTATTGAAAGATGGAGAGAGAGCATCCTTGCAAGCAGGGGTTTGGGGACAGCCTCCCCCCTGAGCTCAGAGTCCAACTCGGGCCTACCTCAAGGCCCTGGGATCATGACCGGAACCAAAACCAAGACTCAGACACCCAATCGTCTGAGCCACCCAGGTGCCCCAGTGAGACTTATTTAATAAAACTTTGTAGGGGCGCCTGGGTGGCTCAGTGGGTTAGAGCCTCTGCCTTCGGCTCAGGTCATGATTCCGGGGTCCTGAGATTGAGCCCTGCATCCCTGCATTGGGCTCTCTGCTCTGTGGGGAGCCTGCTCCCCCCGCCCCCTGCCTGCCTCTCTGCCTGCTTGTGATCTCTGTCAAATAAAGAAATAAAATCTTAAAAAAACAAAACAAAACAAAAACAAAACTTTGTAATAATTAAAAAGACCCCACCTTGATCAACTCTTGTTAATTTGTGATGTAGAGCTGGAATATGTTCATCAATTAAAATTAATTAACAATAGATTCCAAGATAAACTTGGTGTTTAGTTTGTGCCCAGTGTTTTGTCGGTGCAGAGGGAATAGAGATCTAGTACAAATGTTTCTTCTTAAGGAGTTTACACTCTCTTTGGGGAAACACATGCTGGGCACCATGACAAATGCTAGCACAGGACAAAGCCAATTATATGTCAGTGGTACAATTATGTGTAAATCTGGGGAAAATCACTCATGAGCTGATTCTTGAAAGACACAGGCACATAGGAGGTAGGAGAGCAGGTTCCCAGCAGAGGCCCACAATGCTAGTAAAGTGTCCAGGTGTGCAGAACCCTCAGAAATGAGATTGGCCTAGAAGGTCAAGGAAAGCCTTCCATGGAATTCTAACCTCAGACTGTTACACAGGAAACATGGGAGTTATTACTTAAACAATTTACTTTGGTAGGTGAAGCAACCTATTTTGAATTCCAAACAGGACCTTGGGATTGCTGGTTAAAAGGGATTGTAAATAGAAGGGAGTAAAGGAAGACATCCTAAATTAGGGAGATGTTTATTCATTAGTTTGTAGTTCATTTCTTTGCTCCTCATTCATTTGTTCATTTGACAAACCTATTTTTTGAGAGTGTTAGTAAAGTTCCAGGTTCTGGGGACTCAGCAACAAAACAGCAGAATGCATTGTCTTTAAGGAGCTTATACGCTGGGTGTGGGGGGTGGTGGTAAAACAAAGAGGTGCTGACATAATATCCTTGGGTGGTCCTAACATCTATGGAGAAAGAAGGAAGGGCAGTGGGGCTGGGCAGGAAGAGTTGCCCAATACCATTGTACTCTGTGGAAGTGATGTTCATTGGCCTTATGGGGACCTTATGGGCACCACTGTGCACAGATGAAGAGATGGGTCCCATTGATCTCAAAGTCATCACAAAGGAGAGAACATCTCCTGCAAATTATGACTTTGTGGGAGAAGGTGCAATCTCATCAGGGACCCTTGGTCTGGATCTACCCTTGATTTGGTGGGAAAGAGTGCAGGAACCAGGAGGGCCAGTAGAGAGGAAGGAGGTAGAATTTGAGAGGTGTTAAGGCATTAGGAGGGACAGGACTGGAACCAATAGAATATGGAGAGCAGGGAACATCTCTGGTTACAGTGTTGGACTATAGGAGCCAGTTGGGGGACTTCTGCTTGGACTTGCTGAGACTGGATTCCTGTGGGTCTTTTGATCAACCACAAGAGCTTAATGCAAATCTCTGTATGGAGTTCTAAGCCTTTCATCTGACACCTTGGCATCTTGAAAGAACCCGTCAGATAGGAATAGTATGGTTCCCACCTCTCATGGGAGAGCCATGGTACAAGGAGGCCAAAGTGATAACACTCGATTGGAATCTGTGACTTAAGCCCTTTGGAGGCTGGGGTGAGGCACTGATAGAAGAGGGCTTTCGGGAAGACCCCAAAGATGGACAGAAGCCTGACAGGCAACTTAGCTGGTTGGTGGCAGCATCAGGGTTACTGCAGAATGAGGAGAAGGGGGACAGCAGGAATGAGCATTCATGATCACTCAGCCCTAACTGTCTCACCAGCCCTACTGTGGGTGGCTCCCTTGCACATCCAGCCTAGAGACCAGCTGCTTGGGAGATTCCAGGTGCCCCCACGGAGGCTGATGGCTTTGGTCTGCAGAGGGAGGGATAGAGAGTTTTGAAAGCTCTCCAGGTGGTTCTAATGAGAAACAAAGATTGAATGAGAAATCAGGTCCACAGGATTTCCAGACACTAATGCCTGGAGCCAGCTCAGAGCAGGAGATCTGGAACAGGCAGGGAGATGGTGACCTGTGTCCTTGCATGCATTTCTGTGTACCATGTGTGCTATTACAAACAGAAATGCAATTGCTAGATGTTTTGATACCATTCCCTAGATTTGATGGATTTTGAAAAGAGACTTTCCCTGAGAAAAGGGCAAGTTGTGTCTTTTTACAGCACAAAGACGTCACTGGTTTTTGATTTAAAGCCCTTTCCTTTGAGGACTCTTGGGCACACACAAGGCGACAGGTCAGCCAGCCCTGCTCCACCCATTATCACAGCACCCCCTTCCCCCATCCTTGTCTCTGGCTTCGTGTCTGCTCCATAAATCATGGCGTTATGCAAATAGAAAAATCTGCCTGTGGCTCCGTGAAGAGAAATCACCCACAAATGTGGATTTCCATGGAAACCAAAAGCAAAATGCAACAGGAAGGAAAGAAAGGGGGAAATTAGACCTGCAGCCTCGCTTTCATCGGTGTCACTGTTTCTCATTACCGCCCCTCCTCCATCCATTTCTTTTACTGTATGTACTTTTAGACAGGAGTGTTTTATTTATTTTTCTTTCCTGGTGGAGTTCTAGAAGTTCAATATTCAGTCTAGAAAAAGATGATTTATTTAGAGCATTGTGGAAACTGTTATATGGCGAATGGTGGCCATTTTCTCATTATTATTAAAGAAAAGCAGGAAAAAGAACTAGGAATCTTCTTCCCAGTAGGAGAGATATAGATAAGCTTTAAAGAACTTGCCAACTGATATGAGTATAAAATACTATATAGGGATTGTAGGGAGGACTGAGAATATTGTTTCTGGGAACTCCTTTAATTATAAGATAGTAAGCTAATCTGCTAGGGCTATGTAAAGAAGTACTATAGACTGGGGGTTTAAACAACAGAAATTCATGTACTCACAGTTTTGGAGGCTGGATTTCTGAGATCAAGGTGTTGGCAAGTTAGTTTCTCTTGAGGTGTCTCTTCTTGGCTTCCAGACAGCTATTTTCTCCCTATGTCCTCACATGTGGTCTTTTCTCTGGGCATGTTCATGTTATTCCCAAATCACCATTGTCATCCTGCTTCTTATAAGGACACCTGTCAGTCTGGATTAGGGCCCACCCTCATTTTAGCTTAATCCCCTCATTAAAGGTCAACCTCCAAACACTGTCACATTCTGAGGTACTGAGAGTTAGGGCTTCAACATATGAATTTTGAAGGAACATAATTCAACCTATAACAGATTCCATTTGGAGAACATGATTTAGAATCTAGCAGGTGAGAGCTGGAGGAAATCTTTCTTAGAAATATGGCCTCAAAACTTGATTTCGCATACAGATCATTGAGGTCCAGGGCAAGTGACTCAGTGCAGCCCACCCATTGGGGAGGGGTGAATGAGAGGTCTGTAGACACCCTTTCCAGCCCTGTTAGTCCATATTTTACACTATGTGGAACTCTAGAAGAATGTGCTTATATCATTATTGCTCTGCCTCTAACACAGGCTACATGTGGCTGCTGGGCAAACAAGCACCTTTGTGAGTGACTGACCATGCTGCCCTCTCAGAACAAGGATGGCAGGCATGATTCCATGTGGATCAATGGTCCTACACAGGGTACATAAGACGTGCTTCTTCAGATCAGCTTTGGAACATCATACCCCGAATCCTGCTGACTGTGATCTGGTAAAGGTGATTCCTGGGGCCTCCCTGTCCAACCTCACCCTCTAAAGGCTTTAACAAAGGAGATAATAAATGAGAGAACAAGAGCTTCTTCCAGTATGGAACCAGATGCAAAAGCCTGCACTCACTGAGTCACTGGAAATTGAAATGGTAGCCCTCCAGCGCTAGAATGCAAAAGGATCACTGCAAGACTTATTAAAAATGCAGTCCTGTTCAAGAGCTTCTGATGAATTCTGAGTTATGGTTCAGGACTACCTCTAACAAACATCCAAGGTTTAGTGTGAATCAAATTATCCTGTGGTCACACCTGGAATAACAATTGTTTAGAATCTCCCTATTCAGAATGTGATCCATGGACAAGCAAGTGCAGAATCACCTGGAAGCTGTGAGAAATTCAGAATCTTAGCCCCACCACAGATTGACTGAATGAGAATCTGAATTTTCATTCAAGTTTGAGAAGCCTTGCTTTAAGCAGCCATATTCATGTGATCTGATGGTCTCCTTTGATAGTGATGGTGGGATTATCCAAATCATTAGTTAACAGGATGTTTTGAAGATGCCCAAATCCTTTAGAAATTATCATTAGCAACCTTGAGAAAGTTACTACCAAAAACTGTGAAAGATAAGAGATTTTATACTAATTTTAAGCTAGTAAATTAGCCTGCCACCATTTCCTGGATGCTAGCAAGGAAAGGAAGACTCCTAGGTCAGAGACAAGTATAGTAGGCAGCCTGAGATTTGGGTGCACATCTTGTCCAGTGGACAGTGTGGACAGGGAGTTTGTATCATAGTAGAGGAGATCTGAGAGAAACTGTAGCCAATGCCATAGAAGGAGACATTATCTTTATTTGCCTGGTCAGGAAAGATATTACACACAGAGAAGCCCAGATATGCTAAGGTTTTTAGTCAACACACAGAGAATTAATTAACAGGACTTAATTCAGGCATATTTTGAGCCTTAAGGAACTTTTGGAAGTAGGCAATGCATATATTTGAATGTTGTAATTTACAACTTGTACATTCTACAACAGAGATCTGTTAAAATCTTTTTACAAAAAGTTAATGGATGGGTCAAAAAGCTATCCAGATTCCTCTGTCAGCTTAATCACAAGACGAATTAGTTAAAATAATATAAATTAAAATATTAATAATAGATGATAATACATTTCTATTTTTAGTACTTTACATTTATCAATGTACTTTCACATTCATTATCTAATTTCATTCTCAAAATAAATTGCTTTCTTTCTTTCTTTCTTTCTTTCTTTCTTTTTTTTTTAATATGAAGAAGACACTCAGAGGGATTAAGTAACTGGTTCAAAGTCACAGCTAATTCAGTAGAGCCAGATCTCACATCTAGGGGCTATGACTTTCTAGTAAGGAAATTTTAGCTGACACAGTTATTCAGTTAAGGAAAAAAAAAATAGAACTAGATTTATGCTTACAAATAAAAATCAATACCACTAATTCTACCAGGAAAAAGAATAACCAAAAGGTATGGATGAATTAATTTTTCCCCTTCTACAGCCATTTTTGTGACAACTTAGCACTTTCCAGGGAACATTTTTTTTTTTCCCAACATGCAGAATCATTAACAAGATTTAGTTCTTCTCACAACATCTGCTTCCCTGGAACTGGGAATCTTGATGGAAATGAAATCCAAGGGAGAGTTGTTATATTAGAAACTTATTTCTGAATCCATTCAAAGAATGTTTCTGAAATATTATAAAAGAGCCTATTGTGGTATCATGTTAACTACTATAAAGCTCACATATGGGAAGCTTTTATCTAATCAACCACACTGCATAATCACAGGCTTAGTAAATCATATTTAGGAGCAGACAGAGATTTTTTTAATATCCCATGCAGTATATTTAGGAGTGTGTTAATGCCAAATTTCCTTTTTTCCCTATCTTTTCTATTTTTAGTCTGCAGTTCATTCTGTCATTATTAATGCTGCCTTACTCCCATTCTCATTTATCATCACATAGGGACAGGCATGTCCTGTGGTTTTCTACCTATGCAGACATTTTCTTATCTATCTACCTATCTATTGTGCAATGCTCCCTCTTTCCTCCTTCTTCCCTTCCTACCTCCCTGCCCCCTCCCATTTTCTTCTCTGTTATATGCTCTCTTTTTTCTTACTACTTGACAGACATCACAGTAGGTGATAGTAAAACAGCGCCTGCTTTCTAGGGTCTTCCTTTCATTGAGTGCACACACAGTTTCTTGGCACAGCTACCAGACCATGGCATGTCCATTCTCTAATGTTAAAAGAATTTGGGGAGGGAATACAAACGGTGTTTCTTTTCAGAACTTTGTTTTATAGGTCACTAGGTTTGTTTTTACCCTGATGTCTTTTTCATAATATCTTTTCAACTATGTGTTCAAATAATACAACCCTTTGGAAAACCCTATAAGCAAAGAATATGGAACCAGTGTTTCTGGCTTGAGATTTTAGAACTACATCAGTGGCCAGCCCCAGTGAATGTGTCTTTGTTATTCAGTGAAAGAGTAAAGACTGAACAGACAGGCAGGAGTTTGTGCCTAGCTCAACTTAGTCACCATATTGGTGGTGGCCAATAGAGGTACCCTTGATAGTTGTACCACTGCCACAAAGCTGTAACCTTTGTGGATAATGTGAGGAATCCTTTGTTTTTCCACAACAAACAAGTAGGAGAGAGGACATAGGAAGGTCAGCACTGTGTAGATGGTGCTTAGCTCTAACCAGTTTCCTGAGAGGGCATTGACCACTGGTGTATGCTCCAGCAACTGAGCCTGCCAGGTGCCCCTTTTACCTGTAATTCTTAAGATTTATATTTCCAGTGTTCTTTCAAGAGAAGGAGTTGAGATGGCAGAGTAATAGGGGGACCCTGAACTTGCCTTGTCTCCAGAACACAGCTCGATCAGCATCATATCCTTTTGAACAACTAGGAAATTGATCTGAGGATTAACAGTCTGCACAATTGGAGGGAGAGGGAAAAAAAAAAACAATCAAAGGGAGAGAACATGACAGATACAAGAGGTGAATCTGGGAGATGTGAATTGAAGGAGAGAAAAGCCATGGTGCTGTGAAGGGGAAGGGCCACTTTTTGCAGAAGGAAGTCAGGGAGAGAGGGAAAGAGCAGAAGAGAGAGCAGCACATAGGGTTTCATAAGATGCCACCATGTGGGGATCCCATTGGTTACATTGGAAAAGAATGCTCCCCTTCCTGGAGTAATTTGAAAGAGAGTATATTGCCTCTCCAAGGACAAAAATCCTGCTGGGCACCATTGAGCAGCTGTTTAACAGCAGGGGACAGAGGTGTATGTAGAAGGTAGATAACCTGGTTGAAACTTTTTTCTGTGCTTCACCATAGATTCCAGCCATAGTACATGCACCCTACAACTTCTTTTCTGGGACAGAATGGTGCTGGGCACAGTGTGAGTCTCTCCTCTGGGGGAGGGGAGCAGGTTCACACTTTGAGAGGTCTTTTAAGATTTGCAGTTTTGAATTCCAACCACCAGCCAGAGATAAAACACACAAATGTGGCACTAGGTGAGTACATAATCCAGGCACAGAGAAGCTGAGGGTTAGGATCTGATGAAAGCCTGGGATATAGGAAGGGAGACTGTTTGCTTTACTGTGAGGGCCTCCTGGACAGCAATGGCCACGATGCCTCTCCTGGGGAGGAGATGGCAGCGTGATGCTATCTTCCAACACCTCCACACTCACCAGCACAATTGGATTTCAGAGAGAAACACAGTGCCTCCAGCAGAGGCTGGAGTCATTAGCACCAAACCCTACCACCTAGTACCTGGCAGGGACATCTTTACAAGGACAGGTCTCAGAAGACCAACACAGGCCCCCCACATGTACCAAGTCTATTGATCACAGAGTGCTCCATAGCATCAGCTTCAGTGCTGATAGAACTAGGACCAAGCTTTCTTATTTATTTACCTGTCTGTCTGTTTGTTTGTTTGTTTATCTATCTTCTTTCTTTGGTATTAGGCTTATAGTATTTTTTTCATTAGTTTGTTTCCTTTTTTCATTTTTTGGATCAGTCTTTTTTCTTTTTTCCTTCATCCTTTCTTGTTCTTTGGAATCAGGCTTATAGTTTTTGTTGATCTGTCTGCTTGCTTTTTTTGTTCCTTTTCTTTTTCTCTTTTCTTGGATCAGGTATTTTTCTTCTTTTTTATCAGGCTTATCCTAAATAAATCAAAGTTTATTGATTTATTAAATTTATTGATTTGGTTAAATCAAACTTTATTGATTTATTAAAATCACCTAGTTAAAGTTCTAAACACTCCTCACTGCAAGCAGGGAGGAACCTATAGAGGACTGACCTGTGGGAAAGAGCAGGAAAAACCCAACAGCAAAGAGCACACAGCTTGAACACAAAATACCTCCTGAAGTCTTAGGTGCTGGGCAGTGTATGACCCTTTAACATAGTATTACTCTCAGGAGCAGGAAACAGGAAACATAACAAACTCTCATAATACACAAAAGACAGAAATCTACACATAATAATAAGATTTTCCCATCAAGAAGAATCACAACCAGGAATTTGCTCAAAACAGATGTAAGGAATATATCTAAAAAAAATTTAGAACAACAGTCATAAGAATACTAGCTGGGTTTGTAAGAAGCATGGAAGACACCAGAGAAACCTGGGCTACAAATTTAAAAAAAAAAACCTAAAAACTAGTCATGCCAAAATAAAAAAAAAAATACTATAACTGAGATGCAAAACCAACTGGGTATAATCACAAAGAGGATGAAAGAAGCAGAGGAAAGGATAGGTGATATAGAAGATACAATTATGGAAAATAATTAAGCTAAAAAAAGAGGGAAAAAAAACTATTAGATCACAAGTACAGACTTAGGGAACTCAGCAATGTCACAAAACACAATAATACCTGTATCATAGGAATCCCAGAAGAAGAAGAGCAGGAAAAGGGGGCAGAAGGTTTATTTGAATGAATTATAGCTGACAACTTCCCTAACCAGGGAAAGGAAACAGGCATTCAAGTCCAAGAGGTATAAAGAATTCCCCTCACAACAACAACAACAACAACAACAACAACAATGACAACAACAAATCTCAACAGGTCAACACCAAGACATATCATAATGAAACGTTCAAAATACAAAGATAAAGAGAAAATCCTGAAAGCAGCTAGGGACTAAGCAGTTAAGGACCTACAGAAATGTGGCAAGCCAGAAAGAAGCGTTGTGATAGAGTCAATGTGTTAAATGGGTAAAATATGCAACCAAAATACTTTATCCAGCAAGGCTCTCATTCAGAATAGAAGGAGAGATAGTTTCCAAGACAAGAAAAAACTAAAGGAGTTCCAGAACACTAAAGCAGCCCTGCAAGAAATGTTAAAGGGGGACTTTGAGCAGGAAAGAGAGACCAAGAGCCAAAAGACTAGAAAGGAACAGAGAAAATCTACAGGAACAATGACTTTATAGGTAAAACAATGACACTAAATTCATATCTATCAATATTACTCTGAATGTAGATGGACTAAATTCTTTAATCAAAATACATAGGGTGTCAGAATGGATTAATAAAAAAAAGATCTGGGGCACCTGGGTGGCTCAGTGGATTATAAAAACAATACCCATTGATGTGTTATTCATAAGAGACTCATTTTAGACCTAAAGACATCTCCAGATTTAAAGTGAGAGGGTGGAGAACCACCAAACGTGGTAATGGACAACAAAAGAAAGCTGGAGTAGCCATCCTTATATCAGACAAACTAGATTTTATCTTTTAAAATATTTATTTATTTGAAAAAGAGAGATCATGCAGAAGGGTAGGGCAGAGGGAGACAGAGAGAGAACTACACCCTGAGTGGGGAGCCTAACACAGAGTTCAAACTCATGACACTGAGACCATGACCTGAGCTAAAAACCCAAGTAAGGGACTCAGCCAACTGTGACTCCCAAGCTCCCCAGACAATCTAGATTATAAACCAAGGACTATATTAAGAGATGAAGAAGGGTACCATGTCATAATAAATACTATGTCATAATAAATACTATGTCATTAAAAAATGTCAAAATATCCAACAAGATGATCTAACAATTGTAAATATTTATGCCCCTAACTTGGGAGCAGCCAAATATATAAATTGATTAATAACCAACTTGAAGAAACTCAGTGATAACAATACAGTAATAGTAGGTGAATTTAATACCTCACTCACAGCAATGGACAGATCATCTAAGCTGAAGATAAACAAGGAAGTAATGGTTTTGAATGACATGCTGTACTAGATGAACTTAAAGATATATTTAAAACATTTCATACTAAAGCAGCAGAATACACATTCTTTTTGAGTTCACATGGAACATTCTCCAGGATACATCACATACTGGTTCACAAATCAGGCCTCAACAAGTACAAAAAGATTGATATCATACCATGTATGTTTCCAGACCACAATGCTATGACATTTGAAGTCCAGTATAAGAAAAAAAAATTAGAAGGATCACAAATGGATGGAAGTTAAAGAACATCTTACTAAAGAATGAATGGGTCAACCAGGAAATTGAAAAAGAAATTAAAAAAAAATACATGGAAGGCAATGAAAATAAAATACAACAGTCCCAAACCTTGGGATGCAGCAAAGGTGGTGCTAAGAGAAAAGTATATAGCAATACAGACCTTCTTTGAGAAGCAACAAGTCTCAAATATACAACCAATATTACACCTAAAGGAGCTGGAAAAAGAACAGCAAATAATGCCTAAAGCCAGCAGAAGAAAGGAAATAACAATGGTTAGAGTAGAAATATATGACATAGAAATTAAAAAAAAAAATGGCTCTTTGAAAGAATTAACAAAATTGATAAACTCCTAGCCAGACTTATAAAAAAAGAAAAGAGAAAAGACCCAAATAGGAGAGCGGGAGGCAAGATGGTAGAGGAGTAGGGGACCCTGTTTCAACTGGTCCTCTGACTTTAGTTATCTATCTATCAAACTATTTTGAACACCCAATAAATCAGTCTGAGATATAAGAATATATATCTGGATCTCTATAAGCACGAAAAGTGCTTTTTGCAAGGTAGGATGTGCAGAGTCATGAATCTGTGGGGAGATACTGGAAGATAAATGGAAGGGGCGAGTCTCCATAAACTGGATCCTGGAAAGTGATATAACACTGGAGCACAAAATTGGAACCCTTAGAAATCTGCTCTGTGAGAGACATCCCTCTCTGAAAGGGGTTCTGGAAATGAAAATGTAGAATTCTAGGTAGGGCATTGTGGTCCCAGGATCCAGGGAGTCACAGAACAAATGAGGATGCCTTAAATGATAGAGTGCCCAAGCAGTGGACCCAGGAAGCAGGTTATGATCAGCAAGTCCAATAAGGGACATTCAACTTGGGTGGCCATAAATCCTGAGCTCAGCTGGTTGGTAATCACTCTTTTCCTGAGTGATTAAAAGCAACCTGAAGAAGACTGGAACCTGCACCTGAAACTGGGCAAAAAGTCACAGAGTGGTAACAGCCTAGAAAGGACACTGGGGTGGCACCCAGACAAGATCTAGGAGCTTCAGGTCTGCTCATGAGCCTGTGGCAACTCATGGTTATAGAGTCAGAAAAGACAGTGTCACTCCCGGGCCTCTGGGACTACCCCTGAGAGAGTTTCAGAGGGCACACACCGCAGGAGGCTGTGTTTTTTGGTGAATACAGAAGTGGAGACTGCTTGTCCTAGAGGGTTTATTAAAGAGGGAGAATTTTCTGCTCTGGGCCAAAGGTTTAGGCATGGCCATTTTTGCTCTGATCCTCTGAAGATGCATGCAAAGCCTCCAGGGAATAAAAGCCACTCAGAGGACCAGTTTTCACAGAGTCCATCCTCCAGAGAGTGGGTAGGAAAACTCCACTCAGGCAGGGATACCTGAGAAACAGCACAGCAGACCCCTCCCCCAGAGGACAGAGTAGAAGAACAGGTGGACAACAAGCCTATGGATCTCACAGGACTAAAATTCCAACACCAAGGGAAATTAATATATTGAGCTCCAGGTGTTGCCTCATGATTCATTTATTTTTCAGATAAAATTCTTCTTTCCTTTTTTTCTCTTTTTCTTATGCTTCTTCTCTTTTTTTTCTTTTTACCTTTATCTCATTTCAAGTAGATGCTTATTATGGCAACTTTTAGTTCATAGTCTCTTTTTAACTTGTATTTTTTCACGTCTACATTTTTTATAGATATATGCTTCATCTTAGTCTTTTTTTTACTCTACTCAATTATCTGTATCTATATATCTATAGGTATATAGCTATAGTTATAGATATATAAGCTTTACTTTCCTTGTAATTTTTGGATGTAGTGTCTTCTAACACACAGACCAAAATTCACCCAGGAACAAGTGGAACACCCTGCTTTGTCCACATTGTGAGATTATAGTTCCTCCTCCCCCGCCTTTTGAAAAACTTTTTATTCTTGTGCTTCATTTTGGCTTTGTTTTTCCATGGTGGCTTCCAACCTCTCTGGATTTTGCTAGGGTGCATATTGCTTGGGTCATGGTTGATATTTTGGACTCCGCGCAATTGCCCACCCATCATTCTCTGGACAGAATGACAAGAAGGAGGGCCTGACACAAAAAAGAACCAGAGGCAATGTTCTCTGCCACAGAGCTAATTGATATAGAAATAAGTAAGAGGTCAGAGAAAGAATTCAAAATAGCAATCATAAAGTCAGGAAGAAAAGCACTAGTGACAATATAGACTCTGTAAGAGCAGAAATGAGATCTAATCAGGACAAATTAAAAAATGCTATGAATGAGATGCTGTCTAAATTAGATACTCTAATACTCAGGGTAAATATGGCAGAAGAGAGGATAAGTGATGTAGAAGATAAGATGATGGAAAGGAAGGAAGTTGAGGAAAACAGAGATTATCAGCTAGTGGCCCATGAAAAAAGGCTTGGAGAGATTAGTGATGCCATGAAATGTTCCAATATCAGAACATTGGAATCCCTGAGGGGGTGGAGAGAGAGAAGAGAGAGAGAAAGAGAGAGCAAGCCAGAGAGTATAACTGAACAAATCATAGCTGAGAACTTCCCTAATTTGGGGAAGGAAATGAACATTTGGGTCCAAGAAGTAGAGAAGACCCCTCCCCCCAAAAGTAGATCAACAACCTGACATATAATAGTGAACAATACAAATCTTACAATCTAAGAAACTATCCTGAGAGTTGCTAGGGAGAGAGGTTCCTTACATATGGAGAGAGGAACATCAGAATGACATCAGACCTATCTCCAGATACCTGGAAAGCCAGATATGACAAGACATATTCAGGGTACTAAATGAGAAGAACATGCAGCCAAGAATACTTTATCTAGCAAGGTTGTCATTCAGAATGGACAGAGAGATAAAGAGCTGGAGGACAGGCAGAAACTGAAAGAATATGTGACCACCAAGCCAGCTCTTTAAGAAATATTAAGGAGGATTCTGTAAGTGAAGAAAGACCCCAGAAGTAATATAAACCAGAAAGCAATTGAGACAATCTACAGAAACAGGGATTTTACAGGCAATACAATGGCACTAAATTCATATCTTTCAATCGTTACTCTCAATGTAAATGGGCTGAGTGAAAAGACACAGGGTTTCAGATTGGATAAAAAAGCAAGACACATCCATATGCTATCTACAAGAGACTCATTTTGAACCTAAAGAAGGCTCCAGAATGAAAGTTATGGGACAGAGAACAATTTATCTCACCAAAGGATCTCAAAAGAAAGTTGGGGTAACAATCCTCATATCAAACAAATTAGATTTTAAAACAAAGACTGTAGCAAGAGATGTAGAGGACACTATTTAATACCTAAAAGGGTTATCCAACAAGAAGATCTAAAAATTACAAATATCTATGCTCCCAACATGGAAGCAGCCAATAATATAAACCAATTAATAATAAAAAAAGGAAACATATTGATAATAATACATTAATTGTAGGAGACTGTAACACTCCACCCTCAGCAGTGGACAGCACATCTAAGTAGAAGATCAACAAAAAAGCAAGAAATTTGAAGTACACATTGGACCAGAAGGACTTTGAATATTATACAGAACATTCCATCCTAAAACAACAGACTACTCATTCTTCTCGTGTGCACGTGGGACTTTCTCCAGAATAGATCACAAACAGGGTCACAAATAAGATCTCAACTGATATCAAAAGACAGAAATTATTCCCTGCATATTTTTAGACCACCGTGCTTTGCACCTGGAATTCAATCACAAGAGGAAATTTGGAAGAAACTCAGATACTTGAGTTAGAGATCATCCTGCTAAGGAAAGAATGGGTCAGCCAGGAAATTAAAGAGGAGCTTAAACAATTCATGCAAACCAATGAAAATGAAAGCACATCAGTTCAAAACCTATGGCATACTGCAAAGGTGGTCCTAAGAGGGAAGTACATAGCCATCCAAACCTCTCTCAAAAAATTAGAAAAATCCCAAGCACAAAGGTAACCTTACACCTAAAGGACTTGGAATAAGACTAGCAAGTAAAGCACAAACCAAGCAGAAGAGAAATAATAGAGATTAGAGCAGAAATCAATGAAATAGAAACTAGAAGAACAGGAGAACAGATCAACAAAACTAGAAGATGTTTCTTTGAAAGAACTAAGATAGATAAACATCTGGCCAGACTTATCCAAAAGAAAAGAAAAGGGATCCAAATTCATAAAATCATGAATGAAAGGAAATGGGAGAGATCATGACTAACACCAAGGAAATAGAGACAACTATTAGAACTTATTACCAGCAGCTATATGCCAATAAACTAGGCAATCTGGAAGAAATGGATGCATTTCTGGACACTAACAAACTACCAAGACTGAAACAGGAAGAAATAGACAATCTGAATAGACCAACGATCAGTAAGGAAATTGAAACAGTTAAAAACAAAAAAACCACAAAACTTCCCCAAAACAAGAGTCCAGATCCAGATGTCTTCCCAGGGAAATTCAACCAAACTTTCAAAGAAGAAATCATACCTATTCTACTGAAGCTGTTTCAAAAACTAGAAACGGAAGGAACGCTTCCAAATTTGTTCTATGAGGCCAGCATTACCTGATCCCCAAACCAGAAAAAGGCCTCATCAAAAAGGAGAATTACAGACAAATATCCCTGATGAACATGGATGTCAAAATACTCAACAAGATCCTAGCCAATAGGATCCAACAGTACATTAGAAGGATTATTCACCACAACCAGGTGGGATTTATGCCTGGGCTGCAAGGGTAGTTCAACATGTGCAAATCAATCAATGTGAGTGATCACATTAACAAAAGAAGAGACAAGAACCATAGGATCCTCTCAATAGATTCAGAAAAGCATTAGAAAAAATACAATATCCTTTCTTGATTAAAACACTTCAAAGTCTAGGGATGGGGGTACATACCTCAACTTCATAAAAACTGCCTGTGAAAAGGCACAGTGAATATCATTCTCAATGGGGAAAAACAGAGAGCTTTTCCCTTAAGGTCAGGAACACAACTGGGATGCCCAATCTCACTAATGTTGTTCAACATAGTACTAATTGTCTTAGCCTCAGCAATCAAACAATAAAAAGAAATAAAAGGCATTCAAATTGCAAAGAATAAGTTAAACTCTATCTTTTCACAGATGACATGATACCCTATGTGGGAAATCCCAAAGACTCCACCCCCAAATTACTAGAACTGATATTGCAATTCAGCAATGTCGCAGGATACAAAATCAATGCACAGAAATTAGTTGCATTTCCATATACTAACAATGAGAAGAAAGAGAAATTAAGGAATAGGTATGTTCCATCTATAATAGTGCCCCAAATCATAAGATACCCAGAAATACACCTAACCAAAGAAGTAAATGATCTGTATTCAAAAAACGATAGAAAAGTTATGAAAGAAATTGGGGAGGACACAAAGAGATGCTAAAACATCCATGATCATGGTTTGGAAGAATAAACATTGTTAAAATGTCTCTTTTGTCCAAACCAATCCACACTTTCAAAGCAATCCCTATCAAAATTCCATCAACTTTCTTCACAGAGCTGGAACAAATAATCCTAAAATTTGTGTGGAACCAGAAAAGACCCCAAATCACCAGGGTAATGTCAAAAAAGAAAACCAAACCTGATGGCATCACAATGCCTGACTTCAAGCTGTATTACAAAGCTATCATCATCAAGACAGCATGGTATTGGGACAAAAACAGAACGAAAGGTCAATGGAACAGAATAGGGAGCCCAGAAATGGACCCTGAACTGTAGGGCCAATTAATCATTGACAAAGAAGCAAAGAATATCCAATAGAAAAAAGACAATCTCTTCAACACATGATTTTGGAAAAACTGGACAACATGCAGAATGACACAGGACCATTTTCTTATCCATTCACTAAAATAACTTCAAAAAGGATGAAAGACCTAAATGCAATTAGGGAAACCATCAAAATCCTAGAGGAAAACACAAGCAGAAACCTTTTTGACCTCAGCCATATAGCAACTTCTTACTAGACATGTCTTTGGAGGAAAGAAAAACAAAAGCAAAAATGAACTACAGGAACTAGATCAAGATAAAAAACCATCTTCACAGAGAAGGAGACAATCAAGAAGACTAAAAGGCAACCTTGAATGCAATAAGATATTTCCAAACAACATATCTGATAAAGATCCAGAATCTATTAAGAAACTCATCAAAATCAACACCCCCAAAATAAATAATCCAGTTAAGAAATGGGCAGAAGACCTGAACAGAAATTTCTCCAAAGAATAAATATTAATGGCCTACAATGAATGAGAAAATGCTCAATGTCACTCATGATCACGGAAATTCAAAACAAATCCACAATGAGTTACCACCTCACACCAGTCAAAATGGCTAAAATTAGTAACTTAGGAAATAAGAGATATTAGTGACGATGCAGAGAAAGTGCAATCCTTTTTCACTGTTGGTGGAAATGCAAACTGATGCAACACCTGTGGAAAATGGTATGGAGTTTCCTCAAAAAGTTAAAAATAGAATTTCTATGACCCAACAATTGCACTACTAGGTATTTATCCAAAGGATGCAAAAATGCTGATTTGAAGGGTCTCCTGCACCCCAGTGTTTATAGTAGCAAAGTCTACAATAGTCCAAATATGGAAAGAGTCTAGATGCCCATCGACAGATGAATGCATAAAGAAGATATGGTGTGTGTGTGTGTGTGTGTGTGTGTGTGTGTGTATACATATATGTGTCTGTGTATATGATGGAATATTACTCAGCCATCAAAAGGATGAAATCTTACCATTTGTAACAATGTGGATGGAACTAGAGAATATTAAGCTAAGTGAAGTAAGTCAGAGAAAGAAAAATATCATATGATTGCAATCATATGTGGAACTTAAGAAAACAAAACAGATGAACATAGACTGAGGGAAAACATCTGCAGGTCATATATCTTATAAAGGACTTATATCTAGAAAATATAAAGAATTCTCAAAACTAAATAAGAAAAAATCAAACAACCCAATTTTCTTAAGTCAGCCAAATATTTGAACATGCATTTCACAAAGGAACATATATGAATATCAAATTAGCTCCTGAAAAAATAGTTAACATTATTAGTCATTAGAGAAATGTAAATTAAAGCCACCATGAAATAGCACTTCATACTTATTAGAATGGGGGAATTTAGGAAGAGTGACTATGACAAATGCTAGCAAGTTTCAGAAGAACTAAAAGTGCCATGTAGTGCTGATGGATATGAAATTATTTTGGAAAACAGTTCAGTATTTCCTTAAAAAGTTAAAAAAATAGGTGTGCTTGGGTGACTCGGTTAAGCATCAGATTCTTTATTTTGGTTCAGGTCATTATCTCAGAGTCTCTGGGGGTAGAGCCTGCTTAAGATTCTCTCTCTCCCTCACATGAAAAAGTGCTCCACATCACTCAGCATCAGAGAAATACAAACCAAAGCCACAATGAGATACCACCTCACACCAGTCAGAATGGCTAAAATTAACAAGTCAGGAAATGACAGAAGTTAGTGAGGATGTGGAGAGAGGGGAACCCTCCTACACTGTTGGTGGGAATGCAGGCTGGTGCAACCAGTCTGGAAAACAGCATGGAGGTTCCTCAAAAAGTTGAAAATAGAGCTATCCTATGACCCAGCAATCCCACTACTGGGTATTTGCACTAAAGATACAAATGAAGTGATCCAAAGGGGCACGTGCACCTGAATGTTTATAGCACCAATGTCCACAATAGCCAAACTATGGAAAGAATCTAGATGTCATCGACAGATGAATGGATAAAGAAGATGAGGTATAGATACACAATGGAATACTATGCAGCCATCAAAAGAAATGAAATCTTGCCATTTGCAATGACATGGATGGATCTAGAGGGTATTATGCTGAGCAAAATAAGTCAATCAGAGAAAGACAATTATTATATGATCTCTCTGATATGAGGAATTTGAGAAGCAGGGCTGGGGGTTGTTGGGGGTAGAGACGGGAAAAATGAAACATGATGGGACTGGGTGGGAGACAAACCATAAGAGACTCTTAATCTCACAAAATAAACTGAAAGTTGCTGGGGGGTAGGAGGGTAGGGGTAAGGTGGTTTGGGGAGGGTATGTGCTATGGTGAGTCCTGTGAAAAAGGTAAGCCTGATAATTCACAGACCTGTACCGCTAGGGCAAATAATACATTGTATGTATATAAAAATAATTTTTTAAAAAAAATTCTCTCTTTCCCTTTCCCTCTGCCCCTCCCCCCGACCTCACTCTCTCTCTCTAAAAAATAATAAATAAATAAATAAATAATAATAATAAATAACTCAGCTACCATTCAATTTCAAACTTTCTACTCCTAGCTTTTTACCTAAGAGGACTGAGAGTGTGTGTCCACACAAACATGTATACATGAAGGTTCAAAGGATTTTCTTTGTAATAACTAAACACTGCAAACAATCCAAATGTTCATCACCAAAAAAGATGACTGAACTGTTGATTCAAGCTACAACATAAATGAATCTCAATATATTACACTCAATGGAATAAGTCATTGAGAACATAAAAGAAATGAGAAAAAGAGGACATAGTCTGATTTCATATATAAAAAACTCTAGAAAATGAAAATGAATCTATAATGACAGGGCAGATAATGGTTTCCAGGGTGAGTTGGAGGCAAATGTGAAGGACTACAATGGCATGTAAGGAATTTTGGAGGATGTTGACTATCTTGATTGAGGGGATGATTTTATGAGTATCAAAACTTAGCGAATTGTATTTCTTGAATATGTGGTTTACTGTATGCCAATTATAACTCAATAAAGCTCTTTTTAAAAATTAAACTCCAAATCTTTTTTTTTTTTTAATTCAAGTTACTTAACATATATTGTAGTATTGGTTTCAGGGGTAGAATTTAGTGATTCATCACTTACAAATAACACCCAGTGCTCACCCCAGCAAGTGCCCTTCTTAATGCCCATCTTCCATTCAGCACATTCCCCCATCATCCTTTAGTCCAGCAACACTCACTTTGTTCTCTATAGTTATGAATGTCTTATGGTTTGCCTCCCTTTCTGTTTTATCTTATTTTATTTTTCCTTCCCTTCCCCTATGTTCATCTGTTTTGTTTCTTAAATTCCATGTGCATGTTAGACTCAGCTGGTCAGTGTCTATGATAAAACCTGCTGTGATTCTGATTGGCAGTGCATTGGATCTGTGGATCAGTTTAGGAAGGAGATACATATTAACAGTATGAATCTTCTAACCCATAAATAAGACACATCTCTTCATATATTTAGGTCTCTCATTCTTCTCAGAAAAGATTCAAAGAAACTTTAATCTCTTGAAATTTATAATTTTTATTTTTTGTTGTTGTTGAGTGAAAGGAAAGGACAGAAACAAATTCACAGGCCATTATTTCTGGAGCCAAAACCTTGACCCTCCTTCAAAGTCATCACCTTGGCTTCTTTGGGAGAAATAATTTCAATCTTCCTTTCAGTTACAATTTACCCATCAGAGAAGTGGGTTTTTTCTTTACTCCACTGGCATGTCTAGGTTCAATTGTTTATCATAATTATTCTAAAAATCTGAGGTTTCATTATCTTCTTGCTTTTATCCGTGAATTGTAATTTTAGTATTTGGAATATTACTCTTTATTTTCTTTCATCATTAAGTTGGCAATAAAGGGAGTTAATTATACAAATACTTTACAATTAAAGAACAAAGCAAAAACATCAGTATAAAGAAATATTCTGTATCAGCAGCCCATTAAAATCTGCTATTTTAAGACATAATAACACTTTTAATTAACTTACAATAGGCTTTTCTATTACAATGAATTAAACTCTTAGATATACATTAAAATCCTGCTAAACAAATCAATTAAAACTACAGAAGTCAAAAATAATATCCTGACATTAATAACACCTTATATTATTAAATGGCCATGTTGAGAAATAGAATTTTTTTTTTAAGGATTTTATTTATTTATTTGACAGACAGAGATCACAAGTAGGCAGAGAGGCAGTCAGAGAGAGAGAGAGGAGGAGGCAGGCTCCCTGCTGAGCAGAGAGCCCGGTGCGGGACTCGATCCCAGGACCCTGAGATCATGACCTGAGCCGAAGGCAGAGGCTTAACCCACTGAGCCACCCAGGCGCCCGAGAAATAGAATTTTTTGTTCCATTTCAAAATTAAGGTAACTGCATTTTGCAGTAAAGGGACTGGATCAAGCATCAAAAGACCTGGACTTGAAACCCATCTCTGCTTCCTGCAAGCTATCAAGCTAAGACTGACTTTTTAAAAAATATAACATTTTATTAAAAAACAAAACAAAACAAAACTTTATCTTTGGGGCACCTGGGTGGATCAGTCAGTTGGGCATCTGCCTTTGGCTCAGATCATGATCCCAGGATTCTGGGTTCAAGCACTGGGTCCAGCTCCCTCTTCCTTTGCAGCTCCCCCTGCTTGTGCTGTTGCATACTTTCTCTCTTTCTTTCTGTCAAATAAAGAAATAAAATCTTGAAAAAAAAACCCCTAAAAAATAAAATAAAATAAACTTTATTTTCGTAGAATATATTTTCACATTAGAGAGTCTTACCATGGGAAAATAACATTTTATTACTTACAGTTTTATATTTATAGACAGATTATTTTAGGACAAGTGAAATAAATACATTTGAGGGTTAAGTCTCAGTTTAGATTCTGTAATATTTTGATATATCTATAAAGGGACCTCTTCCCTACATGAAACTTCTCTTTACTCAGAAGCTCTCCAGGCTCTTCTTCCCAGGATTTAGAAATTAATAATGTGAAGTATCAGTATTTCCTAATTTTAAAGTTTCCCAAGGACACATAACCGTCAGTAATTGGTATCAACTGAACAGAGAGGGAAGTTTTCAAAAATTAAACACTAATTTTCTGCACAGCTCTTACTTAAGAATTAACAGGCTTTCCCTTTCTCCATCTTTCCCAGAACAAACACAGAAGTTTAATCAGGTATTGATAGAAATAAGGCTGAATTCCCTTAAAAAAATTGATAAGCTAATAGGCAAAATCTCATACATAAAGTTTAGTTAGGCTGTGAGTCTTGTGAGAAGCTAGGAGACAATCCCATAAATTCATCTCAGCAAGGAACCAAGTCTCCAAATTTCTTGGATACAATTTCTCTCAAACCCTTCCCTCAAAGACTAAAATAACCAGGTGATTAGGAGAAGAGGCTTGGATTTACCTGTTATTTCCTCCTTAGTGTGATTTGAATTGCATGACAGAGCAGAGGTAAAGAAGTGAACAGTCAATTCTCAAGGCATTAAATAAAAAAGGTCAGAGTTTCCACAGCATGATGACAGCTTTGCAGATGCCCACATCATGATAGTTGAGACAACAAAGTCCAGCAAAGATTAAAGCTGAGAGTGCCAAAACACCTACCTTAGCAGGTTTCTACAAAGCATTGCCTCGAACATAGTCAGGAACCATTTGTCCAAGGCCCCAACTGACTATGGAGAGTGCAGGTTTGCATCTAGGAAGTAGTTGTCCATTGCAGAGCCAAGATTCAAATAAGCAGCTGGATTGGGTCCAGGAGCAAAAATTTGACAACGCTCTAACCAGTCCAGTGGAGAAATGCAGTCTTAGAACCAGAATGGTAGTTGAGTGACAGGTGAATGTGCTCTTTTCTACACCATTCAGGGGTAGGCTGGTCATGGAGAAATGCTGAGACATGAGCAGGTCTGACACTGGGATTTGGAGAAAGAGAGTTCAGCCCTCTTGCACACTTCACAGGACACTTGGCCTCCAGAGACTTGCCATCTCTCTCCTGAAGGCTCAAGGTCCTAGGATTGACATTCTTTTTCTCTCTAGAGAGTTGGGGAGGAGCAGAGTGAGAGGGAGAGAAGTAGCACGGTCCCAAGTAGCACGGTCCAATGTTGGACTGGATCTCACATCCCTGAGATGGTGACCTGGGGTGAAATCAAGATCCAACACGCAACCAACTGAGCCACCCAGGTGCTCCTCTAGGACTGACTTTTAATGGATGCAGGACTGCCTGGTCCTTTTCCTAGACAGAATCTGATTTAGAGTGTAGGTTCAGGGTCAATCTCTTTCTCATGTATTTATTTCCTGTGTAGCCTTTGGTAAGTTACATACATGTATAATCCTCAGTTTGTTCATCCAAAAAATATGGATAAAAATAACATCTATTGCATAGGGTTGTTGAAAAGATTAAAATATAGAGTACATGTAATATGTTTAATATAATACTTAGACAAAAATTTTTCCCTCTTATTACATCATATACTTTCTTCTTAGAACATTGTTATAGAGAACCAGGACTCTACTCTCCCCCACCCCCATAAATTATTGCATTTCTAAGAAAGTGGGTAAGAAATTATCTGTGGACTGTAAAAGTTGATATTCCTCTACCACTATGTCTTTTTTTTTTTTTTTTTAATTGTTAGCATCCCTTGAACTTCTGGGCTAATTCTTTACATAAGCTGTTTTCAGATTCTGTTCTGTTTTACGGAATTTAATAGGGGATGGAAAGCAGGCCAAACTCAGAGATCATGTATTCAGCTGCAAATAAGTCCCCAGTACAATTTTATTAAAAAAAAGAGATAATGGATAAAATATTTTAAAAATATTTATAGTTTTATTATTTTTAAAAAGATTTTTATTTATTTATTTATTTGACAGACAGAGATCACAAGTAGGCAGAGAGGCAGGCAGAGAGAGAGGAAGGGAAGCAGGCTTCCTGCTGAGCAGAGAGTCTGATACGATGTGGGGCTCGATCCCAGGACCCTGGGATCATGACCTGAGCTGAAGGCAGAGGCTTTAACCCACTGAGCCACTCAAGTGCCCCTATAGTTTTATTTCTTAGTGCTATTCTGTGCTACTATGGACAGACAAGATTTGCCCTGCATTATGATCTTAGTTCAACTAAAAATTTAGGTATACAATTCAAATATAATTGCATGTACTATCATGTGTGGGCAAGAAAAGGCACTTGAGTGTTCCCTCTTCCTCATTTCGGTAGCATAATAAGCTAAGGAAATACCAGAAGGGACAGAGAGATATTCTTTTATTAATAAGATAATTACTAATGAGTATAATAGCAGCTATTAGATTTATTTTCAAAGATGTGTCAAAACATGTTTTAATTCCTCATCATTTAGTATGTGCATGACAGGCATTCAGCTCTCTGATGCAAAGAACATCTTTTCTTTCTGGAGGATGTTTGGGTCCTATTGATGCACTGTGACCACCGTAAGTGGCCCAACTGCACTGTACCCCCAAGATATGGATTCACCTGGTTACTGGCCACAGCCTCTCCATGGTCCTTGTTCACATGCTTCTGCTCTGTCCCAGATCCCTGCCTTTGTCCTTCCCTGACCAATGTCGGAGAGTATCGCTGAGTGAAAAGCTCTTTATAAAACAAGAAGAGGTGGAATGACCAAGGCTAATCAGATTTGCCCTCTTTGAATTGGACAGAGAAATATGGAGGAAGGGTCCAGTCAGTTTCAGCAGAAGGTGTTGAGATGAAGGAGCAAAGAGTGGCCGGCCGTAGGAGACCATGAGGGAGCTGGGAGTTTGAGTCAGCAGAAACTGCAAGAAAAAGAAAGCTCTTTAGGGAACCAGGTGAAGTGTGCAGTCAGAAGAAATATGAGTGTTATGCAGAGACTGAAGATGGCCATATCCTTTTGCTGCCTTGAGTCCTTAGTGACCTGCAGCTGAGATTTCCTGCACAATTATGGTGTTTAGCTTTGTGTAAGTCCCATATACACACTATTCCTGAGTCCCTATGAGATTCTTCCTCCCTTATTTCCACATTTATCCTTATTATCAAGGCTCCACACTTTCCTTCTATTACCTGAATTGTCTAAATAACATACCAGCCATATTTCTGTACAAGAGTCAGCATTATCAAAGGAAAGATCCCCCACGTTTTAGGGTAGCTCAAATGGCTTCCTTGGGTACTAGAATGTTCTTTCATGTTCTGTTTTAGGTTGAGTTCAAGCTGGTTCCACCGGGGAAACCTACTGATTATGGTTCCTGAAGCTTTTCTGGGAAGAAATTACAAATGTACTTAAGTATGAAAATTGCAAATTTTCACAGAGACTCATCTTTATAGCCTTCTTTCATAACCAGGAAGTAGTGTAGATATAAAAGCTATTTTACAGTGTACATAACATAGGCAGTCCTTGCTCTGCATGGCAGTGTAAGACTATAAAAATGTCCATGCAAGTTGAAGCTATGCAAAGCAGAACAATCAAAGGGACTCAGAAATTTTTTTGAAACATCAAAATTTGCTGAAACCTAAAAAATTAAAATATTAAACATTATATTTTTAAAAGACTTTATTTACTTATTTTAGAGACAGAGTACAAGCAGGTGCAGGGACAGCAGGAGAGGAAGGGAGAAAATCCCAAGCATACTCCATGCTGAGTGCAGAACCCAATGCAGGGTTTGATCTCAGGGCTCTGAAATCAAGAACTGAGCTGAAATCGAGTCAGATATTTAACCAACTGAGCCTTCCAGTTACCCCTAAATGTTAACATTTTAAAATGTACTCCAAATTTTTAAATTTAATTTTAAAGTAATTAAACATTGAATTTTTAATCTCTTAATTAAAATTTAAATGTAACTTAAAAATTTAATATAAACTAAATAGTAACATTCAAATTTTAATTAAATATTAACATTTGTTGACACATCCAATTTTGTTGAAACATTAAATATATAGGGACATACAATAAATAAATAAACTGTATACTATATAATAAAAAGTACAGTGTAATAGTTTTTTGTAAATTAAATTTTTAAAATTAATTTTGTTATAATTTCAAATTTATGGAAAAATGTAAAACTGATATAAGGAACTTTACCCCATTGTTTCCATTTTTCCCCATTTACTTTCTCATTATTACTTTTTCTCTTTCCCACACCTGTTTTAAGTCTGACAGAATGTTCTGGTCACTCACTGTCTCCAGAGTGTATTTCCTAAGAACAAGGAATCCTATACAATGATCAGAACAGGAAATGTAACATTGATACTGTTATCAAATCCACAGTCTATATTCAAGTTTTCTCACCTGTCCCAATAATATCCATTATAGATATTTAGCCAAGTGCAGGATCCAGCCCAAGATCAAGCATTGCTTTCAAATGTCACCTCTCTTTAGTTTCTTTTAATCTGGAGCAGGTCTGCAGCCTTTTCCTTTAATTTTTTTCCAGCTTTATTGAGGTATAGTTGATATGTGCCATTGTATAACTTTAAGGGATACACTGTAATTTAAAACATTAGAAATTTTAAGAACTAAAGTGTTTTATTTCACTGTGAAAAGGTTTCCAGCACTTGCCTTCTTCTCATGGTATAGCTTGCAATACAAAGTTAACATCTTTTCTATGCCTTGGTGAGCCATCACAGTCCTTTCTGTTTGGGTCACTTTGACATTTTATTCTTTGTGTTTTCAATGCTGTGACATATCTCTTATTGTATAATTTTTTTTTTTTGCCCACCTCACTTTTTCTGATACACCTTTCCTTCTCTTTGTCACAGACACTTTCCTAATATATGCCAATAAGCTCTCCTTCACTACTATCATCTGGCTGCACATCTAGAATTTTTCAAGTGGCAGCTGTGCCAACATTCCCCTGGTCAGGTATTTCCTCTAGAACTCTATTCACTTTCAATCTAACTGTCCTTCCACTTTACCGCTTTTCATTTATTTTTGCACTTTCATCTTTTTTGGCTAATTCTCTTTCAATGATCTATTTTTGTAAAATGTCAGGTGGGTTTATCACTGAGAGAAAAGGAGACAACACCATTATGTGCTTTGCTGTTTGCATGTGACCTGATAACAAATGCTCAGTGACCCATTACCAGTACACTTGATCATGCTGTGCAGTTATTATCTATGGAGTGGTTTGTAGAATGAAAACTTAGCAGCAGTTTGCCTTTTATAAAATTAATCACAGTCCATATACCATGTAACTAAAATTCACAGATGTGGGAACCATGCAATATATGGACTGCCTTTGTCTGATCCAAATTCCCATTATCTGACAACTATTGACAACTTTTTCAAAGATGAAAGTGCTCTGGGAAAATAGGACACAATATTTCACATCAAGGCAGACCTTTTGTTGCCATACTGTACGTTAGGTCCCCAGAATTTATTAGTCTTATGACTGAAAGCTTATAATCTTTGACAACATCTCCCCATTTCACCCACCTCCCAGCCCTTGCCAACCATCATTTTACTCTCTTTTTCTATGAGTTCAGCTTTTTGAGATTCTGCATGTGAGATTATACAGTGTTTGTCTTTGTCTGACTTATTTCACTTCAAATAACATCCTCAAGGTCTATCCATATTGTTGCAAATTAAAGGATTTTCTTCTTTCTTATGGCTAAATAATATTATATTGTATTCTAGTGTGTGTGTGTGTGTGTGTGTGTGTGTGTGTGATTGTATGTATATATAAGCAGCTGGTATATGGTGAATCCTACCCATGTGCTAGGTAGTATTGTAAACAGTTTATATGTATTAACTCATTTAGTTCTAACAATAATTCATACTAACATCTAAGTTCTACAAAGACAGGAATTTTGGTTTGCAGCTATTTCTCCCAAGCACAGGACAAGCCCTAACACATGATAGATGTTTAATAAATATACAGTAAACAAATAAAGAAATAAATGAATAAACAAGTTTGTGATGTTGATCTTATTGTTCTACCCATTTTGGAGACAAGGAAATTAGAGTACAGAGAAAGTACTTAATTAACACAAGTTCCCACTACTAGAAATTAACAGGGCCATTCATACAAGCTGATGTAGCTATATTAATGTCAGACTGAATATATTTTGATGGCAAAAAACATTACAAGAGGGTCATTAAGTAATGCAAATATATCCAATTGACCAGGGATATATGACAGCTCTAAACTTGTATAAAACTAATAACATAGTCTCAAAATATATTAAACCAAACTGATAGAATTACAGGGAAAAGTGGATAAATCCTCCATACTAATAGAAGGTGTTAACATAACTCTTTCAGTAACTATAGATCAAAGAGACAAAAAGTAAGTAGGCAACAGAACATTTGAGTAGCAAAATTTAAAACCTTGACTTAAAGAACATATATAGAACATGTGATTACTATAAATAACACATGCTTTTCAGACATAAAAGAGTATTTTTTGACCAGAAAATGGGCAATAAGTGAGTCTCAACAAATTCTAAAATATTGGTATCATGAAAACTATGTTCTCTGCCACAAAATACACCATAATCAAGTGAGATTTATTTCTGGGATGCAAGTATGTTTCAACCCAAGCAAATCAATAAATTTGATATATCCCATTAACAGAACGAAAGGCAAAAAACAATGATCATTATAATAGATGAAGAAAAACCATTTGACAAAATATGGCATCGTTTTATGACCAAAAAAAAAGTCTCAACATTCAGTATTGAAAGAACATACCTCAAAATAATAAAGGCCATATATGAAAAGTACACTGCTAACATCATACTCAACCATGAAAGGTTAAAAACTTTCCCCCTAAGATCAAGATCAAGAGAAAGGTGTGTGCTCTAAACACTCCTATTCAACATAGTACTAGACATCCTAGCCAGAGCAATCAAGGCAATAAAAACAATAAAGACATACAAATCAGGAAAGAAGATATGAAATTGTCTTTGTTTGCAGATTATATATTCTTATATGGAGAAAATCCTAAAGATCAAAACACTTTTAGAACTAGTCAATTAATTCAGTAAGGTTGTAGTACACAAAATTAACATACAGAAATCAGTTGTGTTTCTATACAATAACAAATAAATATATGAAAAAGAAATAAAGAAAACAAAAATTGGGTCCCTAACTTACACCATTCATAAAAATTACCTAAAAATGTATTAAGCACTTAACTGTATGTAAGACCTGAGACCACAATACTCCTAAAAGAAAAGAGGAAAAAAACCTCCTTGACATTGGTATTGGAAAGGATTTTTTTTTAATACAACAGTAAAAACACAAGCAACAAAAGCAAAAATAAACAAGTGGAACTATATCAAACTCAAACTCTGCACAGCAAAAGAAACAATCAACAAAATGAAAAGATAAGCTATGAAATGGAAAAAAATATGGGTGGCTCAGTCAGTTAAGCATCTGACTCTTGATTTCGGGGCAGGTCATGATCTCAAGGTTGTGAGACTGAGCCCTGCATCAGGCTCTGTGCTGGGTGTGGAGTTTGCTTAAGATGATCTCTATCCCTCTCATTCTGCCACTACCCACCCCTCTCTCCCTCTTAAAAAAAAAAAATGCAGAGGAACTGAAAAGATATTCTTCCAAAAAAGACATACAAACGGCCAACAGGTAAATGAAAAGATGGTCAACATCACTAATCATCAGGGTAATGCAAACCAAAACCATGATAAAATGCCACTTCACATCTGTTAAAATGGTTATCATCAAAAAGACAAGCTATAACAAGTGTTAGTAAGGATGTGGAGAAACAGGAACCCTTGTACACTGTTGAGGGGAATGTAAGTTGTTATAGCCACGATGGACACAGTGTTGAGTTTCCTCAAAAGACCAAAATTAGAGCTACCATATGATCCAGCAATCTCACATCTGGGTATATATCAGAAGAAAATGAAACCAGGATCTCAAAGAGGTATATGTATGCCCATGATTATTGCAGCATTATTCACAATAGCCAAGATATGGAAACAACCTGTGTCCCTCTACAATAAATGGGTAAAGAAGATGTGAATATATATACATATATATGTATGTATGTATCTACCTATCTCTCTCTCTATAATATATATAAAAATATGTATATATTCATTATATAAAGTATAATTATATTCATTCATTATATAAAATATAATTCATTCATTATATAAAATTATGTAATTCATTCATTATATCAAATTCATTTATTATATAAAATATAATTATATTATATAAAATATAATTATATAAAATATAATGTGTCCTATTTTATATATACCTTAAATGGCATATAGCTAGATTTGGTTAATTATCTAGTCTGATATTTATTAATCTTTATCATTTACTTGGTATTTATTCCATTTTATTTATTGTTATCATTAGTAAATTTGGATTTAATTTTCCTGTTTTTTCCCGGTCCTTCTCTCCTCTTTTAACTCTTTATTATCTTGAAGTTGGGGAGGAGTTCAAGAGATCTTACCAATTTGGGGATATTTTCTTTGTAAATTATCCATGTGGTGATTTGCTTTAACTGTATCATGTATCATGATTTGTGTCTTTATAGAAACTTCCATTTTAACATGTTTAACATGTTTAACAAAAGAAGGTTCTCATAAGATCCTTCACATCTAGTTGACTGATGGCATTGTTGAGTTTAATTATGTCCTTACTGATTTTCTGCCTGGTGGATCTGTCCATTTCTGATCGAGAGGTGTTAAATTCTCCAGCTATAAAAGTGGATTAATCTCACAATTCTGTCAGTTTTTGCGTCATAAATTTGATGCCCTGTTGTCAGGATATATATGTTAAGAATTGTGTGTTTTCTTGGAGAATTGACCAGTTTATCATTGTGTGATGACTCTCTTTATTCCTGATAACTTTCTGTGCTCTGAAGTCTGTTTTGTCCAAAGTAGTGGTGTTATTTCCATTTTCTTTTGATTGTTAGCATGGTATATCTTTCTCCATCCATTTACTTTTTTTTTTATTATTCTGAATGTTGATTTTATTAACATATAATGTATTATTTGCTTCAGGGGTACAGGTCTGTGAATCATCAGTCTTATACAGCACTCACATAGCACATGTCCCAACGTGCTCCAGTGTCCTGCCCAATGTCCATAACCCAGGCACCCTATCCCTTCCCCCTCACTCCCCAGTAATCTTCAGTTTGTTTCCAGAGATTAAGAGACTCTTATGGTTTGTCTCCCTCCAGTCCCATCTTGTTTCATTTACTTTTAATCTACGTGTTTCTTTATATTTAATGTAGGTTTCTTTTAGGAAACATATAATTGGTTCCTGTTTCTTGAGCCAATCTGACAATCTTTTTTTTTTTAAATTTTATTTTTTATAAACATATATTTTTATCCCCAGGGGTACAGGTCTGTGAATCGCCAGGTTTACACACTTCACAGCACTCTCCATAGCACATACCCTCCCCAATGTCCATAACCCCACCCCCCCTCCCAAACCCCCTCCCCCAATCAACCCTCAGTTTGTTTTGTGAGATTAAGAGTCACTTATGGTTTGTCTCCCTCCCAATCCCATCTTGTTTAATTTACTCTTCTCCTACCCCAATCTGACAATCTTTTAATTGGTGCAGGCTGTTGACAAAGTAATTATGAATATAAGTGCATTAATAGCTACCATATATGTTACTGTTTTTGATTTGTTGCTTTTGTTCTTTGTTCCTGTTTTTGTCTTTCACTTTTTCTTCCTTTTGTGATTAATTGAGCATTTAAAATTATTCCATTATTCAACATAACTAAATCAAACTAAAAAGTTCTGCACAGCAAAAGAAACAATCAACAAAATGTACTTAGTAATTGTACTTTGTACTTTGCTTTTACTTTTTTAATATTTACCCTAGAGTTTGCAATATACATTTACAATTAATCCAAGGCTACTACTTTTAAATAATGCTACACAGCACAATAGGTAGTGCAAATACTTTATATAAGAAAATAATCCTAATTCTTCCTTCTCTTCACTTGCAGCATTCATTTTACATATACATAAGCATAGATGTAATAAAAGCATTGTTATTATTTTTTTTCATTTTTTTAAAATTTATTTTCAACATAACAGTATTGTTTTTGTGCCACACCCAGTGCTCCATGCAATCTGTGCCCTCTCTAATACCCACCACCTGGTTCCCCCAACCTCCCACTCCCCCACATCTTCAAACCCTTCAGATTGTTTTTCAGAGTCCATAGTCTCTCATTGTTCACTTCCCCTTCCAATTTCCCCCAACTCCCTTCTCCTAACTCCCCATATCCTTCATGCTATTTGTTATGTTCCACAAATAAGTGAAACCATATGATAATTGACTCTCTCTGCATTGTTATTATTTTGAACTATTATGTGTTAGATTAATTAAGAACAAGAATAATGAAAATTTTTATTTTACCTATGCTTATTCCCTCTCCAATGTCTTTCCTTTATTTAGATCTAAGTTTCTGATCTATATAACTTTTCTTCTTTCTGAAGATTCCTTTTAACATTCTCACAGACAGATCTGCTGGTAACAAATTCTTTCAATTTTTGCCTGAGAAAGATGTTATTTCTCCTTCATTTTTGAAAAAATAGGTACAGAATTCTAGGTGTTTTTCTCTCTCTCTCTCTAATAAATATTTCACTCCATCTCTTTTAGCTTGTGTGATTTTTGAGGAGAAGTCAGATATAATTCTTATCTTTGGTTCTCTATAGGTAGGTGTTTTCCTCTGGCATTTCTCAGGATTTTTTCTTTATCTTTAACTTTCTGTAGCTTGAAAATGATACAACTAAGTACAGTTCTATTTTTTTTTCTTTTATTCTGCTTGGTGTTCTCTCAAATTCCTTATACTGTGGTTTGGTATCTGATACTAATTTGGGGGAAATCTCTGTCATTATTGTCAGATATTTTTTCTGTTCCTTTCTCTCTTTCTTCTCCCTTTAAAGTTTTCATTACATGTAAATTAAACTTTTTGTAGCAGTTGCACAGTTATTATTAAATATTCTGTTCTCTCTCCTTTTCTTTTCAGGTATTTTTCTATTCATTTTTAGTTTTGGAGGTTTCTATTGACCTATCCTCACAACCAGAGATTTTTTTTCCCCTTAGCCATGTTCAGATTATTAAGTCCATCGAAGTCATTCTTCATTTTTGTTACAATGATTTTAGCTTCTAGGTTTTATTTTTGTTTTTGTTTTTTTCTTAGAATGTTTATCTCTGTGATTACATTGTCTATCTGTTCTTGCTTGCTGTTTCCTTTTCCATTAGAGTCTTTTGTATCTTAATCATAATTGTTTTAAGTTCTTGGTGTGATAATTCCAAGATTCTTGCCATATCTGAATCTGGTTTCAATGTTTCCTCAGTATCTTCAAACTGTGTGTTTTGATTTTGTTTGTTTGTTTGTTTTTTCCTTTACTATGTCTTATCATTTTCTCTTGATAGAAGGATATGGTGCATGGGTTAAGGGAACTACTATAAGGCTTTTACTAATGTGGTGATGAGGTGGGGTAAGGGAAAGTGTTTTATAGTCCTATTTAAAGCTAATTAAAGTCCTAATTAAAGCTCAATCTTTTAGTGGACCTATGCTTCTGGCCTATGAACTTTATCCATGGTTCACAGGGTCCTCCCTCTCTTTGAAGTAGGACAGGGTGGCTGGAGTGGGCTGGAGTTGGGTATATCCTATACTGAAGTAAGTAGGTTTTAATAAAACCCCAGCAGGTTAGGTTCCAGTTAACTAGTTTCTCCTGAGGGCAGGTCTTGTTATGAAGAACAGAGTGCAACAGCCCACTTTCTGATTTACATGCTATGATTGCTTTGTCACCTATTTTATTTTATTTTTAATTCTTATTACTACTATTTTAGAGAGAAAAAGAGTGGGATGGGGGGAGATAGACAGAAGAAGATGGAGAAAGAGAGAATCTTAATCAGGCTCCACATTCAATGAAGAGCCTGACTAGGGGTTTGATCTCATGACCTGAACCAAAATCAAGAGTTGGACACTTAACCGACTGAGCCATCCTACCTTTTATCTTTGAGTTTTCAAACTTCACAAGATGTTATTATTGTTTTGCAAATTGGTACTTATTTATATTTAGTGACATATTTAAAACTTCTTTTGCTCTTTAATTTTTGTTTCTCAGACCATCTATTAGAAATTCCTTTAGTTTTGGTCCATTGGTAACAAAATTGTTCAGTTGTTATTTAACTGCAAATATTTTTATTTCCTTGATGTTTTGAAAGATATATGTTCATGATGTAAAAACTGTTTTGCTGTCTAGGAGTAGACATTTTTTCTTTCATATTCTGTTTAGACATTTTAAGAATGTATTCTATGTGAGATTTATTGGTCTTTTTAATTCTGTGGCTTGTGATCTTTAATTAAACCTGCAAAATTCTAACATTATCATTTCAAATATTGCCTGTATCCTATTTCCTCTCTTTTTCCACCTGACTTCTGTTTATATAAGTTAGAACTTCTCATATCCTGGTCTCTATTTCACATTTCTCATATCTTTGTATTTTTATGTTACATTCTAAATTTCTTCAGTTCAAACTTTCAGGTCACTAATTCTTTAGACTGATGTCAAAATGTTTATTTTTAGTTTACATATTTTTCACTTCTAGAAGTTCTATTTGATTGTTTTCCAAAGCTACTTATTTAATATATACATAAAATCTCTTGCTCTTCATTCACATTTTTAGTCTTTCAGCTTTTTTAATGCACTCATCTATTTATTTTCATTTTATTTTATTTCTTTTCAGTGTTCCAGCATTCATTGTTTATGCACCACACCCAGTGCTCCATGCAATCTATTTTTTAAAGATTCATTTGTTTATTTTTTAGAGAGAGAGAGTGATCAAAGGGAGGGGCAAAGGGAGAGGGAGAGAATCCCAAGAAGCTTCCACACTGGACATGAGCCCATCAAATTCTCAATCCCATGACCCTGAGATTACAACCTGAGCTGAAATCAAGAATTGTCTGTTTAACTGACTGAGACACACAGAGTGTGTGTGCCCCTCCATCTATTTTTAAGGTTCCCCATGTGTGATCTCTTTACAAGTTTGACCTGGGTATCTCCTTCCTTGTGAATTTTGTTATTATTTTACCTTAGACATTTTCTATGGAAATCCTTTGAGGCCTTGTTGCAAAGGTCCTTCAGGGAAGAATCAAACTTCCTGCTTCTGCTGAGCAGAAGCAGGAAGAGATTACTTTAAACTGAATTCTCAGCTTTAGGTTTTCCTGCCCACCTAAGAAATTAAAATTTAGGCTGAAAACTCCTGAGAGCTGGCTGGTGATCACGGATTATCGATGAGAATATTTTTCCATTCCACTCAGAGCTAAGGTTTGACTGAGCCAGATGATTGTCTTTGCAGACCTTGAGGATGATGGGCTTATTTATAGTCTGCCTACAGTGACAGCTAGGGATGGGAGAGTTCAGGCCTCTAGTTTGGGCAGGCTCTGACCTTCCTTTCCTGCTTCATCATGGCTTGAAACTCAAACCTGAAATTCACTGGGTTTGTCAGATGCTCTCAAAGCAAACTGGCTTACCTTCTTCTGTTCCAACTCTCACTTAGGTTTTAGCTGCTGAATATTATGCCTTAACTTGTCAAATTATTGCTGCATGTAGAAATAGCTCCTTCCTTAGTTTATTTGTAATTTTAATTCAATAGGAGGGTCTTTCAAGATATCTGGATTCCCCTATTGCATAAATATACATTTTGAAACATTTCAGGAAAAATAGTCAATGTATATTAATTTCTTATGAAGAATTTAGAAGTATATACCAATTTTTAATGGGTAATAACACAATGTTTCCTACTATCAGTCTTTTCTTTTATAAAGATCTATGGCAATGATAATTACCATTTTCAAACAAGAAAGACCAGGCTTGGTATTGATTATTTAAAAATGTAACCTCTATGCTAGCCTGCTTTGTATGAACATGCATGGACACTGTGTTATTGGCCTGAAAGATTTCACCAGTAGAGGATTCTTATGAACTATGACTTTACAAATTTGTCATATTAAACTCCCTTCCATGGGTCACATTTGTAATCAGATGGAACTTTCTACCTTATGCCTCAAAAGACTTTTGATAATTGTACTTGGGGGTAATTGTTTGAAAAAAAAATTTTTTTTTAAGACTAGGGTTTGGAAAGACACATTTGTTGCTAGAATTGTGCAAAGAGAAGTTGACTGAAATTCAGCTCACAACTAAAAACTGATTAAGAAATCTTCAAAAGGAGCACACCTCTTTTTATTGGATTATTCTAGTTCTATTTGACTACAAATGTAATAAATATGCCAAATATAATAAAATTAATAAGCCTATAAACATAAAGTTCATGACAGTTTATTGCCACATGCTATTTAGAAGTAGTCAATATGGGCAACCAGGGTGGCTCAAACACTTGAGCCTCTTGATTTTGGTTCAGGTTGGGATCTCATAGGTTGTGAGATGGAGCTCCAGGTCAGGCTCCATACTCAGCGGGGATTCTGCTTGAGGATTTCTCTCTCTCCCCAGCCCTCCCCCTGCTTGCTCTTAAAATACATTTGAAAATAAAATAAAATCTTTAAAAAAAAGTAACAAATGTGTCCAACTTTGTTTTTACCCTCTCCCTGCCCAGTTACTTGAAAATTAATCATATCTAAGTCAGCTTTTGAGAATTGCTGTTCATGAAAGCCTACCACCCTCTGGTTTCTTAGGCTGCTGTTTGCCTTTGCCCATTCTCAAGGGCTCCTGCTCCTCCAGTACTCCCCAAAATTCTCCTCCTAGCTCTTTATCACCTCCCGCTGGAGGCTTTCTACCTTGTTGCATAGCTGATGCCTCTTTTTCTGGTTATTCAAATGTACCTTGGTTTACTGGGTCTCACTCTCTGTCAATGAAGATTTGGTATTTTTTTGTTACACACCTAAACCCCCCACCTTATCTCAATGATGGCCACCTCACATGGTCACTTGGCCCCTCTTGTCATAGATAATTCTGGACCAATAGCACATGCCCAACTGACCCTGCAGAACTTAGTGTTCCAAGACAACTAAGTAATAGACAGATCATCCAAGCATAAAATCAATAAGGAAACAAGAGCATTGAATGATACATTCGACCAGATGGACCTCACAGATATATACAGAATATTCTACCTTAAACAACAAAATATTCATTCTTCTCAAGTGCACTTTCTCCAGAATAGAGTACATACTGAGTCACAAATAAGGGCTCAACTGATACCAAAAGACTAAGATTTTTCCCAGCATATTCTCAGACCACAATGCTTTGAAACTGGAACAAGAAAAAGTTTGGAAGGAATTCAAATACTTGGAAGCTAAAGACCGTCTTGCTTAAGAATGTTTGGATCAACCAGGAAATCAAAGAAGAACTTAAACAATTCATGGAAATCAATGAGAATGAAGACACTTTGGTCCAAAACCTATGGGATATGGCAAAGGTGGTCCTAAGGGGGAAATACATAGCCATCCAAGTCTCCCTCAAAAAAATTGAAAAAACTCAAAATACACCTGCTTTCTTTACACCTTAAGGAACTGGAGAATCAACAACAAATTAAGCCAACCTCACACACAAGAAGGGAAATAATCAAGATTAGAGCAGAGACCAATGAGATAGAAACTAGAGATACAGTAGAACACATCAATGAAACTAGAAGCTGGTTTTTTGAAAGAATCAATAAGATCAATAAACCACTGGCCAAACTAATCCGAAAGAAAAGAGAGAAGGCCCAAATTAATAAAAATCTGAATGAAAAAGGAGAGATCACGACAAACACTAAGGAAATAGAAACAATCATCAGAAATTATTATCAACAGTTATGTGCCAGTAAGACAACTACCTGGAGGGGCACCTGGGTTGCTCAGTAGTTAAGCCTCTGCCTTCAGCTCAGGTCATGATCTCAGGGTCCTGGGTTCGAGTCCCGTGTTGGGCTCTCTGCTTGGCAGGGAGCCTGCTTCCTCCTCTCTCTCTCTGCCTGCCTCTCTGCCTACTTGTGATTTCTCTCTGTCAAATAAATAAATAAAATCTTAAATAAAAAAGACAACTACCTGGATTCTTTGCCTTCCTCTGCACACAATTGACTTACACACTTCTTAAAGGGAGGGCCTCTGTGTGGTATCCAGGCTGACAGGAGAGCTTTCCAAAGCTTGCTGGTGGGGGTAGGCAGTCCCCAAGTGTATCATCTATTATCCCCACACCTGTCTGCTACAGGATTACTTAAGGTCATATATGGAGGAGTTGCTGGCTATGGAAGGAGAGCAACTCCAATCAAGCAAGGCTTAGGAAAGTAACACAGACATTAGTGAAAAATGTTCCCAGAATCAAAATATAGTTGCTACTCACAAGAAGAAAATTTTAAGAGGTTTGCAACTTAGTATGATGGGAACAAATTCAAATAAGGGGAATATGAGAAGTTCATTGGAACATGGGGTGCCTACTGTTTTTTTTTTTTTTTTTTTTTGGTGGGGAAAAGGGGATAGGAGTACCTGTCATTAAGATGTCTCCAGTGGGGAAATTGTGGAGCCCACCGATGTCTGAAGGAAGGGAATGAGGGGCCAATGAGGGTCAAGATTGAAGCACATACCCATGGAGGAAATGTCTGAAGGAACATGAAACAGAAGAATCCTGTTTTTCAAGGGTCCCAATTACAAAATGCCACCATCTACCCCTGCTGAAGCAGTAACTGTTGATTTGACTGCACTGCCATAGTCTTTTGTTGTTGCTGTTGTACTCTTCAAAGGACAAACACAGCCTCTTCTGAATACTTACTGGAGAATAAAGCCTGGGGTTCAGCACACTGCGGTGGCAGGAATTTCTGGAGCTGAACTGCAGATATAAGTTCTTTGAGGCCTGTTTCCTACTCTATTCACTTTTGTGCTCCACACACTCCAAACCCAGAGGCTTATTAAATGCAGAGTGAACTGAATAAAAGCATAGAGTGGAGAGCAGAACACTGGCTTCTAATCTTCAGGAAGGGAATGGATCAGACCACAGTGTTTAGCAATTCAGTTAGCATTTAGCCTGCAAGGTTTACAGGGATAATACATTCACTAGAGTCAAACAAGAGCAACAAACAATCAGAACAGTTATGGACAGGGATGGAAATTTTCAGAGACTAGATTGGTAGCTCCTTGTCATTTTCAAAGCCAAATATAAATCTTCATTCAGATTTGAATAAATGCACATTTTGGAAAACTTGAGGAACAGTGTTGGGATGGATCTTTAATACAGGAAGATGTGAACTTGGAAGCATTTGAACAGAATTAACATTGATTGGTCTTGGCTGGCTTTAAAAGCCTTGTTCTTATGCTCAAATATGTGCAGTGATGGAGTACAAACAAACCCACATATTCACACATACATTTGCTCACACTCTTACACCCATATATACACTCACACACATGCACTCAGATTCAGACTCAGACCCACACATACACACACAATCATAATGTAAATGTGCTCACAATTGCACATTTACACCCTCATACCCACTTATACCTGTATACTTACATACTCAGATGCATACACACATACTCATGCACTCATGCTCTCTAACCTAGGACTAAGCAACATACCTTAGCAGAATGTTTGCAAGGGTTGGCATTAAGGTAGAATGAGTCCACGAATCAACCAGCAACATTTATGTAGCACCTACTATATGCCAGGCATTATGTCAAGGGTTGAGGATATAATGTTGCACAGACCATATGTGATTCCTCTGTGATCTAACATAATTAGAAGGAAGACAGCCACTGAAGTGATGGCAAATAATTGGATGTTAGTTACACACACATAAAAGGCAAACAATCAGCATTTGGGAAAGTATTTCAGATGGTGAGAAGGTTTCCATGAAGTGGCATGAAGAGGCTTTGCTGCCTCAACTGGCAGAGTGTTGAGATGAGAGGGTGCCTTCAATACAAAGCAGATAAAGAAGGAGGTTGGAGGGAGAACCAACTAGGGTGGTGGGCCAAGGAGATCCCATTGCTGGAAGGCTGGAGGTGATGGCCAGACATAGCATTTTGACTAGTGGCGGTCACAGAAGTCAGTACCTCTGCTCTTTGATTTTGGGGTTACTTTCACCTAATGCCCCATCACAGGTCATCTTTCCTCTGTGAATAGCAGTGTCCTCCAGCTGTGTTGTGGGACTGGAGAACTTAAAAGCTGGGCATGGGTTGCTTACTAAAAGCTGGTCACTGCCGACGGGATGACATGAGTCATGTAAACTGTGTCATAAACTATATAGAGTGAGAATAATTTGAGAATGATCAAAGTCTACTTAAAAGATGTGCCCGTTAGGTGAGTAAATCTGCCTCCATTCATGTCCCCAACCTTGAATTTAGGTTTCTGCCCATAAACAACTTCACCTAGTAAAGGAAATATGTGGACATGTCTAAAAATACCCTTCATGCCCTTGTGCTGGAAATCATCTTTGCTCCTCTTTCTGAGAAGGAAAGGGTGATTGTGCAGGGAGCTAAGTCCAGGCTCACAGCCCATCAGCAGCACAGCCTCCTCCACATTCGGGGCTTCCCAAGTCTTGCTCAGGCCTCTCTTCTACCCATTCTTCCTTTTTTGTCTTTTCCTTTATTGCCATGAGAGTAGTACTTACTCAGTAAAGGCATTTGCTAAATAGAGAAAAATAAAAAATAATAATCAGGTCTATTTCTTCCTAGTGCTTTTTAAATTTTTCTTAATTTTTTAAACAGGATAGAATACACTGTTTATATGGTTTTATTTCTTAATTTTGTTATTTAACATTCTGTCACATTTTTCCAGGCTATTTTCATAACCTTATCATTGATAGTGGTGTGACATTCTATTGTGTGGAATTGCACATCATGGTCACTTATATTGCATAACTGACCTTTTATAATAATAATTTTCTGTGGAATGAGAAAAAAAATTTTTTTTAGTGGTTTTCTAAGAGGAGTCCCAATTCACTTGGTATATTTATTTTCACAATGACTTGGAGTGTGGGTACAATATCACCCCAAACGAAGATTGCACTTCACAAAGTACCAGCACCAAGGCCGTATCAATCCTCTGGCTGTTCTTCTTTCTTCATGAGGCAGGGCTTAGCTATATAACACTGGCTATAAAAAACATTTTCCTTTTAAATAATATTGAGGTGATTGCATTTGTAGAATTAAAGCCCTTTCTTAAAAGAAATCTGTTTTTTTAATAAACCTATTAATTCTGAAAGAGTTTGGATGTTTTAAGCTAGAAGTAGATTTTTAATATGCCCATAGACAATCTCTGAGAAAAAAAAAAAATGAAAAGGTCAGTATTTCTAATGCTGATGAGCAGTTGTATCATTTCATGTTTACCTTAATTACCTCCTTCTCTGGCGAGATGGGAAGGAGCTGTTGCTTTAGGATGACCATATCTAAAATCCCAGAGTAAAACAGCACGTATTTATATGATAGCACAAGTTTTTATTAAAGAAAATGCATTTATAGACTGAGAAGTATTAAAGCATCTCTTTTTCTTGTTAGCAGTACAATCTGCCACCAGGAAGGCTTTAAATGCTTTCATTACAAACAGTGCCTGCCTGAATTATTTGGTAATTAATCATGCATAATACCTTAAATTCCACATGGATGAATGGCTAAAAACCCTTCAGTGATTGCTGCATTTGGTAACTAAAAGTCAACTACTACTCATTTGGAGGGTAAAAAAATAATAGATTGGTATTTTTGCTTGTTTTTAATGTTGCCATTGGCCATAAGGCAAGTGTATGATTGTTGCCAAAACCTTCCACTATATTGACACCAGTCAGCTGCATGTCTAAGTTATATTAGCCTATGGTATCTAATAAGAATGGATAATTTCTTGCCTTGGCTGGCACCAAAATATTCTCAAACACGCAGGTTTAGTCCTATGACCTGCCTACTGTGATCTGATTGGTCTTATTTAAAGTATCAAACCAGATGCTCAGTTATTAGACCAATTTTGTTATAATAGTGATGATGAACGATGGTGATGATTATGGTGGTAGTTGTGATGATAGTGGTGATGGTAATCATGATGATGATAACTATAGTTGTGATGGTGGTGGTGATTAACACTTTGGATTATACATTAGTTTCTCTCTCCTGATGGCCTAGAAAACTTCCCCATATATATTATTGCCTTTATGATGAGATAAGAATTATACCCCAGTTTTACAATCTATGCAATTAAGTTCAATAGAATCAGAGGAAGCTGCCCATGATCACAGACACCATCCTGCAACCACAACACCTACTCCACTTCCTAGACTGATAATATTAGATGGAAATTATTTAATCCTTCTACACAGTACAGACACTTCATAGACAGTCTTGGAATCCTTTAACATCTCCTTAAAATTAAGTTAATAATTCTGGTGTGTTCTACTTCTTACTTTTAAATTGATCCTGAATGTAAATAGAAATTGATGCCGTCTTTGTTCCCAAGTCAGTGGGGGCTAGAATTAGTCATGGGTGGTCAGCTTGGTATTGCTGTAAGACTCAGAATTCAGTCTGTCTTAGTCCCAGTTCCCAACCTGATTACTTCCATCCTCCCTTCCCAGTATTGTGGCTCAGTCTTGGTGCCTGGAGATATTTATCACTAGTAAAAGAAACCTCTTCTCCCACCAAGCTTTTATTTTTTTTTTTTCCAAATTTTACCTTAATTTGTATTTATTTCTATTTACTTTAATATTCTGACTCCCCATCAGAATATAATGTCCATGAACTTCAAAACCATATCTGGATTATTTTACAATATTGTAGACACACAGTAAGTATTAAATAAATACATATGTAGTAAATGAAAAAGTGAATGGAAAAAAAGTGCACTGAACTCCGCTTAGAATTCACAATCATCCTGTCCTAATGATGCACTAACTTAAAATATTGGCATGAAAAGATGCAAGATAATGTTCAAATGATAAGATTATCTAACTCATTAAAATTGTACGGGAATCAGTTGTCAAATTTGAGAATGTGGACTTAAGAAGAATGTGTATTCTGTTGCTTTAAGATGGAATGCTCTGAGTTTATCTGTGAAATCTATTTGGTCCACTGTGTCATTAAAAGTTCTTGTTTTCTCATTTATCTTCTGCTTAGATGATCTGTCCATTGCAGTGAGTAAGGTTTTAAAATACCCTAGTATGTGTTTCTTTAATTTTGTTATTAATTGGTTTATATAATTGGCTGCAGTCAAGTGAGGAGCATAAATATTTACAATTGTTAGATCTTCTTGTTGGATAGACCCTTTAATTATGATATAGTATCTTTCCTAATCTCTTACTATAGTCTTTGGTTTAAAAATCTAATTTTTCTGATATAAGGATTGCCACCTCAGCATTCTTTGGATGTCTATTAGCATGATACATAGCTTTCCATCCCATCACGTTAAATCTGGAGGCATCTTTGGGTCTAAAAATAAATCTCTTGTAGACAGCATATGGATGGGTCTTACTTTTCTATTTATTCTGCTACCCTTTGTCTTTTGATTAGGCCATTTATCTCATTTACATTCAGAGTGATTATTGAAAGATATGAATTTAGTGCCATTGTATCTCCTGTAAAGTCACTGTTTCTGTATATTGTCTCTGTTCCTTTCTGGTCTATGTTACTTTGGGGAAGTCTTTTTGCTTAAATGATCCTTATTAATAGTTCTTGCAGGGCTGGTTTAGTGATCACAAATTCTTTTAGTTTCTATTTGTCCTGGATGTTCTTTATCTCTCCTATTTCAAATGGCACTGTAGTTGGATAAAGTATTCTTGGTTGCATATTTTTCTCATTTAGCACCCCAAATATATCATGCCAGTCCTTTCTAGCCTGCTAGTTCTCTGTGGATAGGTCTGCTGCCAGCCTAATATTTCTATCCCTGTTGGTTAAGAAACTCCTGTCTCAAGCTGCTTTCAGGATTTTCTTTGTCTCTGAATTTGGAAGTTTCACTATGATATGTCAGGTTGTTGATTTATTTTTGTTGATTTTGAGGGGAGTTCTCTGTGCCTCCTGGACTTGAATTCGTTTCCTTCCCTAGTTTAGGGAAGTTCTCTGCTATAGTTTGTTCCAATATACCTTTTGCTCCAATCTCTCTTTCCTCTTCTTGGATCCCAATTATTCTAATATTGTTCCACTTTATGGTATTACATATCTCTCAAATCCTCCCTTTTAATCCAATAGTTGTTTATCTTTCTTTTTCTCAGCTTTTTTATTCTCCATCATTTTGTTTTCTATATCACTAATTCTCTCTTCTGCCTCATTTGTCTTAGCAGTTAAAGTCTCCATTTTTTATTTCATCTCATTAATAGCTTTTTAAATTTGAACTTAGATTTTAGTTCTTTTATTTCTTCAGAAAATGATTCTCTTGTGTAGTCTATGCTTTTTTCAAGTCCAGCTACTATCTTTATCATTGTTATTCTGAACTGTATTTCCAACATCTTACTTATGTCCATACTGGTTAGGGCCCTAGTAGTCAGTGCTGCCTCTTGGTCTCTTTTTGAGGTTCATTTTTCCATCTTCCAGAGAAGAATGGATGAATGAGAGAATAAAATACTAAAATTCCAACAATGGCCCCTGGGAAATATACACTAAACAAAACAGAAGAGACCAAAAACCAAAAGAAAAGAGAGAGAGAGAGAGAGAGAGAGAGAGAATATAATCATACAGGTGAACAGAACAGAGCAATAACAGTGGATCATGTGTGTATTTTGGTTTATTAGAAAACTATATCCCAAAATTGTAATGAAAGAAAAACATATTTGTACAAAAATAAAATTAAATACAATGACAGGATAGACTGTAACTATAAAAATGAAAATTAAAAATATATTTTTAAAAAGAGTTGATAAAATAAGAAATTTGTTGAAAAAGTAAAAAGAAAAAAATTAAAATTGAAAGACTAAAGAATAGTGTGGGGGGGAAAAACTTGAATTTTTATACTATTTTCCCTTAGCCCTGGAGTTTTGCAGTTCTCTATGATCAGTAAACTTGATCATAGGTGATGTTCTTGCTGATCTTCTGGGGGAGGAGCCTGTTGTGCTGATTCTTAGGTGTCTTTGCCTGGGACAGAATTGTACCACCCTTACCAAGGGGTTAGGCTAAGTAATCTGATGGGATTGCTCTATGTATCTTTTGTTTCCTGAAGGCTTTCTGCCCTGCTTTAGAAGATGAGAATGAAAATGGTAGTACCAGCCCATTCTCCAGCCTCAGTGATGAAAGCTTAGGGCCCCACTTCTCAGTGTACTCTTAGGGAAAAGCAACCAATCATTCCTGTCTTCCTGGTCTTCATCTGCACTCCATGCTCACCCAGCCTGAGACCAAGTGTTTCTATCTAAGGCATGTGACTGAATTTCAAGTCTCCAAACCCTGCAGACTCCTATGGCTTGCACCCACATCACTGCTCCTGGGGGAGGGTCTCATGGTGGTTCTGCCACTTGCTAGGTCTCTGCTCGTGGAGAGGTTGCCTGACTGTGCCGTGGTTCACAGTTTATGGCAAGCCCAAGCTGAAAGCACACTCCTGGGATCACTGATTATACCTGGCTTCCCCATTCCAAAGCTTGGGAACCTTGCTGTCTCAGGTCTTCCTGTGACACCGAGGATCCTGAGAGCACACTGTCCCACCTAGGATTCCACCCTACTTAGCCACCTGAGTACCTCTCAGGCTGGGATGTTCCTCAGTGGAACAGACTTCTAAATGTTCTGATTTTTTACTCTACTGCTTTCAGGTGTTGGCTGCCAGAAGCTCCCTCTTCCCCACCACATCCCCTCCCCGGGTCTATCTTCCCATATATCACCTTGGATTCCCTCCTCTGCACCTGCTGCCTTGCAGAAAGTGGTCACTTTTCTATTTGTAGAGTTGCAGATGTTTTCTTCTTAGGTCTCTGGTTCAGTTCATAGGCGTTCAGAATAATTTGATAGCTATCTAGCTGAATTCCTGGGATCACATGAAACTAAGGTCTATTCTGCCATCTTGGGCTCCCCTCAACTTTTGAGAACTTTTCAGATCATTCATGAGAATAATTGGAAAAAAATTCCTTGTAAAAATCCATAGTTTTTTAAATATATAGAATAACTTTAAAATGTCCTCTGATATTCTTCTCCCCCAGTTTTATTGATGTAATTGATATATAACTTTTTTTTTTAATTTTTAGAGATTTTGTTTACTTATTTGACAGAGAGAGAGAGAAAGAGCACAAGCAAAGAGGGGGTGGCAGGTAGACTGAGATGGAGAAGCAGGCTTTCAGTGAGCAAGGAGCCCAATGCAGGGCTCAATCCCAGGATCCCAGGATCATGACCTGAGCCAAAGGGAGATGCTTAACTGACTGAGCCACCCAAGCATCCCAACATATAACATTGTAAAAGTTAAAAATGTACAATGTATTGATTTGACATTGCAAAATGATTACCAACATAGTATTAGCTCCATTTTAGCTTTTCCATTAGCTTTTCCATTATCTCCATCCCATCACTTAAAGACCCCTTCTTTCCCCAGAATATTTTTGTAGGTTCCTGATACCTGTTTATTTTTGGTTAACTCCATTGATCCATCTTCTCATTCCCTTGCTATTGACTGGCTGTGCTGAAATAGGAGTATGTATAAAGCTGAATCCTGAGCTGGTGGTCTCCCATACATAACGAAGAACTCTGTGGAAATAAATTTCTAGGATTACCATAACCTTTAGGTCTTAGACATCATGAGGCCATCTGGCTAATGGATAGCAGTCCCACAGTTTCCTCATTGCCAGACTCACACCTTCTCCCCTTCATTAAATCTGAATTCCAGTGTTTGCTTGCTGGGCTCAGCCCAGTGTGCCCACCTTCGTCCATTTAATTTTTAGGAATCTGCACCTACCTCCATTATTGAGAAGCCTCACAACAAAGTGTCACAAACTTAATGACTTAGAAGAACACAGGCTTTTATCTCCTATCTGTGTAGACTGTAAGTCTGGGTAGGTTTGGCCAAGTTCTCTGCTTAGGATCTCAAAGTCCAAATAAAGATATTAGTTAAAATGGGTTTTTATCTGGAGGCATTGGGATCCCATTCCCAGCTCATTCTACTTGTTGTCAGACTTCTGTTTTTGACTTCCCTTGCTCACTTCCACCTGGGGCCTTTCTCAGACTTTCAAGGTTACCCTCCTTCCTTCTCATATGACTTGCTTCTTCCATCGTCAAACCTGCAACTGCAATATTGAGTCTTTCTCATGGTTTGAAACTCTCTAACCTCTTCCATTGTCAACTGAAGAAAACTCTGCTTTCATACAGCTTATGTAATTAGATTACATCCCCCTCCTCATAACTTCTTCTTCTTCTTCTTCTTTTTTTTTTTTCAATACAATGCTGTATCTCAGGGGTATGACCAGGGAGCAGAGGTCCTTAGAGCCATCTTAAAATTCTGCCTATAAAAGGAGAGAACCATGCATTTGGAGCACAGCTTTCTTATGGAACTATTCCAAGTGTCCAAAATTATCTTTGTCCAATTAAGATGTTTGTGGAATTGATGACAATAATGTTCTAACACATCCTTGGTCTGTCTATCTTTCTCTTTGTTTTACAGACTTCCCCTCTATTTTTAACTTCCTTAACTCTAATTATTTATATTATCCTTGATAACATAGATTCATTTTCCTTAATCATAGCTTTTTCTTACCCTATCAATGTCTGTGTATTTTCAAAATAAGCAAGTTACTCCCAGGTGTCATCAACTAAGAGTTCTAATTAAGTACCTTTTGAGGAATTAATATGATGATCTGTATAGAGCTTCACGGTTTTCTATTTTGCTAGTCCCAACTCCGCAGCAAATCATGATAAGAACAAGCATGGAATAGTTGGAGATAGTATTATGTTAGTAGGGGGCAGAGAAAAGTGGCTGTAGGGGAAAGACCCAATAATGATTTAATGCCTTAGGCACACAAATGTTTATTTTTTTCCAATCTAAAAGACCAGAAATATGTATATGTATATAAGCACTTGACTCCTCATGGCCAAAGAACAAGGTTGGTTCTCTCTCATGTTTGTGGTATCTAGAACTTTACCCCTTTTTGTTTGATTCTAGTTCTTGGGAAGAGGACAAGGCATGGAGGAGGATGCTATAAAGTTTTAAGACTCTGGTCTGTGAGGTACAGGATCACATCCACATTCCATCAGCAAGAGCTTAACTTTTGGGAGGGGGCAAAATGGTGGCAGAATAGTTTCATCTCATCCCTCAAATTTAGCTGGATATCTATCAAACCATTCTGAATACACACAAATTCAACCTGGAATGTAAGAAGGTTTATCTGCATCTCCACAAACAGAAAAAATGATTACTTTTTGCAAGATAGGAAGAGCAGAACCTTGAATCTTCAGGGGAAATATTGAGGATAAATGGGGAGGGGGACCCTCCATAAGCCGGTTACCAGAAAGTGATATAACACCAGATCAAAACATCAGGACCCTTGGAAATCTGCTCTCATGAGCAGGACCTCTTTTTGACAAAAGCACATGCAATGAATTGGGAAGAAAGTCTAGGTGGATCATTGTGGTCTCAGGATTCCAGGGACTCAGAAAGAATAGGGCAACCTGAACTGATAGGTTGCCTAAGCAGTGGAACAGGAAGACTGGGGATGGTCAGTGAGCCCAGACAGGATTCTCAGCCCAGTCACCATAAACCACTAGCTGAGCAGGTAGGGAGACCACCCTTTGCCTGACCACCCTCAAAAGGACTAGAAGGTGAGTGCTGTTTAACATCCCAGGGGATATATAAAATCTCTTGTACCTATGACAAAGCAACAGCTCTCAGGGTGGTGTGACCCATGAAAGGACACTGGGGCAGTGCCCAGTGTAAATAGGGAGCTACAGAAGAGGGTGCATGTGTGAGCCCACAGTGGCTAACAGTTGTGGATTCACAAAGTGCAGAGACACTTGCAGGTCCTCAGAACTCTTCTGGGAGAGCTGCTGCTAGTGGGAGCCATGGTATTTGGCAGTTTGGCACAAAAGGAGGCCATGTCCACTATAGGGCAACAGCTTTCAGGGTGGTTTGACCTCCAAAGGGACACTGAAGCAGCACTGAACATTACCTGGGATCTGCATGGGTAAGCCCACAGCCACTAGCAATTGCGAAGTCACAAAGCACAGATACACTTGTGGGTCCCTATAATTCCCCTTGGAGAGGTACTGTGGGCATGAATTGTGTAAGTCTGTGGAGTCTGGCATGGGCAGAGGTGGACACAGTTTGAACTCAAGGATTTGTTAGGGTGGAGAGACTGTGACCTTGTGGCTCTGGCTGGAGATTCTTGCATGAACATTTTTGCTCTGACCCTCTAAAGAGAAGCAGAAAGTCTCCAGGGAACCAAAGCCACACACCCATTCAGCTCACATTAAGCTCCTCCACTTGACAATGGGTGGGGCAACTCCACCCAGGCAAAGACAACAGGAAAGTCCAACAGCTAGCCCCTCCCCCAGAAACCAGATTGGAAGAACAGGTGAATGATATGCTTATTTCTCACAGGTCTGTAAAACTCCAGCACCAGGGGAAAATAATATAGGGAGCTTCAGGTGTTCCCTCACAAGTGGTTTATACTTCAGGGTAAAATTTTACATTTTTTTAAAATTTCTTTTCTGATTCTTTTTCTTTTTTTTTTTTTTTTTACCCTGTTCCCATTTAAAATAGATTCTTATTTACCAATCTCTGTTTTTAGTCACTTCTTAACTTTTATTTTTTCACATCTATGTTTTATAGATTTATGCCCTGTACTAGCCTGTTTCTCACTCTATTCAATTTTGCCTTGACATATATACAAAAGCTCTGATTTATTTGCAAATTTGGGATACAGGGTCTTCCAACACAGAGACCAAAAATCAGTGATGAACAGGCAGATCACCAATTTTTCCACTCTGAGAGATTATAATCTCTCTCCTTGCCACTGCCTTTTCTTTTATATTGTTTTGGATAATCTTGGTTTTGGTTGCATATCTATGGTAGGTTTTCACCACTTCAGATTTTATCTAGGGTGCATTTTGCTTGGACATGGTTGATATTTTGGACACTGTTCATTTGTTTAACCATTCCTCAAGAGAATGACTAGGAGAAGGAACTCCCAACAATGAAAAGAACCAGAGAAAATGTCCTCTGCCACAGAACAAATGGATATGGATATAAGCAAGATGTCAGGGATAGATTCAGGATAGCAATCAAGAAGTCAATAGCTAAGCTTGAAAACAGCATTAGTGATAATATAGAGTCTCTATGGGCAGAAATGAGATCTAATTAGGTCAAATTAAAAATTCTATGAATGAGATGCAATCTAAACTGGATACTCTAACAGCCGGGTAAATGAGAAAGAAGATCAACTCAGTCATTAGATGATAAGGTTATAGAAAGGAAGCAAGCTGAGGAAGATAGGAATAGGCAGCTAGTAACCCATTAAAATAGACTTAGAGAGATCAATGATGCTATGAAAGTTTCCAATGTCAGAATTATTGAGATCCCTGAGTTGTGGAGTGAGAACTAGAAGGTATATTTGAGCAAATCATAGCTGAGAACTTTCCTAATCTGGGGAAGGAAACAAATATTCATATCCAAGAGACAGAAGGGACTTCTGCTAAAATAAATAAAAATAGATCAACACCCTCACATATAATAGTGAAGCTTGCAAATCCTAGAACCATGGAAGCTAGCCTGAGAGCAGCTAAGGAGAAGAGATTTCTTATGTACAGAGGGAGGAATACCAGAATAATATCACACCTAGCCACAGAGACCTGGCAAGCCAGAAAGGGCTGGTAAGACATATTCAGTGTTCTAAATGAGAATAACATGCAGTCAAAAACACTTAATCCAGCCAGGCTGTCATCCAGAATAGAAAAAGAGATAAAGAGCTTCCAGGACTGGCAGAAACTGAAATAATATGTGCCCACCAAGCCAACCCTGCAAGAAATATTGAGGATGATTCTATAAATGAAGAAAGAAACCATGAGTAATATAGACCAGAAATTAACAGAGACAATCTATAGAAACGGGGACGTAAAGGCAATACAATGGCACTAAATTCATATCTTTCAATAGTTACTCTCAATGTGAAAGGACTGAATGTTTTAATCAAAGGACATGGGGTTTCAGATTGGATTTAAAAAAGGAGACATCTATATGCTGTCTACAAGAGACTCATTTTGAACCTAAAGTCACCTCCAGATTTAAAGTGAAGGGATGGAGAAACATTTACCACACCAATGGACCTCAAATTTGGGGTAGTAATTCTGATGTCAGACAAGTTGGATTTTTAAACCAAAGACTGTAGTAAGAAATGTAGAGGGACACTATATCATACAGAAAGGGTCCATTCAACAGGAAGTTCTAACAACTATAATAAGTATATATGCCCCCAACATGGAGCAGCCAATTACATAAACCAACTAATAACCAAAATAAGAATCATATTGATAATAATACATTAATAGTTGAAGACTGTTAACTCCACTCACAGCAATGGGTAGTTCATCTAAGCAGAAGATCAACAACAACAAAAAAAAAACAGATTTGAAGGACACATTGGATGAAATGGATTTTGAATATTATACAGAACAATACATCTTAAAACAACAGACTACTAGCTCTTCTCTAGTGCATGAGGAACTTTCTCCAGAATAGATCACATAGTGAGATGTGATCATATACTTACTTTGTGAGTATATAGATCACATAGTGATCTATCTATAGTAATTTGTGAGGCTGTCATCCAGAATAGAGAGATAAAGTCTCTTTATCTCGCAAATAAAGTCTCAACTGATACCAAAAGTTTGAGATTATCCCCTGCATATTTTCAGACCACAATGTTTTGAAACTAGAACTCAATCACAAGATGGAATTTGGAAGGAACTCAAACAGTTGGGTTAAAGAGCATCCTGCTGAAGAATGAATGGGTCAGCCAGGAAATTAAAGAGGAGCTTAAACAATCCATGAAAACCAATGAAAAGGAAAGCACATTGGCTTAAAACCTATGGCATACTGCAAAGACGGTCCTAAGAAGGAAGTACATAGCCATCCAAACCGCTCTCAAAAAAATTAGAAAAATCCCAAGCACAAAGGTAACCTTACATCCTAAGGACATGGAATAAGAATAGCAAGTTAAAAAAAAAATTAGCAAGCATAAGCCAAGCAGGAGAAGAGAAATAAGAAAGATTAGAGCAGCATCAATGCAATAGAAACTAGAACAGTAGAACAGATCAACAAAACTAGAAGCTGGTTCTTTGAAAGAATTAATAAGATGGATAAACCTCTGGCCAGACTTCTTCAAAAGAAGAGAGAAAGGACCCAAATTCATAAAATCATGAATGAGAGGAAAGGGGAGAGATCACTGTTGGGGTCCATGATCAAAGGAATGAGACTGATACCAAGCAAAGGTCAAGCAAAGCTTTATTTCATGCCAAGCATCAAGAATCAAACTGACCAGTCAGGGCTGTCTCTTACAAAAAGGTGACGACGACGACCCTGGCAAGGCCGCTCCCAACGTGGCCACTCTGGACTAGGCCTTTCCCCAGACGATGCTGCTCCTGACTAGGCCGCTCACCAAGGAGGCCTCACGTGGAGGAAGCCACTCCCAGAATGAAGCTGCTCCCCGGAATGACGCTGCTCCTGCAAGGCCACTCGGCGAGGCCGCGGCTCGGGGTGGCGGGGCCGCTGGCAGCTCTCACGGCTCTCACGGCTCTGACGGCTCTTAAAAGAGCTCTGATGGCTCTGACGGCTCTTAAAAGAGCTCTGACAGCTCTCCTACTCCTCCCCACGGCTCTCCTACTCCTCCCCACGGCTCTCCTACTCCTCCCCACGGCTCTCCTACTCCTCCCCACGGCTCTCCTTCTTCTCAGCTTCAGCCTCGCAAACTAACCTTTATAGGGGTGGTTGAGCCCCACCCACACACAGGTGGCCAATGGGATTTAAACTCACCTCAGTAAATATATGCGCGCCCCTCTGATTGGATGTCTTCACCTGGCCTGACTCGCCTTTGTATCTAGGCTTTGCAAGTAAGTTCCTCTGGAAGGGGCAGGGTCAATCTAAGTTCACTGCATAGGGTCAATCTAAGTTCACTGCAACAAAATGGCTCCCTCTGGCCAACCAGGCCCTCACAGTCCCCACTTTTCTTTGGAGATTAGTCAAAACCTTGACTTTTCATCCAGTTCTATGTTATATTGAGCATGTAAGACTAACATTTTATCGCTCTAATTTTCTTTGGTACAAATGACGTTAGGGCGTTTATAATACAGGGGCCAAAAAGTAATAGTAGTACACAGTCAACTGATAAGTTAGCCATTCAACGCTTTGTATAACCTTTTCCATTTTTCCTAATTCTGTTCATCTAATTTCCCACCCATACTTTACATAAACAGGTAACAATAGGAGCAACAATAAACTCAGTTTTTTTAGTCTTAGCTTTAGTCCATGGTCAGCGGGGTCTGTCGGCTGCAGCTTCCATCTCTGGGGGGCGTCCTTACTCTTGGCTCATTTGACGTGACCCGCATGAACCCAGGCCCTAATGCCTTCTACTTTTACTGCTGTGGGGGTGGTCAGGATAACAGTAAACGGTCCCTTCCAGTGAGGCTCCAAGTTCCCCACTTGATAACGACGTATCCAAACCAAGTCCCCGGGTTGGTAAGGATGTGATTCCACCTCCATCTCCATCCTGGTGTGGACAGTCTGGATCCCTGCATGCGGTTTTTTAAAGACAGACTGTAATGCCTGCAGTGACTGGAGTACAGACTGATCAGTCATTTCTGCTAGGGCAATCTCCTGTAGCTGAGGACAGAGCGGGGGCGGGGGGGTTTACCAAACATTATTTCAAATGGGGTCACCTTGTTTAAATAGGGTGTACATCGTGCCCTGAGGAGGGCGAAAGGAAGGAGATTCACCCATCCACCACCAGTCTCCAGAATTAGTTTTGTCAAGGTCTCTTTAAGTGTCCGGTTCATTCTCTCTACTTGCCCAGAACTCTGGGGCCGATAGGCACAATGTAGTTTCCAATTAGTGCCCACGGCCTTGGCCAATGCCTGTGAGACTGAACTCACAAATGCAGGGCCATTGTCTGACCCAATCGCGAGAGGCAGCCCAAACCTAGGAATTATTTCTTCTAGTAGCTTTTTGGCCACCACTCCTGCCGTCTCATGTTTGGTGGAAAAAGCCTCCACCCAGCCTGAAAAGGTATCCACAAAAACCAACATATACTTGTGCCCATATTTTCTGGGTTTCATTTCTGTAAAATCTATTTCCCAATAAATTCCTGGTTCCTTACCTCTTTCTCTTTTCCCTCTTCCCATTTTATTCTTCCCACATTAACTGCCTGGCATTGAGCACATCTATCAACTACATCCTGAACCATACACCCTAATTTAGAAACCTGGAATTGCTTGCCTGTAAGGTCCTTGAGTTTGTGTATCCCCAAATGAGTACCCTGATGTATCTGGTCTACTAACTTCTTACCTAGTTTTTGAGGAAGAATTATTTTTCCTGCTTTAGTCTTAGCCCAGTCCCCTTCATAGTCTAATTTAGCCCATTTTTGTAAATACTTTAAATCTTCCTCTGAATAGTCTGGTTTTTCTGGTAGAGCTAGAGCCGGGAGTGTGACCAGCTCTTACACCATTTCCCGGGCTGCTTGCTTTGTGGCTCGATCTGCTAATGGTTTCCTTTTGAAATCAGATCAGTCCCCTTTTGGTGTCCCAAGCAATGCATAACAGTCACCTCTTTTGGGTCCCAAATAGCCTGGAGGAGAGCCAATATTTCTCCTCTGTTTTAATTCCTTTTCCTTCTGCTGTTAATAGCCCCCCCCTTTTTTTTTTTATAAATAGCCCCATGTATATGGAGAGTAGCAAAGGCATACCTGCTGTCCATGTAGATGTTGGTGGTTTTACCTTTGGCCATCTGCAGTGCCTTAGTGAGTGCAATCAGTTCCGCTTTTTGTGCTGAAGTTCCATGTGGCAGGGCTGCTGTCCAGAGTTCCTGCTCAGGAGAAACCACCGCAGCCCCCGCATACCTCTTTCCATCAACCATGTAGCTACTTCCATCTGTGAACAGAGTCATCGCGGCATCCAGGAAGGGAATGTCTCTGAGATCTGGCCTTATTCCTGTGACTTGGGTTAGGACCTCCCCACAGTCGTGTGGATGGTCAGCCAGCTCCTCTGGAAGCAGCGTGACTGGATTTAGCACCACCAGGGGCTGGAAGGTCACTCTTGGTTCATTGAGGAGAAGGGCCTGATACCCTGTCACTTGGGCGTTTATCATCCATCAGTTTGGTGGAGTCCAGAGAAGGCCCTCAATAGCGTGTGTGGTGGTTATGATGAGATTTTGACCCAAAGTCAATTTACTTGCATCCTTGAGATCTAAGACGGTATACACAGTTCTTTTGGGGCCCAGGAGGGAGAGTAGGTTATAGGGGTTAGGCACCATCGGGTGGATATCTTCAACCCGTTTATTAACTTCCCACAAGTCCTGGGACAGGTCGGTACTCCCCATTCTCGGCCCTTTTGATGGGCAGCAAAAGTGTGTTCCATGGAGATTTGCAAGGAACTAGGATCCTGTCTCCTTGGAAGCAGTTAATGTGTTTTCTGATCCCTTCCTTTGCTTCCCAGGGAAGGGGGGTACTGCCAAACGCAAACAGCCGTGGCTGTCGCCTTTAATTGTACCACCACTGGAGGTTGTTTCTTGGCCAAGCCAGGGGGCTTCCCTTCTGCCCAGACCTTGGGAAACTCATCCTGTAGGATTTGGAGAAGGCTCCCCCACTTTGTCTCCTTTGGTTTTGAGACTGGCTCGTAAAGGAGGTATTCATCTACGGCTGCCATAAGCACTTGTACAGTGGGTTGTCTCAAGGTTACAGTCATGTCTCCTTCTGAGAACTGAATGCCAGCTCTTAACCTGTGGAGGAGATCTCTTCCCATCAAGTTATATGGGGCATTAGGGAGGACCAAAAATCGATGTTTAACTACTCCTGAGGCCAAATTTAAAGTCCTTTCTATTGTCTATTTATGTCTCTCTGTGCCATTTGCTCCTTGTGCCCAAACTTCCTCTCCAGATAGTTTTCCCATAGGTTTAAGTAATGATGAAAATTGGGCTCCCATGTCCACCAAAAAAAAAATCAACTGATTTCCCTTCCCCTTCAATTTTTACTCTGGTGGCCAGCATTGCCATTTTCCTTTTAGGGCACTTCCTGGTCCAATGTCCTTTTTCCTTACAGTAAGTGCACTGATCTGAATCTAAGTCTTCCCGCCTGCCTTCTCTGTGCTTAGGCTTTTCCTTCCATTTACTATCCCCTACCCGTCTCCTCCCTGCCTCATGTAATGCCAAAACCTTAACCAGTTTTTTTGGTCTCTTTTTCATCCTCTTGTGCATCCCTGTTGTTAAACACTTTTTCTGCTATTCCCACTAACTCAGTCAGATTCTTCTCTTCAAATACTTCAATTTTCTGAAGTTTCCTATATCTGGGGCTGACTGACTGGCAAAGCAAGATCGTCTAAATGAGCTATCGTGCATCTTCCCTGAAGTTTACTTCAAGTTGTCTAGCTTAAGTAAACAAACATTTAAAGATAATCAAATCTAGAATTTAACATCCATAAAGGTATGTTATTAAACATAATTTTTCTCTCTAAAATAACCCTTGTTTTCAGAGATAGCCAAATCAGGACTAATTTATTGGAAAAACAAGTCCAGTTTTAATAAGCTTGGCCTAATCATTCACATAAGCTCAGCAAGAACAGTGAGGGATCATATAAATCTTTTAGAATCTGCTCTACTGGAACTTCTCATAAGGAGTCTCTAGGTTGAACTTATGATAGCCTCTCCAGACCAGAAGCCAAGCTACATAACTTGCCATCAGACATGCCTGTAATACCTGTTGATTTGGGCGAATTCCTCTTCCTGAGGCCCCCAAAGAATCCTGAGGTTCCTGCACCTGCCAGGAAGTAACATCCTTTACTCACCTGGTGAGGCTGCTGGGAACTCTGTAAGCAAGGTATCAGGCCAACAGTTCCAAAGGGCTTTAAGGTTCCAGGTTTTATAAAGTCAACCTTAGTTCCTTTAAGCTATCTAGTCATATCTGAGTCTTTTCAAATAGGACATTCCAGTCAAAGCCATGGTGAAATAACCAGTGTTTCCAATGGTGTCCTGTTACAAGGAGAACAGATTCTTATTGAACTTATGCAAATGACTGATTGCCATGGAAGAAAGAATACTTGCTGAGACCTTTTGGTTTCAGAGGGTTCAAATAGAGAGAAAGAGTTGAAAACCTTGATTTGTTTACAAATGACTACATTTTAATCTCTTAAGTTACAGATAACTTAAGAAAAAGTTTCCCTAGTCTGGAAGAACAAACATAAGACAAAACATCAAGAGATACAACATTGCAGTCTTTCAGTTCACCTAGTCCCATGTTAATAATTCTGGTTTAGTCTGAATGCAGCTTTTTTTTTTTTAATTAATTTATTTATTTATTGAATGTAGCTTTTACTCCTGTAAATTCTTACCCATTTCAGTTCCAGGATTTTAACATATCAAAGTCTGTCCTGAAAGTCTCCCATAGGAATTTTCTTTGAGACGGAATTTATCTTACAAGAGAATTAAAACAATTACAAATAACAAAAACTCAGAATAAAGAGCTGGTGAGATGAGAATTTACAATGTAACTGGCAAGAAAATCAGGTTACTTCTGTGACATGTAACATTTCCATAATCACAATATCAAGTGATGACCTATCAACATATTAAAACTTTAGGAAATGCATAGCATTTTCCCAAATGTAACCCAAGGTTTATCATTGGTTTAAATCTTGTCAACAATTGCTAAAACCTTAGAAAATTTTAAAACACATGCCTAAATATAATTAGGGATGTTAAACACCTGATAAAACAAAACATAGAAACTGAATTTTCTGGGCAGGCAAAGAGAAAACCATAACAGATCAATTAACTTAATAAAACTTTGTCTTTTAAACAAAGAGAAAACCAGCTTTTCTATACCAGTGTCTTTTTTTTTTTTTTAAAGTATGCAGATAATGAGTTTACTAGGTTTCCCTCCCATCCTGAATGATGTCGCAGACAAAGGGAGGGGGATCTTTCAGATGTTGTCCTGCTCATGTCCCTCATGGGAACTTAGGAGTGTCTTAGCTAAGGTCTGTCCATATAAACCCCAGACCAGGCTATTCCGTGGAGTAGATGACCGTTATGCCATATGACGCCCCGCGAGACTCAGGGTGCAGCCCACTCAGACTCCATAGCGGAAGCGGGGGAGCCATACAGACACATTCACACAGTCAGGCACTCTTCAGATTCAAACAGGTTGGACATCCTCCCCTTTGGGTATCCCTGGTTAATGGGAGGTGATCAGTCTCCCCTTCCATTCTTCTACAAATGGATTTAGCTCTGACAGTGGCCTCGGGGCTGTTTTTTCTCTTTTTACATATCTCCTACTTTTTACATACAGAGATGCTTTTCTCATTTCCATCAGTCTTAATTACACTTAACAGAATTTTGTGCTCTTAGAAATACCTTAACCTCTACTGAAGACTAAATATAAACCAATTGTGAGGTGTTACAAAAGAATTCTTTAGATGGCAAATTTATCAATCAGTTAAGCACAAAATGTGTTCACCAGCAGATTTCAAAAGCACAAACCCAGTTCCAGCAGCCAACGCTCTAGCATTTTATCCCATTTCGTTAAGACCTACATGTCCAACAAATTTAATTCCATTTGTCGTTCAAGCAACCCTTCACAGTTTCAGGTTCCCAAAGACTTCGAAAGCCACTTTAACAATTACCCATTAAAACCTTGAGACAGACAAATAACCATCTCCACTTCAGATGCCATGCTCTCCCGCCAGCAAGGGGGAGGGGCTAGGCAGTCCACGTCAGGCCAGAGAAGGCAAGAAATTCCCCGAAACAAAAGGAGTTTCAGCAGCTGCTCGGGAATATTCCTTAAAGTCTCTGTCTCGAGGTTGGTTCAACCCGCAGTGCCAGTTCTGCTTACCAAAAGTGGCCCACTAGGCACTCATATTCCACGCCTGGCTCCAATGAGCATCAGCATTGGGCACCTTAACCCAGCATTAGACTAACCCCAGTTGGCTCCAGTCATAGCCCTTAACACACGAAATGAGTGAGCGAGAAGCCTCACATCTATTATGAAGAACGGAGAGATGAAAGTCAGAGTCCCCTTACTCTCTGCTTGCCCCATTCCTTCAATCATAACAAACAACACAACAGACAACAAAAGGACCAGGCAAAGACAACCGCAGGCCCAACGATTCTTACCCAGAACCTGCCACTGGTGGGGGCTTTCTTTACCCCCCAACCGCCTAGGGGGACTCGAACCCCCAAACCGCCCAGGGGGACTCGAACCCCCCAACTGTTTAGGGGGACTCGAAAACCCCCCCCGACAGGCCCCTGAATGCCCAGGGGGACTCGAACCCCCCAGGGACTGCCTAGGGGGACTCGAATCCCCTGACAGCCCAGGGGGACTCGAACCCCTGTCGATCTACCAGCAGAGGAATGGGGTGACCCTGCATCCACTCCAGCCCTGGTGAGCATGGCTGTGTCCAGCTTCTCCCCAGTTGGCCATACCCTGGAGCTCCAACCAGACAGACAGATAGGATCCCGTGATCTTACCTCCAGAGGCTTTTCCCAAAAATTCCGATGCTGGCTCAGTTCTCGTTGTTTGAATCTGGGTGCCCCCTCCAATGTTAGGGTCCATAATCAAAGGAGCGAGACTGATACAAAGTGAAGGTCAAGCAAAGCTTTATTTCGCGCCGAGCATCAAGAATCAAACTGACCAGTCAGGGCCGTCTCTTACAAAGAGGCGACCCCTTCCAGCCTCACAAACTAACTTTTATAGAGGTAGTTTAGCTAGGCTACACACCGGTGGCCAATGGGATTTAAACTCACCTCAGTAAATGGCCAATGGGATTTAAACTCACCTCAGTAAATATATGCGCGCCCCTCTGATTAGATGTCTTCACCTGGCCTGACTCGCCCTTGTATCTAGGCTTTGCAAGTAAGTTCCTCTGGGAGGGGCAGGGTCAATCTAAGTTCACTGCATAGGGTCAATCTAAGTTCACTGCAACAAAATGGCTCCCTCTGGCCAACCAGGCCCTTACAATCATGACTAATACCAAAGAAATAGAGACAACTATCAGAATTTATTACCAGCAGCTATATGCCAAAAAAATAGGCAATCTGGAAGAAATGGATGCATTTCTAGACACTTACAAACTAGCAAGACTGAAACAGGAAGAAATAGGCAATCTGAATAGACCAATGGCCAGTAAGGAAATTGAAGCAGTTTAAAAAACAAACAAACAAACAAAACCCCAAAACCAAAAAAACCTCCTAAAAAACAAGAGTCCTGGTCCAGAAGTCTTCCCAGGGAAATTCAACCAAACTTTCAAAGAAGAAATCATACCTATTCTTCTGAAGCTGTTTCAAAAACTAGAAATAGAAGGAACGCTTCCAAATTTGTTCTATGAGGCTAGCATTACCTGATCCCCAAACCAGAAAAAGACCTCATCAAAAAGGAGAATTACAGACAAATATCCCTGATGAACATGGATGTCAAAATACTCAACAAGATCCTAGCCAATAGGATCCAACAGTACATTAGAAGGATTATTCACCTTGCCTGGGCTGCAAGGGTGGTTCAACATGTGCAAATCAATCAATGTGAGTGATCACATTAACAAAAGAAGAGACAAGAACCATAGGATCCTATCAATAGATGCAGAAAAGCATTTGAAAAAATACAATATCCTTTCCTGATTAAAACTCTTCAAAGTCTAATGATGGGGGAACATATCTCAATTTCATAAAAACTGACTGTGAATATCATTCTCAATGGAGAAAAACAGAGAGCTTTTCCCTTAAGGTCAGGAACACAACTGGGATGCCCAATCTCACTAATGTTGTTCAACATAGTACCAGATGTCTTAGCCTCAGCAGTCAGATAATAAAAAGAAATAAAAACTGTCCAGATTGGAAAAGAAGAAGTCAAGCTCTCACTCTTTGCAGATGACATGATATTCTATACGGAAAACCCAAAAGACTCCATCCTTAAATTATTAGAATGGATACTGCAATTCAGCAAACGTGTAGGATTTAAAATCAATGCACAGAAATTAGTTACATTTCTATGCACTAACAATATGATGGAAGAAAGAGAAATTAAGGAATTGATTCCATTTACAATACCACCAATAACCATAAGATACCTAGTAATGAATCTCAACAAAAATGTCAAGTATCTGTACTCTAGAAACTACAGAACACTTAAGAAAGAAATTGAGGAAGACACAAAGGGATGGAAAAACATTCCATGCTCATGGATTAGAAGAATAAACATTGTGAAAATGTCTCTGTTGCCCAGAAGAGTCTACACTATCAATGCAATCCTTATCAAAATGTCACTGAAATTTTCAAAGTGCTGGAACAAACAATCCTAAAATTTGTATGGATATAGAAAGGACCCAGAATTATCAGGGGATTGTTGAAAAACAAACAAACAAACAAACCTGGTGACATCACAATTCTGGACTTCAAGTTCTAAGCTGTGATCATCAAAACAGCATGGTATTACAGAAAACAGCCACATAGATCAATGAAACAGAACAGAGAGCTCAGAAATGGACCCTCACCTCTATGGTCAACTAGTCTTCGACAAAGCAGGAAAGAATATTGAATGGAAAAAAGACAGTCTCTTTGGGCACCTGGGTGGCTCAGTGGGTTAAAGCCTCTGCCTTCGGCTCAGGTCATGATCCCAGGGTCCTGGGATCAAGTCCCACATTGGGATCCTTGCTCAGCAGGGAGCCTGCTTCTCTCTCTGCCTCTGCCTGCTTGTGCTCTCTCTCTCTGACAATAAATAAATAAAATCTTTAAAAAGAAAAATAACATACTCATACTTAGACTTTGTAAGACAGGGGGTCTCTGTCTCAAACACTGAACTCTACTATTTTAACACAAAAGCAACCATAGACAATATGTAAATGAATAATCTTGGTTGTGTTCCAATAAACCATTTTTATGGATACTGATATTTAAATTTCATTAGATTTTCACATGTCACAGATATTCTATTTTTTTGGAAAAATTTCAACTATTTAACAGTGTAAAACATTCTTAAGCTTGTAGTATGTACAAAAACAGGCAGGTGGCTGGATTTGGCACATGGGCTTTAGTTTGCTAAATCATGATATACAATGGATTCTTAATAATTAATATACATTATAATAAGAAACTGGCTAAATGCTCAGGCATGAGAAATCAAAACTCAAGACATAATGCGAAAATGTTCAAACTGATAACTAAATACAAAATGAAATAGCATTTTTTTGCTTAATAACTTGTCAATGATTAGGAAAAAATTATAATTTTCATTATAAAATTCTCTGAAAAGAAACACTGCATCATGCTTTACAAGTCTTGAGGGACTCCATAAACTTTGCCGAGAATTTCCACTTTTAGGAATCTATTTCAAAGGAGTAACTACAAATGTAGGCAATTATTATGAAAAGTCATGTTCATATAAAGTATATTTAAAATCTAAAACTGAGAGCAATTGTGTGTCCACTATTAGACGACATTATATATAAATTAAAGCATATTCATAAGAATACCTCATAAATCTTGAAAATCATATCTCCAATAATTATATGAAGAAAACACAACAAAATATTACCAGTGGTTATCTCTAAAGAGTGGAATTATGGGGATTTTTAGTATTGTTTATATTTTCCCATATTGTACATTTAAAATAAAAATTTAAATGTAACAACAGGAGTTGGGTGTGATGTGATTAGGTAGGAAAGAGAATGAATAATAAGAATAATGGACCTGGGGGTGCCTGGGTGGCTCAGTGGGTTAAAGCCTCTGCCTTTGGCTCAGGTCATGATCCCAGAGTCCTGGGATGGAGCCCCTCATCGGCCTCTCTGCTCGGCAGGGAGCCTGCTTCCCCACCTCTCTCTGCCTGCTTCTCTGCCTGCTTGTGATCTCCGTCTGTCAAATAAATAAATAAAATCTTAAAAAAGAAAAAAAAAAGAATAATGGACCTGGAAAACAGCTGTGTTGGCAGAGAAGAAATAGTTCTTCAATATGAGATGGATCAGCCAAGGAATGGAGGAAATAAGCATTGATGCAAAAATGAAGGTTGTCTTTGGACCACAGCTAGCCTTGGTTATTTAGGGAAATAGCATCAGTCTTCTTAGTAAGGGCCCTTAGTAAGGATTGATGTCCACATCCATCACAGGGCAGATAGAAGACAAGTAGTCTGCCTGCAATAGGCAACAGGGATTTTAGGAGCAGAAACCCAACAGTGGAGCCAAGCTAGAAGGCTGTTGTGATTGTCTTGGTGAAAGGAAAGAAGGTCTGCATTATTGGGAACAGGCACAAGAGGAGGAGATACACAGAAAAGAAATGCCATAGAATTGATAGCACCTGACAGTATCCATTGTTCAATGTCTTGGATTAAATGTGAGAGAAACTTAAAAAGGGGAATCTGAAATTTTGAGCCTGAGAAAATGATACGTGATGGCAATGACTGACTTAGGGTATGCGAAGAAGACACATGTAGAATCAAATAATAAGGAAGATTTTGTAGAATTTAAAGTGGAAATTCCTGGGAAGAAGAATTTGTTGATGGTTTTAGAACTTATGGGGAAATGGGATAGAGATTGGTGGGCTATCCTGTGAAGAAGTCATGTGAGGTCCAGCTCGACCAGAGACAGCTCAGGATCCTCGGTGTTCAAAGAGTATAGAACTGAGTAATGACCTCAGCATAGTATTGCCCTACTTGAATGCCCAGATCGTACATTGCCTGTCTTTCTTTCTTTCTCCTTCCCTCTCTCCCTTCCTTCCTTTCTTTCTCTTTCTTTCCTTCTTTTCTTTTCTTTTTTTTCCCTTTCCTTTTCTTTCTTTTCTTTTTTCAAATTTCTGTTTATAAAAGCCATACTTGCTTGTCTTAGCAAATTTGAAAAGAACAGAAGATTAGAAGTAGAAAAATTTCCCTGAATCTCACCATTTAAAAATTTGGCACATTTTCTTCTCTCTTTCTCTTTTTCTCTCTCTTTCTGTATTTATCTCTCCTTTCTCTCTTTTTTGAATTTCAAAACAGTTGATGAAAGTAGGGATTGGTAAAATGGGTAAAGATGGTCAAAGGTGCAAACTTCCAGTTATAAAATATATCCTGGGTATGTATTGTACAACATAGTAACTATAGTTAATAATACTGTATTTTATCTTTAAAAGGTTGCTAAGAGGAAAGATTTGAAAGTTATCACAAGGAAATAATTTGTAACTGTGTGTAGTGATGAATGTTAACTAGACTTACTAGGTAATTATTTCAAAATGTATACATATATCAAATCACGTTTTATACCTCAAACTAATACAATGTTATTTTTCAATATATCTCAATAAAAAATGAATAAAACCTGGCACGCGCGCACGCACACACACGTGGTTGGTTGAGATGTCTGTCATTGCATATACAATTGTTGTATTAATTTTTCCACTTGATGATATAGCGTAAGCACCACCAGTGTTATTTAAAGCTCTTTCTACAAAGGGAAAAGATGACTAAGAAAGAAAGAAAAGAGGAAAAAAGAAAAAGAAGGGGAAGGGGAAATAATACTGAACCTGTTTTGTCTTTGTTGTATAAGAAAGAATTAATTTTGTTCCATTTCCTGGCACAGAGCTTCTAAAACCCTTGGGATTTCTCAAGTGATAGAAGAATCTTTGTTAATTACGACCCCACTGGATTGCTATGCTTTTACTATCATTATGTTAATGAAGTAAGTCAGAGTTGGCCTCTAGGTAACTTCAGGAGTGGGGGCTTGGTCATCAGGAAAACTATTCACAGAATTGAAGATTGGAACTTTAAGCCAACCCAACCTCCAGGAAAGGGAGTGGAAGTGGGGTTGGGTTCAAAGAAGGGGCCAATGATTTAATCAATCACGTGTCTGTAATGAAACTCCAATAAAAACCCTGAGCTCATTAGGCGAACACACTGATATACTGGGAGAGTGACATTCTGTCCTGATTTAATTAGAAGACATAGAAGTTCTGCATCCCTCCTCGATCTTGTATCATGTGTCTTTTTGTTTGGCTGGTCCTCCAGATCTGCATTCTTTATGAGTAAAACTGTAATTACAAGTATAGCATTTTCCTGAATTTTGTGAATTGTTCCAGCAAATTATGAAACCTGTAGGGGCTATTATGATTGCAAAATTTATAACCAGTCAGCCAGAAACATGAGTGTCTTGGGAACACCTAACGTGGTCCTGACCCTGAAGTAAGGGCAGTCTTGTTGGGGATCTTAACATGTGGGTTCTGTTCTTACTCTGGATGATTAGTGCCAGAATTGAACTGTATTACAACCAGCTGGGTTTCTACCAAATTAGTCTATTTTAGGAAGGACCCAGGAGAAGGAAGTCAGACTAAGGAGGTATATTGGGTTTTGAAATAAAGTCACAAAAGGAAGTTTCTTTGTTATATTTTTCAACAACTTCCTCCTTGCTTTAAAACACTCACTTTCTAAATACTATGGAAGTACATGTCCTCAGGGCAAAAATGCCTTCAAAAGTTGCATATTTAGGTATACAGCCTTCAAAATGCTAATTTCCACAATGAATCCTATTATTCATTTACTGCAGCTTGAGTTGGAGAGCAGATGACTCTCCGAAGAGCTGACAACATTTCCAGTCTACATAACATCTAGGTTTTTCTTTTTCATTATTAAAAATAATCGTATAAACCAGAAAATCCAGCAGGGGGTTGTAGAATTCCAGTTTCTGGGATATTACGCATTTCTTTGAAAAACAAGTTCTTTCTTTATTGCTACAACTCAGTAATCCTGCTAAATATTGACCACAGAATAAAAGGAGCTTCTTAAATGCCATTGTGCCTGAGCAGTGATTGAAAGGCTCTTTTCTCTCAAAGGGCTCATTTCCTTTCTTGAGTTACTATTAACAGATGTGTTCTCATAGTTGCTTTGCAAGCAAGTATTGATCAGGCTGAAATTTCTTATAAGTATTCATGCCATGTAAGTGGGTAACCGGTATTATTACTAGATAATATTATTATTTATATCATATTATTACTAGATATTACTATTTATGAAAATAATTGAATGTAATACAATTTTTATAAAAGCAGAAGCTCTTTTCAGAAAGGAAGTCCTATGTTCTCTATGTTACTTTAAATGTCCACATTATGGACATATACTATATTCTTAATAAGAAATATCTTGGATACATATCGAAGTGTGTATATGTACATTTATCAGAATAAATATACATAGATGAAGTTAATTATTTCCCACAAAATACTTGCAAAGGAAATAATAAAATATCCTTCAGAAATAAATAATATTTTCATAATAAATATAAATTAGAAAATTGAGAGAAAGTGTGGTCATATTCCTGGGAAATAGAACTGCCCATTTTTAGAAATGTTTTTCCTGTGGACCAATAGAGTTTATATTCCTTTCTAATATTTTATCTTCCTGGATCAACAAAGCTTAACTGTATGGACTATCAATACAAGCTAGAAAAATAATACTGGAAGGCTGAACCAAGGCAAAGTTAAGGACATGCCTGAAACACATGCCCATAATCATAAGGTGAATCTGTATTTATACCATGTTTTTGTTTTGCATGTCTGTCCCTCTTACCCCCAAAATACAGGCTTTCATAAAAAGCAATATTATAAGTGATAAAATTGAAAGAAGAATCAATTAATGGCCTTTCTTTGGAATCATAAAGCCCCACTCAGGTTACCAGTCCCTTTTCCTGCTCTTATAGCCACCTCCAACTGGGTGTCCTGCCTCACTTCACATCTCTGTCATCTGCCTACCTCAGGAATATGGTTATGCCTGGGCTCAAATGGGAAGAAGTGGGAGAAACTGCAGAGGGGAGGAATTTTCTGGGTCTCTGTGAGCAGACCTGGTTTGTGGGGAGGAGACCTGGAACTCAGAGACAATGCTTTCCCATGTCCATTAGGTTAGAAGCCAACAGTCATCTAAAACCCACCCCTTCTGTGAGGTAGGGTCAGGAGGGACCCTGATTCCTTGGATATGGTTAGGTCTTCATTTCTTGTCTTTAGGAGAAATGTGCTATTTCATACTGTATTAGAAGAAATATATCTGTATAGGTTTCTACAAAGCATTTTCAATTACTGTATCATACTTCAGCTATTTTTCCCTTTGGTCATTCTGCTGGGGGAAGGAAGTACTCTGATCCTGTCTGCATTCTGCCTCTAGTGTATTCTACTACCTCCTTACAAGATTTCTGAAGGTTTGATAATTACCCAGCATCTCATTTTCTTCTCCTATAAGTAACATATTCTCACCTCCTGGGGTTTATGAGACTTCAGTGAGTTAATCTTGAATATGAAATATTTGGCACAAGGACAGATATGGAGTAATTATTCAATGAGGGGAGTTTCCCTCCTTCAGAAGGAAACTTCTTTGGAGGGGATATACCTGTTCTAAGGGAAGTCTTTATTTGGAACCCAGTCTGTGATGGTAGGAAAAAACATGGGAATTAGAATCACACAGACCTCTCCAAATTCTGCCTTACCAGCTCTGCAACTAGAGAAATGTAATTTAATTTTTTGGGTCTTGACACCCTCACCTTTAAAATGGGTATAAAAATCCTTCTCTCTCAGGTGGTTGTAGAATTTAGTGAATTTGTAATGTGTCATTGTGGCTAAGCTCAACTATGTTCCCCAGAATTCTCTTCATATGTTTCCAGTAGGAGTGGGCTTCAAGAGCATTTTGCATAGATTTGGGGACAGCAGTGAAGCAGTGGTTATGAATATATGTACAAGCTATTACATTTCCAGGCTATCATGCTTGGAAGGTTGGAGCAAGGGCACACACGATGTCACTTAACTGCTGGCTTCCTTGTTGGTGTGCAGCAGTAGCCAAGCCTGCTGCTGATTTTTCATTAGTTTCTCTAACTCTTGGGTCAGGTAGATGTTTAGCTACACAGTGAAGGGTGTCAGCTTCTCCTACATCACCTATATCATGAAAACTGGAGGCAGTGAAAGACTGCTACATAAAGCTGTATTAAGTATTGCTTTAAAATCATCTTTCCTGATAAAAACAAAAGGTCTCTTTTGCTGTTTTTGCCAGATCACATGGTGTAAAAGCCTCCCTGTTTGGATGATTTCAAGCTACCAATGCGGTATGACTGTATGTGAAGCTGGGAAGAGATATGTACAATAGATTCTTGTGAGCTGGAATGAGAGGCTCCAGCACACCACTGCTGACATGGATCCAGTCCATTATTATCAGTTTCAACATATGCATGTGAGTTCCAACTTGCCCGTACCCTTCCTCTCTTTGCAAGCATCTTCCTGTCTCTGCAAACTTGATGTTGAAGATTTAGATGAGAAGACACGAGCCTTTCAGAGACTATTTAACCAATACTCATAGCTGCCTAAGATCAATCTCTAGACTAATCCCTTTATTTTATTTTTGTACATGTATATTTTCTAATGGCTTTACTTCTCTGATTGAACAGTGACTCTTGTCTGATACGTGAAGCTTGCAATTATATATGTGAAACTCCTAGCAGTATCTGGCACACACTAGACACTAAAAAATGTTGACTTCATTTATGAACAATTGCCAACTATTTTAAATTTAGTGATATGCACATTTCTGATATTACAGCACTCAGAAATATTCATAATATATATGGAATAATGTTCCTTTTATATTTTTTCTAAGGAGATGGATGATACAGACTAGCAATGTCCTAGAAATATAATGTAAGCCACATATGTAATATGAAATTTTCTAGTGCCCCATTAGAAAAAGCAAAAAGAAATGGGTAACATTAATTAATATATTTAATTTAACTCAATGTATCTAAAATATTATTTCAGCATGTAATAAATATAAAATACTATTATTGAGATTTTTTCCCCAAGCCAAACCATATCCAGCTTTATTAAAGATGCTTTTCATAAACAAAAAGGCAGTCCATGGGCAGACAATCATTAAAAGTATACAACAGCTTTCAAACTCCCTTCTTCAATGACTACCAAATCAGAAAGCCACTAGTAAACTCAATGAATTCTTCATGGAATGCTTTATGAACAGGGAAGTTTAGAGTGAGGGTTGACAGTTCTCTTCTAGCATGTTGTTTGACAACTTTTCACAAGCTGACCCTGATTTTCAAGAAATAAATGAAAATTTATTTTTCACATGGTGTAAAAGCCTCCCTGTTTGGATGATTTCAAGCTACCAATGCGGTATGACTGTATGTGAAGCTGGGAAGAGATATGTACAATAGATTCTTGTGAGCTGGAATGAGAGTCTCCAGCACACCACTGCTGACATGGATCCAGTCCATTATTATCAGTTTCAACATATGCATTTTCAATGCATATCAATCTGAAGATTCCCCAAACTAAAAAAGGAACTCTTGAGGGCGCCATGTCAGTGGTGACACTATGCCTGACATACTGGGAACCATTAGTTTCCTAGGTTTAACAGAGTCAAGTCTATGCTGAAGGCAGAGAGGGAAGAGACAATATAAAAATATGAACCTTAGTTTTTCCACACCACTAAGGTGTTCATGCCAAGGTGGCTCACGTGTGTCAACATCAAGGAATCCATCCTGCTGGGAGCCAAGAGGACATTTCTCTAAACTAGAAGGGAAAGGTGTTTTTTCTCCTTGTGTCAATCTAGCTTCGGAGATACTCTGTTAGTGACATATGCCCTTCCCCGAAAACAACAATGAAGTGTCCTGTGTGCTAACAACATAGCTTACAAAAAAAAAAAAAAAAAAGTAAAACGAAATTTTGCATTTTTATAAGACTTAACAAAAATACTATTTCAAACTGGACAGTCACCAGAAGTACACAGTTATCAAAAACGCACACACTTCACTTGGCATCTCCAGCACCTTCAGCTTTCTGTGCTTGGTCTGTCTTGGCATCTCTGTTTTCTGCAGGGTTATTTCCATCCTTGCCAGCGCCAGCTTTTTCCATTTGGGTACCTTCTCTCCCTTCTTGCAGGGGTCTTTTAGGCTTGGGCTCTTGCTTTGGAAGAGTAGGCTTAGCAGATAACCTTACAGATCTTCTCTGTGGCTCATCCTTCATCTTGCCTTACTCTTCAGCATCCCCTTCAGCTTTTCTCTTGTGTATGGTGGCTATGGTGACAGGGCATAAGCTCTGGACATGGGGATGCAGTGGCACGTGGGCTTTGGCAGGTTCAGGGGTTGTTTTCACCTCTCCTTCTTCTTCTTCACACTGCTCCTTAATGAGATATTTTAAATTATTTTGTACTCACTCTTTGAAATGTGGTGTGTGTTTTACACTTACAACACATCTCAATTTCAAGTAGTCACATTCAAGAACTACACTGTGGTGAGTGACCATCATGTTGGACAGTGTAGATATAGACTTGTACCAAATACAATAGCAGATAATAAATTTTTATCATGCTTAATTATCTGTGTATTTTAAATGTATGTATTTGATCTCAGTATAGACTGCAAAAGTGGTAGTGCCATTCACTTGTGGTTTACTAGGGTTATTAGCACCAGGGTTATTCTGACTTCTTCACACAGTCTTCTACGGCATTCATGGGTCACAGGTGTCAAGAATTAGAAGACAATGGCTGACTCAGCAGCTGACTGACTCAGTTGGTAGAGCATGTGACTCTTGATCTCAGGGTCATGAGTTTAAGCCCCACATTGGGTCCAGAACTTACTTAAGTAAATAAATATTTTTGAAAAGAGGAATTAGAAGATAATAAGCTCTCTTATCCCACCAACCACCTGGAGTTAATATTTCATAGTTTTCAAAGCACATCAGGTCCTCCTAGTTAGCTGGACAGAGCTATGGACAACAAAGTGTGGCACACTGGCCTGAATTCCTATTAACATTAATCATAGTCTAAAAATTGCTTAAAAGCAAACAGCAGCAAAACCCACAATTTACCCATTTACTAAAAGTAGAATACAGTATTTTTTTTCCTGTTTCACCACAATATACAATGGCATATATATTTTTTTTTTACCACAAATAAGATTTACAATACAGTTATAGTGTATCAAGAATTGTGTCATATCTCTCCAAACCCTCTTCCCTGTTATCCCTTTCATCTTTGGTTATTTTAATGTATATATCTCACAACCAATAATGACTACACAATAAGTCTTTTTTATCTCAAGCCATCTGCAGAGCTTGCTTATTTGCCATAAAAGCCCCTATGGTAGGCATAAATTTTCACGTTATAAACTTTGATGTGAAAAGGAAAATGTGGGTTATTTTACCATGGCTCAGTTTAATCCCTATATCAAGTCCCTATTTTATTATATGAATCCCCCTTTTAAAAAGGAATACATCAATTTGGGGTTTTCAAGATTTCTTTTCCCTTTCTTCTTTGGAGAATGGATTTAGTAGGTGGTGTTTCCTACAGCTGGAGGAACAGGAGTGAGGCTCTCTTCCACACCGTGTCTGCATCCTGGTTGCTTTCACCATGAGAACTTCTCCAATTCCTCCTGAGTATTCATGGAATGCATCTCCTGTAGGGTATAGGCAAGGCCACTCTCTAGGCAGTATGTCCTGGTCTTAAGTGGAAGGCTTTTTAGGACATTGGCCCTCAGTCCCATACTTGAGTTCCTCCAGGTGATGCTGGAAAATGTTTGCCATTTTCCTACACCCTTACAGAGAGCTGAGAAACTCCACAGCTTTACACTATGATACTGGTGTAGGTAGGAGAACTGTGGTGTCTTGGTGTAGAAGAACCCCTCCATAGCTAACCCTTATTCAACTCTCTTGTTTCTTCCAAAATCCCTTCTCTCTATCTCTCTTTCCAGTGTATAAGATCTTTTTCAACTATATTCTTTTTTTTCTTAATTTGTAAATTTTTAAAATAAACCTATAATGTATTATTAGCCCCAGGGGTACAGGTCTGTGAATTGCCAGGTTTACATACTTCACAGCACTCACCATAGCACATATCCTCCCCAATGTCCATAATCCCACCACCTTCTCCCTACCTGCCTACCACCCCCACAACCCTCAGTTAGTTTTGTGACATTAAGTCTCTTATGATTTGTCTCCCTCCCTATCCCATCTTGTTTCATTTATTCTTTTCCTACCCTCAAACCCCCCACGTTGCATCTCCACTTCCTCATATCAGGGAGATCATATGACAGTTGTCTTTCTCCGATGGACTTATTTCACTCAGCATAATACTCTCTAGTTTCATCCACGTCATCGCAAATGGCAAGATTTCATTTCTTTTGATGGCTGCATAGCATTCCATTGTATATATATACCACATCTTCTTTATCATTCATTTGTTGATGGACATCTAGGTTCTTTCCATAGTTTGGCTATTGTAGACATTGCTGCTATAAACATTCGGGTGCACATGCCCCTTCGGATCACTACGTTTGTGTCTTATGGTAAATACCCAGTAGTGCAATTGCTGAGTCATAAGGTAGCTCTATTTTCAACTTTTTGAGGAACCTCCATTCTGTTTTCCAGAGTGGTTGCCCCAGCTTTGCAAGTATATTCTTAAAATGTTTTTGTCTTCATGCCTCTTGGGTTTCTTATTATTTCTAAAACTTAAAAGCCAACAATTTAGCATCCTTATGTCTTGAACTGGCTAAGCTGGTTCTCCCAGGGCTGTGGCAGTCTCATGTCCAGCTGCCTGGGCCATGGGGAAGGGCTTCAGACTACTGCCAACTAAGGCAATGAATGAAACAAAAATGCCAGTTAATCACTGTAAGTTACAACTCAGGGGCACAGAATCAGGTGACTCATTCATCTCCATAAGCAAGTGCTATGCAAATAACTGAAGTTATTAATGGCATTGCACTATTTCAAAACTAGGTCACTGTAGCATGTAAATGTAATTTCAATAAACCATTTTATGATGATCAAGTTTTGAAGAGCAGTTTCAGAAAATCATGGTAAGATCTACAGTGAGTTGACTTATGCAGCTCTGGCAAAAAAGAGGTTATTGGAATGTTTCTGCCTTAATCAAAATAAACTTGGATTTGAAATACAAGATGATTCATCAGTTTTTTACATGAGCAAGAGACTGACTTGAACAAGTTTGTTCCTGGACTTCATTTTAAGGAACTCTTAAGTTCTCTGAGCATTTTGCATTTCCTTGAAATACTAATGGCTGCACAGGACATTTAATTTGAGGTTGGCCTGGGTATCAGAGCCAGTGTACAATTGTTTCCTTGATTTTTTTTTTGTTCTGTGACTCTCATATATCCTGAGCTTTTAGAAACACTAGAATTTCTGTGCGCAATCTCTTATACTCCATTCATAGACCAAGTCAAGCAGAATTTGTTATCACAAATTAAAATAATTTGACAAAATAAAATAATTTTTGATTTATAGAAATTATACTGATTTGAGCCCACAACTATCTTAACTATCTTCAGAAATGATATTGCTTTCTGTGCAATGTTCTCATGATACTTCAACCTGTATGCAGATATGTGTGCTGTCATTTGAAGGAAAAACTGAAGACCAGAGATTCCTGTTGGAACCACTTTGGTTGCCCATATATCTGTGTCAGTTCCAGGATTTGAAATCATGTTTTGTTTTGTTTTGTTTTTAAACTGAGGTTGCAAAGGAACATTGTGAGGAGCTTAGGGGAATGGGGTCCACTTCTTCCACCTGGAGGTTGAATTATCTTAGAGTGGTTTACTAAGCTTCCTGTACCTCTCCAAGGCCAGTGTACTATTACACATGCTTCATTCTTTATGGGTTTGGTTTTGTACTTCAGGAATGGATTACTGTGTTCTCCAGGTTGTTTGCTATCCTTAGGGTTCTGCAGATGCATCACATATACTCAGCTTCCTCTTTGAAAAGATGTAGCCATTGGTGTCCCTATCCTCTTGAGAATATGGTTGAGAAATCTAATGCTGAATTGAAAATCTTGCCCATCATTCTTGGCCTCTAGTCATGGTTTTGCACCCCACACAATGAGGGAGGGGCACTGCTGCAACACTGCTGGTCCCTATGGACCCATGCCAGGTGTCCTGCCCTTGGAGGTCAGGAGGGGAAGAATACCTTCCCCTGCTGTCTGGGAAGAGGCCACTGAGACCTAGGTGCTGGCATGCACAACCCATCCTTAAGTTGGACTTCAAGGTGTCATGTTGCCATTGCTTCTTTTTGCCATATATTCCTTAGTCCCTCAGCTTGTTTTATGAAAGCTTGTACACCCTCCAGTCAGCTAGCGTTTTCATGGGCTCTAAGACCTTGATTAAGTCCTGTCTTTATGTGGATAGAGTCTGTGGAGGGCTCTAGCACCTAATCTTTCTCTCCTCAGTCTATTTTCTTCAAGGACTGCCAGAAAACCTCTAAAGGCAGATCTGATTATGTCACCTTTCCTGCTATTACAACTTGGGCACCCCCTGCTTGGCTTCCTGTTCACCACTCTTTCTCTTTCTGAGTTCCAGACACACTGGCCCCCTTTATGTTCTGACTCACTGTGTTTCCTCCGCTCCCTGCTGTTCCTTCTGGACCAAAAACTTCCAGTCCACGAGTTCTTATCAGTTGTATCTTAACTCAGTTGTGATCAGTCAGGCCAGGTCAGATCCCTCTATCACTCATTTTCCCAAGTTCCTTTGGTTGTTTGTATGGTGTCCAACTAACCAGTGTGATAATGTCACATGAACTGACTGCTGCTCCTTCACTAGCCTGAAGCCTCTTTGAGGGCAAGGACACATCTGTCTTTGCTCATGACTGAATCCTTTATGCTTGGCATTGAGTAAGTCTGTAGAAAATGCCTAATGTGTTAGATTGTATCCAGACATGGCCTCCACCCCACCCCACTCAACTCCTGGAGTGCTTGGAATATCTTGGCTGCTTGTAAATCAATTGAACCTCTGTAATGAATACCTGATGAAAATATTTAAGGAATGACATATAACACCATTAGGTATTCCAAAGTCATTTGTAGTAAATGCTACATTATTTGGTGTTCTATTATTAGGACATCTAAAAATCCTCTTCTCCCATCAACATGTAATAGTTGCTATCAGAAGCCTCATGAACCCAGTCGATACCTAATGTGTGTTTATTGATGACAGTGATGACAACATCTTTAGTAAAGAGGTAATTGATTTTCACAGTGACAAGCCTGAGGCTCTGTGATGAATGAGCAGAGGAGGCCCTGAAGATGTTGAAATGCTTTCCAAATAAAAGCAATTGTTTCCATGTGGTTTTACTAAGTGCTTTCCTTGAATTTCAAATTTTTTAAATTAGTAATTCCTATGGGGCATACACAGTAACTGCACTGAGCAGGATATTTGATTGATGTAGTGACTCAGCCTCAGCTGTGCCAGCTCATGGCACCGGTGCCAAGCTCTGGGCACACACTTACACACATTCACACTTGGACTTCATCCTGGAGCTCAGGGTTCAAGTTCTAACACCTCCCTTCAGTTCTCTGATGCAACTACTGGATTTTCTGAAACTTTTTGTGTTTTCAAAAATAATCAGTATAAGGCTGGGCAGTGGTTGACAAATCAATGATTTAATTAATGAATACTTGCTTTATACTTTCCTTTTCTGATGGTTATCTTAATGAAGTAGTGCTTTTTGTTGACAATTTCAGAGTGAATAGGGCCAGACAGAGTGGTTCAGATTAAATTCAACTCCCCTTGCCACATGGGTGCTTTCCTCAAATGCACCATTCCATTCAGTCCTCATACACTCTGGTGACTGGGAATCCCTGTGCACATTTTTCAAGTGTGGAAGCTGAGAATTGAAGGTCAGAGAACTTGCCAAGATCAGGTCTAGCAATTCTTTCCTCTGCCTGAGAGGCTTCCACTGCTCAGCTAATCCTTGCAAATTTTTTTTCTTTTTTTTTTTTAGAATCCTAGGACATGTAAGAGTGGCCTCAGTTTTTATCAATGATGAAGAGCAAGTGACAAGGTACGTAAATCTTGACTTCTCAAACACGCGGTGAAGGTGGTTCTGTTATAGCAGTATACAAAGTGAGTCAATAAAATTCCAAATCAGCTACAACAGGAGTGCAGTTGGGTAAATCCTTCTAGCATCTTAATTGTTCATGCAGTAATTGGTGGCTCTTATCTGCTATAATTTGTCAATTGAAAAAGAAAACCATTTGAATTCAATTGTGGAAAACTGCATTCAAGAAAGAGCAACAGAATAATTATGAGACAAAATGTTATTGGAAACCATTAAGCAAGAATTTACAAGAAGAGAAAAGACAAGCTGTCCCCTAATCCTACGCTGTTGAGTGTTCCCTGGAAACGGCCAGCTGCCAATGAAAATCAAGTTGGAATGCAAGGTCAGCCAATCACACAGCTTATCAGTAAGGAACCGTAGGCAAGACAGAGGTATTCTGTTTGAAGGGAACAACAGGGAGGGGAGTTGCTGGGGGCTCAAGTTGCATTGTGTGCTGAATCTAAACTGGCTGAAGGGGAGAGAATGTACTGGCTACTGAGAAAAAGCAGTTATATTTCATCTGGAAATTAGGACAGAGTACAGGGCAAATCCAATTTAAAAACGCTTCCTTCTGCAAAACGCGTTTTATAACAGAAGGTCATCAACCCCAGCGACATCTGCCACATGTTTTAAGAATTAGACTTATAGCATTTTTCCTTTTGTTCTCCCCTGTGCCTCCCACCACGCTGTTCCTCCTTCCATCCATTTCTTTGTATAATTCTCTCTTTCTCTCTTCTTCACTTACTCTGTCCCTCTGTCCATTTCTTCATCTATCCATCCATCCATCCATCCACCCACTAGCATATTCAACAAATATCTTTTTATTGCCTGTGATGGTCCAGGAACTACGTTCTAGGAATACAACAGTTTATAAGAGCATGATGGTCTCTGGTCTTCTTGTACAGTTTCAGGTGGGTACAGACACATGATCACCCACTAGAGTTCTGAATCTCCTTTCCAGAGATTTTACAGCACTAACTGTAGAGTTCACCCCGTGGTGGTGTGCTTACTCCTGCATCATCTTACCTCCTTCTGTTGTAAGGACAGAGTTCTCTGCTCTCTCTGTGCTTCCAAATGACTCCTCAATTCTACTGAGTCATCATCACTCGTCATTCAAGCATGTTGCTCTACTTGAGCAAAGATTGCATGCTTTCTGCCATCAAAGCAGAATGTTTTTGCTTTCCTGATAAATCTTGGTCTGCCCTCTAGCTTGGTTTGTTCATCTCTTTTCCCAGGGATAATTCTCCAATGACTAATCTCCATATTTACCATCCTTCGATATTTATCCCATTACTACAGAAACTATACTCTGTCAGAGAACCTGTGACACACATGATCAAATACTATGAACTTTTCTGTGTTATTTTTTTATTTGTTTTCAGCATGCAATCTGATCCTTGAAATGTTTTCCATTCTTGGCTTGAAGTTATGTTACTCTAGTAGTCCAACTAGCATTTTATGGGTCCTTCCTTGCTCCTTCTTTTCTCCTACTTCCTGACTATGGATATTCCTAATGACTCTCTTTTATTGGTTGGTCCTCTCTCTGTGTGTGCCTTCCTTCAGAAACAGTCTCATAGCTTAAGCTATTATTTCTATGTACATGATTCCAAGATTTCTATTTCCAGCATGTCTTCTGTTTTAAGCACAAACCCTGTACTTCCTTTCTGTTGTGTTTTTGCATTAGACTCAAAATAACTACAAACCAAACTTCCCCTTTCCATTTCAGCCTGGCTTCCTCTCCAGAATTCTGTTTCTGATGGCTGTGTCATTCTTTTTCTATGGTATCATGCTTTATTTCTCTAGCCTGTTTGCCTCCATGATCATGCATCACACTGATTTCTTGTTTTCCCTGACCTAGTCCTCTTGCTGCTTTTGCTTCTTCCTTTCCATTCACTGACATCACACTAATCTGGGATATCATTTCAGGTCTTTTTTAAAAAATATTTTATTTATTTTTTTGACAGAAAGAGAGCAGGAAGACACAGGCAGGGTAGGAGCAGAGGGAGAGGGTGAAGCAGGCTCCCCACTGAGCTGGGGCCCCAATGAGGGGCTTGATCCCAGGACCCTGGGATCATGATTTGAGCCGAAAGCAGACACAACCCACTGAGCCACCCAGGCACCCCCATTCCAAGTCTATTGCGATAAACTTTGTGCTAGTATCTCTGCTTTTAACCATGACTACACACCTTGTTATCTGACTCACACTTTAAAACTCCCTAAAATAACACCTTCATCACACATAGCCTTTTTTAAAAAACAAAACAAAACAAAAAAAAAAAACACCATTACCTTTCTTGTCATTGAAGGCTCTGGGAAATATGACTCCAACTCACAGTTCCACCTATATCTTCATCAGTTACCTCTACCTCAGCCAAGCTTGTGAACCCTCTCTGGCCCCTACATACCAAGTGTTTATTTCTACCATGTAAAGTCCTCTTCAGAAAATAGTTCATTTTACCTGAATGTTTTCTCCACCCTCCAAATCCCAACTAGTCTTCAGAAACCACTTTAAGTCTTCTTTCTTCCATGAGTACTTTTCTCATTGTTCTGTCAGTCATCTAAAATATTTCTGAACAGGTAGCCCACTTGTTCCCAAATACTAGTCTGTGGAACTGCCTGAACTGGTATATAAGTATAATTGAGAACTTGTTAATGATATAGTGTTTGTGGGGTCTATTGTGGGAGCTAGGAATTTTATTTTTTATGAACCTACCCACAGGATTGAGATGTGCAGTATGGGGAGACTTATTTAACAATTACTCTCGCTCTAACTTATGTTTAACTTTTTATGTATTAGAGGTCATTTACTCAGCTAAAGTTTATAAGATGCTTCACGGAGGGGCCCATGGTTCACTCACAGTAATGGTATACCACTGGGAACACAGAAAGCACTAGGGAGAGAGGCTGGAGTTAGTTACACTTACCAATAGCCCCCAAGTTAACTTTCCTCTCCCACTTCTTATTGTCTATGGATGTTACTATACATTCATTTGTTTTTCCATTAATTCCATTCATTCACTTAAGCATTTACTGGCCATTGCCATACTCCCTGTGAGAGTGACAGGGACACTTCACATTCCATGTGGTAAATGTTCTACTGCCACTATGGAGAGAATGCTATGGAAGTCCAGAAAAGAAAGCAATTAATTTTTTCCTTGGTGAATCCATAAATTCGTCAAGAAGAGGTGACATAGATGATGTAAACTGTGCAGTGAATGTTAAGCAGAGAGAGATAGAACTGGCAGGCATTCTAAGATAAGAAAAAAAAGTATGATAGAAAGGAGCCAAGGTCAAAGGGTGACACTACTTGGAGAGCAGAATGAATGGTTCCAAGTGGCTAGAGGGAGGGTGAATGGGAGGATGGTACACAGAGAGATAAAGGTAGTAGTAAGAGAGGAGGACGGTGACTGGAGAGAAGGAGAGGGTCAGACTATGGCCTTCATCTTGTTGGGGAGGTCACCTAAATGTTCTTATGAAGGATAATTACTCCATTAGATCTGTGTTTTGGGTTTGGGAATCGTAAATTTGGCCACAATACAGAGAGAGTAAGCAATAGGTGAGAACTTGTAGGCTGAGAACATGACCATGAAGGTATCACAAGCGTAGAAAGGTAGATGAGGTCTTGGTCTTCTGAAGTGACTGTGAAGATCCAGAGTAGAAGGTAGTGGTTGGATGGACTGAGTTTTGTCCCTACTTCTCTCCTGCTGCCTCTCCACCCATCAGTGATCCCCAGAAACTCCTCTCAAGTTGTCAACTTGGGCTACTGGGTGAATAGTTATGTCATTAACAAAGATAAGTACCAAAAAGAAGTACAGATTTGTGGAGAAGAAATCTGAGCATGGTTTTTTGAAGCAAAGAACTTTAATTGCATGTAAGACACCATGATGAAGTGTTGAGAAAGCAAGAGGGATATGAAAAATGAACACGTCTACTTGGAGTTACTAAAAAAGAGGAAATAGCAGGAGCCTTGAGAATGGGTGGGATTTGGATATGATTTTGAGAAGATTTTAGTTTAGAAAATTTTATCTGCATTGAGCAAGAAGAAAATTGATATGGTTGAGTGTTATTTTAGTTATTTCTTCTGCTTGGGATGATAATGAATAAATGAGTCCCATGAAGAAAGAGGATAGGTTAAGTTTATTAAGAATTTATGAGTTAAATAGTACCAACTAACCAAACAACCAACCAACAAATAGTGATGGACTAAATAGAAGTGTTAGATGATAGGCTATGGAAATATTAAAGCTTCACTGCTCTAACCTGTAAATAGGGCTTCCAAAACCAGAATTTGGTGTGAGAACCATTATCCATTATTGAAGGAAAAAATAGACAGAGATTTATTGGAATTACCAGGAAGATATTATGCACAAGGAAGAAACCGTTATTTATAATGTACTCTGGTAATTATACATCCAGAATCTATTATTAAAGTGAATTTTATTATCCTTTTAATTGTTATAATTTCTTTACCTTCTCAAGAGCTCAACAAATTTTCTCATATAAATGAAATTTTAATTAAGTTAATAGCTATACCTTATACATCATTTTTAAAGTTAAGGGCTAAAGTAAAGTAAAATAGAGAAAAAGAAACACTTTGCTTGACTTGCCCCAATTTCTCAAAAGGTTAGGAAGTGATGAATGATAACACAACAATCTTGGTCTCCACCAGAAATATTTCTGAGCTCCTAGTTATAGATATTCTTTTATATGGTTGTTTAAACCAACCTGAAAGTAGAATGCTTTATATACATTTAATTCTAATGAGACTAAAATCTTCAATATTTATTTGCTATCCAAATTTTCTTTCAAGTATGAATAAAACTTTAAAAATACGAGTATTATTTAAATTGTTGTGTATTTTATATAGGGTAAGGGTAATTTATCTACAAAAACTTATGTAATGTCAAAGAACCTTTTTTCTTCTATAACTTTATGCTTCTAGGCTCTTCATGTCTTTTGTGAGAAAATGACTTAAATATAAGATTATTAAACTGAATTTGATTCCTAACAGTTCCTTATTTTATACCTGCCACCACCATGCAATAATTGGAAAGCATTAGAAGCATGCATATATGTGGGGCAAATGTCAGGATATAGGAGCATAGTCTTACCATTAGAAAATCAAAAAATTTAATTTAACAAGCATTTATTGAGTCTCCATGATGGAAAAGGCATATACTAGGTACTTGGTCATACCCCAAATGAGTAAGGCATAGCCTCCCTCTTCAAGAAACATATTGCTTAATGTATTAGCTACAGAACATGGTATGTTAGAATTAGCATAGACGACTTGTGGTTTGGGAAAACAGAATACTTTTACATACATCACTTCATGTGATCCTTTTAAGAAGACAGTGAGTGAGTTGTATTGTCTTAGAGCTGATGGGGAGTGGAGTGAAGCTATCATTCATGCTCTCTGCTGCCCTCAGTCTGGTTATGGTACTCAGTGAGTATGCTGTAAATGGTGTTTACTCAACAACAGGGTTCTTCAATGAGAAACAAGCATGAAAATTCAGAGAGTTAATTTAGAGCAACTGCGCTTCTAATCTACTGACCATTGTGCTAATTGAAATACAAAAATGTAACTCTCCTTGTCTACAAATTAAATTCTAAGATTGTAATGATAAAATAATTTAAAAATTCCATTAGAATTCCTCAGTATTTTTGTATGCTTTGCGATTTTTTTTTCATGTCTCTGTGTGCCCTCTGTGGCCTTTTCTTCATTTCTCTTATATAACACACTGTCCTTGGATGTTTCTCATTTCTGCACCAGAGCAGATGACAGTAGGTGTCCTACCTCTACTCTTATGGTACAGTGAATGTACCCTAACACAACCACCATGTACTGGAGTCCGAGGGTAACAGATCTTCATTATTTCCTAAAGTCAGTGAACTTCACAGTAACAGAAAGCTCAGAGGCACTAGGCTATGTCTAACCCCTGAGTCTTATACGTATTATTTCCTTATATTGCACAATTGTAATTAGCATACATGTTATTCTAATTGTGCTATATAATGAAATATTGCACCCCAGAAAAATAATCTTAAAAGAGATTTGTTTTTAAAAAAATTTTAATTGAATGTTTTTCGAAGACTTTATAATGTTGCTATTGAAAAGGCAAGGGTCAATTCAGGGAAAACATAAAAATTTGGAAAGATTCTACACTCAAATTGCTTTTCAACTGTCTTTAAATTGTTCACTTCACTGGCTGATAAACAGAATTGCTATATTATAAGTGTGGTTAATGCAAGAGGAACAAACAACTACAACCATATTCAAAGAAAAGATCTTGGTCTACAGAAAAGATTTGTGGATAAATATGTATTTATTATTTATGTGTTTAAATCTGATATTTTTTCAAAGTGTATTTCAGTACTTTTGTTAACTTCTTGTCTTGAGTGTCTGTTCAAAATTATTTAAAACCAGATTCTGACCCCAGTGAAGGCATCTGGCAGGTAAGGCAGTGGGGGCTCCATAAGTCTTGGCAACCAATTCAATAGATACCTCTGATTCCTCTAACTTTTCATGAAAAGCAAAGGACCATCCAGAAGCCCTTAGAAAATGCTGCTAGAGTCTTAGCAGTTTTTCAAAACCTGTATTTGTCTTCATATCTCACATTTATTTTAATTATTGTATTTTAAAAATTTGCACATTCCTTTAAAACTTTGCAAGGATTATTCTGAAATAGCTCTGCCTTCATTTACTGCCTTTGTTTCCTTTACACATTATTTATTCTTTTTTTAAGATTTTATTGATTTATTTGTCAGAGAGAGAAAGAGAGAGAGTGGAAGAGCAGCAGGCAGAGGGAGAAGCAGACTCCCTGACTAGCAGGGAGCCCAACGGGAGACTCAATCCCAGGAATCCAGGATCATGACCCAAGTGGAAAGCAGATGCCCAACCGACTAAGCCACCCAGGTGTTCCTACCTTACTTATACTTAATTTACTATTAATATTTATGTCAATATATGCTGTCTGTTATTTTCTTGTTTAAGGCTTTCCCTATCCCTGTTTCTTCTACATCTATTATGGAAGAAAGACTCATTTGCATAATTTTCTGTTTCTGACAACCAGCTAATTTCCCCAATGTTACCCTGGGATATGTCAGTGCAAACAGCTAACTTCAAGAAGGACCTGAACAGCAAGAGGTAGAGAGGCATTAAAACAAAATAAATACTTGTTTGAAACAAGAGGACTCAAATAGATATGAAAGAAATATTGAACTACAGATTATGATTTGGCCTTGAATGACATCTGAAAAGAAACTAGAATGATTTCTAAATGAAGCCTGAGAAATTTTTTAAACAGGACTAGAGATACCAACTTTAATAGTGGCCAATAAAGCCCTGGAGTGTTGGGAACTATACTGAAATTTGCCTCCTGGTCTGAGTATGAAATGCAAAGTGAGCTCCTTCAGAAAGGGATTTTGCCACAGGGAATATGCATATACTGCACACATCTTTTCAGCTAGGGGAGGGTTCAGGTTTTCAGGTGATTGGGACAGGAATTTTTTTTTAATAGAAAAATGTAAAATGGGCTATGAGCTTTCCTGGAGAAGAAGTATTTATAGAACCTTTCTGTTTATTTTGTGGGTAGAAAAAATAATCTTATTTGTTTTTCAGACTTGTCAACTCTCCTGGTATGGTTTTATAAATACCAACCCTACCTCACAGAGGAATAAACAAGTCATAAATTTCAAGGATATGGTAGAAATAGAATCAAAGCTACTTATTCAACCTCCTCCTGTCTTATATATCTATCCATCCTACTGCACAAGAAGCTGTGTAATTAATATATTGCTGAACTGCTGAACTGTTGTTGAAAAGAGTGAGGGTTTTTTGTTTTGTTTTGTTTTTGTTTTTGTTTTTATTTTGTTTTTGAGAGTGAGCTTTATGTTGTCACTTTACACTGTGCACGAGGATAACTTTGGAAAAGAAACGTGTTACCTTATACCTGGAACTCCAGTTGCAAGAATGAAATAAGAGGATGACAAACTTGGACAAACTTGGACAAAGCAAAGGGTTGACTTTATCTATCTCATCACCAATGAACTTATTTATATTCTTGAAGGTGCTTTCCTCTGGAGACCCACTCAATTTACCACAACTCAACAGCACCTGGTTGGTGAGAACATTGTTACATAGTTGGTGGAAGTGGACTCTCTCTTCAGTGTTGCACCTTAAAGAGCCCTAGCTTCATCTGGAAGATTAGCTGGCATGGTACTAGATGTGTGCACTTACAAGTTAATTTTTCAGGGCTGAAATTTCTGCTTTGTGTCTTTGGATACTGGACACACTACACATGAATGGAGTAAAACGAATGCCTTACCACACAAGGCACTTAAACTGGTAGCGTTCGCATTCTAGGCCTGCAAAAAAACCTCTTGGATTTTCCAATTACAATATTTTATGAATCTATGATTTTCTGGGATCCTCATTTCTATTGACCTTCCATCCTTCCACACATACTTCTGTGAACACACACACACACAATAAATAAATTACGTGACCTTGTTTCTTGACTTCTGCCTCTATATTCCTCAAAAACAAATGGTAATGCGAGAGCTGAGACTCCTGCTACAGATTTCATTGTGTTGTCTTAGAAAGTAATGGTCACTGAGGAAACACTTCCGTTAAAAATATGTACTTTGGTCTCGAACAGACTTAGGCATATATGCATAGCATCACTTCCAGAGTAAGAAACACCCTCCATACAAATTTAACTTGATCTATATCCTCAGATTTTACCTAATTTTCAATGAAAAAAAAAATGGACTTAGGTGTAAACAACAAAATCAGATGTTAGTTAGTTCCATTCACTCTTTCTGATTTACATTTTAGTGCTTTCTTTCTGTGCCTATAACATCAGTCTATTGACAGATGTATTAATATAATCTTTATTTTTTCATTTTCTGACCTTAAAAAATGAAAATGAAGATTTTGTATATATAATTTACAGGGAAGTCCTGTACCAAAACATCTTTTCTCTCACTAGGTAATTGTCAAAGCCTTGGGAGAGGAAATGAATAGAGTAGCTTTCTTTGTTATATAAAAAAGATCTGTACACCAAAAACCAAATTGTGTCCTGAGTTTTTTTGAATGTTACAAAAACAAATTCAATGCCAGCAATTTTTATGGAATACATATTTTTAGTTCTATGTAACTGCACTGTTAACATTTACAAATGAATACAGAAAATAAAAAACATATATTTCACTGATTAAATAGAATGAAAATTTCTGTTAATTAAAAACTTCAACAAATGTTTGAATATCTATAAATGCAGACAAAGGTATACTTACTGAATTAGATAAATTAAAACCCAGATTTTACAATCTGACAGTTTCTTTACACAATTCTTTTTTGAAATACAATTATTCTCCATTTTGTCAAGATTTTGTCACTTTTTTTCCCACGTATCAACCATGGGATGCCTTGCAGCCATATTCTGCATTCTACCTAGATTATTAGGGCTTGTATACAGGGACAAAGAATTGTTGCTTTTGTTTTTTAAGCACACTTCATTTTTCTGGCATAGTAATCAACAGAATATAATAGCACCAAGGTAATAATTTCTTAGTATCACTTGCCCTGATTAAGCCTCTTAGAACTAATGTTTCTCATGAATGCTTAACAAATTATGATTTTTAAAAAAAAGGTTTTATTTATTTATTTGAGAAAGAGAGAGCACAAGCAGGGTGAGGGGCAGGAGGAGAAGCAGACTCATCTCAGCAGGGAGTCTGATGAGGGGCTTATCCCAGGACTTCAGGATCATGATCTGAGCAGAAGCAGACACTCAACCCACTGAGCCACCCAGGTGCCCCACAAATTATGATTAAACAACTAATTTTTATAGTTAAACCATATATGATCACTCGTTTCTCGTCTTTTTTTTTTTTCTCTAAGAAAAGTGTATAGGTTGCAAGACACAAAAATCCACTCAAATTACTTTCATGAAAAAATGAGAATTAAACAGGATTACAGGGTCTCTCATGGAACCGAAGTTCCACAGAACAGCCAGGTCTTAGGAAAGAACTGTTCCAAGGAACGATCTATAGTCAGTAATTTCTCACCTTACCTCCTCTCTGCTCCTCTTTGTAAACCTACTTTGTTTTTCTTACCTCATAAGCTTTCTCTACTCTGGACTCCTGCTAAAACACGATGGAATATACCACCAGCAGCCTCATTCTGTGTTTCTTCCACTGAAGAAGCCAGCCAGAGTGATACTGGGAAATCCTTGCTCAGATTCCAAATTGTAATATGAACATGGTCTCTGGTTGATCTGTGTGGAGCAGGTTCTCACTCCAAGGTTATTTACTTTTTGAAGGGTGAAGATGAGTGGTGTTGGTGTCCAGTTGTGTAAACCCAAATCTTTCTATCGGAACCATGGCAATGGGAATTGGATGGAAAGAAGCAAAGTAGGAAGTAAATCCCCAGAAAAGTGTGAATATAGCTAACCAACTACCCAAAAATAACTTCTGCAAGGGTCTTGGATCAGAGGCTTCTAAAGTTGGTTTTGATTCTAAAATTTATAGTTCCTTTTTCAGATTAGATGTTTCTTTTAAATTTTTAATTTCTTTTTTCATTGAAGTGAAGTCCACATAACATTAAAATTAACTGTTGCAAAATCTAATCAAAGGTATTTTGTAGGGGTGCCTCGGTGGCTCAAAGGTATTTTGTAGGGGTGCCTGGTTAAAGCCTCTGCCTTCCGCTGAGGTCATGATCCCATGATCCTGGAATCGAGCTCTGCATCAGGCTCTCCGCTCAGTCAGGAGCCTGCTTCCTCCTCTCTCTCTCTGCCTGCCTCTGGGCATACTTGTAATCTCTTTCTCTGTAAAATAAATAAATAAATCTTAAGAAAAAAAAAGGTATTTTGTACAACTATCATTTTTGTCAAGTTTCAAAATATATTAACCACCCCAAAGGAAAACGTGCCATGCCCATTAGCAGTCACTCCTTATTCCTCCCCTTCCTCTATGTCTGGTAAACACTAATCTGTGTTCTATTTCTATGAATTTATCTATTCTGGGTGTGTCATATAAATAGAATCATACATTATGTGACCTTTTGAGTCTGGCTTCTTTCTTTTAGCATAAACTTTTTAAAGTTTTATTCATATCGTAGCATTCTTTTTGTCATTTAATAATTTTCTGTTATGTGTATATACTATAATTTATTTATCTGTTCATCCATTGATTGAGAGTTGGGCTGTTACCACCACCTTTTAGTTACTGTGCATGGAACTGTTATGAACATGTGTGTACATGTATTTGTTTAAGGACCTTATTTCAATTCTGGGTGTACATCTAAGAATGGAATTGCTGACTCATGTGGTAGTTCTACATTTAACTTTTTGGCAACCACCAAACTGTTTTCCACAGCAGCTGAAAATTTTACGTTATCAGCAGCAATGTATGAGAATTAAAATTTCCCCATATGCTTGCCAGACTTATTATTTTCCTTTTAAAAGAAATTATGCCAGCAATCCTAGTAAGTTTAAAGTGGCACATCACTGTGGTTTTAATTTTCATTTTCCTAATGACCAATGATTTTGAATATATTTTCATGTGTTAGCTGGCCATTTGTAAATTTTTGGAGAAATGTCTATTCAAACCCTTTTCCCATTAAAAAAAATTAGTTTTTGAGTTGTAATACATCTTCATGTATTCTGGGTACTAGACCCTTGTAATATCAGATGAATAATTTACCAATACATTGCTCCATTCTGTAAGTTGTCTTTTTACTTTCTTCATAATATTCTTTGATGTTTAAAGTTTTTCACTTGGTAAAGTTCAATTTGCCTAATCTTTTTATTGGTTATAATTTTGGTGTCATATCTAAGAATCCATTGCCAAATCTAAGATTTAACAGATTTGACCCTGTGATTTCTTCTGGAAATTTTATAGATATATCTCTTACATTCATTCAGTTTAGTCCACTTTGAGTTAATATTTTATATGGTGTTAACTAAGGATCTAACATTATTTTGCATGTGGCTATCCAATTTCCCCAGCACCATTTGTTAAAAAGAAGGGCCATCTGTACCCCAATGTTTATAGCAGCAATGGCCACGGTTGCCAAACTGTGGAAAGAACCAAGATGCCCTTCAACGGACGAATGGATAAGGAAGATGTGGTCCATATACACTATGGAGTATTATGCCTCCATCAGAAAGGATGAATACCAAACTTTTGTAGCAACGTGGACGGGACTGGGAGAGATTATGCTGAGTGAAATAAGTCAAGCAGAGGGAGTTAATTATCATATGGTTTCACTTATTTGTGGAGCATAACAAATAGCATGGAGGACATGGGGAGTTAGGAGAAGGCAGTTGGGGGAAATTGGAAGGGGAGGTGAACAATGAGAGACTATGGACTCTGAAAAACAATCTGAAGGGTTTGAAAAGGTGGGGGGGTGGGAGGTTGGGGGAACTAGGTGGTGGGTATTAGAGAGGGCACGGACTGCATAGAGCACTGGGTGTGGTACAAAAACAATGCATACTGTTATGCTGAAAATAAAGTAAAAAAAATGATTAAAAAAAAGACTATTTTTTCCCAAAGAGTCTTGGTAAATTTATTAAAAATTGGCCATAGATATATGGCTTTATTTCTGAACTCTCAACTTCTTTTCATTGACCTATATGTCCACCTTTATGACACTGCCACAAGATTTTGATTACTGTAGACTTGCAGTAAATTTTGAAACCAGGAAATTCAAGTCTTACAACTTTGGTGGTTTTTCCTCCCACATTGTTTTGACTATTTGGTGTTTCTTGTAATATTTAAGTATTGTCTTTTCTATATCTGTAAACAAGACCCCTGGACTTTTGATAGGGATTGCATTATATATGTAGATTGCTTTGGGAGGTACTCTTATCCTAAAATACTGAATCTTCCAAACCACAAATACAGTATATCTTTCCATTTATTTAGGTTTTCTTCAATTTCTTCCAATAATGTCTTGTAATTCCCAGTGTGGCTCCATTGTTATTTGGCTAAATCTATTCCTAGATACTATATTCTTTTTGATTATATTGTGAATGGAAATGATTTTTGTTTTCTTTTTCAGATCATTTATTACAAAGTTATAGGTCTTATATCCCACAACATTTGAATTTTTTATTAGCTCTAATAGTCTTTGGTGAATTCTTTAGGATTTTCCATATATGTGATTATGACATCTATGAATAGGGTAGTTTTACTTCTGCCTTTTCTACTTGAATATCTTTTATTTCTTTTTCTGTCTAATTGCTCTGACTAGAACTTTCAGTACAATATGGAATACAAATATCAAAAGTATGCACTCTTTTCTTGTTCCTGACCTTAGATGAAATTTTTAGACTCAGCATTGAGTATGATGCTATTTGTGAGTTTTTTATAAATGCCCTTTATCAGGTTGAGAAAGTTCTTATCTATCTAGATTGGTAAATGATTATATCATGAAATGGTGCTGGGTTTTGTCAAATGTTTCTTCTGCATCTTTTGAGCCTGTCATAAAGTTCTTTTCCTTCATTCTATTAATATGAAGCTTTACTTTGATTTATTTTCATATAGTGAGCCACTTTTACATTCTTGAGTTTGATGCCACTTGGTAATGGTACAAGTCCTTTAAGTATAGTGTTGGATTCAGTTTGCCAATATTTTGTTGATTTTTTTAACATCAATATTCATAAGATATTTTTGTCTGTTGTTTTCTTGTGTTGTTTTTGTCTGGCTTTGATATCAGGGTTGATGCTAGCCTTATCAAATAAGTTAGATAGTATTCCTTTCTTTTCTATTTTTGAAAGAGTTTGAGAAAGGTAGGTGTTAATTCTTCTTTAAATGTTTGATAGAATTCACAGGTGAAGTTATCTGGTACTGGGTTTTTTTGAGGGGGGCTTTCAATTATTCATTCAATCTCTTTACTTGCTATAGGTCTTCTCAGACCTATTTCTTTCTTCAGTGACTTTTTGACAGTTTGTATATTTCTAGGAATTTGTCCATTTCACCTATGTTATCTAGTTTGTTGGTGTAAAATATCTTATAATGTTCTCTTATATTCCTTTTTTTCCCTTCAAGGTCAGTAGTAATGTCTTATTTTAAAAATTTGAGTTTCTTCCTCTCTCTTTTTTTAGTTTATATAGCTAAAAGCTTGCAAATTTTGTTGATTCTTTTCCATGAATCAACTTTAGGTTTTGCTGATTTTATCTATTGTCTTCTGTTTCCTATTTCAATTTTCTCTACTTTTTTTAAAATTTAATTTTTTCAGTGTTCCAAGATTCATTGTTTATGCGCCACACCCAGTGCTTCGTGCAATACGTTCCCTTCTTAATACCCACCCTTCTTCTTAATACCCACCACCAGGCTCACTCATTCCCCACCCCCCTCCCTTCCAAAACCCTCAGTTTCTTTCTCAGAGTCCACAGTCTCTCAAGCTTCGTCCCCCTCTCCAATTGCCCCAATTCACTTTTCCTTTCCTTCTCCTAATGTCCTCCATGTTATTCCTTATGCTCCACAAGTAGGTGAAACCATATGATAATTGACTCTCTCTGCTTGACTTATTTCACTCAGCATAATCTCCTCCAGTCCTGTCCATGTTGATAACAAAAGTTGGGTATTCATCCTTTCTGATGGAGACGTAATATTCCATTGTATATATGAACCATATCTTCTTTATACATTCATCTGTTGAAGGGCATCTTGGCTCTTTCCAGAGCTTGGCAACTGTGGCCATTGCTGCTATGAACATTGGGGTGCAGATGGCCTTTCTTTTCACTACATCTATATCTTTGGGGTAAATACCCAGTAGTGCAATTGAAGGGTCATAGGGTAACTCTATTACAACATGGTACTGGCACAAAATTTCCTCTACTTTAATCCTCATTATTTCCCTCTTTCTGCTGGCTTTGGGGTTAGTTCATCTTTTTTTGTTTTTTTTTTTTTTTCTATTTCCTTAAGATGTAAAATTTAGGTTATTGATTTGAGATCCTCTTTTTTAATGCAAGCATTTATAACTGTAAATTTCCCTATAAGCACTGTCTTCACTGTATCCCAAAAGTTTTAGTCAATCTACATTGGGTTTTTAAAAAGATTTTATTTATTTTGACAGAGGGGGCATAAGCAGAGGGAGGGAGAAGCAGGGAGGACCATGGGATCATGACCTGAGCCAAAGACAGACGCTTAACTGACTAAGCCACCCAGGCACCCCCCATATTAGATATTTTTGATGACAGCCTATTTCAGGTCATCATACCTTCATATTTAGACCTTTTCTGCACACTACTCTTGTGACTATATTAATAAGTTGCAGAAAATCAGGAAGAGTTGTTTTTAGAAAATTCATATATTTCTAGAGTTTTTATCTTCATGTATTCTAACTTGTGGTATATACAAAAAATTAAAAAGTGAATTTTGTTTTCAAATTCCACCTAATCAAAGAAATAAAAGTTATCAATATACCAGGAAACACTGACAGACTTAGGAATGTAAAATATCCTGAGCTAAAAACAAATTCAAACATGTTATTCCCAAGCCAAAACCCTTTACTCTTTTTTTCCAAATGAATCTCAAGTGCCTTTTCTAGACAAGCAAAGAACTTTAATACATGGTTGCTATTCACATCTCCAACTCCCCATCCCTCCTCTTTATTTTCCTGCAATACCTATTGTGTCTCCCTGCACAAGCTCCAATGTTCTGTGTCTCTAGGCCTTTGACCATACCCTTCTTTTGCCTGGAGTGCCCTTATCCTTTTTCTTTCCTTTGCTAAATATTTCAAATTTTTAAAGATTCATTTCTGGCATTTTTTTCTCTCCATGAAACCCCAGATCTTGTTAGGTATAGTTTGCACTTTTGCCTGAACTGTGAACATCTACTTTTTTTTTACTGAATTACACAGAAATTACCTGTTTTCATGTTGGTTTCTCCTCACTAGACTGAAAGCTCTTAAGTCTGGAATCTGAATTTGTTTATCATTTTCTCCATAGTGCCTCTTAAAAGGTTTGGCACATAGTAAATGCTCAATGAATACATGTAGAACTAAATGAAAGGAAGCCATATATTTAATTGCTAAGTAGTAAGGAGGCCATAAGAATAATAGAGATTAAAAGGCAAGTGAAGATGTTGCCAAGAACTGAGGTTCCAAGAGGAGTCAGTAAGGAAACAGGACTTAGATGGGAGGGGGGGAAAAAGTAAAAGAAAAAGAAAGGGGGAAGTGCAGGCCAAGAGTTTACAATGAGAATGTGAAGTCAAATGAGTGAAGACCTGGATTATCTTGGAAATAATGAGACTGGGCAGATTAGAAGGTACAAGGGTTTAGGGAGGATTGAGAACTGCCTGTGGATGTAGGGCGGCCTGGCTATGGAAGTTGGCTGGCTTGATGCTGTGACCAGACACACTCCCCTCCTGTGGAGTGTCTTTCCCATCTCTCCCTGATGGCAGGTAGTTAAGAATCTTCCAAGGGGCGCCTGGGTGGCTCAGTGGGTTAAAGCTCTGCCTTCGGCTCAGGTCATGATCCCAGGTTCCTGGGATAGAGTCCCACATCGGGCTCTCTGCTTGGCGGGGGGCCTGCTTCCCCCTCTCTCTCTGCCTGCCTCTCTGCCTACTTGTGATCTCCATCTGCCAAATAAATAAATAAAATCTTAAAAAAAAAAAAAAAAGAATCTTCCGGAATGTCATCTGTACCTTGCAGAAGGCTGCTTTCCCTCAACTTTCCCTCCCAGAAAGCCTTTGTCCTCATCGAATTTTGGACTTGGTTCTAAGGAAGTGGTGGGTGGAAGCACTGAGAATCCCAGATGTGATCTGGGCTGGGTCAGTGAGCCCCATAATTCCTGAGTGGATGGGACCAGCTTAAGGCTGAATATTGCTTGTTATGCACACCTGAATTTCCCTTAAACCTGCAGTTGTTTTGTTTATCTGCTATTTTATGGGATACTAATTACATCCCAGGGCAACAGACTTCTAATGAGCCAGCACCTGGGAGATTAAACCTGGACTTGCTTCTTTGTAGAGATTTTATTTTTTAAACAGAGCATTTTAATATACAGCTGAAAGATAATAATTTTTCATTTAACATGTAATATTCCTTTGTGGATCAACCTATCATTATGCCTGATTATCCTACCACATTATGAGCTTTGTTAAAAGAAGAAAAAAAAAAACAGCTTGTCTTCCTGATGGTAAAAAAAAAAAAAAGGAAATAAAATAAACCAACTGAATATAAGTGATGCTATATATAAAAGGGGCCATAGGTTGCCATGGCAACCAAAGTTCTAAAAATGACAGAAAGAAAAGAACATCAGGTTGTTGTGACAAATGACACTTGAAGTGACAGGTTTCTTGTGGTGCTTGCTTTTAATTAATGCAGCTCTGTAAGAAATGTTATTATTGAATAATAGATTAATGTGGAAATCAGGAACCTGGCTGGAAGATTTGTTTTTCCTGCACTGGGATAACTAATAAGAGAATGCAGAAAACAACTGGAGAGTGAAACTCTACTGTGAGAGAAGATGTCTGATGGTGGTTATCCAAGATCACATGATGAATGTATGCACCATACGCTCTTGTAGATTGTGGGAACAGCTGTCTCCAGCAGCAGTAATCAAAGTGAAGCTAAAAATACAACAGTCACCACAAAGGAGAACAGTTGTGTAACATCAAAAATCACTAGCTTAAAAAATTTTTAATACATCATTTGTATTGTTGGTGCTTTTTAGTAAGTGTTTCAATGTCTTCTATGTAAAATGAAAATATATATGTATGTAGGTATGGATAGATATAAATGTATTCATCTCTATGCGAAGGGTGTATGTAACCTATTTCTTTCAGCAGAATCAAAGAGCCTGTGAATTTTTAAATAATATTGTGCCCCACATCAGGAGGCTGATTAGGTATTTACAGATATTAAAATGTATAGGCAATATCTAGACAAAACATTTCTATGATACACATGGAAAAGAAGATATACAGACTCTATAATTACAAGAATTGAGGAAAATAAAGATGGGATAACATGTCCACATGGTACGAAGCTGAGATGAAAACCCATCTTAACACTCTCAACCCCCCATATCTACACTACCTGTTCCAGGCCTGGTTACAGTTGGGTTCCTTAACCTGGGTCAAGGGAATTATTAGTGTACCTACTTATTTATTAGATCCTCAATGCAGCTTCATAAGGATACAGACACAGAGGAAAACAAAACAAAACAAAATTCAAATGGTGTGGGTGGCAGAATCCTGCCATATACATACTTCAAGCTACAGAGTTTTGAGTTGGTTCAAATCCTAGTCCCTTGTTTTGCTTGCTTCTAACTCCTGTCTCCACAATAGCCCCATGTTGCTCTGTCACTATATCCTTGCCACATTCTCTGGTAATTGTTAATAGCTCATCTTACCTTTTAGACAGAGGCAAAGTCTTTTCTCCTACCTCACTTCTTGGCACATAAAAGAGGTTCAATACATTTTTTAAAGAAAGCAATGAATAAAGGAAACAAAACCTGTATGTCTAGGTGACCTCAGCTGAGTTTCACCATTATAGTCATGTTAGATCATTCATTCACCAAACCCTTTTAGGGATAGTTCTTAGTTTAATGGTTGGGTGGGTGTGGTGAAGACAATGAGATATAGTACCTGCTTTTTGTCTTGGCATCTAGAAGGCAGCACAAATGATCAAAGTGATAAGGCAGTAAGGTAAACAGTACACTAGAAATACATGCACAGTTGAATAGGGTAGAATAAAGGATTGTTAGAATCAGAGGCTTTAGAAAAATTTTCCATGAGAAAACAAAATTTAAAGAGAAGCCTAAGGAGAAGTTAGCTATACAGAAAAGAGAGAAGATTGTTCTAAATCAAAAAGACACAAACCAGCACAGGATATTTGTGGAAAACTGCTAGAATGAAGTGTGGCTGAAATGAAGGAGTATGTGGAGGAGTGGAAATGGATGAGAGGATGAGGCTCACAGCCTCATCATGGAGGGTCCTTCTCATCATTCCTTGATGGGACAACCTAGTCTACAGCTAAAGGATAACCGCTGGGCCTTTTACATATATGTTTTGTATAATGCAGTTAATACCAGCTCATGAAAATTGGAAAGTATGACAAGTTAGAGGTAGGAGAAAGAGTACCAACTGTCTCATTACCAGCAATACCCATTATTAGCTCACTTCAATATATTTTTTCACAGCCATGTAGGTATATGTAGACTTTTTTACATATAAAAATCGTAAATCCAATACTTACTTTTTTTTAAATTTAAAACAATCACCACTTAAGAAAAGTTGGACATACAGTACAAATAATTTTTACCCTTACTCATTTGTGAGTAAATTGTCCACTGGGTACATCCAACCTCTTACCTTCCTCCCAAATACCTATCAACAAGGACATTCCCCTACCTGACCTCAGTTGAACACAATTCAACAATAAAAAAATCATGAAATTAACATAATACATAATACATAATCTTCAGATCCTCAGGCTTAACTTTTTTCCAGTTGTTCCCAAATATCCTTTTAAGAAAGGGGTTCAGTTTCAGAATCATAACATGTTGCCTTTGGCTGTCACATCTATTAAGTCTCCTATAGTCTGTAACAGTACTTGCGTTTTTCCAGGACTTTGATGACATAGATACTTTCAAAAGTCTTTAGGGAAATTCTGGGATCGAATGTCTCTCTATCTGGTTTTGTATAAGGTTTTCTCATGATTAGAATCTGATTATGGATGTCTGGAAAGAATAACACAGAAGAGATGTGCATTCTTCCTATTCTATCAGGTGGATATTTAATTTTGCTTTGCACCATTACTGATGATATTCGTACTAATTGTTTGATTAAATTGCCAGCTAGAATTCCCCGCAGAGGGTGGCTCCTTTAGTCCTGTAATTGATAAGTATTTTCTATAGAAATGCTTTTGTTGGAAGACAATTCTCTTGCATTTCTGCACCTCTGAGAGGCACTGGTTACCTTTTGTTCTGGTCTGTCTTTTTAAGGATGTTTTCATGGCAAAATCCTTGTTAGACAGACGTAATGTCTCCCTCTGGAGCACAGGGCAGCTTTGTTTGCTATCCAGAGAAATAAAGATAATGTTTCACTCACTGGCAAATGGGCAAATTGCGCAGAGGCCATTATAGTCTGGGGTTTTCTAAGCTCTGGGCTCCTCAGTTGTGATGTAATATGCTGTGTATGCAGCATCCACTTGGGCCACTTCATGTTGATCCTATGGAACTTAGGGAACAAAGGGAACCAAAAGAAACATGAAGTTCATGCTTCCTGCTGTGCAGTGAGTAATGAAGTCCTTTGTCTTCTAGCCTTGATGAATCTATGAGCCGCTAGCCTGTAAGCCTGTAAAGGTAAAACCTCAAAGCTCTTGAGAGCTTTGAAACTATGCAAATATCACTTCCTCATCAAACTTTAAATTTACTTATTTATTAATATCTGTATGGGTACATGTATTCTTATTTTTTACAAAAGGTCATAATCCACTACTTCTGTTTTTTTTCTTTTGATGTACAGATCAAATCCCCTGATTTGGCCAATGAGAGCCCCTTCAAGTTGATTTCTGTATTTTGTTGTTGTTGTTGTTGACATATTTTCATCCTTCTTTGAGCACTTAGTTTCTGGCACAAAAAGAATAAGTTAGCTCATCTTATACTTTTCCTGCCCCTGCCCTTGATTCAGCCCTCACTCTAAGGAGCTCTGGTTCCATTTAGGGGAGGATGGGATTTAGAAGCTATCTTGTAGGCCTTGAGAAATGGACAACTACAAAGTTAGAAAGCATGGTCCTTCAAAATCATCCTAACTTCTGATACCAACTATAAATTCAGGGGTATCCTAAATCATCTCAGATTTTATGATTCATTAGGACTCACCAAAATCACTGAGAGCTATTATGCTCATGGTTATAGCTTATTATAGGGAAAGGATACAGATTAAAATCAGCCTAAGGAAGAAGCAGAATCTAGGACAGTTATCAGATATAGAATTTCCGTTGTCCTTCCTCCATGGAGACAGAATGATTTACTATGCTGGCATTGTATGTATAACAGTACACAAGAGTTTTGCTAGTAAAGGAAGCTTTGGTGTTCAGAGTTTTTATTGAGGCTTCATCACATAGGAATGATGGATTAATTGATTGCCCACCCAAGTGGTTCATCTCATTCTGATACCATGTGACCCACGTCTTCACTGTAAGTCATATTGTTGGTGTTTCTGGCATGACCAGCCCCCACACTAAGACTATATAGATGTGGCCAGCTCCTCTCCTAACTCACATTGTTACACTATCCAGTATGATCCAAGACTCTCTGGCAAACAGAAACAATCCTATTAAGCATAATATTCCAAGGATCTAGAGATGACTTCCTAGAAGCTGAAGTGCAAAGCTCAGATTTTTCTTTGGACAAGGTCAAATTCTTTACAACACAACTCTACTAGGTATGCTCATAGGGACCATGGTGCTAATGCTCTTAGGCTCTTTCAGGGAACAGAGCTAGGGAACAAATGTATGTACACACACACAAATTTACATCTTCACTAATTTCTTTACTAATTTCTCTGTTTAACCTACCCCCTGTATTAACCTCTCATCCCATCACCATGCTCTCTCCCTTCTAGACATAATTGCCTTCCTAACTCTGCTTACTCTCTGACACCCCATGCTGAACCTTCTCATCATGGTTGCACTCCAAAACCCTGTGATAAACCATCATTCCGTGTGGATGTCATTTTCATCCTACTCATGTCTAAGACTCTATAGGAAGGAAAAGGAAGGAAGACAGGAAGAGCTCCCACTGACTCATTAGCATATTTTTCTGTCTATAAAAATAATATTTGCTCATTGAACAGCATTTAGAATATACAGAAAAGTGTAGAGAAAAAATTTCAAGTCATCCACAATTCTCTTCAGAGACTTCCATTAACATTTTTGTTTCCCATTTTGTCCCCTTCCTAAGAATATTTAAAAATAGTTGATAACATAATTAAAAAAAAAAAAACAGAAAAATTCAAACTTGTTCAAGATAGTAGTCAATGTAATGAGGGCAAGTGTTGAAACAGAACAACACTAATAATTTTAATTCATTTTAAAACATGGTGAGAAATCACATCTGAACTGTAGAGAAAGGTTAAGACTTGAGAAGCAAATTTTCTTATACTGAATAAAGGTAAGATATGGAAGTAATAAATGGGAAAAAAACAATTTGGAATGAAGCTTTATCATAATGTTGCTGTGACAGAAAAACATTTCTCTAGTCTCAATACTCTTCACTTCTCTTGAACTTCTGACACCAAATTCGGGGGTGGGTGGTGGGCAGATTCCACATGCTAAGCAATTCTGGGATAACAGTTGGGTGTCTTACAATTTAACTCAATTATGACTACCAGGAAATAGCATCAAATCTCGTAGATTGAGGGCTCAGTCCCACAGGATTGCTTTCCTCCCCTACTTTTATATGCCAATGGCAAGTCCAGGTTGTCACCTGGGCTTCTGTTCAACCATCTATTGGTTGTTCCAGCTATTGGAGGTTCCCCCTCCTGTATTCAATTAATTGACTACAGCAATCACAGGACTTAGGAAATCAGTTTACTGATGACCAGTTTATTACAAAGGATATTAAAGGATACAGGTAAACAGGCAGTTGAAGAGATTTATAGCATTCTGAGCACAGGAGTGTCTGTCCCTGTGGAGGTTTCCCACCCTCTCAGAATGTGAATGTGTTCTTGTCTATCAATCTGGAAGCTTTCCAAATTATTTTGGATTTTTATGGAGCTTCATTAGGTAAGCATGGTTGATTAAGTCAATTGGTGGTTGGTGATTGATTCAGCTTCCAGCCCTCTACCCTCCCTGGAGGTTAAAAGGGGTGGGACTAAAAATTCCATCCATCCAATCACATTATTTGTTCTCATGGCAATCAGCCCCTCCCCTCAGTTATCTAGATGCTTTCCAAAAAATCCTCTCGCTAACATAAATTCAGATATGGTTGAAAGGGATTTGGTATGAATAACAAAAGACACCCAGTTCACCATGATCACTCCAGCTGTTTTAGGAACTGGTAACAAACCTAAATATTGTAACAAAAGATGCTTTATGGCTCCTGTATAGGGAATTACAAGGGTTTTAGGAAGTTATGCTTTAGGAGCCATGGAAACCAGGGAAACCTAGCATACATAGTCATAATCCTCCAACTCAGCTTTAACTAGGTTACCTTACCCTAGACAGTGGGAACTGCTAGCCTTGTAAGGAAATCCCTGACCTGGCCAATCAAGCCCTGTTTCCACCTTGCCTCTCCTAATGCTCTATAAAACTCAATTTTGCCCAAAATTCCTTGGGAGGAGTGTTCCATTGCTCATGAGACACTGTACCCCTCCCCGGTACATGGATTGTTTTTTCCTTGAAAGGACATCAAACTCATTACTAAATTACATTATTTTTGTCACTTGACACCAAGAATTGCACTTGCCAGCCTCCATTTTGCTTTGGAATGGTTCAGGATTAGAGTTTCCCAGCTTGAAGAAAGGTGAAATCTGGAATGCAGAGGAAGAGAGATTCTTATTCTTGGTTGCTCATGACAGCTCCCTGTGGTGTGGTGACTTCTCTGTGAGGTCCAGCTTCTCAGCTAACCCAGAACCTGATGCCAAAATAGTTGGTGATTGTTTTGCCCGTTTCCTGGTGGCAAATCCTCAGACTCTCAACTCCTCAACATTTACACTAGCCCATTCCTATGTCAAACCTTTTCATTCCCTTAATTTTTTGCAGCGGCTCTGTTTTATAAACCAAAAGTAGATTGATACATTGGATAATGTAATTTTTCCATGTAAAGGTTGCCAAAATACCTTTCTAGGACCAATATGGAGCTGCCCTACCCACATGCATGTCATTGAGTCAGTTAGCTTTCACGTTCCTGTAAATGCTTCATTTTTCCAGAAACACAGAATACTCAGGCAGCCAATCCCCATTCACCAAGCCGACTCTGGACTCTATATTTTCTTGTTCCTCTCATCCCAAATAAGGTTGATTATGCAGCCCCAGAGGCAACCAAATATTTTCTATTTCCTCTTCTTTGTTCCTTATTCTTTATCTTATAAAAGCTTCCTGCCTTCTGCCCCATTTGGCAGTTCTCTGAACCCTTAAAAATAGAGACTACCTGCTTCATGAAGTTTTCAATAGAATTTGCATCATCTAAATTGTCTCTTAAAATTGTTTTTAACAAAATTTATGAGTTTTTAAGCCATATAACCTGGTGATAAGTTTTGGCAGAATGTGGAAGTGTCTTTTTATCGTCTTTGCCTGGAATTCAGTGAGCCCTGTCCAGCTGTATGTTCCTTGTCTTTAATTATTTCTATGGTTTTTCCTTCTCTTCTACTTTCTATAGTTTCTACCTCATGAAAACTTGTTAATACTTAGCTCTAAGTTCTCTTTTCTGTCCTCTAACAGCACTGTCTTCAGTGTTTTCCTGTCTACACACTGGCTGTTTCTGAGACAGCCTTCAATTTGCCATGATAGATTCAGTTTTCTGCAACATTGATTTTTTTTTCTCCTTTCATTCTAATAAGCTTTTCATTCTGTATTTGACACTGTTTTCTTTTCAATACCTTCTTTTTTCATATGTTTGTCATCGGCCTCTTCTGTCTTCCTAGATTGCTGTTGTTTCATAAACATCATATAGTTTTATAAATAGTTTAAGGCAGCAAGTGGTTGTCTAGGGGAGTTTTGTCATTTCTAAAATTAATTTTCAGGGGTTTGCTACTTTTGAAGTCTTGTGATATTATTATTCCCCTTTCATAGTGTTTCATTATAGGCCACATGATGAATGATGCTCATTCTTAATAATGAAAGACTTACCAACTAGCAGCATGAGGTGCTTTTGCCCCTTTTCTTGTTCTCGAGGTGGACTACAGCCTGGCAGGTGGAGCGCCTGGCTCAGTTTCTAGGGGTGGCAGAATTTTTTTGGGTGTAGCCTAGCTGGTCTGCACTACTTTTGCCTTTTTAGGGGGTCAGCTGAACTGGAGAGAGTTGAACTGCCAGATGTCTGAATAGCTGGTTAAGACAAGTTATAAAGAAAGAAATGCTCAAGACTTTAATAACCTACCGAGACTGTGCAAGCATAAGGCTAAGCCAGAGAAAGTGCTGGCTTCCTTAGCTTCCATTTCCCTTCATGGATCAGCACTCTGGCTAGGGGTCAGGTGGGCCAGCTCAGACATGGTATGGCAGGTGGTGATCATGTCACTGCTAGGAGAACCCTGAAAAAACAACTATGGCCACTGTTCCTGCTCTGCAGGAGAGAGAATGGGGGAGGGAAAGAAGGAAGGACCGGGAAAACTTACCTTAATTAGAGAAAAGTGTTTCAAATCTCCCCTCTGACCCCCTTCCAGGGGTCTAGCAGAGGCACTGTGCCATGTTCTGACACACAATTCCTGAACCCTTTTAATTTTCCTATATAGGAGTAATACAGACACTCTTTCACTCACCATCTGCATTTAATCAATCATGATGTTCTCTTGAGTTGATCTTCTGAAGAGTTCCCAGAGATTCCCCCTTCTCCCTCCTTACTATCATGGCCTTAGATCTGGAGTCCAAAACATCCCACCTAAAAGACCATCAGTTTCCCATTGGCTTTCTTAAACATTCAATAGGGAGACTTTTGGATTAGTATGGTGCCAAGTGGCTGGTGCCAAGACATCTTCTATGATTTTTCTATTACTTCATCTGTGAAGATGCATAAAATGGGTGAATCATGGCCAGAAACAAGGACTCTTTACAAACTCAGTATGCAATTTTATCTCCTACAACCAAAGACACCAAGCATGGTGGCCCTGAAAGAGGGTTGTGGATGAGGATGCCTGGCTGGGAATGCAGATGTACATAAGTGTATGGTTGGCTAGGGGCAGGGCAGGGGAAGGCATGAGTCCTTGACTGTAGCTCCTATGAGAGACTGCCACGCCCTGGCTATCACCAAGCCCAGTGTGGGGAGGGCAGCTTCCCCTGAGGCCTGCCTTGTATTTGCCTGTGGTCAGGCCTGAAAAATCACCTGTACGTTTTTGGCCTTGATTTTTTCAGGACCCAACTAAGAAGCACGGGGTGCCCATTATGAATCCAAATAGGTTCCACTTTGAGGGGCTGTGACAAGAACTGGTCAATTAGTTTGAGACAAGTCCAAGATCAAGGTTATTCTGTACCAACTGACCAGGCCTGTCTGGAGGATTGAATGTAACCATGAGTGCCAACAGTCACCAAGTCAGAGGAAGATGCCTCATGGCCTCTTAGAATCTACTTTAGAAGGTTAGACTTTAGAAAGGCTTCATCCTTATGTTTTTGTAGGAATTTCTTTTACCTTGTCCAAGACATCAGTTCAGGAACTGCACAGCCCTGATCAGTGAGTTGAAGATAATCTGAAGGCCTAAACACCTTCTGGGAGTGGGGCAGTGTCCTGACAGGCAGGGCATGCACATAAGTACAGTCTTGAAGGGTACAGCACCTGTGTCAGTCACAGGGGCAGCCCTCAGGATTTGGCCACAAGTTATCTGGGGAGGGAAAAGGAGGAGAGAGCTGGGCAGTGCAGTGGGTCAGATAAACAGCTGTTTCTTGGCTGCAGGCACAGGTTTCAGCTGAGCCAGGTTCCCTGCAAGGGAGGGCTTAGTGCCCAGGAGGCTGCAGCTGTAGTCTGAATCCGGTTATCCCGACAGGACCTCTGTCATGGTCCTCTGAAGGAGATGCAGAGGGGCCTTCTCCCACACTGTGTCACTCTTCCTTACTAGATTTAGCAAGATTACCTCTAGAAGGGGTCTTTGTCTCTAAGGGTGTTTTAGGGCCACTAACAACCCCAGAGGACTGTGCTCTCTCTCTCTCTCTTTCTCACTCTCTCTCTTCTAAATTCCAACACCTTGCTGTTTTCCAGGGTGTTTACCTCTGGTACCAAGGTGTT